>NC_045785.1:147276257-147909202 GCF_009873245.2 Balaenoptera musculus | reverse complement strand
AGCACCCTGCATTTCCTTATCTATGAAATATGGATATTTACTGATAATCTGAATTTCCTTTGACATTCAAATATTCATCATAATATAGCTGATTTCTTTATCACTCCCATGTTTACCATGTAGACCTTATCTACTGAGGCTGTACATTAAAAAAGATCTTTATGGTTGTAAGTGTATGTCTTGGGGCAAAGAGGTCAAAAGGTTCAACCTCAATGTGAGTTTTCAAATACTGACCTGGTCAGTTATAACAAGGACTAACACAACCACTGGTGAGAGCCTTGAAAACATACCTCAAAACAAATACATTTAGAGAGAAAGGTTAAGTTAATTTTTAAGTTCATTCTTATCATTCCTCCTGATAATGCCCAAGTACTTTGTCATAGGTTGTGCTTTTATGTTGATAAGGGAGAGAGAGTGGAGGTTGTGTGGTGGAAAAGGATATAGGGCTAAGAGATGGGAAAAAGAATATAACATACATGGTGCCATTAAACTGCTCTATGAGCTGGAATTCAGACATCATATTTCCGCTTCCAGAATTGCAGTGAACATCATGAAGTCAAAAAATGTTACCAAGACAGATGTATATATCTTCATTTTTATATTCACTATCAAATGAATTCTTCCATGTAACCACCTACCTACATGCCAGTTGAAGAGATAGAACAATTCCACTATTCATGTAGATATCTTTGTGCCGTCAACAATCTCATCCATTTCCCTATTCTCTTACAGACCACTTCCCTGTATTTTCTGTTTGTAAATCTATTCTTTTTATTTATTATTTTGTGACATATATCATTATGTCTAAACAATATGCCATTTATTTTTGCATGTTTTTAAACTTTATGTAAGTGGAATACCATTGCATATTTCTGGACCTTGATTTTTTGTTGTTCAATTTCATATCTCTGAGATTTGCCTATGTTACTGTATATTGCTATAGTTCACTTATTTTCACAGTTGTATGGTATTCCCTTTATTCAGCAATATATTTATCTATTTTATTGTTGATGGATATTTGGATTGCTTCTAATACTTTGCTATCACATAGAGCACTGGTATAAACATTCTTATGCATGTATACTGGTGGTATGTACCAGAATTTCCCTAGGTATATATCAAGGAATAGAGCTGTTAGATTAAAAGGTATGTGCATTCTCAAGTTAACTTGATAATATCATTTTTTTTTCCAAAGCATTAGTACCAATTTTCACTTTTTCATGCTGTGTATGAGTTCTGATTAAATCCACATTCTTGCCAAACTTGACATGGTTGGACTTTTAAAATTTTGTTAGTCTATTGAATGTGAAAGATTTCATTATGGTTTCAATGAGTATTTTCCTACTAAGGAGATTGAATTTTTTTTTTTTTTAATTTGGCTCTTCTGA
The DNA here is from genome assembly GCF_009873245.2 of Balaenoptera musculus. Lineage (NCBI taxonomy): Eukaryota > Metazoa > Chordata > Mammalia > Artiodactyla > Balaenopteridae > Balaenoptera > Balaenoptera musculus. Next base: position 147,907,814 of record NC_045785.1, on the reverse strand, counting down.
GAAGTGATTGCCCATTTTTCTACTGGATTACTGATATTTGTCTTCTTGTAATTTACTCATTTTTATGGACATTTGTATTGTTCCTGAGCTATTCTTTATAGATTCTGGATACTAATCCTTTGATAATTATATGTTACAAATGTCTTCATCAAATTTATATCTTGTCTCCTTAATTTTCTTTATGTTGCCCTTTTAAAGATAAAATTTCTTAATTTTAATCTAGACTCACTGGATGGTCTGTCTATGTATGAGATAATATATTTCCCCAGTCTGTGGCTTATCTATTCTTTTACATAACAATTTATTTTGATGAGTAAATATTTTAAATTTTGATATCTTTCAGTTACTTTATCTTATAATTCTTGTTTCAATGTTCATCTAAGAAAAAATTTTAATCCCAGGTTACAAAGATACCTTCTTATATTCTTTCTAAAATCTTTGCAGTTTTAGCTTTTAATTTTAGATCTATGAGTTAGTTATTTCGTATGGTGAGGTAAGGGTTTGAGGCTCATTTTTTTCCCATAGATAGATATCCAGTTGTCCTAACACAATTGTTAGAAAAACTTTCCTTTTCCCATTGACTTGTTTTGGTGTCTTTGTCAAAAATCAGTTGACACTATAATTGGGGGTATATTTTTGAATTCTCTATTCTGTCTTGATAGTTTTCACCCAATATGTCTTCAAATATTTCTTTTCTGCCTCATTCTTTACCTCTTCTTCTGGGTTCCCAATTACACATATATTAGATTGCTTAATATTTTCATACAGGTCTCTGAAGCTTGTTTCTTCCTGTGCAATATTTTCCTACTTCTCAGGCTGGGTAATTTCTATTTTCTTGCTTTATTTTAACTGGCTCCTCTGCTTCTCCAATCTGCTGTTAAACTCATTCAGTGAATTTTTCATTTCAGTTATGGTACTTTTCAGTTCTAGAATTTCCATTTTGTTCTTTTTTACAGGTTTTAGTTCTCTGATTATATTTCCCATCTGTTCATCAGGAATACATCTTCCTCTAAATCCTTGGACACATTCATAATAGCTGTGTCAAAGTCTCTATCTCCTCATTGCAACTTCTGCATCATCTTGAAGTTGGAGTCTATTGACTTACTCTGTGTATGGGTCACATTTTTCTGTTTCTTTCACAAGTCTATTGATAATTAATTGATATTGGACATTATAAAAATTGTATAGAGTCTGCATTCTGTTACTTTCCCCTGAAGAATGATTTCTTTTACCTTAGGTGGACTCCAACTCCAAATTTTGTCTTTCCTGCAATGAACAGAGGCCTAAATGTCTCCTCTATCAGCTTCCATCTTTTCTGTTTGTTGTTTGGTTGTCTTCACCACACCTCCTTCTGGAGTCTCCCCTATGCAAAAAGAGCTAAGGTTTATCCAAGGATTTCAGTGAATAATATATGCAACCTCTCTGTGGATCCCTACCATCTAAGATTTCCCACCTTATTGCTACATTTTTTATTAGTTTCAAATTCTGTTCTCTAACACATTAAGCCAGTAAGGCTGTGGCTTTCTGCCCAATGACTTTACTACACTGGGGAGTGCCATAAACTAGAATATCTAATTCACAGTTCATCTATCAAAGGTTGACTCCCCACTAGTTTCTTTCTGCTTTTGTTAACTCTTGTTTCTCCAAAAATTTGGATAATTCTAAATTTTTTTCATATTTTCTAATTGTTATCTGAGGAAAGGTTAGTTCAGCCAAGCTACTCTACTGTTCCTAGAAGCCAGAACAAGTGATGTCTCTTTAAAATTAATTTTTCTAAATGTTTGTGCTAGGTATAGAAATGAAATTAATTTTTATATATTGATTTTATATCCAACATCCTTACTTAGCTCTCTTTTTTATTATAATAAATTAGGTCATTGTAGGTTTTCTACATATAAATCATGTAATTGTGAAAAAATAGACTTTTTAAAATTCCTTTCTAATTATTTTACCTTTTATTATGTTTCTTACTTTTCTGCTCAGGCTAGGACAGTCAGTGCAATGTTGAAAAAAGTGGTGAGAATGAGCACCTTTATCTTGTCTATTTTATTAAGAATGATTTCAAGATTTCATCACTAAAATATTACATTTAACTGTCTTTGTGTTGTTGTTGTTGTTTTTGTTTGTTTTCTGGCTGCACCGTGTGGCATGAGGGATCTTAGTTCCCCGACCAGGGCTCGAACCCGTGCCACCTGCAGTGGAAGAGTGGAGTCTTAACCACTGGACTGCCAGGGAAGTCTCTAAAATATTACATTTAACTGTTAAAGAAATTTCCTTCTTTTTCTTACTCCTAAGAGTTTTAAAAATAATAATAAATATGTGCATAATTCTATGAAACCCTTTCTGCATCTATTGAAATAACAATATGATGTTTTCATATTTCCCTTTAATTTGTTAATTCATTGAATTATAGTAATTCATAATCTAATGTTAAACTAATCTTATTGCAGAAATCGAACCCAAATTGGTCATGATGTATCTTTTCTAATGTATCACTAGATGTTACTTGCTATTATTTTGTTCAGGATTATTGCATGCATGTTCATAAGAGATACTGACCTATAATAATCATTTCTTCTACTTTTGTTCAGTTATTGGTATCAACATTTTGCTAACTTCATAAATGAGTTGAAGAGTGTTCCCTTTTTAGTATATATTTTGCAATAGTTTAGGTACCATAGAAATATGTCTTCTTTGAATGGTACAATTTGGCATAAAGGAAAGAAAAACTTCCTGGGATTTGGTGATATTTTTAGGAGAAGATTTTATTACAAATTCAATATTTTTAATTGTTATAGCTAGTCAGATTTTTATTTTTTCTTGACTCAGAATTGACAACTTATTTGGGGGTACTTTGTTTCATCTTTTTCAATTTTATTGTCATTGAATTGATTATAGTATCCTTTTCTTATCCTTTTTATCTCTGTAGCATTCGTAGTTTTGACTTCTTTTCTATTTCTAATATTTCTGATTTGGGCTTTCTCTCTTTTGGATTGGTTAATCTCACCATAGTTGTGTTAACTGTATTAGTCTTCTCAAAAAATGAACATTTGCTATTGTTATTGTATCTTTGGGATTTTTTGGTTGCATTGATGTCTGCTTTATTGTTATCATTTTCCTTCTGCTCTTTCCTTTGAGTTTATTTTGTTGCCCTTTTTTCGAAAGTTGGTTGTTCAATCTTATGAATTTCCAGCCATTTTTTCCTCTCCCAACATAAGAAATTAAGGCTTAAAATTTTCAACTATGTACTTTTTGAAATGAATTCTATATATGTGTGTATATGTATATATATATGTGTATATATATATATATATATATATATATATATATATATGCTACTAACTCCAAAATTTTTGCCTCTAGTTAGATTCCTGTCTTGAAATCCCTACTTATATATGCATCCAAGGACTCTACTTAGATGTCTTATAAAACTTTCTCAAATTATCACACTTATTATAGGTCAAACTATTGTTCAGAAAATAGCCACTACACTCCTTTTCACCATGGGAGTATATACTTCCCCATCCCATTGTTGTTGGCTGAGCTTAGCCATGTGACTTGATTTGTCCAATGGAAGATTAGCAAATGTGACATGAAGAAAGGCTTAAGGCTTAAGCAAATGTGACATGTCTGTACAGTGGGGCTTGTTTGCTTCGGCTTTTGCCATTGCCATGGGAAGAACATGCCTTGGGTAGCCCACTGGTTCCAAAATAAAAGTGGCATGTTTAACAGAGGCTGATGCACAGGTCTGCAGCCTGAAGCAAAGCCATCACAACCAATGTGTCCGTACACAGCTGACTGAAGCAGAACAGCCCCGCTGACCTGAAGGTTTGTAAGCAAAATAATAAAGGGTTGTTATTATATGCCACTGAACTTGAGGGTGGTTTATTATACAGCAAAAGCTGACTGATACAGAAATTTTTAACTAGAGATGGGTGCTTATCTTAGCAAAAACCTAAAATATATGGACCTGGCTCAGGAAACTTTAACCGAAGCTGAAGAAATGGAGACTTGTGCTACATGGTGGTAAAACATTTGGTAAACTGCCTCCTGCGATCATTGGGAAGACAGAATATGTACCTAATGAACTGGTTGAGTGAGTAATTTCGAGGCAAAATGTGGAAATGTGACCCAACTTCTACTGACTATATTTAAGAAGATACTACAAGAGAGGTATAAATTCAGGCAAGTATTGGCTTGGGTACAAATAGAATTAAAAGGAGACATAGAAAGTAAAAGAATTCCATAACTTGAAGGTTGAAAAATAAAACTTTTTCTCACCAAATGAAAGATTCTGGGAAGAAATAAACATCTCCTTAACTCCTATAGGTCAATCCCTGTTGGCTGTCCCCCAGTCTTATCTGCTACCTGGTCCTATGGCTTTGGGGCCCCATCATTTCCATTACATTAATAAGCCAAGTTTTGTGACAGTCTCTTCTGTTGTCAGCCTGACCTGCAGGGGAGAGTCACCATTGAACCTCTTGGTGATGTTAGGCCCCCCATTTCAGGACAGTCTTGAGAGAGTGTCTTTTTGGCCCTCCCGTGGAACATAATCTCCTGGTGGATATTCTGTCCTCTGATAATGCATCCATTCCATTATGCTTATTTCCCAGTGCCTGATCCTCCTAAAACATCCCTACACCATCATTTATAGCAACTCAGGCACTTCTGTTCTGCTCAGCATAGGCTACTGTCTTCTGCAGGTTTCTAAGATTCACTCTAGCAGTGAGTTTGTCCCAAACCCTAAAATTTTTTCCAGGATGTAAAACCATATCCTGAGAGTGTGCCCCAAGTTGGTGAATGTTCCTTTTTCAGTCTTATGTTCCAGCCCCTGAGCACCTTCAATATCCATCTCCATGGCTTTCTCTAGCTTTGGTCAGGAAGTGCTGCTTAATTTTTGCACCTTCTATGGGATATAGTCTCTTTCCTTCCATATCAGGCTCAACATCTCCCACAGGTCTGCAGCCCGAAGCAAAGCCATCACAGCCAATGTGCCCATACACAGCTGACTGAAGCAGAACAGCCCCGCTGACCTGAAGGTTTGTAAGCAAAATAATAAAGGGTTGTTATTATATGCCACTGAACTTGAGAGTGGTTTATTATACAGCAAAAGCTGACTGATACAGAAATTTTAAACTAGAGATGGGTGCTTATGTTAGCAAAAACCTAAAACATATGGACCTGGCTCAGGAAACTTTAACCGAAGCTGAAGAAATGGAGACCTGTGTTACATGGTGGTAAAACATTTGGTAAACTGCCTCCCGCGATCATCAGGAAGACAGAATATGTACCTAATGAACTGGTTAGCTAGCTCTTATTAGGGAGAAGTAGTTAACCTCTCCATGCTCTAAAGGTTCATGAGGATGAAACTTTAGATACAGTCCCCATGAACTCTACTCAGATGTCCCTGTAACTATACTTCAGGGTTTAAAGTTTTCCCAACAAGGACCCTTCCTTACTTGAGTTTTGGCTGAGGATTCAATATCTGAAGCTCTGTGACCCTAGCTACCAGAACCTGTATTTGCTCCTCAGCTGAATCTCATCATCCACTGTAGGAGATAGTGACCTTTTTAAGATTCCAAAATGCTCCCTGGCCAACACACTTATGTTTCAGCTGTTTGTTAACTACTCTCAGCTTCCCATTGTCCCTCTGTAGGGGGTTAAGGCAACTTAGTAATAGGCAGTCAATTCCATTGTCCTGTGTACATTGTTCCCTTATACCTTTCCAATGCTTGAACCATCACACCAATGAGGGCATTCCTTCCAGTGGGATATTTTTCAAAGTTACAGCTAGTGAAATTTCAACCAATTGGACTGCCATTTTGTGGCAAGAACTATCTGTGAACCACATACCACTCTGAATGAGATCCTTTTGGACAGCCAGATGGTGATCAGGGATCCATTCCCAAACCCCATCCTACCACCTGACTTTTGTTGACCACTTCCAGGAATGACTGTGTCAGTTGGAGTTTTCAAAGAAACAGACACCAAGACAGAGTTAGAAATTCAAGAGGCTTATGGGGATAATACCTATGAAAGATACTGGAGCAAGGAACCAGGAATAAGGAAAGATATAGGTCCATCAGTCCTGAAAGGATAGAGGGAAAGAAGGAAGATTAGGTAGGAAGAGCCTCAGACTGTAGTGCAGCTCTGAGGAAGTTCTGGCTAGCCCCGTGTTGGGCAGAAAATGCTAGTTCCTATTACTCCACCCACATACATAACCCTGTGCTCAGTCACTGGCTGGGGCTTCTGGAGGACACACCACAACGGATCCCAAAACTCTGTAGCTGGAGACTGTCAACTCACTGCACTCCTTGTGGGGCTTCTCTCCTGGGGGGAGATGTGAGCAATACATTTCCATGTTTGCAGCAATTCCCTAGCAGAAGAGACCCAGAAGGCTTTCCAGGTCATACCAATGGAAGAAAAATTACATCAACCTTGCTACGTTTATTGCAAGCCTACTGTGTACCAAATAATCTGTTAGTTCATGGTGATACAAAAATGATGACATCACCTGCATTGTAACTCATAGTATACAGAGGACTCAGACACATAAAATGTTAACCAGGGCACAGTGTTGAGATCAGTGCAGTCTACGTATGCATAAAGTTCTCTAGGAGCATAAATGAGAGATTGATTTCTTCAGCCTTGGCCAGTCAGGGAAGGCTTCACAGAGGTGGGCCGTTATAGGAAGAGCAGGTGTTGACCGCCTGGCAGGTCATGGGGCCAGGGCATTCCAGGCAGAGGTAACTGTGTCCTCAGTGTACCTGAAGTCACTGGATCATTGTAGCAACACAATGGCTATGCGCTGAAATAAACAAGATGTTTAAAGTAGGAGTCTTTAGGTTGCCAGATACAGAAACTAACTCAAAGAAAAAGAGGCTTTATAAAGGATGCAGAAATCTCATTGTATCCAAAAAACCAAAAATGTAAAAATAAACACAGCTGGGTCCCCTGGGAATTATCACTGGGTACTGGAAAAGCTTCCGAACTGCAGCAATTTCTCTCTGCATCTTGGTGCCTCATAGCAGCCACAGGCCTCTGCTTTCCTCTACACCCTTGCTCCATTGCCTTCTCTCAGCAAACCAGATCCATCACTTACCAGCTGTCTGTGACTCCGATCCAGTCACCCCCATACCACGGTTTACGTGACCTTCCAGCTCCAACACTCTCCACGAACTGACAACAGTCTCTAGACCCCTATGTCTCTTAGTGTAGTGATGTCAGCAACTTACTTTGACATGCATAAAAAATAAGATGTATTCATGCATTGCTAGAAGAATGGTGAGCTTGATAGATACCTGAGAAAAAAAGTAAAATGTTAATTATAGAATCCAGTGGTAGGTTTATAGGTATTTAATGTATAATTCTTTCAATTTTTCTAAATGTTTGAAATGTTTCATAATAAAATGATGGAGGAAAAACCCAAATTCTCAAAAGGCAGAATCTGATTGGCCCAGATTTTGCAAGTCCTAGACCAGGGAATGAGTTGGCTGGCTACCTTCTGGTCAGGGGCTTATTACTGTTCAATCAGCCATGGCCATGGGGCAAGAAGTCACAAGAGACCGAAGGCTGCTCCCTCAAGGGGCTATATTCAAGGCTGATATTGTAAAACTTGTCTCCTTAGCAGGTTTAATGGAAATAAGGGAACAATAAAAGTGTGGAACTAGATTTTTACCACATTCAGGATGAAAACACTGTATCTTTGTATGTAAAAGTCTGGGAGCCAAAGGGAAAAGAAAAACTATATAGCTACTCCAAGTGCTACTCAGAAAAGGAAGCATCTGCCTTTCCTTTTGCTTACGTCCTCTGCCCTTCCTCTCCCCCACAAATCCCATCACCCAGAGGGAATGCATCCCCCGTCTCAGCAACAAACAATTTGCTTTTATTTGCCAGGAAGTAGTGAGCCTTGACTTAAGGGATCTCTTAGGCAAGAAAGAGAACGAGACAAAAGCAAGGCCAGGGTGAGGAGAAAGGGTGGCAGGAGGCAGGAGAAACATGTAGGATAAAGCAATTTCTATCCACTGACAAAATATAGATGGTGAACTCAGAAGTTTTCTGCCATAATAAACAAGCAGAAGAAGTGCAAGCAGTGGACATATAACTTTATGACCTGTGAAACTGAATTGCCTCTTACGGATTTTTACCTTTTGGTGGACAATGAGGAACTTTGTCATCTCAGGCAAGGATGGGTCATAAAAGCCACTGGAAGTAGAGGAATTAGGTCTGTCTGATTAGAATCCAGGAGGGCTTTGTTTCCCGGCCAGGCTTTATATATCAAAGCGTCACCCAGTGGAAGACAAGAGCTCTGTGAATTACAGTGCATCTCAGCCTCTAGAGTCCGTGTCTCACCCGTCGGAAACACTAGTGAAAGGCAAGGCTGCCCCCTTAAATCAGCAGCCTGAGAATGAAGACAAGCCCAGACAGAACAGCTGGGCAAGGAAGACAGGTGGGGAGCCCCTCTAGCCATGGCAACTGAGCCAGGTCTGTAGCTGATTAGGATTTGGGGTCTCACTGAGTAGAGTTTTCTTTGCCTCCGACCTGCCCCAGGCTATATTTTATGATGCAACTTACTAAATGGACACAGTTCAGCTTACAAAAAAATGAAACACACCATTCGTCCCCCATCTTCTTTCTATCCCAGCTAGAAAAGGGATGAGGATGAGCAAAATGGGTGGGAAAGACATCATTCTTGTGTAGTCTTGCCAGACTGTGACATAGAATTTCAAGCTCTGAATTATTTAGTTCTACTTACTATATTTCCTAAATATTGGATCTGTCATCTCTTATCTCCTTTGCCTCTTCTCCATCCTTGCCAACACTGTCTTAGTCTCTCAGTTGGGTTGTAGTGGTTGAACAACCATTTTTCCTGCTCTAGTATGGCTTTCCTTCAACCCAGATTCCATGAGCTGCTAGCTGGAGATTTCTGAAAGGAGAAGCTGGTGTAGGTACCACCCTGGTCAGTGGATTCCATTTTCCTGAAGATAAAGTTCAAGCTGGTTGACTTGTCATTCACAGTCTTCTGTGACCTCTTCATGGAAACCTTCCAGAATCCTTAGAGTGGGTCCAGTTCCCTTCCCCTGTGCTCCCAGAGCCCCTGGGCATACAGATATTGCAAGATGCAACAGGAGATGTTTTGTTCTTGCGTAATATAATTGCAATATTTGTTAAAGGGGAAAAGCCGATATTTTTCTCTATTATTGTGGAAGGACCTGATGAGATTAAAGAGATTAATGGAGCCAAGTCAAGGGCTTGACCTGGACTCATTATGGATGGAATTATAGCTGTGTAACTATCTGAAACCTCTTCTCCATTCCTAGCCAGACAACCAGATCTAGCCTATCTAGTTACTGCCCCCAGGCAATGGAATTTGGGTAGAATTTGGGTTCCTTGGGGCTGAAAGTTCAACAGGGAATTTCTACCTGAGTGGAAAATATAGGGCAATTTAATCCAGTCTCAAAAAAGGAAGGGTTGGAAATGATAGGATCAAAGGATAAATAGAAGGGAAGACCAAGACCTGAGGACCAGAAGCTGGAACCAAAATCATGAGTCAGGAACAAATGTTACAGGATGGAAACCACAGGGTTTTGAGCCTGAACAATGGGCTCAAAAGCCAAATGACAAATCTCTTATCGTTATGTGTAAGTGGGCACATGGCAGATGGATGATGGGGGCATCTTAAAGAACTGCAGCAAAGCAAACAAGACTTTTGCAGGAGCAAACTATTTCAGGATATTGCAATGAGGATCCCACTTTAGAAGAAATACAATTATCATGAAATTCGTGAAGCTTAAGCTTATGGGCCCTTCACTTGCCTGAGTTCCTTTTAAGGCCCTGCATCGAATCTTTTATTTGTAATGTTAAATACATTTTCTTGTATTAGCTTTAGGCCTCACAAAAGCTGGATCACATCTACCTTTGAGCATTGCCAAGCTAACTAATTTAATAAGGTTAGCCAAAGTTCTCTGTCTCGAGCAGTTACTCTCCATTAGAATAAATCCCAGGGTAGGAGTCAATAACCCCTCAACTGAAACTGCCAAGCACAAAGGAAGGGAACCAGGAAGAACCTCAGGATCTAGGAACATCCTTTCCAACCATGAAAAGCAAGTGCTTCCCATGGGGTACAGTCATCAAGTAGCTCATCAAACGACTTCACTTGAGCATCAGAGCTTATAGAACATGGCAGGAGGAATTATTTATAGAAAAAAGAGATCCAGCCAAGAAAGTGACTGTGTGTGCGTGCGCATGGGTGTGTGAGAGAAAGAAAAAGAGAGAGAAAGAGGAGAGAGGGAGGAAGGGAGAGGTGTGATGTAAGAGACAAGAAAGTAAAGTAAGAAATAGAAACACAGTGAAAACATATGGAAATAAATGGTTCAGAGGGAAAAAGACAAAAGGATGGAGTCAATTAATTTCAAAGCAACAAACATACCTGCCAGGTAAATTTCTCCTTTCCTTCAATGGCAAGACAGGTAGAATAAAACCCAAAATCTAAAACGTTCACAGGGAAGGAAGAACAAAGCTTATAATCATTCAGTAGCAGAATAAAAAGTTCTCACCAGTCTGGGTCACTGTGTATCAGCCCAGGCACATGAGGTAGCGGCAGGCTGGAAAGCAAACCCGACCCAAGGCAGGTGTGTGTGTGTGTGTGTGTGTGTGTGTGTGTATAAATCAGGCTGAAATATAATTAGAGCCACATGGCTACCTTACATGTGTGATTTGAAATTAGAGAAACACCAGGGAGACACTCCAGAGTGAATATATTTCCCTCAATCAACTGGTAGACTGCAGGAAATTGCATCATTAGAGAAGCATATTAGAGGTTAAATACACTTTTCATGTGGTCCTCATTCAAATGGCAAATGCCCTTGATAAGGTCAACACAATAAATTATTAGCACCTTTCTATAAATTAGGACATTTGATTACATTCTTACAGTGATTGGATGGTTAAATTATCCTGAAAGCACAGGGAACCCAGGAGGAGCTGGAAATTTAAACCAGCTTCTAGAGTCCTTGCCTACCCCAACTACGAGTGCACCATGCCCACATATGCTACTTAGAATAGTTTAGTTCCCAGACTGCTTCACAGACTTCACTTTTGTAAAATCTATTTAGTCAAACTCATCCTGGGGCCTCAACAAAACTGGCATTGAGGGAACACCCAGGATGCATGTCTACCTGGTGATGGAGCGGCCACCATCACGTTCTCGCCATGAGGAACTGCTGAAGTTTTTCCCCTGCTGCTCTTGGGCTGGCAGCCACTGGAAAATTGACAAAGTAGTGAACAAAAGGCAAAGTCTCGTTTTCATTTGAGCACTAGGAGAGCAAATGGAAAAGATGCAAATCAAAAGGGTTTTTATTTGAGATACCTGATTTTGAGGAAGAGGGAAATATGGGATATCTTAGTTCCCTTTCCAGCTCAGTGACGGTGAAAATAAAGCTTTGGGATGATCTATAATGTAAAAGTTTGAAGATGACTTTGCTTCAGGGGGAAAATAAACAGCTCTGGAATGTATGAATGTCAGGATCTCACAGATTGCTCGCAGGAGAGGAAGATTTGGCATCACCATTGTCCAGCGCTTGATGGGATTAATAGCCGGGGGCGGGGGGGGGGGGCGGGGGGGGAGGAGGATGTACACTTGTAGACCTGACAGCACCCTTCATCAAACAAAGGACCAACCTGTGGAGAAGTGAGCGGTACAGGAGGGGCCCTGTGCTGAGGGGAGGAGGGAATTCAGCACAGCAGGCAACATAACAATTGGCCTTGTGGTTGAGGGAAATTGTAGGGACCCTAAGAAAAAGGAGATGGGAGAAGGAAATGAAATAGATGCCACTATAGAAAAAGCAACATTTGACTCATGGACTCTCAAAACTAAAAAAGACTTTCTGTCTTCACCCAATCTCTTCGTTCTACAAATAAGAAAACTAAACTAATGACCACATCTAACGGGTAGTGTGAGTACCCACCAGACAATTGACTACACATGATTATCAATTTTTTTCTTTAATCTTCACCATGCTTCTATAAAGTAGGCATTATCATCAAAATTATATGGAAAGTGAAACTGTAAACTGAGTTGAAAAGGCTTCATTACCTTGTGCAAGGTCATCCAGTTAATAAGTGGTGGACGCAGCTGGATTCCAGCATCTGCATCCCTAAGCTCTATGACCTAAGGTCTCAGGAGACCCAAAAACTTGAGCCACAGCAAGTCAGGGGCTGAGCCAGGCCCAGACTCAAGTCTCCCAATCCCTAATGTAGCACCCCCCTACACCACCAACACATACTGCTTCTTCCTAAGCCCGAAAGGACAGACTCAGTTATTTCTCCCAGGTATTCAGGATACAGGGCCACCCAGGCAGATAATTAGCACTGAACCTCTTGACTCAGAGTTGCCTGGGAATCACTCAGATGTCTGGGGAAAATGGACATTTTTTTGTACTAGTAATAGAAGATTCTGGCATCTGCGAGAAGGTACTGTGGTTGGTAATGAGGAGCTGATATATCACTGAGATTTTATTACTGATAGATCACTTACTGAGAGACAGTATCTTCGAATTCTTCCTTGGAAAAGTGCCACTAGCTGATTTTTACTTGGGGAGCACATTTTCTGGATGAGTGGCTATAAAAATCTTCAGGTTAAGAAAGACCTTGAGAAGTCATTTAGCCCATTGCTCTTCCTCCAGGCAGGATAACATTTAAACTATCTTTGGAAAGTGATTTGTTTTTCTTTCTTTAAAAAATAAAAATATCAACAAGGACTGCCACAATCCTCTTGTGTTAAGAAGATTCACTCCTCCTTAGGGTCAAAAGTTCTCCTAAATATCTAACCCAAGTCTTTCTAAGGAAATAAAAATCTATTTTCTATTCTCTATTTTACTGAGTTCTCCCCAAGGATGAACATTAATTATGTGTATATGGATACACATATGGATCTACCTGGCCCTGGCTCTCCTTGAGGTAATAAAGACATTCAGCCATCTCTGAATATATGTGGTATATGTGGGTGGGATAAACAGCCTAATCAGTGGACCACCAGAGTCTGAAGTGTGATCTACCAAACTGAAAACAGTCTTAAGCTAGAAGCTTCTCATTAACCCAAAACCAATATAGGATAAATCTAGGTCTCCCACAGGAATGAGTTTGAGGGAGAATCCTAAAATTTCTGAAAATAGAATTGAGGTGGGGCCTGGAAAACAGTGTTGAGAAAGAAAGAGCAAGGTTAGCGGAAGGAGTTCACAAGGAAGAGCAGACAAACATGTCCCTGGCTAAATTATGAATAAACTAGGATCCAAAATCTGCACTTTCTTTGTTTTGGGGTTTTCCACACTTTGTTTCCCAGAAGAATCGAAACTCATGAAAAATTTCAATCATTTATATTTAAATCAGGGAGAAGAGGAAGGCTTTCCTAGGTCAGGTAAATTTTTCTGGGCAATGGAAAAAGATGCTAGGGAGAGAAACCAAGCATACAGCAGACCCCTAGTGGATGAGTGGATGGGTGTAGAGTTGGTAAATCAGACTCAAAACCTAGGCACAACCATGGAGTATAGAGGATGGACACCCAAGAAGACATCCTCCTTCTTTCCTTGAGAGCCCTGAGCTTCTAAGACAAGTATCCCTCAGGACAACAGAGGAATACCAAGGGACAATGCTGTGATTAGGTTTTCTATAATAGCATGAAGAGCAGCTGACAGAGACAAGAAGTCATATAAATATTCAGAGTCCAGAGGAGTGTGGAATGTCAGAACTAGACCACCCCTGGGCTATGATTCTAGTTGGATTGCTTCTTTTGGCTTCACCTCTCCCCACTCTTCCGGCAGTCCCGTCTATATACATAGCTTCCAAGACCATCCATGTGTCATTGACTCTTAAATCTCTATTTTTGTCCCAGACCTCTCAATTCAACTTCAGACTCATAGAGCCAAGTTCCTACTGAATATCTCCAGTGGGATATCACACACATGCAACACAACCAACTTGGCAATTGGAAGGAATCAGATTTTGAGTTATGACACTATCATTTCTTGGCCATCAGTTTCCTTAGGCAAACCATCTAGTTTCCCCAAATGTAAAATCAGTGTTGTTTTAAGGACCAAATTAGATGATATTGTAAAGTGCAGTAGGATCTGATGCCTAGAGTCTTGTAAGGCACATATTCACACATATTGGATGCTTGTTGATTAGTGAATGAATGAATGGAAATGGAGATCCAGTGAAGCATAATTTCTGTACTAAGGTCATGCATGATCATCATGGACAGATATTGGTATGCAATAAAAGAAGCATGGAAAAAACAACATTTCCATTTACTTGATGAAGGAAGAGATGGAATGCTGAATGGAATGAAAGAGACCCTATGAAGAACTGCAAAGAGCCTGTCACCTTTCGGACAGCACAGTTTCTAAAGCTGCTAAGATATGTGACACTTCATTCAGTTCACATTCAGTTCAGCTCGGTAAAGACTAGACATTAATGGATGAATTGTGAAGCTGACTAAGAACTGTTAAAACAGCAGCTGGTAGGGATGAAGAAGAGATAAGGCCAGTGGGTTAGTCTTTGCCCAAGACACCTGCCATTTATGAAAATATTCTACATCGACAGCAGATATAGATGACATATGTGGCTGTTATCTGAGAGAAAAAGCTCAGAGAGAAAACTGGAACTTCAGACTTGGAAGTCTCCCAAAGTCAGAACTTTAAACATTTCACCCAGATTAAATCTTTTAAATAAAATTTCCCCTAAAATATTTCTCTGTTAAGGATCTTTATGTGTGAGGTAGATGGTGTTTCCAAGGATTTTTAGCCACCTTTAAAAAGCAGCAGAGGGACTTCCCTGGTGGTCCAGTGGTTAAGACTGTGTGCTCCCAATGCAAGGGGCACGGGTTCCATCCCTGGTCAGGGAAGTTCTGCATGCTGCAGGGCGTGGCCAAAATAAAAAGCAGCAGAAAAATAAGACTTTGTAGGGTAAAGAAATTGTTCCATCTAGATTGTGGTGATGGGTTACACAATTGTATAATGATTACAAAAATTCACCAAACCGTGCACCTAAATGGGAAATTTTTATTGCAAGAAAATAACATCTCAAAAGCAGCAGAGAAATGGAAAAAAAAAAAAGGAGATAAAACATTATACCTATCTTTATGACTAGCCAGAAAATAATTCAATGAGAACAAACATTTGGGGTCCAATGTAGTGGAAGTCTGGACATGGTTGGAGGGGTGGGGAGTGATAATGGAAGAAGCTGACTTACCCTGAGAAAAATATAGTAGGAAAATAAAATTCCAATATCTGCAACTAACTTCAGTAGAGCCTGAAAGAACTAACTGGCTGGAGACGGGGGGCAATGGCCAACACCTCAGTGAAGCTAGGGGATTTCTTATTTCCTAGACAGTTGACCTCAGACTCTCTGGTGGAATCACAGTCACTCATGTAGGAAAGTAAAATGGAAATTTTGGAAAATTTTGCTACCAATAATGAACAGGCACTGAGTCTCAGAGAGAGAACCCTCAGAGAGCCAGGGGCAGGAAATGTAACTTCTTCCCAGCATGAGAAAAACTACCTTAATTCCAGAAGAAATTAGCCCCTTAAGGCAAGTAGGCATGGAAGTATCAGCCAAATGTATTTGTATTCTGGGAAAACCAGACATCAGACATATTTGGGCTTAGGGCATCTCTTTGGATCACTGATCCCCCACAGTCAAAGGAGCCCAGGGAACAGCTGCTGTCCCTGTATTTAGAGAGGAGGTGGTACAGAGCAGGGGCTCCAGACACCACAGAGGGTCTGACTGGCCGCAGAACAGGTAAATGGTGAGAGAATCTACAGAGAGAAATCAGTTTCAGGTGGATATAGGAGATCACCCCTGGAAAGGTAAAGGAGAGGGATGAAATGGAAACATTGTAGGAAAAATTAGAACTCCACACAGGAGGTCTCGCTTGTTGAGTTCACCTCCAGAAAAGCTCAAGATTATAGGGCGACTTGTGTGAGCTAAACTCACACAAGACTAACGTGTAAATGAAAATTGCAATTCCTGCATTTAGAATGGAAATACCCTTTGTTAAATAACCAAAATACTGGAATCCAATATTTAGAGCTCCCTCTTCCAGGCACTAGAAAATCTAAAAATGAAATAATTTACCACAGTGCTGTTTTGATGAGTATATAGATTGGGAAGTGGGGAGCCATGAAGAAGAGTTCCGAGGAGGCACAGGAAATCCTGAGGAACTATACCTGTCCCACATGGATTCAACTCTCCAGGGACCAGAATGCTCATTTCCTTCCCATTCAGTGTCTTTGACCTCTGGATGGGTTAAATGAAGAATGACAAATTTTGTCCTTCGGTGTCCTTCTTTTTTCAGCTTCATGCAGACCCACTTGTTAAATGTACCACAGCACTGTACTAAATGTACAGGTATCACCACATTAATCGGCACTAACCCTAGAGACATATCAACTATCTTCTTTTAATGGTTGAAAAGAAGATTCCCATAAAGATTAAGTGGTTACACAAAGTCACTGGAGTCTGGCAGTGATTTGAATCCAGATCGCGTTCCTGAGGTCATGCTCTTAAGCACCATTCAGGAAGGAATTGATTCATTTCATCAGGTTTTCCTGTCTTGAGTCAGTTATACTCCTGGCCAGCCCACCAATGCCTCCCCTCCATTATAATTCTCACATTACTCAACTGCCCATTTATAGAACATCTTTCTAATTTCTTCTATAAATAGATAATCAAATGCATTATGTATGGGTTTTACTATTTTAACCCTCACAGGAGAATCATAATTTCAAGATTTTGGAGGACAATAGCAAGGAATAAAAGGGAAAATGTCCTGAATGACCAACAACTTCCTTCAGTTCAAGGACACAGAACGTGAAGGTGAGGGTGTTTTCATGCAGATGGTTAGCAAAGTCCATGGGGCAGACTCTGAGGCTCTGGGGAGTTTGAAATGCTTCACTCTCTTTGTGGCTGAGACTGAACATGAAACCTTGACCGGATCCAATGGATTCTTCTTGGTAGGGATGACAATATCTAACTGGGCAGAGCAGATAGATCCACAAGGACATTGCATGGCTGTTTCTGAATCTAAGGAGTGTACAGAATTGGATAAGAGTAAACTGCAACAAGATTAATGGCTGCAACAGGATTACCGACTCCAGCCCTAGAGAGGCAGCAGGACACAAAGAAAGAGCATGATCTTTCCTAGCTAGTATCAATATTTCCCCTCTGCAGGTTCATAGCTTATAACCACATCTTCTCTGCCATGTCTGGTAATCATTCGTTCATCAGCTCTTCATCTTGCAAAATAATTCATCTGATTCTTTTTATTCACTTTTTCACTAATTCAAAATTTGTTTGCCTACTGTGTGCCAGATTCTAGGGAAACATAAGTGAACAAAACTGGAACTTAAATTCTGTCTACTGTTATCACTTTCTTCAATCACTTTGTTCTTTTGTTTCTTTGTGATTTTTTTTTCAGGAAGCTTCGGTAAGGAGAAGAAATAAATGTGTCATCAATCCACCATTTTTACTCCAAAGTCCCATGGCCAGGCTAAGGGTTTACTTTTCTGTCTTGGATATAGAAATATCTCTGAGAGGACTTTGGGATCACATGACTAAACACAGCCTGACATCTTAAAACTAATGGACTAAAAGCAAGACTTAATGGAACATTAAAAGTTATGATTGTGATTTATTAAAAACCCTTCCCAATAGAGAGAGGATATAATGCTCTCATTCTTCTTTTTATTTATGAGAAAATGCCCCAACTTTACCCAAGATTTTCTCTTACTGATTTGATATTTGAGGGGCCGCTGAAAGGTTCTCTCTCCTTTGCAAAAGAATATCCCTCTGCCTACAGAGTAAAGTCCAAACTCCCCGGCATGGTATCTGACCCCCTCCATGACTTGACTGCAAACATCTGAGCCAATCTCCATGGAGCGTCCTCCGAACACTGACAGTCACACCTCACTGCTCCTCCCACACAACACTGTGTTACCTTTACATCTGCTTGTGCTGTGCCCTCAGCCTGAAATACACTCTACTCTCTTATCTTATAAAACCTTTGTTTTTTATCAGCTCAGTATCACTTCCCTTCTGCAGCCTGCCTTCCTTCCTGCCTGGTCAGAACCAGTTCTTCATTCCTATGCATGACTGTAACACATCCTCTTACCTCTGTTTAGAGTGTTTTTATCTTTTTTTTTTTTTTTTTTTAATTAATTAATTTATTTATTTATTTTTGTCTGTGTTGGGTCTTCATTTCTGTGCGAGGGCTTTCTCCAGTTGCGGCGAGCAGGGGCCACTCTTCATCGCGGTGCGCGGGCCTCTCACTGTCGCGGCCTCTCCCGTTGCGGAGCACAGGCTCCAAACGCGCAGGCTCAGTAGTTGTGGCTCACGGGCCCAGCTGCTCTGCGGCATGTGGGATCTTCCCAGATCAGGGTTCGAACCTGTGTCCCCTGCATTGGCAGGCAGATTCTTAACCACTGCGCCACCAGGGAAGCCCCTAGAGTGTTTTTATCTTGACTTGACTTGTTATTGACTGTTAACATCTATTTCTCATTCCATTGTTTGAAAGCTTCTTGAAGGCAGATAGGTAGACACTAAATAAATGTTTATTTAAATCAGTTTTTAAAAGAGACAAACATAACTGTAGTGGAAAATGAGTCAAGCATGAGGTCAAAGTTGGGAAATATGGAGAGTCTGCCGTGGAGAATTTCACTCCACCCAGGAAACAATGACCCAAATTGTACAACAATATTGTTAGACGTCAATAATTTGACAAATGCCTTTCTCAGCCTCGTCTGCCTGATGAGAATCCATCCATTCTTCTCCTCTCCATTGAAGCAGCACCTCCTCTGGTGATAGCCTAGGTCAGAAGTAGCTGTGCCTCTCTTACCTTCACAAAACATTTTGTACAAAATTCCATTTGAGAAAACAGTCACACTGTGTTATAATGGCTTCTTTGCCTGTCTTTCTCTCCACTGAACTATGAGCTTTATTTTTTCAAATAAGATCTCCTATGCACAGAATTAGGTTAAGCAGTGTCCTTAGTTCATCACTGAACTCTGCATGGTCCCTCCATTCCATTTTTTTTTTTAATATTAAGTAAAATCCTGGGTGGCTGGTACTGTGCTAATTGCTAAGAATCCAAAGAAAATAGAATACATTTCCTGTTCTCAAAGAACTTAAATCTAACATCTTTTCTTTGTATCTCCACCACTTAGCTTAGTGCCTGGCACATGGTGAGTGCCTTCTCTGATGAATGTTTCCTTTGCCTGATTCTTGAATGTTGGAGAGCCCCAGAATTTAGGTTTCTGGATGCTTATCATCTCCATCAACACACTTCTGAAAGCCTCAACTAGTCCCAAAGCCTTAAGTACCATCCTAAATACATGTTATCAGTCTCAATTCATACACTGAACTCCAGACTAATACATCCAACTTCCTGCATGAAATCTCTATCAGGATACCTCATAAGTATCTCACAATTAATATGTCCAAAACAGATTTCTTGATCCACTTCCCAGTCTGCCTGTTGCCACACCTGCTTCTCCTTCAGGGTTCTTTTTTTCTGTAGATATACCCAGTTTCTTAAGCTAAATTCTCCACACTCATCCTTGATTTCTCTCTTTTTCTAACATCCCCAGAGTTAACCCATCATAAATACTGTTGATTTTACCTGATTATATATTTATTTGTTTGTTCATTGTCTGTGTTCCCCACTAGGAATAAGCTCGATGAGGTAGAAATAGTGTTCACTTTTTACATTCCACTATCCCTGGCACTTAGCATATGACAAAGTGCTCAATAAACATTTGTTGAATCAAATTCAAACAAATATTTGTGAAAGAAAGAAAAATGAATGCATGGTACCTCAAACCTTCCCTCTAGATAAATAAATTTAGAGAACATTAGTCACTATGCTTTCATTCAGAGTGAGCCAACGAAGTTGTTTTCTGCTAATATTTTAAGATCCAGCAACCAAACAAGCAATACTTCTATAATACTAAGAAAACAAGAAGAAAGATGATTTGAAATTCTTCCATCTTATAAAGAAGTAAACTATGTCAGAAGTATTCTGCCCAAAAGAATGGAAGAAGTCATAAATGGATAAAACTTTTCTGATCAAATATTCTGTTCAAATATTGGCTTCTGCTACAAAATAAAATACGATCTATCCCCCAAAATCTGACTTTATTTTTTTCCAGGAAAAAGAAGGAGAGAAAAACACAGAGATTTACCTGTCTCTTTTTTCATGCAAGTGATAGTAAATGGCAGAATATTAAAAGAAATATACAGAGGAGCTAGCAGTAATACCAGAGTTTCTCCTATGGGATTTGAACCAAAATTGGGTTATGGGTGATATGCAGAAGGTTAAATGATAACATTAAAACTTGTACATACCCAAGTGTATCAGATGGAAGATCCACCACAATTCCTGGAATCTATCCACGTTATTTCAACTCTTGATCTAGGGAAGTATTCCTAATAAATAAAATTGGTCCCAGAAGCTGGACCATGATAATGTTTTCATGACCCTACAGTGTTTGTATGAATTTACTGTTCACCTGACCTCACCAAAGAAGAAGACTGTAGTTTCTTTCCAGCCCTGGTAAAGTAATCTTTCAAAAGGAATAGGAGAATCATAATTGCATATATAGATAACATAGCCATTTTAAGTCTCTATACGGAATCACATGTGAGACATTTACGGTCTCCCTCACAGTGATTCAAGAGGCAAGTTTAACAATAAATGTCAACTCCTGTTACCTAGAATGCCGAAAGCAGATCACATGGTAAGGATTTGAAAGGGAACACACATTTCTGGAATAAAGTGAATTCTGCACGCAGATGGAAGGCTCCAAAACCAAGAGAAAAATCTAGGAGTTCAATGGGTTCTTTGGACTCTGTTTTATCTTTCAGGTCTTACCTTTAAATGCAAAATGAATAATACTATCTGAACACATGGAGGCCAGTAGAATTTTAACTAATTGCATTCTCATCTCCCAGAGATATAGTTCCCTGGCGCCTGTGAATATACATGTTAGTGCAGATCCTCTGAGAAGCAGGCACCAAGGTGAGATTAAATATGATGAAGGAATTTTGTTAGAGAGAAAATAGGAAGGGAGCCGGGGAGCCTGGGAGAACTGTCAGACCACATGGCAAGTCTGAGCCTTCCAAAAGAAGCAGAGAGGAAGGAAGTGTCCTAGAGCACCATGCAGAGTCTCAGAAAGTTTCAGCAGGGCCATCAGGAAGTCATCAAGACAACGTTTCAGAAAAGTCCAGTATCTCCCAGGGTTCACTATGCTTTAATATCCCTGCCAACCTCAGTCACTGGCTGGGAGCCATGTAAGGGAGGTGTGGCCTTAGCATGGATACAGAGAAGGAGTTCAGAGTCTAGTAATCAGAACCCTTGACCAAATACACTTCCTGGAGTAGGAGATTTGCAAGGGATATTCTCATGGTTGCTGCATGAGTATTCTCATGGTACAGGCATAGTATTGTACCATTCATTGCAGGATAGTAAAGAGAGTGTATTCTAAGTACATGATAAATGTTAACTCCCTCTTTCTGAGCAAGAAGTTATGACCCCAAAGAGCTAATTAATGAATGTGCAGAAGAAACTATCTCCCAACTTCTAGCTCTAAAATATATAGATACACTTCTCTTCAGCAGCAACTCATCCCAAAGCACTAGTTCCTACAGGGTTAAGCACCATAAAACCTATGACCTCTAAGCACCACCATGACCCTTGCAGCTAGATCCCTGAGTACCATATCTCCAAATCCTCAAATGTGATGGCAAATGCATTCCCCGAAGAAGTTTTGGATTAATCCATAAACTTTAACATTAAAAGGAATGAAATGTCATCTTACTTCTAATGGCTGGAAAAACTTGCTAGGTTCTGGCTGTTGGAATTGCCCTGCCAATGAGAGATAATCAGGGCTCCTGTTGCACTTCTGCTCTTAAAACGGGAGAAGGTTTGGACAAGTGGGAAGAGAAATCCCCAAGAGCCTAGAAAGAGTTCTTCAGAGTGGGGTTCCCCAGACTACGTAAAGGGAATGGAAGGAGGTGGCCTGCACATTCCACAAACAGAGCTAGTCTACTCGTTCCGGCAAGACGGCAGATTTGGGATCATAAATCTGCACATTATCATTTTATTCCTAGTGGGCATTTGTAGGGGGAAGAGCGAGCGAGAGAGAGAGAGGCATGGGTTGGGGCAAGAAGGAGTGCATTTCAGTGGAACAAAGTACTTTTTTTTTTACTCCCCAGAACAAGTTTTAAGAGGAAAGAGAATTGCCACGTTCATCTCGGAAGGGCATCAGTACCTCTAGAGGCCAGTTTCAAGCTGCAAAGTCTGACCAGCTGCAAGGACAGGGCAGACCTAGTGAAAATGAGAAAATGAGAGTCTAAATGGAGGCCAAGTGCCAGGTTTTGATGCTATTTCCCTGGGCCTTTTTTCACTGGCTGGGTGGAAAGGCTGGGTAGGAAAGATGAGCTAGAGACAGGGGGAAAATATCATGGCCTCTAGGCAACCAATCCTGGGCTGGGGTTTCCCTGCTCCTCCTCCTCAGCGGTCTGGGACTCCACCCAGAGAGTCCACCTGTCTGGCTGCAGGTTCTTGGATTGGTTCCGCCCAGAGCACCAAAGGGATCCAAGCAGCGGAGCCAGGGAAGAACCTAAAAATAGTTCTTCCAAACAGAAACCAAACAGAAACTCCAAGATCATCAAGGATGACAGCAAAGGATAAAGGAAAGCAAAGTGGTCCCTGCTCACAGAGGAGAGGCAGGATAGAGACGGCTAATACATCACCTGCTGCTGCTGAAAGGTTTACAAAATCCAGTTATATTTTTTAATCATCTTGCATTTTAGACCTTTAAAGTACAAATATGGATTTCAAACATATCAAGGGAACAAATTAACTTAGAAAAATGGTAATGCTTTCCAAGGTTGCACCTGCCATGAAATTGCTCCAAGTTTGCATTTTCCCCAGGTCTCTGGTGTGTCGTTAGGCCAGATTGATTGCTCTCCTCCCGTGAACAGCTCCCCCATTAGAGGGTTATTGTATGGAAATTAATAGAAGGTTGGGAACATTTTTTTTTGCAGCTGCAGTAGTTGGAGTCAGTTTTGATTAAGCGATGGAAACCCAGCAGACGGGGGAGATCTCTTTGCTTTAGCTGCCTCCTTTATTATCTCTGAGTCAAGCTTAACACTCGCAGCCTCTCCGCGTGTGGATGTTTTGTGACTTTTTGGATGGCGCGGTTTACACTGACTCATCTCTGCGTTTTTTAAATGTTTCCCCACTCAACTTCTCCCATCGATACTCCAATTTGACGTGAAACCAGTTAATTCCAGTCTGTTCATTCCTCATTTTCCATTTCCCGGCCTGTGATCCTCTCTCCACACCCTTACCCCATCACTGCTTTTTGGAGATGCAGAAAGAAAGTGGTTAATATTCCCTACCCTCCACCCTTCTTCTATCTTACTTATCCCCTAAGAGAAACTATTGAAGGAACCTAAACCAGCAATCGGAGCCCCGTGGCCTCAGGGGATTTCAAGGTGCAAATTAAGCCTTGGACGGGCTGCTCTGAGAGCTGACAAGTGAGAGCTGACAGTTTTCCTCTCCTCTGGTTCTGTCAAGAGCTTTCAAATGTCCCAGAAAAACTGGGGCTCTAGCAGATTAGGAGTTGATCTGCTTGTCATGCAGGGTCAATGTCAGACTAAAGCAATTGAGGGCAACAAGACATGATGGAACAGAAAAGTAAAGGACGGTTTAGGTGCAAATTGCCGTCAGAGGGTTGGAGGAGGGAGATGGGGGCGGGGCACTGAACTGTGTGACCTTCTCTAGGTCTTTTCTATCTGTAAATTCTAAACCTCTGTGTTTGTGCCCCGTTTTCCACACTCATTCAAGCTTTCATTCATTTTCTCTTCCAATAAGTACCTCTCTGCGAGGTATTGTGTTAGGGTTTGAAGCTGGAAAAAAAAAGTGGATGAGAAGAATCTCAGTAGAGAGGACAGACATGTACACAAAAAAATTACATCATAATTTGTATAGCATGGTTAAGTATTCTAGCAGAAATTCATTAAAAATATTTTGGAGAGTCTACAGCCATATGTCCTCTGATCTCAGAAGCTAAGCCGGATGGGGCACTTGGATGGGAGACCACCTGGGAATACCGAGTGCTATAGACTTTTCTAAAAAATGCTTTGGGAGAACAACAGAGGAAGCAGTGAAATCTGCCTGAATAGGGAAGGGCAGGAGTGGGCACCAGAGGAGACCTTTTCAAATGAGGTGACATTAGAACTGGTTCTTGGGAAACTACCCACCTGCCAGAGCAAAGGTTGAGGAGAGAGGATTCTGTTTATAGGGACCAGCATGACTGAAGGTAAGAAAAAGAAGAGCACATACACAGAAAAACAGGTGGTTTCTTGTGGCTGGAGTAGAATGTACAGGGAGAAGTGATAGGTGATGCGGCTGTAGAGTGAAGTTGGAGTTGGATTTGTAAAGAAGGTAATAGATATGCTAAGGAATTAGGACTGTATCCGAGACAGAAACTGAGACTCTCTTGAGGTTTTTAAGCAAAGGCATTTTATTTTTATGCTGTTTTAGAGAGTACAGACCAACAGCTGTGCAGAGGAGGCACTGCTGTGGGGAAACCTCAAAGGATGCGGCCAAGGGGCGGAGGCGGTCAGGTGGTGGGGAAAGGCGGGTTCCGCAGTTGTCCGGGTGAGACCCAGTGAAGTCCCAAACTCATCCATCCAGCTGCAGACCTGTGCCAAGGCTTCCACCTGTCAGAAAACCAGTCCAAGTTCCTCTCTAAGCTCATTTGCCAAGGACATAGGTTTTCTTATTTTAAAAAAAGTTAACTTTAAAAAATTGCCATCTAGTAGTTTAATAAGCTCCCTGACACATTGAATAACATCTGCCTCCAGCAAATGAGGATGGGGTCAACTTAAAATAGATATTTGCCAATGGTCAAGACTGGACTGCCAGCCCTGGGCTTGATGGATGCTTCCAGGACAACTTCTAAGTGGGCTGCAGAGCTCACACCATTGACCTCATGAATCTTCACCTCAATCCAGGGAGAAAATTAGTTCCTGCCTTTTGAAGAGTGGCGTCTGCCCTGAAGCTATGGTCCCTCTGCTGAACAAGCAGCTCCGCTTGTGCACTGGGATGATACTTGCATTCCCCAAACCTGTCTCACCCCTTCCAGGCGCCCACCCACTTCATTCCTTTATCGTCATGCCCAGATCTAAGGCTCCCACCTTTCACATTCCCTGTACCTAGGATCCTTATGTGTCTGTTGTTGAGAGCACTGGCTGTTATCAGGAAGAAGCAATAGCCAATTGGCCATTACTATCTCAAAATCCCCCTGCTTAAATCAGTCTGGGGATTAACTTTGGACAGCTCCAAAATGACATAGTAGGAGCTAATTTCTTTTCCTGCCTTGGGCAGCCACCTTCCTCCTGGCAAGGTAATCCTCAAAGCTCATTTGGGAATCCAGCTCATCTTGGTCCCTTTAATAGCCTTAAAGGGACAAGCTGATTCCCTGGGGTTGGTAATTTATGATCCCGATAACATCCTCTTGGAAGAAAATGAGGGAGGTTCCATCTAAGGGCTGCCTCCTGCTGAGAGCTTTGACTGCAATTGCTGCCTCTCTTTTCCTTTTTATTTCCCATCTACCCCTCCCACAAACAGTGAAATACAAAGACAATGAAAAGTCTTGTGAATGTAGCCAGTTGTAGGTGTTGTTATAACCAGAAAGTTGTGATTATTTCAGCTCCTGAAGTGCTTGGGGCTGCTTATACTGTTTAGTTGTTCTAAAAGTAAACTGTTGACTGCTGCTTTTGAAAGGGTAGGGTCATGCCAGGTCATGATACTTCATATGCTGGAGAAGCTAGTTCCCATGTAAAAAGCACAATAATTGCATCAGTTTGATGAAATGTTTCACCGTTGAAGAGCCCCAGCCCCATTCCCAGGCTGAATACTTTATGTCTACAATATCCTAGCTTAGTAAAAGCATCATGGATCCAGGGTAGCCTAACTTGAGGATTCTAAGACATCAAAAGGATAATCTCAGGTATGTTTTCAACTCAAGATGTCATTAACGTGGCTCATCTTTTTTTGCTCAGTGCCCCCCGATGAGTATAATTCTGAAGGAAAGGACATGTGTTTGGGGAGCCTTCCACTGATTGCAAAACTAGATGATCTAAACAAACACAGAAAGGCTATTTGAAAAAAAGCGTGGTGACACTGATCACAGGGACACAGAGAGACCAGGAAATGAGCATGAGTTGGTAAACTGACAAGGGATAGTCACAAAGAGGATTCCACATCAGTAAAACACAGGCCAAGGCAAGAGGGTACCAGATTTGCCCAGTAAGAAAGCAAAGCATTGAGTCGTTTCTTTGAAGTTAGAGTAACACTGAAGAGATGTCTGTTCCTACCTGGGCACCCACTTCCACATTCTTTCAGCCTCCATCAGACATTGAGCTGCTAATAGCACCAAGTCTCCTCTGAGCAAGATGATCCCTTCAAGAGCTCCAGGAACTACTTTTAAGGAATCCTTAGTAGTAGATGAGCATGTCTGTAAATCTTGCGTGAAATAAGCTATAGAGTCTCCCTTTCAAAAAATCTCACATATACAGAAGCATTGCTTATAATTCCAAGAGGCTCATGAGATCCCCAAAGCCTCACAACACACAGCAGAATAAGAATCCCCTAGTGTAAGCTGCAGCTGTGATGCCTGCCAGAGAAATGCATCCATTTATGCATTCATTCAATGAAGTTATAGTAAATATCTACAAGGTACTTAGTCCTGTGTTGGATGATATTACAGAATAGAAACTGGCGGGGAAGGGACTTCCCTGGTGGCGCAGTGGTTAAGAATCCGCCTGCCAATCAATGCAGGGGACACGGGTTCGAGCCCTGGTCCGGGAAGATCCCACATGCCACAGAGCAACAAATTCCGTGTGCCACAACTACTGAGCCTGCACTCTAGAGCACATGAGGCACAACTACTGAGCCTGCGTGCCACAACGACTGAAGCCCGTGCACCTAGAGCCCAGCTCCACAACAAGAGAAGCCACCGCAGTGAGAAGACCACACACTGCACGAAGAGTAGCCCCCGCTCGCTGCAACTAGAGAAAGCCCGTGTGCAGCAACGAAGACCCGGTGAAGCCAAAAATGAATAAATAAATTAAATAAATAAATAAATAAATAAATAAATAAATAAATAAATAAATAAATAAATAAAAGAAAGTGGAGGGGGAAAGCACCTTCTATGCCCTCAATAAAGTTACAGTTAGATTTGAAAGCGCCAACGAGGAGGTGCTGGCTGCATTTAAACAGAAATGGCTTGTGGGAGGCTGGTGACTTCCCTGTTCCGGTGTTCATCTTCACAGACTGATCCATGTGGGGATGGGAACCTCCTCCACGTAAAAAAAGACCTCAATTCTCACTGTTGGGAATTCAGAGAGTAATAGAATACTTTTCTAAAATATTAGGGTGGGTTTGAGAAAGAGCCTGAGGGAGACCAAACACTGGAGGAGTGTGGGTCCCACACCTGGAAAGCAATCTACTCAGAGGGAAGAATCTGTCTGGAAGATGAGGTAGATCTACCAACATGGCACAGGATGAAGAAGAGAACTGGTCCTACTACAGCACGTGGCTACTGACTTGTTTATTTCAGCCTCCTAGACACATGGATATTCCAAAAAATAAATGCTTGTGTATGAACATGAACAAATCTCTAATCCCAGGAGCCCAGGCAACCCTGCTGTGGGTAACCTCTGGAAGAGTAGGACACAGAGAAGAAGGAGTCATTTACCTTCCAGAAGTTAGAGGTGCCAACCAGGGACCTGGAAGACCCGGAACAGAAGAGACTGTCAGCAGCTGAGTGGGAGCAGCAGAGGGTAAAGGAGCAGCACGAGTGAGCACTGCAGCCAAGGAAGAACAACTGTGTGTGGCCACCTGCAGAAAGGCCAGTGGCTGAGGAATGAGCTGCGTTAACTTTGTGGGCAGCATTACAGGAAGAAAGACAAGATTGTGGCTGGAGGGCTTGAGAGTGGCAGCAGAGGTGGCTAGCACTGCTCCCAACTGGTGAAAGGAGGAGGGTGGAAACTGGGGAATGGACCACAACGGAGGTGACTGCAGAGCCTCGCGAAGCTGTAGCTAAGAGGGGAGTGAGGGCAGACGCATGAGCAGTGATGCCAAAAGCTTGGTTCACGTGCTCAGAGTTCTACTGGGGCAAGAGAAATCTAAACGGATATTTCTGAAATCCAGTCACTTTGCACGTAGAGGTTATCAAGCTGGATATATACACACTGGTACCGTTTCACTGGCCATACAGGCTGATGAGCAGGTGTTTAGATGACCCACACACAACATCATGACTGATGTTCAAAATATCTACCAACCCAAGTGATATGGGCATCAATCAGGAAGAACAAACGCCAGCCACAGGACTAGAGCAGGGTTATGGAGGCCCCTTACTGAGCCACGTGTAAGCCTTAATAGTTAGAGTACAAGGACGTCTAACTGGCCCCCCACCTCAGGAGGTCCCAGAGTGGGGGCCAGTACGGCCAGGATGATGGTGGGGGAAGTTTACTTACAGATTCAGAGTAACAGTTATTTACTAAACACCATAGAAGTCTTACGATTTTTTAACAACCTGTATAACCACGCCAGAACACACTAACTGAATATCAACTCTGGACAAAGTTAACCAAGATACACAAGAGCACTACTTGATTAAATGTCACTTGAGAATCTAAAAGAGCTGAGCTTGTAGAAACAGAGTAGAATGATTAGTACCAGGGCCGGGGATGGAGAAAATGAGGAGAAGTTGGTCAAAGGGTACAAACTTACGGTTAGAAGATGAATAAGTTCTGGAGATCTAATGAACAGAATTGTGATTATAGTTAACAATACTGCATTATATACTTGAAAGTTGCTAAGAGACTAGATCTTAAATGTTCTCACTAGAAAAAGGAAATGATAATTATGTGATGTGATGGAGGTTTTAGCTAATGCTGTGGTGGTAATCATATTACAATAAATAAGTGGATCAAATCAATACATTGTACACCTTAAACAATGTTATATGTCAATTATATCTCAATAAAAAAAAGATAGCATGAAGGATTTTTTTAAGGGGGTAATAGAACTCTTGTGTATCCGCTTTATGGTGGTGGGTACACAAATCTATTCATATATACACCAAAAAAGTCAATTTTACTGTATGGTCATTGGAAAAATAAAAGTAAGTTACCCATCAAAAAATGTCACTTGAGAGGCATAGTCAATACATGCTATAGGATCTCATCAGGAAGAGATATCCCCACTGGCTGTAGAGGAGAACTGAAAGCAGACTGTATGGTAAAAGGAACTCACATTGGACTAGAAATCATAGATCTGGGTTCTGGTCCCAACCCACCCCTCCCCTAGCCCTGCGATCTTGACCTTAGGCATCCCTGTTCAATGTGAGAAGACACATAGGGAAGTACCTTGGCCAAGTAGACATGAAGACTGTGAGTGTGAACTTTAAAGCCAGACTGCAGAAGAAGACGATGTTGCCCAGGGGTGTGGAATAAGAATGACAGAGGGAAGGAAGTCTTCGAGCTCCTCAGTAACATATTTCCTGAGCAGGTGTTTGGCTAGAGATCTGAATGTTGTTATTGTCCTGTGGTCAACAAGAAAATGTCAACAGCAACATTTAATAGCTTTTGGTAGGAATAATATAAGAAATCTAGGCAGAAGGAGAAATAACAGTGGTTTGATTCCAATCCAAGTGACTGCCACCTGCCATTATGCAGAAAAGGAAAACAAGGAAGGAAAAATAACAAAGCATCATAGGCATACAAATCGAAGAGATGACAATCGGTGGGCTTGTATACAGCCTGGGAAATGTACAGAGAGCAGGAGGGGGAAAAAAGAATGACCACATTCCCACAAAGAAACTGCTGCCACAGGTCAGAATACTGCTGAGCAGATGATAGCCACTCATTTTAGTATTGGAGCCAAGCAGGGAGTGGCAAAGCATATTTAATGCCCTGGAACTTGCCTTCTCCTCTCTATCGGCTGGAAGGAAGACGTGTGATGTAAACAGCACTGCCTGAGTGACAGTGTGCGAGTGATGTCTGGTCCTTACATTCTCATGCCTACGCAGCTTTCCTGCTGGCCGCCACCTGATGGAATGGCCCCTCGGCCCCTCCAAAGGTCTCTTCCCCCCTGAAGCCTGCCCGACGCTCATATCCAGGGACATCTCTCTTCTGAGCAGTGACAGCACTTAAGAGTCTGAAGTCTGCATACTGACACTTATCTGAATACTGTATTGTATTGTTCTTGAGTTTTGTCCCTGGCACTGGTTTAATTCCTCTGCTAAATTCTAAATTCCACTATGACATTGGATGGCTTTTTTGTTTTTGGTGGCGGTGGTGTTGTTTTTCTTTTTAACAACACACAGCACTTTGTATTCTGCTGGGCTCATGCTTAGGAGGTATTTAATAAACAATTATCAAAATTCACTTAAATGAACTCATTCATTCAACAAGCATTTATTGAATGCACATTATGATCCAGGTTCTGGATCAAAGCAAGGGAGAAAATAGAGAATCTAGCACATAGTAGCTACTCAGTAAATTCGTGTTCTGATACTGGGAAGCACAGGATGCCAAGAAAATATATGGGGCTTCCTATCCCATATTTCCTGGAAGAGATGAAGCATCAGAAAGCAGCGGCTTTTCAAATTGCCATCACAATATGTGTTGCCCTGAGAAGTAGTGACACCATAAACCATCACACCACCAGGGAAGCATTCAGGACCACAACAGTAGAATTAATTATCTACCGTATCAGCACCAAACCCATTTTGCTTCATATCTCTGACTTGCTCCAGTCTGGCCAGAAGTCTCCAGAGAGATTCAAGAAAATATTCCATCTATAAAACAAGGATAAGATGCTATGAAAGAGAAACAATAAGAAAACTATTGGAAATTGAAGAAGGGACAGTCTCAAAAAATATAAAAATTAAAAATTATAAAGAGATGGAAAAGAATAAGAGATGTAGGCATTCAATCCAGGAGATCCAGCATTGTCTAAGAGGAGTTCCAGAAATTTAGAGCTGAGAAACAGAGGAGAGGAGATTATCAAATAAGTAACAGAATGTGATTTTCCAGAAATGAACAGGCATATTAGTTTGAAAATTTAAGTGTGAAGAAAATCCTAAGCAGTTTAAATGAAATATAAAGACCACACCTAGGTAGACTTTTCTGAGATTTCGGAATACTTAGGCTAAAGATAAATTAAATCTTCCTAAAATTGGGGAAGATAAATGGGGAAGCATAACAAAAAGATGATTAAAAAACAAGAATCAGGGCTTCCCTGGTGGCGCAGTGGTTGAGAATCTGCCTGCCAATGCAGGGGACACGGGTTCGAGCCCTGGTCTGGGAAGATCCCACGTACCGCGGAGCAGCTCGGCCCGTGGGCCACAATTGCTGAGCCTGCGCGTCTGGAGCCTGTGCTCCGCAACAAGAGAGGCCGTGATGGTGAGAGGCCCACGCACCGCGATGAAGAGATGGCCCCCACTTGCCACAACTAGAGAAAGCCCTCGCACAGAAACGAAGACCCAAAACAGCCATAAATAAATAAATAAATAAATAAATAAAGACTTTCTCTCTATTTCAAAAAAAAAAAAAAAAAAAAAAACAAGAATCAGACTGGCATCAGCCTTCTCATCAGCAACACTGAATGCTAGAAGAAAATCGAGCAATAATCAGCCTTCTCATCAGCAACACTGAATGCTAGAAGAAAATCGAGCAATATTTAAATTACACATTTTATTTTACTTTCACACCAAACCTATGAGATAGCTACTGGGAGACACTTCCTCCCACTTTTGATGTTTCCTTCCATGTGGAGACAACTCCTCATGGATAACACTCCTGGACTTCTCCACCCCATCTCAGGTAGAGACTGACTTAATCTGAACTTGTGAATTTGGAAGAGAAATTGGACATGTGTAATCTAGCGTGTTCTCCTGGTTCCCTTTTCTTGGGAACAAGCTTCCCACAGGAAACATAATTCTGTTCTGCCTCTACAGACTGTAAAGCAACCAGTCTCGTCCTCAGGGGTAAGTCAGCTCAGTTCTATGGTTCAGCGTCTGGAAGTACTTGGGAAGCTCACTTGCTTGCAGACACACTCTATTTCATCTCATGGACGACACCATCAACTGGAAAGCAGCACCAATATTTTATGTACCACAAAGAAAGAAAAACACTGACAATCAAGCAGTGCCATCCTTTCTATCACTTTGAATTTTTAATACTTATTGAATAAGATTGTTTCTTTTAGACATATGTATTTATGACATATCACTCTTTTGTATGCATAAAAAAGGAAAAGAAGTTGGTTATCATATTTCTAAAAAATTTACATTCAGAGTCTCACTGTTTTGACTCAGAGTTATCTACATCCTTGATTTACAACATAACATTTTCCTCTTTGTCATTGAGATATTGCACTGGACTCATATTGCTCTAGGATTTTCTTCCAAGCTGTAGACATCCATTCCGCAGATTTCGATGCCAGCATCTTACCTTTTAGAAGGTGTCAATGGAAGGTTTTTAGACAACAACCAGGACTTATTCCTTCCTTAAATGGTCCTTAATAGTTATTGACAGAAACATCAAGAGGTGCAGCAGCCCGGTCTTGCTGCCGAGAATAACCCAAGTTTACATGTGGGCAGGCACTAACAGCTATATCATGACTGCCAACTCACCAGCAGCAATGGTAAGATGCCCTTGATTGTGAAATGCAACCTCAGTTCAAAGATGTTAAATGTAAATAGAAAGTACATCTTAGAATCAATAAAATTCAGCAGCCACTTTCTTTAGTACCAGCGTAATCACTAAGAAAAAGGGTATTCCATTTCTCATCTGCTTTATGATTGTGTTGTGTTTTTCAATTTGGTCAAAACTTGATGGGAAGGAGGGCCACCATTTATCAGGTCCCTTTGAATCCCAACAGTAAGTACTGTTTTTATCCTCATTTTGCAAGTTAAAAAATGAGGCTGAGCAAAGTTAAATAACTGGCCCAAGGATTCTTAACTCAGGGGCAGAATCAGACTGA
This sequence comes from Balaenoptera musculus, assembly GCF_009873245.2. NCBI lineage: Eukaryota > Metazoa > Chordata > Mammalia > Artiodactyla > Balaenopteridae > Balaenoptera > Balaenoptera musculus. The sequence goes on along the minus strand of NC_045785.1, from coordinate 147,874,690 downwards.
ATCCTGGTCTGCTGGGTGAGAGCACCTAACCTCCAAGCATACTTCCCTTTGTAAGCTACCTGCTGAAGAGAGTTTTAAAGGATGGATAAGAATTGACTTGTGAGGAACACACACCAGAACGAAGAGGCTCAAAGATGTGAGAGAGCGTGGACTTTTTAGGAACCTCTAAGAATTCCTCAGAGCTGGAGGGCAGGAGGAGAGGGGATGGGGTGGTATGATGTGATACTGAAGAGGAAGCATTCCCTTTTGCAAGGATGATGGGCAATTTTGTGAAATAGTTCCTTTTTTTATTTTCCAGGTTAAGCAATGCTGCCCTGGGAAGATTTCCCCACTCTTACAGTCTAGATGAAGGGTCCCTGTCATCTGCTCTGATGGTAACTTCTACCTTAAAACTTATCACACTTTACTATAATTACTATTTTAACTATATTCACCACCTACTATAAATAAGCTTTGTGAGCAGAAGATTGAGTCTATCTAGGTCATCGTTTTATTCCCAGAGCTCAGCCTGGGGCCTGACACAAAGTAGGTGGCCCCAAACTGGTTGGTATATGAATACACAACTCAATTAGTGGTAGGCAGGGGTTAGCCAGCAAATGTGAATGCTACACAAACATAAGAGGGAACCACTGGAGAAACTGAAGGACTTGACCAATGTAACCAGTGTTGTATTTTAGAGAGCTATCTCCGGCTGCAGGGTCAAGAATGGATTGGAGGGAACAGAGTAAAGGCAGGGAGACAGTTAGAGGCTGCCTCGGTGGTCCAGACATGCAGGCCTACAGCAAGAGGGTGGCAACGATGAGATATCATTAGCATTTAATTAATACATAATTGAAAGCATGAGACACTTGAGTAAGAAGAAGACCAAGACAGAATACCTAGTAACACCGACATTTAGGAGATGGTGGGGAAGAGGAGTCAGTAAAGGAGGTCACAAGCAGAAATTTCCAGAGGAAGAGGAAGAACAGGAGAGCATGGTGTCAGAGCCATGTAAGGAGAAAAGAATTTGGAGGAGAAGGATGTGGTCAACAGGATCAAACTCAGGCAAGAACTGAAGTAAAATTTCCATGGGAGTAGAAATAAGAGGTCACTTGTGACTTAGAGTAGTTTGCCTGCCATGGAGGCAGAGGCCGATGGCAGGGGGCTGAGCTGGAGCTGGGAGCTAGGAGTGCAAGATGTAACATTTGAGGAAATTAATTTTCTAGGAGCCTCAGTGCAAGGGAAAGTAGGGGCTAGGTGACAAGGAAGGAAGTGTGCAATCCAAGGAGGATTGTTGTTGTTGCTATTTTTGTGATTGAATACAGTTGAATCTGTAAATAAAGTGGGGGTGAGGCGCCATCACAGAGGGAGAGAGTGAAGATCTTGGGAAGGGGGATGTATTTGACGTAGTGAGGTCTCCGATGAACTGGAAAGTCTAGGTGGGGCACCCGGAGATTTTAAGTGTTAATGACAAGGGACAGTCGAGGCTTTGTGAATGACCTTGTGAGAATGAAGGCAAAGGGAATGTCTCTGCTGGAGGAAAGCCAAGATGGATAGAAAGAGAGAAGGGGAATGAGAGGAGGAGGGGAGAGGAGGGGAGGGGAAAGTGGAAGACAGAGGAGAGGAAAGAAGAGTGAATTTCACTCTTGCCAATAACAGAAATCCTTCTTCCACAAGGAGGTGCAAATGAAGGGGTGATGGAAGGACCAGAAATATCCCCCCCTATGGCTTCCCCCTGGGGTGTGCAGAAGAAACCCCCTCCCCACCCCTGGAAATATGACAGGGCAGTTCCCCAACCTTCAACCTAGTTAAGGCCACTGGAGGAGACTAACAGAGAAGTCTGGTGCTGGTTATTTTTCAAGACATGACAAAGCTTGACAGCAAAGGGCAATGGCTTCTGGGGGAAGGTTGCTGCTCCATTCTCTTGAACAGGCATGGAGAGAATAGCTCCATTTTTGAATGTGTGGGCCTGAGAGCAAACCCAGTGGGCCCTATCAAGATCCAAAGGTCAGTACTCATTAGCCATCCACAGGCTATGCATAAGGCCGGTCATTGAATAATTTCCCATTGCAAACACAGAAAACACTTGTGATTCCCAGCACATTTTTGCAAACCATTTGATTTTGCTTGGAACAGATTGCTGTCAGGAGGAACATTTTCCAGGTGGGGAGTTCCCCTTTGTTTCACCCTTAGCAGCCCTTCATGACATTCTCTGGCATATAGCTGCCTCCTTATGCTGTGAACCTTTTTCCCTCTAACCTCTTTCCTGGGCTAATGGAGCCCTTTTCAGCAGCAAATCATTCCTTGAGCCTGTATTACATCTCTTCTTCTCAGGATTTGCTCCACGGGTATAATTGGCTGCCTTCAGCTCCCTTCTGTCCATAAGACCATAGATCATACAGGCAGAGATGGATCCCCGGTGAACCAGAAGAGGCTTATGGCTTCAGGAAGGCATTAAGATACGCATATTTTATTTTAACCTCCTTTGGGTATAGGGCAGCCAAGGCTTGCGTCTTCCTAAACAGTCTTCCTGGCTAAATAGTCAATGGCTACATAACGCATTGTATAGATTACATTTTTTTAAAAAATCAAAGGGGGAAATGTTCCCTTCCTATAACCCCCCTTCTTCGAGTGATGGAGAAGTCTGTGATTCTGTTGCAGAACATGAACTCAATTAAAATAGTTCCTATACATTGCTGCTGGAATCACTCTTGAATGTTCCCATCCTATAAACATATCATATTATAATATTAATGTGGAACCTGCTCACTTTATTGCCTCAGTCTCTTCACAGCTCATTGATTAACCAGATGCCAAGCATCCATCCCCTTGACTATGTGTGTGTGTGTTTCATCATGGAGGATGCATTATGCATCCCATCCAACATTCCTCATTGAGGTTTTTCCTATCAATTGTTTCCTTATGGTTCACAGCATATGGCCAGTGTATTCTGTCATCAATCCTCAGTGGGCCATTTGTGTCCTTGATAATAATAACAGCATTAATGGATGTGCTCCCATTTCAGGATATATCATTATCTTGAGCTAATTTAATTAAACTGCACTACAGCCTTGTATCCTGGCTTCCTATTCTCCATCATGCTGTTCTCCCACACCCCCAAAAAATGTGTTTCTGAGCCAATGAGGCTCATTTTTTACCTTCGAGAAGCATGAAGGGTCCGTGGGTAAGAGTTCAAGGAGAGCTTGGGAAGGGGGTTACAAGGGGGAGAAAAGGAAAGACTATGAAATAAAGATGGCTTTTGTCAAGAATTCCATGGTCTAATAAAGTGAGCATAGACAGAGACTCAAACCTCAGCACTGCCACCTCCCAGCTTTTTGACCTTGGAAATTTTTACTTCTTTTAGTTTTAATGTCCTCATCTATAAAAGGGGCACAAGACTAGACTTCTTATTTGACTCTTTAGGAGAATTAATAAAATAATATATGTGTCCCTAGCACATGGTTGGTACTTCATTAATATTAGCTCCTTCAATTTTTTCCTGTTTTTCAACTTGAGTTTCTGCAGAGGCTGCTTAATATATATTGCAGGTGTGTGCTGCTCTAACAAAAGGTGTGCTTCTAAATAAAGGGTGTAAATTAGGTTGGAGAAATGAGTCATATTTTAAATGTAGTGCAGAGCACACTTTCTAAAGTTCTCCTGTGCTGCATTCTTTTGTAAAGCAAAATCAACGCCCCCCATAACAAGTGTACATAAAGCAATAGATTGCTGTACAAGAATTTTTCTATACCTGAGCTATAGGCTTCCTCTTCTATGTGTCCACTGAAATAAGAATAATGTCACTGAATAACATTTACTGAGAGCTTACTATGTATATTGTATTAATTACCCTCACATCCTCTGTGAAACAGATGCCATATTATCTCCTCTTACAGAGGAGGAGGAAACTGAGACATAAAAAGGTTATACAATGTGTTCAAGGTCACATAGTGAGTGACAAGCTCAGATTTAAATACAGACAGTCTGACTCTCCTGAGTCACTTCTGGGGAGGGTTTCACTCTAATGGGAACCAAAGTGGAACACCTGAAAAATCTACCCTCCCCTAACCAAGACTTCTTAAGAACCTAAACTGTACTCTCAATGTTTCCTTTAACTGTAGTTGCAGTTAAAATGGGGCTATGGCTGAAATCCACCGCCTGGCTCTGTGTCCTGTCAGAGGTGCAAGATGGATGGCATTCTAGATCTCATTTTAAAACAGTTTAATTCCTTGAGGTCTTCCTAAAGACCCACTAAGAACAGCACCTGACAGCAGCTGACATCTAAGTGAGCACAGAGCTTCTTCAAAGGGAAAGAGGTACCAGCCACATGGGAGGCACAATCCCAGCAGCTGGCATCTTCAGGAACATGCGGGTGACTCCTTCTTGCCCCAAAACTTTTGTGTAAAATAAAATACCTCAGATTCCTTGCAGGGAATTGAACCAATTTTTTTAAAGAATCATCAAAAGAAGGAGTGACATAAAGTGGTAGGAAGGATTTTTCAAGGTTTGGAGAACGGCTTAAGCTTGAGCTACGCTTTTGCAACTATGTCTTCAAATCCTGCCTTTGCCACTGATCTTTCCCCAGGAAGACATACAGATAGAGGTGAGGATGAGAGGAATTCTTCCCTCCGGTGCTCAATTAGAGGGGCAGTTCTGTGACATCCCCACCCCCTAGGAGTTTCAGATTTCCCATAAGTTGTTTATTTGCTCAGGTGGGTGCTTTAGCTTCCTGAAAGACCAGGAAGTTGAAAGTTGATTGAGGACTGGACTCTGCATCCTCTCTTGGGGTCTCTTAGTCACTAAGGTGGGTTCTCCAAGCATTTATAATGCTGTGCAGCCTGGTAAATCTTTACAACTCTCTGGACCCCATAATACGCTGGGGTTTGTTCTTATCTCGCACTTTTCTTTGAAAATGATGGTTATGTCCTTTGAAGTAGAGTTGGGGTGAGTCACTCTGAGTGACAGGGAAAATAGACTTCTGCTGTTTGGATGGATCCTGGCATAAATGACTCTCTAAAGCTGAGACTCATCTACTCTTTTTTTTGAGGGGGTGAAGGGTGGTTAAATTTGTGGTAACATAGGGAGGTACTTGAAAAGATGAATTTCTAAGAGCCATGCCAATAAGCTAGGTTGAATTTGGAGTTGCGTTCTAATCTCTGGTTTCAGATGGGCTGCAAATATGCTGAGCTGTTAATACTGACCTATCAAGGTCATGACAGGTTAAGAGAAATGAGACCATGAAAACCAGGATTGGCATTTGTACAACACTGGATCGTTTTTAAATTTTGCACCCAGAAGCTTCTCTTGCCCAGTTCTGTTGAAAATATCCAGCATGAGGTTTGGTGCAGAACAGATCATCAATAATCAGAGTCCCAACTTCTGTCTCAGAGCCCAGCTGCTCTTGCTGCCATAACCATTGTGACACATTGAGAAGCCCTTTAGGCTGCAGTGACTGCCTCCAACCTCCAGCCTGGGCGCTACCCATAGCACCACCAATAAATACAAGGAAGTTCCTGCCTCATGGGTTGGGTTTTGACCAATAGGAGGCAGATAAGTTCTCCCTCTTCCTCCACTGAGAAACCCAGGAATCTGGAAGGCCTTTCAAAAGACTTACCAGAGACCAATCCACGAGGGGCACTTGTTATAAAGCTGAGGCCAGTTCAGCAATGCCTCCCCTCATGTTTGCCCTTCACTGCCTCAGTTCCTTTTGTCCTCACTGTTGTTTCCCTTGAAATGCACTCCTTAGTAAAGAGCTATTAAGTTCCTAAGTAGCCCCTGGGTCCAGGGAACCCAGGCTAAGAGAAATGATAAAAATTATATACATTGTTAATCACCAACCACATTCTGATCTGTTCTAGCTGCTGGGGAGGAATTGATGTTCCATGAAACAAAAATAGTCCCTGCTTCCATGTTCATGGAGTTTCACCTTCTAAATACATAATGACAAATTGAGATGAGTGCTCTGAAGAAGAACTCAGCTCTCTAGATTGCATAATAAAAGAGCTTGATGTAGACAAGGTCAGGGAAGGTGGCCCTGGGAGCTGTGGGCGAGCAGGAGTTAAGCAGGTGCAGTTTGATAGGGAGGAAAGAAGGGCAAGGTGTGTGTGTGTGTGTGTGTGTGTGTGTGTGTGTGTGTGTGTGGAATGGAAGAGTAATGTGGTTGGTGTGCTTACACAGGCTCTGTGGCTGAGCACTCAGTGGGTGCCACCCAGAAAGCCATTTAAAAAGGATAAATGCCGAGGCCCTACCATCGGCCTACTAAATCAGAGTCTTGAGTAGTACATGGGAAGGTTCTTAAGTCTTCCTTTTGAACCTTGGCCAGGTTTGGAAACTACTGAATTAGACATGTACGCCTTGGCCTGAATAAGGTGAATTTTTGTTCTCAGTGTGCCCTCTTCCTGCTGCCAGAGACCACCATATTTCTCATACTTACCCTCTATCTCCCTTCCCTTCCACAATCCCTGTCCCTCCTGCGCACGCACGCACGCGTGCGCACACACACACGCACACACACACACACCTTAGTAGTGCTCATTTCTTTGCTTGCCCAGGATGCCCTCAGCCGTGCTTCCCTCTGGCCCACTCTCCACAGCTGTGTCCCATGTGGAGGACTTTTCTTGACCTCTTTCCCAGCAAAACTGACCCATTTGGAATCCCTCAGGTCCCTGCTTCCTGCTAATTAAAAAAGTTTTCTCTAGTTACATGCTGATTGCTGAACACCCTTCCAGATAATCGTAATAACTCACATGTCAGGATAATGACCCTGTCTGGTATCATAGCTTAAAAAGATATTTTCAACATCATATTTTATTTAGTATCTCTAGCAGAACTAACCGTGCAGTATTATCCACACTAAAGAGATGACACTTCATCACTGGCCAAAGGTATGTAACAAACTTACCACTCTATCCCCAGGGAATACATTTCTATCTTACATACGGGTCTTTAACCTCTTTATTAAAGCAACGGAGTGATTGAGATTGGGTTCATCTTAAGCCAAGCCTCGATGGAGTGGAGGAGGGAGACAGGGGTAATTTCGCAGGAGAAAACTTTCAGCACTGCCATGTATGGGAGGCAATAGAGTATAGCAGTTAAGAGCAGCATGCCTAGGCTTTTGAGTGAGATGGCTTGAGTTCAAGGCCCAGTGCTACAAGGCATTAGCTATGTGGTCTTGCTCAGTTACTTAATCTCTCTGATTCCAGTTTCCTCAACTGAAAGTTATGAGTTACACCTCATAAAGTAGGTGTAAAGACTAAATGAGATAATACATTGAAAGCACTTGACAAAGTGCCTAGCACATAGTAAGCCCATTCCTTTATCATAATTATTATACCACGTGGGCAACTGCCTTCCCTTCTGTGAGACAGGCCTTAGAGACAGCCACCGGAAAACGGAAAATGAAGGTGAAGTGTTTCTGTTGGTGGGAGTGGGGAGACGAGGAGGAAGACATGGGAGCAAAGGGAAGTCGAGTGAAAAGCTCTTGGCTTGCCCATATGACCTTCTTCTGATTCCATGGGCCCAGCTGGGCCATTTTCCAGCCCCACCAGAAGGAGTGGAAATTTAACTATGATCTGGAGAACTATCCATTCTGACCATGAGTCAAATACCAGGAGCCAGTTAGACCTAATTGTCTTTGAAACATCCGAAGACCAGATACATTTTTAGAGGTCGGGCTGCGCTGCTGAAAAGGAGACAGAAGTACCTGGGATGAAAATAGAGGCATAATAGCTTCATACAGTTGGTCTGAAAATGAGCGTTAGGGGTCTCCTTATGGTGGTTTCTTAATGATGTGCAACGTAATAATGGCTTTGGCCATAATAAAGATGAATTACTTCTTTTTCCTAGCAAAATAATGAAACTTTGGTAAACATCCCAGGTTTATCACTTAATTTTTCCCCAGCTCATGGAGGGAGAGAGAGGGGGAGAGAGAGCGAGAGGGAGTGAGCGAGCGAGAGGGAGTGAGCGAGCGACAGAAAGAGAAAGAGAGAGAGAGAGAGGAGAGAGGCATACCCCCAACCCTGTCCCCATTTTTAATATTGCAAGCTATTAGATTTCAATAACCCACTCTCCAGCAACGTGTGTCTCATTTCCCTGGACGGACCAAATAGGCAATAACAGCCTCTCGGTTAGAACACTAATGTTGTAATTTAGAACTTCTGTCAAGATGAAAGATCTTTGCTGGGATCCTCAGAGGACCCACAGCAACACTTCAACCCAGGCCCGGATAATGAAGTTTTCATTATTAAATAAAGATATTTTAGGAATGTCATAAACCATAAATCCACTCTGCTCTCTCTATTGCCCTGTCACCTTATTGTGTGTATTTCTAGAGAAAGCCCATCATCTTTCTAAGGTCCCTAATTCCTCCAAACTCGGCATTTCTTGCCTCTCAACCCCCTAATCCTACTGTGATGCCCTGAAGTTGCCATGGTGACAGAAGAGTGTCTTCTCCCACTGTAGATCCATAGTGGCGGGTATGGAGGAGGAGAGTCCCTGTTTCCTCTCCTCGGATGCTCCTTCCTCCCCACCTTGTCCTGCCAACCAGCTGAGAGGCTGACTCCAGGCAGTTTTATCTCACCTCAAGGAAATGCTAACAAGCGCCATCAGGTCTGGCTGTTCTTAAAAATTATGGCGCCATCAACTTTTAATGTGAATTTAGTGCTGGTTGGAAGCATTAGATTCCGAGTCCCAGGGAAATGACTCATCTGTTTATCCACTTGCCAAATGTTGGGGTGCATTTCCCGCAACCCCAGCTGCCTTAACCTGGCTCTAATACCCACCTCAAGAAGACAACCTTACTGGGGTGCTCATGCCCACCTCAGGAAACTGCCCCCTCTGCTGATCATCTTAACAGAGTGGATGAGGATGGATGCTTCTGTTTCCCAAATCCAAGTGGCACTGAGAAGGCTCAAGAGGCAAAGGGAGCTCAGACACATTGCATCTCAGTGGATTCTACAAGTAAAGAGAATCAGGACGTCTGAAATTGGGAACTCATTTAGTCATCCCCAGCCCACTGCTAGATCACACCTGACAAGCCAGCTGTCTTAAAAATTTAAGAGAAATTTTCTAGTCCGTAACAGTAAAGTAAAGAAGCTCTCATCTGCACGTAACCAAATGTCTCTCTGCTGTAATTTAGGCCCATATTCAAAAGACATAATGATCTACTTATCATAATACACAAGATTTCGTTCATAGAAGGGGAGTATTAACACCTAGACAGGGGATTCATTTATACCTGTATTTTTGTTTATACCCGCAATCTAAACTGAAGCAAAAAGAACTATTCGATTAATCAAAGAAGAACTTGTAGATATATTCAAAGACAAAGATCATGACCACAGGGCTCCCAAGCCATCTCTCTGGAGCTTCTTCCATCTCACAGTGTGATTTGAAGTCGGACAGAGTTAGCTCTAAGATATAGCAAAAACAAGCAAACAAAAATCATTTTTTCATCTCCATTGTTCAGTGGGCTTTAGGAACAGTTGGTCTCAGCAAAAACACTCCTTCCTGAAAACATCTGAGAATCCAAATTATGAATTCTGTATTTTCTTTTAAAATCCATGTAGGAGTACACATCAGTTTGGGATTTTTATTGGAGAAAAGGGTACAACAAACCACAGCACCCTATCGGCATTTGAATTAATTGAAAATAAATTTCCCCTCCCAGCACTAAACAAATGAGGAGCTTTTTGTGCGGTAACACCTACACCCATCTGTAATAGGTTGCTAAGATGCCACTAATTAAAAAAAAATCTCATTTGAAGATAGTTAATGGTTTCTGCATTTCTACAAAGCACTAGTCAGACTACATTTCCTTGAACTTCAGGGTCTGTGCTGATTACTACTCAATTAGTTTTGATTCAATTCACTGAAGAAAAATGTCCATTTCATTAGTGTAGAGAAATAACCATTGGACACAAAATATATTTCCCGGCATTGCTATGGCAACCAGGATGACACAGCTGAGCTCAGAATGTTAATGCCTTCTCTGGGACTGTGTTTTTAAGTCAGCATGTGGCCATTAAGCCTTGCTGGGTGGGGATGGCTGGCTGGTGCCACATCACTCCTGGGATTGGCAAGCGAAAGAGTCCAAGGGGCTCCCAAGAAGGCTGTCTTTCTGCCACTCATCTCCCCTGGCCACTCCCCTGAGGGCAGGGCATCTCAGTAGCAGCATCGATTGCTGTTTTGCAAGTCCCTAGGGCCCCTTTTGATGTGACATGCAAAAGTCCTACTAGAAAGTGAAAAATGCAGCCCATCTTCCAGATGTGTTTTTCTACGTGTTGCCTGTTTTGTGGATGTGTGTGACTATCAAGGTGAGGGACTGATGTTTGAGTTGGCCCAGGTTGGCCCACACTGAGAGTGAGGTGAGAAGCTGGGAGGTGATCCACGCAATTCAGTAAATCTGGCCATCAGCCTGGAGAACTCTGCCCCCTTAAGGGCAGCTTGATTCTTACCCACACTCCCCCAGCATTTGTAAGCAAAGGATGGGAAAAAAAGATTCTAGATTACCAAAGCAGAAGAAATGAATCTGTTTGTATAGGATAGGAGGCAAAAGCACCAATGCCAGTTTTCAAGAATGATAGATGTGACCATTAGTAAGTACTAATTAGGGCAGATAACCAAATTAGACCAGAACAAAAATTTTATTTGGCAGACTGAATTTTCCAGGTTAAATGGATAATTGCCCATATTTTCCCTTAAGCTATGTCAACATAATCTTAGACTATCAATTAATAATGAATTGCTGTGTACTATGTTCAAGGTTCCTTGCCTTAGGATACAAAGATTAAAGACAAGTGACCAGACTCTTAAGGAGCAGTTTAGTTGGTAGGTAGCACACGAAGTACTAGCGAAAGCTACTATTTACTGAGTACTAATACATGCCTTGCAGTGTACTAAGTGCTTTATATGCATTATTTTATTCAATCATCACACTGGTGCTAGGAGGAAGATGTAAGCACCATTTTAGAACCATTTACACTAAGGCTCCAAAAAGGTACCTGACTAGTCAATTACTAGTTGATTACAGCCAGTAATTAGAGGAACTGGATTCAAACCCAAGTCTGTCTGGCTCCACAATCACTTTCAACCACCAGGCACACTGCCCCTGGTGTACACATGAATAGCCAAGTGGGAAATATTAGTACCCACTGAGTGTTGCAACAGTACATGCCTGATTTGTAAAGAAAGCAGCAAAGTCCTATGCATTTAATGAATTTAACTTCCCTTTTAAAATTCACCTTCAAAGGAATGGGCAAAATCAGTGTCCCATCACCTTCATTAACCAGATGTTCTACTCATTGGCCTCCCACTCCTCTGCAGACCACAGGGAGCGGCAGGAAGGCTTCTGTGAGAGCTGCCAGAAGGCAAGGACCGGGCGCTCATTCTAACACAGGAGCAAGCTCACAGTCAATTATCTCATTGTCAGAGTCACAGTCTCCCCATCTCCACTCCATCGCTTTGGGATCTGTGCACCTGAGCTTCTTTATTCTGAATCATCATCATGTCACCATCAAAAATATTTATTAAGTTTCCGCGTACATAGTGTTCTGGTCACCCCATTTATTCTTGCTCCCTTGGCATGTGTGTAATTTTCACTCTATCTGTTTGCAGTTGCTTAACATGATTTTATGTCATCTTTATACATCTTCAGATATGACGTTCAATACACCCAGAACTCAGAGTGGGTCCCCAGCCTTCTCTTTGTTTGTCCTTAGCAATAATATCGGGTCTTGGTGTCGGGGTATCTTGGTTCAGGGACTGACAGAATGGCTTCTTCCAAATACAATCCAGAGCAGAACGAATTGACATATGTAGCAGTTTGTAATCTAAAATCATACCACAGATAAAACATGCAATCTATAGACTGGCTTTGTTGCTAGAGCAGCATTTGTCAAAACGCATTCTAAGAAAATCTAGTCCCTAGGGATGTTAAAGTCTGTTGATAGAAAAAGGGAGGGAGGCAGGTTCTGTGGTCAGTTATGTTTAGGAAACACTGGGTTAAACAAACTTAATCAGGTTTCTTCACTGCAAGTGTGTTCAGAGCTCTTAATATGCTAATGTACTGTAGGACTCTCCAAGAGGAGAGAATAGGAGGAAGCATTATCTACAGAACAGTTTTAATCCTGGAGTTTGAAGGGATTAGTGTTTTTGCAAACTCTGGAAAACACTGGGGAGGGGTCAATCTAGGAGCCTAATCTGCATACCTACCTGAGGAAGTCTGGAAAATGGCACAGGCCACTGGGACTTTTTGCATGAAGACTCCTAAGCTTCATGGGAGAAATGTTTAGGACTTTGGTACTAATATTTGAACCCAGAAAAAGGAAACTAAGGATACCAAAAAAGACATAGTGAAAAATATCTGGTTTCAAATTTCAGAAGGAGTGGCCCAGATGGGCTGGAAACTAGTCATCCTGAGGTAGGAGAGAGCTAAGTGGCTCAGACCTACCCTAGTGCAATGATTTTTGTTTCTAGAGAAACCTTTGTATAGAATTGGATATCTGAAATACAAATGACTGAAAATTCTAATTAAACAGTTTTGAACAATAGGTACATTAATCATCTCACCGAATAAGAAGACCCGGGCTCAAATCTTTAGAATCTCTGTGATTCTCTTAGCTTACATCCACATCACCTCCTTCTTTGATTTTTCTTTCTCTATTGGAGTAAATAATTTAGGAAAGATATGTGAGAGGTAGATTTTCTAAGTTCTTGAATGTCTTGGTATACCTTGTTTTACCCTCACAATTGATTGATAGTTGGCTAGGTCTAGACTGGAAATTTAGATTGAAAAACGTTTTTCCTCAACATATTGAAGTTCATTTCTTCCTTGCTTGTTGGTGTAGAGTGATGCTTCTGAGAAACCCGAAGCCAGTCTAATTCTTTTCACTTATGTATAATCTGTTTTCTCCTGCACTGATTTATCTTTCTTTAAAACTTTAGATATAATTGACATTTAAAGTATTAGTTTCAGGTGTTCAGCAATTATTCGATATTTGTGTATATTGTGAGACAGTCACCACAATGAGTCTAGTTAATACCCATCACCACACGTAGAAATTTTTGTTCCTTGTGATGAGAACCTCTAAGATCTACTTTCTTAGCATCTTTCAAATATACAATACAGGATTAACTATAGTCACCATGCTGATGCTGTACATTACATCCCCAGGTCTTATTTATTTTATAACTAGAAGTTTGTACCTTTTGACCCTCTTTACCCATTTGCCCACCCCTCACCCCCCCACCTCTGGTAACCACCAATCTGTTCTCTGTATCTATGAATTTGTTTTTTTTGTTTTCATTTTTGTTTTTTATATAAGTGAGATCATACGGTATTTGTCTTTCTCTGTCTGACTTATTTCATTTAGCATAATGCTCTCAAGGTCCATCCATGTTATCCATGTTGTCACAAATAGTAAGGTTTCCATCCTTTTTATGGCTGAATAATATTCCATTATATACACATATATATTATATAATATTCCATATATATATATATATATATATATATATATATATATGACATTTTCTTTATCCATTCACCTATTTATAGGCACTTAAGTTGCTTCCATGTCTTGACTATTGTGAATAATGCTACAATGAGCATAGGGGTACCTATATTTTTTGAAAGTGTTTCCTTCAGATAAATACCCAGAAGTGGAATCATATGGACCACTGGATCATATGGCAGTTCTGTTTTTAATTTTTTGAGGGATCTCCATAGTGTTTTCCACAGTGGCTGCACCAATTTACATTCCTACCAAAAGTGCACCAGGGTTCCCTTTTCTCCACATTCTCTCCAACACTTGTTACTTTTTGTCCTTTTGATAATAGCCATTCTAACAGATGTGAGGGAATCTTCTTTTTAACCATAATCTTCTGAAATTTTGCAAGTACATTCCTAAGTTTGGGCTTATTCAGACCTCACTGATCCCTTTCAATCTGAAAACTCAATCTCTAGCTTTGTGAATTTTTTTTCTAGTGTATCTTTGATAATTTTCTCTCCTCAATTTTCTATATTATCTCTTCCTGAAATTCTTTTTAATGCTTAGAGCTTCTGGATCAATTCCTTATGTCACCTGTACTTTCTCAAATTTTTTTCTCTCCCTAATTTTTCTAGATTCTAGGAGATTTCTTCAACTTATCTTCCCACCCTCCTACTAATTTTTTTCTTTTATTCAATCTTGTCAGTTGTATTCTTTAGGGCAATGCTGCCTGCTGCTGTACTAAATAAAACCCAATGTCATGTACAGCATGGGGAATATAGTTAATTATACTGTATTAACTTTGTGTAGTGACAGGTGGTAACTAGACCTATGTTGGTGATCATTTCATAATTCATATAAACGTTGAATCACTATGTAGTGCACCTGAAACTAATATTGTACATCAATTATACTTCAATTTAAATAAATAAATAAAAATAACACCCCCCCCCAAATTTCAGTGGCTTACCACAATAAACATTTGCTTCATTTGTGTAACTCTTTAAACACAGATGTTACTGTTCATCAGGCAGCTCCTCCCCATAGGAAAATTCAAGGTTGCTGGCTCCTTCCATAGTCAGGCTCATCCATCACCCAAGCCTCACAGCCCCCTGTATACAGCAAGAAAAGGGGACAAAAGCAAGAGAAGCTGATTCTCAACAGCCTTGACATGCAAATGTCACATGGCACTTTCACCAATAAAATGTGAGCACATTCTATTGGTGAAATAGTCATTTGGTCTCACTGAGATGCAATCTGGAGGGAACTATAAAATGTAGTTCCTGGTTAAACAACTGCTTCCCACAGTAACTGTATAATTTGGAAGAAGCACAAATTTTGTGCTTAGTTGATGACCATTAGCAGTCTTTCTTGCAGCAATCATATTTTTATTTCCATGAGATCAATCATATCTCCTATTGTTCCTTTCACAGAGCACAGCTTTGCCCTTTTGTTCACTTTTTCCTCTGGGATCAGCTATTCTTCATTATCTTGGCCATTCTCATTTATGCTCTTGTTTCCTTCTCTTTCTGGCAATCACTGTTAATTTTTTACATTAAAGGATTGAGGAGAAGTCTGATTACTATGAGTAGATGGAGTGCATTTCATTTATTGCGTATTTGCAGGCATGGTTCTTTCAACAGGACTTTTCCTTGATGGGAAGGCTGACACCTTTGTTCATGGGTCAGCTTTTCCACCAGCAGGTTCACTCTAGGCTCTGTGGCATTAGAATGGAAGAGTCACACAGACATAAAGAACAGACTTGTGATTGCCAAGGGGAAGGGGGGATGGGGAAGGGATGGATTGGGAGTTTGGGGTTAGCAGATGCCATTATATAGAGAATGGGTAAACAACAAGTTCCTACTGTATAGCACAGGGAATTACATTCAATATCTTGGATAAACCATAATGGAAAAGGATATAAAAAAGAATGTATATATTTGTATATCTGAATCTCTTTGCTATACAGCAGAAATTAACACAACATTGTAAATCAACTATACTTCAAAAAAAAAAAAGAATGGAAGAGTCAGCAGCCCTTAGACTGCAAGCTCTACAGGTGCCAGAATAAGACAACCTCTACTCTGGGCCACCACTCTCAATCAAGAAGGCTTGGCTGCCCCAGAAAGTCCATCTTTAGAAAAGAACATCTAGATGTTTCCTGAGAGAGTAATACCAGTTTGCCTGTCACTCTGTGAATAGGAAAGAAAAGGGGATCAACAAGGACCTACTGTATAGCACAGGGAACTCTACTCAATACTCTGTTATAACCTATATGGGAAAGAATCTGAAAAAGAATAGATATATGTATATGTATAACTAAATCATTTTGCTGTACACCTGAAACTAACACAACATTGTAATTCAACTATACTCCAATATAACATAAAAAATTTATTTAAAAGCACAAAAAAATTAAAAAATAAATAATTTTTTAAAAGCTCGTGGCTGTATATAGCCCAGACAAACATAGGCAGATATGAAATTATAAAATCTTCAGAAAAAAAAAGGAAGGAGAGGGGAGGGTGAATGTGCCTGGCATAGCATCCCACAAATAAATCTTGGATTAATCTTCCTCTCAGCAAGTACTCTCCCCCTCTGCCCTCCTTACTTACCAACACCAAGCTGCAAGCATGTCCAGGTTCTAGCCAGCAGGCCAATCTCACCTGCACTGCAGCCGCATCCAGCAAATGATCAAGTCTTAACAGTTTTTCTCGGTTAACATGCTTCCATCCATTCTGTCTGATGGACTAAAGTCTCTCAGCTGGTGAACCTACCAGCTATCACCACCTTAATTTTGCTATTAGGTGCTCATTCTTTTGTATACTTTCAAGCTGTAATTTTGATGAGAGGAAAGGTCTTAGCTCGCCATCTTAAGCAAGATGAGAAAAACACTCGTAAATGTCCTTTGGACCAAGTTTTATGAGAAAAGAGGGTTATAAAAAATTATTAAAAGCAGTGGCTGACAGGATTCTGAAAGAACTTCGGTCAGCCTTTGGAGAAAATTATCTCTCAATTTACATGGCCTGGTCGATATGTTTATGCATTCATTCTTCTTTTTTTCAATATACTGAGAGCTTATTCTCTACCACAGGCTGTGCCAGGTACCAGGGCAAGACCATAAACAACATGGTCTTCCCATACCTCTCCTCAAAAAACTTAGCATGGGCTTCCCTGGTGGCGCAGTGGTTGAGAGTCTGCCTGCTGATGCAGGGGACACGGGTTCGAGCCCTGGTCCGGGAAGATCCCACATGCCGCGGAGCAACTAGGCCCGTGAGCCACAGCTACTGAGCTTGCGCGTCTGGAGCCTGTGCTCCGCAACGAGAGGCCGCGACAGTGAGAGGCCTGCGCACCGCGATGAAGAGTGGCCCCCACTCGCCGCAACTAGAGAAAGCCCTCGCACAGAAACGAAGACCCAACACAGCCAAAAATAAATAAATAAATAAAAAAAAAAAAAAAAAAAAAACAAAACTTAGCATTTGTGGAAGGAATTAGCATTTGAAACTTAAAATTTAAATTTATTTTTCACTATTAGAAGAAGTTCAGGGCACTGTGGAAGCACTTAAACAAGGCACTGAGTAACCTGAGAGATGAGACTGAACCAGCCAAATCAATGCATGGGGTGAGATGGTAGAATGTTCCAAATAAAAGAAACAGCATGTCAGAATCACAGTGGCTCCCACCTGCATGTATGAATAGCTTCATATGACTATTGTCTGTGCTTGGAATGTCTTCCCGTCCACCACTCCCAATCCAGCAAGTGTGGCAAAACCCTCAACTCAAATATTCCTCCACCCTTGGAAAAGCTCACGGAAAGTTCCCCACAGATCTGGGCATTTTCCTCCATTTGCTCATTATAGCTTATATGTTCCATGCTTAGAACAATGGGCACACTCTAGAAAATGTTTAGTTCCCTTCCTGTATCTACCACCGGTCTAAACTCTCTGAGGCCAGGAGTTGTGTCTTATTCACATTACCTGCCCATGTGAATGGCAAGTGTTAGGTATGCAATTAGTACGTGTTGACGGTTGAATGATGAATGAAGCAGCAGTATTGTGACCATATATTGGTTTCCCTCAGTTGTACACAAGTTTGATGTGACTTTGTTTCAGAGGTTGAGAGTTGAATGAAGAATTTACATATTCACTTCTATGGGAACTTGGTCCAAGCACTTAGGAAAGATAAGCCTATGGAGAACTTCCCCAAAACTGCTGCTACCTACAATAACACAAGCATAACAAGCTCTGAGATTATGAATTAGCAGGAATCAGGCAAGTCTTTATTAGGATAACTATGATAGTGTCAGCTTTACCTCACCTGTTTACCTTACCCCTGCAGGTTAAGTGGACATCTGAGAAAGAATAAATTCCCTCTGGATGTGTATGAGTCCTGTGCAATGATGTAAGTTTGCTTTAGATGGAACCAAGGAGGCAGGAGAATGAAAATTGGGATGGCTTCAATCAACGAAGACTAAATTGCACGTTCTTCTCCCTGGATGTCAGTGAGTTCATAAAATATCATTTTGTTCATAAAAATTGCTTTTGCTACAATGAGTATACATGATGTTATGACGATGCATGTCAGATGGAGCCTTGGTATAAGTGAAGCAAGATGTAAGATCCACTGCAGGGGAATAATGGGTAAGAGCCCTAGAACATATCATTCAGGCACTAAAGAAAGATTGCATATTTACAGCAAAGTGTGAGAACATTGCCTCCTGTGTATTAAAGAGAGTACAAGTACAGCCAAGGCAGTAAACAACCGAGCTCAAAAAGTAGCACAGAACTAAAGGGCAAACCAAGTGAATAGGGCTGTAACTTTAAATGACTTAATAGACACCGGGAGACTCTGCTCTCCCGTAGCAATGCTTGCTTCATAATTACTGCTCACTTGTTTGGTATTCAAACCTGTATCTTAAACACACAAAAAACTGAGAGTCATTGAGTTCAACTATACCTAGTCTAATATTTGCACTTTTCTGCTAATTTTTAATTTGGGTAGATAAAATGCATCTGTAAAATTTTGAACCCTTTATTTAATCACCAACACAATAATTATTAAACATCCCCAATTGAAAATAATCCCTACTATTAGGGTGATCTTACACCCTAGTTTGCTTGGGACACTCCCAATTTTTATCTAATGTCCCAGATCCTGCACAGTTAAACATGTAACTTAAATTTTTCATTTTTTAACAAAGCATTAATTAAGATAAACTAAGATAAGTTTGGTAATTTCCAGTTTGTACCTCTAACTTCTGCCAGCGTCTTGTCTAATATGAAGTTGTATGTAGTAGTTAGTATAGTTGTATGTAGTTCTGTATGTAGTTGGTATGTAGTATATAGAATTCTGATTGACATACGGTTAAATCTGAAAGATGGCAGGTGATAACCAAACCTACTTTTCCTTTCCATTTCAAGTCAGGATATGCTACTAACACATTCTTTTTTTTTTTTTTTTTTAATTTTTATTGGAGGATACTTGATTTACAATGTTGTGTTAGTTTCAAGTGTACAGCAAAATGAATCAGTTATACATATATCCACTCTTTTTTAGATTCTTTTCCGATCTAGGCCATTACAGAGTATTGAGTAGAGTTCCCTGTGCTATACAGTAGGTCCTTATTAGTTACCTATTTTATATATAGTAGTGTGTCTATGTCAATCCCCATCTCCCAATTTATCCCTCCCACACCTTACCCCCCCTGGTAACCATAAGTTTATTTTCTACATCTGTGACTCTATTTCTGTTTTGTAGTTAAGTTCATTTGTACCCCTTTTTTAGATTCCACATATAAGTGATATCATATGATATTTAACACCTTCCTGTCAAGGACAGCATATGCACTCACTGATAAAACAAAGTAGGTTCAGATTAGGTAGCCAGGGACAGCTAACTCCTCTGGTTTGGCTATGATGGAAGAAGTGTTCAGTGTTGCTGCCCTTGCTGGCCAGAGTGTATACCAGCAGCCAGTTGTGCTGTGACCAGGACCATGGCCAATGCCACAGCCTGCAAATTGCAGGAAGCTATCAGATTACCAGTCAGTGGGAATCGTCAGGAATGATAGGTTTGGAATATGTGAAATATGTGCAGGAAATACAGGCTTGACTGTCCTACCATAGATCACAGAGAGAATAGTCTGAATACATTTGTTCAGTGGTACTTATTATTTACTGTATGATATAAACCTACAATTATGTATTTACTTTATTGTTTAGTAAGGTTTGGTTTTATTTTGTCCTTTTCAAAGCAATGATCTCAAAAAAGTGAATGCTTAATGAAATATTAAATACTGAATCTCCATTTCTTAAGAAACTTGGTGATGAAAATGTCAGTTGCACAAAATTCTGGTTTACGTTTATCATCTATGTAACATCGCCAAAAGACACAAATATTCTGAAGAAGCATCAGCATCTACTTCAAAAGTTAGTAATTATTTTTAAAAGACTGTTTCCAAAAGAGTCAATATAACAAGTACAGCTGCAGAAGTTTCATTTACAACACTGGAAAGCATGACTTATCGTTGGGATCAAATGAGTATTTTTCTAAAATAATTTCACTCTTGAGTCTACGTTTCTCCTGTGTATGTGTAAAAGTGAAATGATAGCTATTAAAAGTATTGGTTCCATTAGCTAGAGAACTTCACTAAGAGTTAGATGATATCAGTTTTACATTAGTGTCATGAGATTCTTCAAATAGAAAATCAGTTAATTCCAATAATGTCTTTTAAATCCAACTCATGAAATCAAAGTAAAACTTTTAGAAGTTTATTCTCTCTTGGTAAAATATTTTAACTTTCTTGTAAATGCTATTAAAAATCTGGATGCAAAGCTCAACCTTGAAGATAAAGTTACTTGTATTTACAGTGATAGTATAATGCAAATTTTGATAGGGCCTAATATTGTGGTAAAAGCCATGTTCTAACTAAATCAGGAAACTTGTGGAGCAGGTTTGGAATTGGAGTTCTAGTTGGAATTGGTTGTAGTGCACATATTATTCATGAATGTGTCCAAACAAGCTTTGATAGTCTACTTGTCAAAATAGAAGCTGTATTTAAAGTCAGCAAAATTATAAACTTTTGTGACAAAATTCATGTTGCATTTATTTTAAAATGTTTCAGTTATGGTAGTGCATGCTTTATCTCTTCGCTGTCTGTCACCATCAGATTTTAGAATTTTTTTAGTTTTAAAGAACTACTTTGTAGATCCAACTAAGCATCTGACAATGATATTGAACCTTACTGTAAAGCAGTCCTCTAAATTTAGGTTGCATTTTGTTTGAAAGAAGTTGTAAATCTTTAATCAGATATTCAACTGATGGAACACCAAACAACTTCAGCTTTTGAAATGTGCAGCAAATTATAATTATTGAAAGAAAATCTTG
Organism: Balaenoptera musculus; assembly: GCF_009873245.2. Lineage (NCBI taxonomy): Eukaryota > Metazoa > Chordata > Mammalia > Artiodactyla > Balaenopteridae > Balaenoptera > Balaenoptera musculus. The sequence continues at coordinate 147,853,844 of NC_045785.1, read as the reverse complement.
ACACCAGAAAGATGATGAATTGTAACCCCATAAAAGCAAAGGAAGAAATGGATTAACTAAATGATAAAAGATGAAAAGCATAAAATATTAAACTTTGAAATTCTGTAATTATACTTTGGAATATCTTTACCTCTGGGGAAAATCTTCTAATGGAGAGCCCTTGGATTCTTTTTTTTTCTTTTTTTTTTCTGAATAAAACATATTCTGTACTGAATGGAACTATACTGAGGTAGCCTTCAAATATTGCAGATAATCTCTTGACAGGTTATGTTTTGTAAAATTGTTTTCTGAATCAATGTAGGCAAAAGGACAGTGCATGCAAAAATATTTGGCATAAAATATTTATACATTTACATGTTAAAAAATAGAATTAAGAATATCTTTCATCCAGCAGAATTCACTTAGAGCTTACCAGACAGATACATCAATACCTGAGGTATTTTTGCAACTAAAAATAGTATGGTCTACAAAGAGAAGTCAATTGAAGTTATGAACAATTTTAAACTTATCGACCATAAAATGTAGTTTTGAAAGATACTGCAATCAGTTTTATGAAAAAAAATTGACTAATAAGCCATATCCAAACTTTTATTCTTCAGAAAAATACCTATGTCATAATATTAGAGACAGACACAAGCAAGAAATGAAATATGTAAAGATATACCAAGAATAATTATTTACTTAGGTTATTTCAAATGTTTATATAGTTATACATATATATATACACGTTACTCCTATTTTTTAGAAATACTATTTTTGAAAGTAGTTGAGTAGAATTTATTCATATCCATCCATACAATAAACCCATTTATAAAGTAATAAGTAGACATTTCAAAAAGTTATATAATCTTAATTATTTTAGTACTTCCTTTCACCCTTCTGATTATATACTTACCTTAGGGACAAGTCCTATTTCCCAGAGACCAAGTGGTAGAAAGCCCAGAAAATAAAAGAGAAACACTAGCTGCAGCTTCTTCCTAGATTTTAGACCATGAAGTCACACAACCACGCACATTTCAAGCTAGAAAGAAATTAAAGAGATAATGTAATTCAGACCCATCAAGCATCTCCCATTCTTGGATCTACATAGTATGCCAGAGAAATAATTTTCAACTCTTTCTCCAAACAGCAGATCTTAGAAACTAGGGGAGAGGCACTTTCCTACTCAAGGAGTCACAGTAGCAAATGTAAATTTATGGAGACTCTAGGTCTTCACTCCAGGAGTAAGTGCCCACTTCATAAAACGTACATTTTGTAATCATGCAGATTTTGGTAAAAATGAATTTTTAAAAATACAGTCATTGGTAGACTACATAAATATTTTGAAGTATTTCTAAATATGGTCTTTGAATAAAATATGTTGATTATAAAATTTGGACTCTATCAGTACGTTAAACTTTCATGAAAACCTCCTTCTCTGTAGATGGACAAGGAAAGAGGTAAGATGGCAGGCATGGGATTGGCTTAAGTGAGGAGAAAATCTTGACTGGGAACTTAAAAACAATTCCAAAACGACACATTTAAATTTCTATTAAATTCAGAAATAATAGATTTTTAAACATGTTTATAAAATTTAACAGTGAATGTAAAAATAATGGAATTAATATTTTCAACTTCCTTTATTTGGTGTCTTATTAAACAGTGAGGTTGTTTTATTAAACAGAACTTTTTTTTTATTTTAAACATCTTTATTGAAGTATAATTGCCTTACAATGGTGTGTTAGCTTCTGCTTTATAACAAAGTGAATCAGTTATACATATACAATATGTTCCCATTTCTCTTCCCTCTTGCATCTCCCTCCCTCCCACCCTCCCCATCCCACCCCTCTAGGTGGTCACAAAGCACCGAGCTGATCTCCCTGTGCTATGCGGCTGCTTCCCACTAGCTATCTATTTTACATTTGGTAGTGTATATATGTCCATGACACTCTCTTACCCTGTCACATCTCACCCCACCCCCTCCCCATATCCTCAAGTCCATTCTCTAGTAGGTCTGTGTCTTTATTCCCGTCTTGCCACTAGGTTCTTCATGGCCTTTTTTTTTTTCCTTAGATTCCGTATATATGTGTTAGCATACTGTATTTGTTTTTCTCTTTCTGACTTACTTCACTCTGTATGACAGACTCTAACTCCATCCACCTCATTACAAATACCTCCATTTCATTTCTTTTTATGGCTGAGTAATATTCCATTGTATATATGTGCCACATCTTCTTTATCCATTCATCTGTCGATGGACATTTAGGTTGCTTCCATGTCCTGGCTATTGTAAATAGAGCTGCAATGAACATTTTGGTACATGACTCTTTTTGACCTATGGTTTTCTCAGGGTATATGCCCAGTAGTGGGATTGCTGGGTCGTATGGTAGTTCTATTTGTAGTTTTTTAAGGAACCTCCATACTGTTCTCCATAGTGGCTGTATCAATTTACATTCCCACCAACAGTGCAAGAGTGTTCCCTTTCCTCCACACCCTCTCCAGCATTTATTGTTTCTAGATTTTTTGATGATGGCCATTCTGACCGGTGTGAGATGATATCTCATTGTAGTTTTGATTTGCATTTCTCTAATGATTAATGATGTTGAGCATTCTTTCATGTGTCTGTAGGCCATCTGTATATCTTCTTTGGAGAAATGTCTATTTAGGTCTTCTGCCCATTTTTGGATTGGGTTGTTCGTTTTTTTGTTATTGAGCTGCATGAGCTGCTTGTAAATCTTGGAGATTAATCCTTTGTCAGTTGCTTCACTTGCAAATATTTTCTCCCATTCTGATGGTTGTCTTTTGGTCTTGTTTATGGTTTCCTTTGCTGTGCAAAAGCTTTTAAGTTTCATTAGGTCCCATTTGTTTATTTGTGTTCTTATTTCCATTTCTCTGGGAGCTGGGTCAAAAAGAATCTTGCTGTGATGTATGTCATAGAGTGTTCTGCCTATGTTTTCCTCTAAGAGTTTGATAGTGTCTGCCCTTACACTTAGGTCTTTAATCCATTTTGAGTTTGTTTTTGTGCATGGTGTCAGGGAGTGTTCTAATTTCATACTTTTACATGTACCTGTCCAATTTTCCCAGCACCACTTATTGAAGAGGCTGTCTTTTCTCCACTGTATATGCTTGCCTCCTTTATCAAAGATAAGGTGACCATATGTGTGTGGGTTTATCTCTGGGCTTTCTATCCTGTTCCATTGATCTATATTTCTGTTTTTGTGCCAGTACCAAACTGTCTTGATTACTGAAGCTTTGTAATATAGTCTGAAGTCAGGGAGCCTGATTCCCCCAGCTCCATTTTTCATTCTCAAGATTGCTTTGGCTATTTGGGGTCTTTTGTGTTTCCATACAAATTGTGAAATTTTTTGTTCTAGTTCTGTGAAAAATGTCAGTGGTAGTTTGATAGGGATTGCATTGAATCTGTAGATTGCTTTGGGTAGTAGAGTCATTTTCACAATGTTGATTCTTCCAATCCAGGAACATGGTATATCTCTCCATCTATATGTATCATCTTTAATTTCTTTCATCAGTGTCTTATAATTTTCTGCATACAGGTCTTTGGTCTCCTTAGGTAGGTTTATTCCTAGATATTTTATTCTTTTTGTTGCAATGGTAAACGGGAGTGTTTTCTTAATTTCACTTTCAGATTTTTCGTCATTAGTGTATGAAATGCAAGAGATTTCTGTGCATTAATTTTGTATCCTGCTACTTTACCAAATTCATTGATTAGCTCTAGGAGTTTTCTGGTAGCACCTTTAGGATTCTCTATGTATAGTATCATGTCATCTGCAAATAGTGACAGCTTTACTTCTTCTTTTCCGATTTGGATTCCTTTTATTTCTTTGTCTTCTCTGATTGCTGTGGCTAACACTTCCAAAACTATGTTGAATAATAGTGGTGAGAGTGGGCAACCTTGTCTTGTTCCTGATCTTAGTGGAAATGGTTTCAGTTTTTCACCATTGAGGACAATGTTGGCTGTGGGTTTGTCATATATGGCCTTTATTATGTTGAGGAAAGTTCCCTCTATGCCTACTTTCTGCAGGGCTTTTATCATAAATGGGTGTTGAATTTTGTCGAAAGCTTTCTCTGCATCTATTGAGATGATCATATGGTTTTTCTCCTTCAATTTGTTAATATGGTGTATCACATTGATTGATTTGCGTATATTGAAGAATCCTTGCATTCCTGGGATAAACCCCACTTGATCATGGTGTGTGATCCTTTTAATGTGCTGTTGGATTCTGTTTGCTAGTATTTTGTTGAGGATTTTTGCATCTATGTTCATCAGTGATATTGGCCTGTAGTTTTCTTTCTTTGTGACATCTTTGTCTGGTTTTGGTATCAGGGTGATGGTGGCCTCGTAGAATGAGTTTGGGAGTGTTCCTCCCTCTGCAATATTTTGGAAGAGTTTGAGAAGGATAGGTGTTAGCTCTTCTCTAAATGTTTGATAGAATTCACCTGTGAAGCCATCTGGTCCTGGGCTTTTGTTTGTTGGAAGGTTTTTAATCACAGTTTCAATTTCAGTGCTTGTGATTGGTCTGTTCATATTTTCTATTTCTTCCTGGTTCAGTCTCGACAGTTTGTGCATTTCTAAGAATCTGTCCATTTCTTCCAGGTTGTCCATTTTATTGGCATAGAGTTGCTTGTAGTAATCTCTCATGATCTTTTGTATTTCTGCAGTGTCAGTGGTTACTTCTCCTTTTTCATTTCTAATTCTATTGATTTGAGTCTTCTCCCTTTTTCTCTTGATGAGTCTGGCTAATGGTTTATCAATTTTGTTTATCTTCTCAAAGAACCAGCTTTTAGTTTCATTGATTTTTGCTATTGTTTCCTTCATTTCTTTTTCATTTATTTCTGACCTGATCTTTATAATTTCTTTCCTTCTGCTAGCTTTGGGGTTTTTTTGTTCTTCTTTCTCTAATTGCTTTAGGTGCAAGGTTAGGTTGTTTATTCGAGATGTTTCCTGTTTCTTGAGGTAGGCTTGTATTGCTATAAACTTCCCTCTTAGCACTGCTTTTGCTGCGTCCCATAGGTTTTGGGTCGTCGTATCTCCATTGTCATTTGTTTCTAGGTATTTTTGATTTCCCCTTTGATTTCTTCAGTGATCACTTCGTTATTAAGTAGTGTATTGTGTAGCCTCCATGTGTTTGTATTTTTTACAGATCTTTTCCTGTAATTGATATGTAGTCTCATAGCGTTGTGGTCGGAAAAGATACTTGATACGATTTCAATTTTCTTAAGTTTACCAAGGCTTGATTTGTGACCCAAGATATGATCTATCCTGGAGAATGTTCCATGAGCACTTGAGAAAAATGTGTATTCTGTTGTTTTTGGGTGGAATGTCCTATAAATATCAATTAAGTCCATCTTGTTTAATGTATCATTTAAAGCTTGTGTTTCCTTATTTATTTTCATTTTGGATGATCTGTCCATTGGTGAAAGTGGGCTGTTAAAGTCCCCTACTATGATTGTGTTGCTGTCGATTTCCCCTTTTATGGCTGTTAGTATTTGCCTTATGTTAAACAGAACATTTTTTAATACTCTTTTCCATTATGTTTTATCATAGGATATTCAGTATAGTTCTCTGTGTTATACAGTAGAATCTTGTTGTTTATCCATTCTATATATAAAAGCTTACGTCTGCTAACCCCAACCTCCCACTCCATCCCTCCCCCAACCCCCTCCCCCTTGGCAACCACCAGTCTGTTCTCTATGTCGTGATTCTGTAAACAGAACTTTTTTTTAAACATACTGTTTTTAGGTTTTTCTTTTCATTAGCGCATATCCTTACCTGTCCATTTTTAAGAGGACTGCCCTATCGGCAAACATGTAGGTTTTAGAGTATGGGTTTGGTTGCATGTTAATAAACCACCAGAAAAGATACACATTTTCAAGAGCTGTCAGAGGGTCTGAAAGGAGTTTCTCCTATTTTTGAATAAACTTGAGCTAGATGACTATCTTCTCTGACATATTGTGGAATCAGGAGAAGCAACTTGTGGATATCAACGCTTTGAGTCCTTTGGAAAACAATTGTCTTCTCATAGCTATTAATCTCACCTACAAGGAAATCTCTTGGTAAGGAAAAAATAATATTAAGAGTCTACTATGCACCAAATAATTTGTTTACCTGATTTTACTAATTTCTATTGAAAATAATCAATTTAAAGATGAGGACATTTTAGCTTAGAGAGGCTGAGTAGCTAGCCCAAATTCTCATATCTAGTAAGTGATAGAGTCAGGAGGCATGTGGCCCCAGGATACATCCTCTTTTGTTTCATTACACCGCCTTCTACTTAGTGTCTTTCATGTCTACCCAGCATTTGAATCTCAACTGGAGTGATAGTGGGATGCAGTGGAAGAGGAGGACAGGAGCTCACACGTCTGACAGCCTTTGTGAGATTCAACTGCCCACATTCACTAGGCGGTAAGCTCAGGGTGAGGCCGTGTCTGTATTACTCACCACTGTATACTAAGCACCTCATTCTATACACATGGCATATAGAGGCCAAGGATATTTAGAAGGAATCAATAATTTTTGTTAAATGCTGAATTCAGGGTCAAATTTTAGTTGGTGAGCGGAGTGGAAAGACTGAAACTGAATATTTTGACCCTACTGACTAGAAATTAAGTTAATGTTTCCACTGCCTTTTGCACTTATTCATATTGAATTCATCCACTCTTTCAATATATATTTTGCTGAGTTCTAGGCATTAGGGATGTAACAGTGAGCAATGTTCCTGTCCTCATGGAGATGACATTCTGGTAATCAAGGAATTTCACAATTAATTTTGAGACCTCAGAACTGCCCTGTGAAATGGATGAGGTGGGTATATTTGTAACCTGCTGGCTCTCTGAAATATTGCAAAAATGTCTAATCCATGCAATTTCATTCAACAAAGTACATCAGTGACAGAAATAATATAACCATCTGAACATGTTTTTTTAAATTCCAGATTCCCTTCTGTTCTCAACATAATGTGATAATTTAGTATTATTTTATTCATCAATTTTCCTACCAGTAACACACACACACACACACACACACACACACCACCACCACCACCACCACCACCACCCTAACCTGTCCCCTTCCACACCCCACTGCAGGGCTCAATGAATAATTATCACTATCGTGTCTGTTATGGGCTTATCATGTGTTGGACAGCTGGGCCTTAAATTTTACATTATTTCTGATCTTTCCAATAACGTCAAAAAGTAATTATTTCTATCCTGGATTTACAGATGAGAACATTGTGATTCAAGAGATGATTTCACCCAAGATTACAGGGCTAGTTAGTAGCTACGTTCAGGTACAGATATATACCTGTCTTGGTTCTGTCAGTGTTTTTCTGTCTTGACTCGAGCAGAGTTTCCCTCTTTTCTCTTTTGTCTTTAACCCATTCTCCACAGCTCACCAAAGTTATATTTTTAAGCACAGTTTCAATCATATAGCTACCCTTACAAAGAATGAATGGATTGCTTCAGCTTTTAAGATAAAATGTACAAACCTCAGCATAGAATACAGGATCCCTCTTGACTGTCCCCAGACTCTTTTGCCAGGTTCTCCCAGGCTGTCATTCCCCACCAAGCATTTATTCCCATGACACAGCAGGCTTCTTTCGTGGCTGTTCATGCACATATTTCATCTCTGCCCTTTTCTTTTTCTCTCTCTAGTAAAACCCTACTCTTCATACATACCTCAAAGAGTTCCTCCTTTGGGAAGCCTTCCTTAGCTTCTCCAGAGCTAGTTCCTCCTCCAGGGATCCCCAGTGCCATTGTATTAATCAGAGAGTCACTTGTTACATGGGTTTGTTTACTTGCTATCACCTTTGTTTACTTGTCTTCCCCTCCCTCTTCTCCCCCAACTATGCTATGGGATCCTTGAGGGCAGAGCCAAGTTCTTATTCACCTGTATCTGTGGAGCATAGCACTGGGCCTGTCACATAGTAGGGTTTGAAAAACTCTAAATGAATAATAAATCACTGCCCTCTCCTTCCTGGTCCTTCCCTCATGAACTCAAACCCAGCAAGGCCGGAAGAGAAACGCAGCTGGCCAGAAAGTCTTCCTGTAACGAAGCGCTGCAAGGTACAGCCACAGCCAGCTCCAGAGATGTTACCCAGCAGAAATGTAATTGACAGGTTGTCTTGATGTGACTTGATAACGCAATAATTGATAAAATGATCGTATAATGTAAAACAGTCTGCCTATGAATAGGCCACTCTCAGAGATGAAACAAAAATGAGAGTGTCTGCATAATCTGTGTGTAAATGCAAGCAGGGTATTAAGCATTCCTTTTTATTCTTAAAGAGCTGAGATGAGAAGAGCTCTCCCCACCCCTAAGCAGTCTCTCTCTCTCTTTCTTTCTTTTTTCTCGCTAATAAGCTTTGAGCAATTTGGAGGAAGGGTGTGATATTGCTCTCACAGATAAATAATAACCAAAAAATCATAATGTTGATGTGATTATACCTCACTGACTAAAGGGAATTAAAGGTAGACTCTTTTTTATTAGCTTACTGATCCTGGACATCCGACTCCTCATAACTGCTCAATATATCACACTAGTTAATCATTCTTGTCATTATCTTTAATGTCTTATTAGAGGGCTTCATTCATCTGGTTTTTATCTGTTTCACTGGAAGCAGTTTTAATCTCATTTCAGCAGCGCTGATAAGCCTGTTAGTTTGCACAAATTGGTTTTGGTGACAATGTGTAGATAGCAATAATGTTCGATTTCCAAATGGAAAAGAGAAATCTGTTCAGGTCCAAAAAGGCAGGTGGCTTGAGCAAAGGAGCTGTGAAGAGGTGGAGACGGTGGTCTGGGCATCCTAAAGGAAAAATGAAGAAGGTAGAAAATAGGAATGAGAAGATGGGAGAACATGAAACAGGAAACTCAGATAAATTGTTACAGCACCGCCCCACACACCCTGCACCCCGACCCCGGCCCCTGCCCAGCGCCACAACTCCGAAGTGCCAGCGGTGATGGCTGCGTCCGACCACTAGATGGCTTCATTGAGTCAACCGTGTCTCATTGCAGCGGTGGAAGGAGACATGTTTAGTAGTAGTACTTTGCCCCCGAAACTGGGGTACCCAATTCTCAGATTCCACTCTGAGTCTGCTCCCAGTGCAACCAGAAATATTCCCTCCAAGACCTCCTCAGAATTGCCTTCCTGCTCTGGGGTGCTTAATATCTGGCTGTCCTTGTGCGATCTACCCAGCTAATGCAGCCACGTTCATCACTTCCACCTCACCTTACACTGGCCTGACTCTAGGCTTCTTAGAATAAAGGAGACAAAAAGCCCATCAGGCTCAGTGACTCAAAACTGCATTAAGCGTAGATGTTAAGTAAAGACAGTTTCCGCAGGTTTCCAGATTGCGAGTCATCTTTTGCTGGGGGAGGAAATCAATAACCTGCCGATCTGAGCGGCGAAGCTGGGAATGGATATCTGATGTAAGAAAGCAGCCTCTTGAATTTCCCGACTCCTGCTTCTAGGGTCTACTAAAGCCAGGAAATGAGGCTTGTCTATTACAGTCATTGCCCCTTTCTTGGGAGTGTTGATCCAGGGTCGGGTGTCTGGAAAGATTTAAAACCAAAATCGCTCTCCAAATGAACTAACGTCTATCTGATTTATACTTCACATGTACACACACACACCAAAATAATAATAATAAGGAAAGGAAGCATTTCAAGAAAAGTGTGTCTCATAACAGGCTTCCAAACCACTTGTTTTGGAGGCAAACAAATACCAGCCAAATACAGTCAATTATCTGGTGGCGTATGGGGTGGGAGGGAGCTAATAATATTCCAAAATCCCGAACTGCCAAAACACTTTGCAGTTCCATTTTCAGCCCCTCTGCTTTTCAAGGAACATTTGGTTCACGTTTGTCTGATTCATTCTCACAACTCCAAATGTTGATATAACGTCTGTTTATGAAATTCTGAGCCTTCTTTTTCTTGTTGTTTCAGAAACCCAGGAGGCTACACTTCCCTCAAACCTAAGCAAGGTGTGAACCCCCCTCTCTTTTAGAATCTGAAACTCTCCACCGCACATTTCAGGTAGTCTCAGCTAAGAAGTTCTCACAATCCCTCTTTATCCCATGTTCTGATTTTCCTGGTTTAAAAGCATATCCATCCTCTGACTACACTGTGGAGCGAAGAATCAAGGATGAAGTTTAGTGCCTCACTTCTGATCTGAGCCTCCAAGGTAGAAATAGAATCCCAAGACCACAGCACAAGGAAACTGATTTCCTGCAAGCGCCTTTAGCTGACACTCAAGAGCTGAGCTCTCCCTCTCGAATGAGTTGCCATTGGGCAATCACTGCAACTAATAATGTCTAGAACCCATGAAACCAGCTAGGTTTACATTTCTATCCAATGTCGTGTTGTTCCTTCACGTGAAAATGATAGCATAGGGCAGCTGGGTACTTGCCTAGAGCCGTATGAGTACAGTCTCCATCATTACCCGACCCCCATGGGGACATATTGGTTGTGCACATGGTCTGACAAGAACATGACCTTTGGAAGCCAGGTTTGTCCAGGACAGTCCAGGACATAACACCACCATGAGGTAGCCAAAGAGAGCCTACTGTCAGGGCTGTCTGTTTAGGAAGTTCCTGTGGAGATTTAACTTATATGCGTGTGTCTTTGCTACTCCTCTAAACCATGCCATCAACTCTTCAGAACAAAATGCACTTCACACCAGTGAGGTCCCCCTAACAGCCAGTATGCAACATCTGTATTTGGATTTGCTGTCCTGTGGCTTTGGAGATGAACTCAAGGCCTTTCAGAGATGATCCTCTCCTTTCTCCCAATTCCCCCGGGACATTCAGCTCCTAAAAGTCAGGCTATGGATCTTTGATGTATATTCTGACTCCTTAAACTGCCACAGAATGCACTGCTCAGTGCCCACATAACACTGAGAGCCTCGGGACGAAACTGTGCCAGCCGCTGCAATGCAGAGCCAAGCGTGCTTGAGGTGGACAGAAGGACCCCACACAAGGCTAGAGAGTAAGGACCTCATTCCTCTATTTTTTCACATCCTTATGCTGATAAGCAGAAGACCGCGTGCGTGAGGGCGCATATGTGTGTAAAGTGCCGAGTGCATACGAGTCAGATCTGTTAATAGCCTGATCCAAGTGAGCAAGGGCTGTCAGAAAACAGGAGCCAGGAAAAGCAGACACGTGGCAAATGGTCCATCTGCCTGGGCCTAGAATCCAAATATTACAGACCTGATGTTGGGAACGCAGATGGAACTGCCAACTGGGGTTCCTGCCAAACTTCTTCCAAACTTTTCGTGGTACAGCTGACACCTATTTGAAAGTTTCTCCCTCCTTCTATCCACTGAGATAATGTCAGGTTTCTCTGACCTGAGTGGAGAGGGAGAACAAAAATAACATTAAGCTGTGTTTCCCAGACTCCATAGTCTGTCCTAGAACAGTGTTTCTGTGTCTCTGTCCCCACGTGATCACCCACATCTCTTGGATTCCAGACGGTGTCTGCTGGCTCTCTCAGCTCCTCTGGTGACAGCTCCTGCTGAGGCCACAGATGACTGAGACCAAGGCACAGATCCCTGGGAAGAGGCCTCAACCTCCCATCACCCCTGCTGCATGGCTGGCCATGGTGCTCAGGAATCCCCTGGGGTTGCCTAGAGCTGGTGACGTCCAGTGAAGCCGATGTTTTTGTTGTGCCCTTCTTCTATAGCCACCTCCCCATCCAAGAATTTGGGTTTATTTCAGGATCTGGTTTCTGAAGGATAGATGCCAGAATTTCCTCTTTCTCTCTCTTTGCTGCATTGTCATCGACCAAGCTCATACCCTTTAGCCTTCTTTCTCTAAGACATCCTCTTTCTCAGCATATCCTTGGTATTTCAGACAAGTAGATGCCCGGGGGACAGCGAGGAGGGCCCCAAGGTGCCCAGCTTTGGTATCAAACAGCACTGGCTCAATCTGGGATCTCTCCCAGCTCCTGAATATGTATACACACGGACCCCACACCTACACATGCCAGGGCTTAGGATACTTAAGAGCGTTTCTTCTATTTCCATTTGATAACATCTATTGAGTCAGATTTAATATTTGAGAAGACGTAAGTAACCCAGATACAATGAGGGCCAAGTCATGGCCCCCTCTGCAAATAAAGTCACATTCAAAGAAACCCAATCTCTCCAGCTTTTTAGAGAATTTTAATATTCAACAGAATTTCTCTCTCTCACACACACACACACACACACAAATTCAAAGGAACCTAATTCATAGCTCCCAATAAAAACTTCTTAAAGTTATCTTTCCCCATTCGTCTGATTCTCAGTGCAACTTGCATACCCCAGTGGATCTGAATCTTTTCCCCAAAGAGTCCTGTGGGTACCTGTGTGAGTTCTTAGCTTTCCTCCTTCTCCCCCTATTCTTCCATTTCTATTCTTTCATTCCCTCATGAGTAAATCTCTGTCCTTTTATATTCAGCCCCCCACCCAACCATCCTTACCTCTCATTTCTGACTCTCACCACATGTCTTTGGGATTCTGCATCATCAAAGTCCAGGAATTGAGACTCAGAGGTTCAGTCATCCGCCTCTCAAGGTAGAATTCTTCATAGAGAATGGGAGTTGAAGATGCTGAGGATGGCAGACTGTATCCCATAAGTGTTTGGGGTGGTGGGGGGAACCATGACTCTCACATTAATGCTTTTTGTCTACAAAACACAAAGATCGAGGTTGGGTTTTAATTGCACACCTCTCCCTATGAATTCCAAACCAACTGAGAAATAGACACTACAGCCAAAGGGGGGATCCAAATATAAATTTATCTGTTGGTGAGCCTGAATTGCAGAACCTTAGACCTATGGTCAAAATCAGGCTCCTTCCTGCTTTCCATCACACTTAGTCCCTAGGACTCTGATGAGGGTGATGGGGTCTGAAAGCAGACCTCACTCTGCCAGACTCCTAGAGGAGCCTTGTCTGTCATCCACCTTACTGAGCCCAGAGGGCCCAAGAGCCCAAGAGGCAGATGAACGTCTAGACCTTCCTGCAGGGGAGCAGGGTCAGAAGGAAGGGTGCACATTGGTGGTGAGAAGACCTTGAAGGGGTTGAGCCATGCCTGTCCCCTGCCCTTCATCCAGTGTCTCCAATCAAATGAGTCATCCTACTCTCATCACCCAATGCAAAATCCCTTCCTGATACTTTTAAAAGCTCAACAAAAGCCCACTCCATGCTAATCTAAGACATAAAGATAGAAATGGGGAGAAAATAATGTGCTACAGTAATAAGCCAGAGTTTCTGCCCACAAAAGTTTCATTCTAGACATAGATCTTTTAAAAGATTTTATTATCTTATTGAAAAGATTTCGTGTGTCTTTTCACACAAAGTAGCAGAAAGAAAAATAGAGTGGGAAAGAGTCAGAAAAACAGGGTTCTGACTCAGATTCTGCCACCCAGGGTCTGGCTCTCCTGTTGGGGTATATCTCCAGAATTCTGTCTCTCACATTCCTGGCAGACCACTGGCCGGGCAGCTCCTCCGTCCCTGCACCCAAGGGTCTTCCTGGGTTCAGCAGTCCAAGCTTTCATGTGTAAGGAAAAGAGGACACCTCCTTCATAGCAGGTTTATTTTTTAAAAAGCTGTAATCTGAGAGCCTACAGTAGTGGAGTGGCTGGATGATGCAGAGGAACTAGGAATATCCCCTCGAACACTAACTGCCTCTGTTCAAATCTTGGCCCCATCACTCTACAGCTGAGCAACCTCTGGCAGGTTGTTTAACCTCTCAATTTGTTCCTCTATAAAATATGGGATATTAACAGTGTAAGCTTGTTGGGGAATTAAATGACTTAGTGTATGTAAAACACTTGGAGTAGTATCTGGCAGATAGGAAGAGACATGAAGTGTTTGCCAGCACTATGGTTTAGTAATTTCAGTACAGAAACCAACATAACGTTATAACCTCATCACAGTGATTTTATGAACCTTTCTAATAACATGGAAATGCTTATGCTTAATTGTTAAATTTGAAAGCTAGAATTAAAATATTTATGTACCATTTTGAACTATGTTTAAAAATAACAAAATAGAATGAATTCTAACAAAATGTTAATTGGTGATCTTTGGTCATCAGATTATGAAAAGATATTAATTTTTCTTTATGTTTCCACACATGAATTTTCTAGAATAGCATGTATTCATTTTAAAGAAAACTGTTTATTTTGATTTTTTAAATAATTCTGGTGTCGGGGGCAGATGTACTGGACAAAGCATCTCTAGCAAAATGTTGTTCTTTTAATCTGGATATATCGCACATTAGACTGACAATAAATTCTATTTTTGATGGAAGAAAAACATTCCTTCGTCAGCAGTAAATCACTATATCCCTACTCCACCCCACAAAAGTTATAAATGCTTCTCTCCTTGGTAGGTGTTTCTCCTGGGGGCTGCATTCCACAGCTCCACAGCAGGTATCAAGTTCTGCTATTACTTTGAGGGTCCATCCATCCTGAAGACAGTTGTTGCTTGAAGCAAGAAGCCTTGTCAGCCCCACCTGCCCCCATCACCCCACCCCTCACATCATATTTACCAATGTATTAAATGTTTGGTGACAGAATGTGCTCAAGGCCAAAGATGACAGCTAAGCCCACTCTTCTATTGCTGCTCCATTCCCCCCTTGAGATAGAAAACTTTCATTGAATAAACAACCTGAATAATTCTAGCCCCATGTTGAAGCCTCGGTCTCCAGGTGTGTGACTCTCTAAAACATTCCTGGGATGGAAACTTCCACCTTGACTCTCATCCTTGAGGTTCATTGCCAGTTTCAGGGGGTTGAAATTTTTTCCCCGGTATTTATGAGTTTAGATTGCTGCAAACCAGAAGAGCTTATCTGCTAAGTGCATCACAGGACTCAGTCTGTCAGCTTCAGCATCTAACCCTGGGGGAAAGGAACTATCTGGACAAGAGTTAAGTCCTCGGTGATGACACTGTCGTGAACTCACATACACCATGACCCAAAGCCCAGCACCGTCGAAGATAGACTCAGCTCCAGGCCACCCACATGCAAGCTCTGCCTTGTCTTGCCTTTCTTGCTCCCTTATTTCTTGCTTTTTAATGCTCCCTCTAGACTCATCAAAGTCACAGAATATTGTATCTGGAAAGGAGTTGAGCCCTGCCTTACATCACACAGCTAGTTAGAAATAATAGTAGTAGTAGTAGTAGTAGTAGTAGTAGTAGTAGTAGTAGTAGTAGTAGTAGTAGTGACAGCAACAAACTCAGGCAAGCCTTCACTATGAGACAGGCACTCTTCTAAGGTGTTAAATAAAGTAACTTATTTAATCAGCACCACAACCTTGTAAGGTAAATACTATTATTATCCCCACTTCATGGTGAGGAAACTAAGGCCCAAGAGGTTAAGTAACTTTTCTAAGTTCTCTCAAGCCACCCAGGTGAGGCCAGAACCCTTGGTCTCTTGATTTGTCACTCATTGTTCTTTCCAAAATACCAGGCTGTTGCCTGGAACTCAAAAGCTCCTATCAGCAGCCAACACCCTCAGAATCTTCCTCCCAACTCTGCTGGGCCAGACAGAAAAAAACAAAATAATCACAGACGTGCAAAAAGAGTCCAGTTAACTTTATCTCAGAACTACCCACTGCACAGCACTCCCTCCCACACTCCCTCCATTCCCGAGACTCATCTCCCAGCAAAGTCTTTACCTGTGGGTCCCATTTGGTGAGTGATTGATGAAGATTTCTGAGCGATGCCAGCCCCTCCTCCAAGCCTTGCTTGGCTGCTGCACCATTCCGGAACAAACACACGTTTGATCTACGAGGTCACTTTCTTACCATGAAAGGATGTGCCTCCCAAGTGACCTCTTCCTTGATAGTTGGAGAGAAAGTGCGATAAAAAGCAAAAGCCACGTCCTTTGAAGATAATTCATACATTGGCCAAGAGATGCAATAAAGTAGCTAGAAACCCTGTGTGGGCTACAAGCGACTCCACATTAAAGGTATCTGTTTTTAATAAAACTAATAAATCAAATGCTCTTAGGTGGCGCCTCCTGGCTATGTTTTAGGGCTATAATTGGTGCACATGGATAATACAAGAATAAAAGGCATTGAGTCAGCGGAGAGGCTGCTAACCTCTGATATGCCCCTTGAGTATTTATAGGATTCCCTACGTGATTTGTTTGAAGAAGTTTACCGAAAGTATAGTCCCTTTCCTAGAAAAGTGCCAGGCTACAAATCCATGCCCATAAACAGGGAGTATGCCCTCTCTCCGGGGATCCACAAGCATAACGAAAATGCCAGAGAGGAAGGTAAAGGAAAAGTAGGAAACTGGGAAAAAATTAAGTATATTGATTTGTCGTGCCTCTCAGATGTGCACTTCATATGTATTTTCTGATTTAATCCTCACAACCCCCCCGTCAGATATGTGACATTATCCCCTTATTACAGGTGAGAAAACATATGTCAGTGAAGTGATTTGTCTGATGGCAGAGCTGGTTAACTCCCAAGCCAGTGAAAGAAGAACCTGAAGAAGCTTGGAGTATTAAGCCTTGAGAAGACGGACTAAGGGAGCAGCTCTTACAACTTTAGGTCCATCTAAGGCTATTCCTTGAAGAATGGAAACCCATTAGCATTAGACCGGAGGAGAACAAAGGATGTAGGTTTAGGAACAGAAGGAATCGGTTGGTAGCAGTCATCTCCAAGGGCTGTTGGACCTAAAAGGAAATGGTAGGAATTCCTGGCCTGGTGTTATAGAAAGGACATTTGACAAGGTCCGGGCCCAGGTGCTGGCACGTACAAACGGTGCAATCTTCAGCAAGTAACAACCTCTCTGACCTTCAATTTGCTTTGTAAAATGGAGATAGTAATAACTATTTTGGAGTATTTTGAGTAAAGCAGTAAATGAAATGATGTATATAAAATGCTTGGTAAACACTAAAGTGTTATCAAGGATGAGGATTGTTATGACTCCTCCTTTCTGGAACTTTTAATATATAACACAGCCTGGAGACAGATGGACTAAATGACTTCTTGTGACTCCTTCTTACCACTAGAAGTAGATATTTCAAAGCTTGGGAGGGAAGGCAAGCTACTTCTAGGGATCATTAGCTTTACAGTTTCCAGAAAACCTCATCCTAAAATAGAGATGGCTTATCTCTCCCCTCCACTCCCCCGTGAAACGTTTCAGCCCTGTCTCTGTTGCAGAATTTGAGAGCGATGGAACAGGTCACGGTCAGCCTCCTTCTGCTAGGAAGGAGGACAATTTTTATGAGGAGTTACAGGGTCATGATACTGAAGTGAATTCACGATTTGGGGCTAGAAGAAATTGGCCTTTGCCTCAGAGCTATTTAATGCCATAAGACTCCAGGCCCTATTTTAGAGGCCAACTTAAAAAAAAAGACTGTGACCTTAATTATTATAGTAGATTGATTAGTCAGGGACAGATGGCTTGAAGTCTATTCCCTACCTTTCCAATAACTTACCAGATACACACTAAGTTCATCTCTTAATCAATATGGCAAATAGTTATCTCTCTTCATTAAATGAGAGATAGCATCAATCTTTAATGAGCTCTAACATACAATGTCAGTTGCATTCTTCATACGATATCTTTCTAGGACTGTGCAAGCTGGGGTAGAGGCATAAGCTAAAAAATTTTAAAGAACTATACAGATGTAGAAGAATATAGAAATAGAAATTGATATAGATATACTTAGCATGATGAATTATCATGACAATGCAGTCTGAGATCTTATCTGTTGTTTGTTTTAAAAGTGAGAAGCTCCAAGTACTTCGTAACTACATCTTTATTCTCTCAAAACTCACATCAAAGAGCCTTCTGAGTTTTAATAGGATAATAGAAATTTTGGCTTTTTTGAAAGAGCTTGAGTATACTTTTGATAAACTTTCCCACACGAGTCACCAAAAATCCTTTGTAAGACTAATTAAATCACCAGAAGTGACTGCATTTATTAAGACCCTCGCAGATTAAAACCTAAGTCAATCAGCCTGGAACAGGAATGATGTTCCTAGATGAGAGACCAGCTCACATCACACAGTGGTGCTACTGTAAGATTTTCTTCTTATATAACTTTAGGGCATTTTGTAGAGCCTGAAAAGTTGGAAGTGGCAGACTAATTCAGCTATCCTCTTTAGTACTGATCATCATTATTAAGGGCACACTAGTGCACAGCACTGTGCTTGGAATGGGGTGGCAAATATCTACTTACACCATTCTTTCCCTCAGTTGCTTACCATCAAGGTGAGAAGACAGGGCTATGTTTCAAGTCACAAAAGGCAACACAAGTTTGCCTGATTCAGTGCCACATGAGTATGATAGATATTGATGTTTATAAAAATTCAGAAGAGGGAAAAAGTCTCTCCGACATGGGGGTGATTAAAGAAGTTCTGAAAATTCTTTGAGAATTCTTTGACCCTCCGGTATCTGCTCAGTATTTTGTTAGCCTAGGGCAAAAGGACTGCTTGTAGAATATTATTATAAAGCCAATTATCCTCTCAGTGTTCTAAGCAACTTCCCAATTGCCTCTTGGACATTTGACCCCAGTTTTAGCAACAGGAAATTTCAATGCCTACAAAAGTATATTGTTTGGTACAGCACTGGATTTTAAGCTTGAACTTAACCGCCAAGATGTAATAGTGCCATCCCTTGCATTGGGAAGTTATTTCTACTTTTTAAAGAGTGTTTTCATTTGGGGGCTATTTTGTCTTGATAGGATTTCTGAGATCAAACAGAAATTATTAATCTCAATTTACATCTCAAGTAACTGAGGTCCAGAAAAGTTGTTCAAGACCAGACAAAAGTCCTGAGCAGAGGCAGGTCTAGGACCCAGGGCCTCCCAACTCCGTGTCCAGATGGGGAGACAAATGTGTCAACCAACAGTTACCTGACATCAAGGCAGCAGGATGTGATGAATGTTGTTTGCCAAGTGTCCGCAGATCCTTAGAGGAAAGGGCGTTATAAAAGTGCAACATATTAAGCTAATTAGTACAGGGGAAATTCCTTGAAGACCCATTTACATCAGAAGCTGTCTTTAGAGGCTCCCCAAACGGTAGGTGGCTCTATAAAGCCAGATTTTCCTGTGATGCAGAAATCATAAACACTGTTTGGCCACACATCCCTTCCTCAGAACAGAGACCTGAACACAATGAGAAATGATTTTCAACTCACATCGAAAATGAAACCAAGCTTTAATTCCAACTGAAGCTGGCTGCTCAGGGGAGAGAAGATGACATGGAAGGAATCAATGCAGATTTCCAGGAGTGATGGGGCCAAGGAGGCAAGCAACATTTACTGAATGTCTAGACTGTGCCAGGCCATTTTGCACATATCCTAACATTTAATACTCACTATACCCTGTGAATGATGTAAGGACAATTGTACCTTCTAACAGGTGAGGTTAACAAATGTGCTCCAGGTCACATGGGCAGGAAGAGGTGGGCTCCCCACCAGCTCTCCAGTATATCTGATCAAAAGTCCATGCTTTTTGCATTCTCAATTCTAAGTTAAGCCAGCCACTGAAAGAGGCTGAGAGAGAATGAAGTCAAGACTTGGAGAAAAGTCTACCTCTGACCACACTTCTCTACTGGAGGACTGGCTATTTAATGCAGGGGGCCCTTTGCAAAGTGAAAATGCGGGAGCCCTTGTTCAAAAATTATTCAGAATTTTAAGACAGCAACTGCAGAGAATTAAACCAAACACAGGAAACCTCTGAGCACAGAGCCCTGTTTAACGGCATGGGTTGTATGTACATGAAGTGGCCCTGTTCCACCAAGTCCAGGGCATAACAAAGGTGAGAAGGTAAGAGTCTTGGAGTTGGGGGTGAATCTGGAAATATGGTCTCATGGTAGGAAATATGTACCATGTGGTCCTCAGGAGCCTTCCCTCCCATGATGGGCTGCTCATCTCACACACACACACACACACACACACACACACACACACACACACACACACACACACGGAAGTGCGTGCACTGCCTGGGGGAACTCACTAATCAAGACTGATAAAAATTACATAGCAAGCCCCTGGGGGCAATTGTAATCCTTTTTCTAATCTCAGGAAGATTCGAAATAGCATCCTAGTGACACAGGGAATGAGAGAACATCACCCCTATTGCAGCTGTCACTTGTATCTGAAATCAGGTGAATTATAGAGATTAGCCACGTCCAAGAATTACTGCACTTTTTGCATGGTTCTGTGCATGGCCCCTCTTAAGGTGGAATTGTTCAGTTTTGCATTCAGACTCTGGAGAAAGCTTAGTAAGTTCCGTGCTGCCACCCAGTGTTCAGAGAGCAGGTCCAGGAGAAACAGACGAAAGGCTGGCCAAACATCCCAGGTTCTGTAGGCACTGGAGCCATCCTGTTCCCTGGGCCCCAGGCAAGCTTATTTTAGAGGTCACACTCTACATTACACCAAAGATATTACAGTGTACCCACATCCCGCACTGAAGAAATTGATGTGTAACCATATAAGACTTGAGTAATTTTTGAGTTGGTGGATGTATTATGTTTTGTGGAGATTTAGTTAAACATTTATTTTGATTTTGCTATTTTCTTTTTGGAATATGGATTCAATGTGGTGGCTCTGGGGGAGAAGGAGAGCTCTTCTGACTTGTATTTCACGTCAGAAATATTTGAAAAGCTCCCCGGGCTCTGTGCCTTTAGTACCTGCTACTGGGGATAGGCATAACAGAGGAATACCATGGAAGAAGAGAAAACGTGAGGAATATTGGATCTGATCACCTCTGACAACCTGTATTCTTCAAGTATTAGTCCTTTCATTATATCTGTGTAAAGTAGCAGCCTCGGTAGGCAAACCGTGGCCAGTATCTGCTAGACTTTAGTGCCAAGATTTCATTATTAAAATAAAAACAACAAAAAAAAACCTTGGTCAGGCCTGCTGTCCAATGCAATTCCACCAAAAGACCCCTGCCCTCTCACAGCGATGGGTTTAGCTGCTAACAGGCAAGCTGCCAGCACGGAGTTTAACGCTCCCTGAGTGCCTGAATCCCTCCTGAGCTGTGGTGAGTGACTTTTAACTGCATGAGAGAGAGACCCTCGCACAGCTCTTGCAACAGAGAAACAACATTCAAATATGAATCCCCTGCTTCTCCCACCTGGCCTTGCCCCTGGTTGACAGGTGTGGAAACACAGGGGCGAAACCAGAGGCAGAAATGACCAGCTTTGTGTAAATGAGGGCAAATTGGACCAGGAAAAGGTGACACATTCAAGCTGGGAGAGGCAGTAGAGAGCATTTAAACTACCTCCCTGCTCTCTGGCAGAACCGAAGTGAATTTATTTTGACCACCTTATGGACTGAACCTCATAATCCTGCACGTTTGTGGATTTAAGATTTCTGTGGATTTAGGACACAGGGGTGTTTATTCTGTGAAATAATCTGTTCTTTTTACCCCCTTTCATTATTTATTCTTTTTTTTTTTTTGGCCATGCTGTGCTGCGACCAGGGATTGAACCCCTGCCCCCTGCAGTGGAAGCACAGAGTCTTAACCCCTGGACCGCCAGGGAAGTCCCCCATTACTTATTCTTTAAGGTCTTGAATTTTATCTTCAACCACACTGGACAAGACCCTATTTCCCCCATTAATTATTTGTGACTGCATTTTACTATGAGCCTCTCTGACGCAGCCTCTAGAGAATGATTATGGGATCATGTGACTTAGAGCTGGCAGAGCCTTTATCTATAGAATCGAGCTCTATCCAGAGCTGAGTCTTCTTTACAGCACTCCCAGTCAGTGCTTGTTCAGACTCTGCCTCAATAATTACCTATCTAGAAAAGAAGCTGCAACTTTCTGAAGCAGCCTTTTTCTTATAAGTAGTGAAGTACGCCTGCCAGAAATGTCTTCCTTCTACTTTCCCTTTAAGAGCTAAACCAATGTGAGTCAGTGATGTTGAGCCTGGGGGTGGACATTTGACACTTCTCTGCTGCAGGTCACCGGTGGGAGCCCTACATTGCCCTTGGGGACTCCACACAGAACAGGTTACATACTCTGCTGAGAAAACACCAGCAACCAGCCCCACTCCTTCCCCCTCAAGTGCCTCTAAGTCCAGGCTTTTGTGAAAGAAGTTAATCTATGGACTCAAGGGACAATCGAACACAGATGGCTGTGAGCAAACCTCTTTCTTGCACTTGTGCCAGGGCTCAGTCCTGTTCTGAGGACCTGAAACTCTTCTTTGTAGAGGTCATCCAAGTAGCATCTGTAAAACATCTGAAACAAGACCCTACAGAGTCCTACGTGTTTTCCTCCACATACCAAGTATTGAACTCCAGTTCCATGGTTGTTATTTGTGGTTTTAAATGTGGGTGGGTGTGTGTCCAAATGCTCAGTCCTAGGCTTCTGAAATCTAGGAGGCGAGACCATCTGAATGTGAATGAAAAACCACAGTTGGCTTTAAATTCTACACCATCTACATAAAAAAGAAGGAGGAGGAGGAGGAGGAGGGGAAGGAGGAGGAGAAGAAGAAACTCAGCCCTGAGTTCCTGCATCAGTTGGAAAGTGGGCTTCAAAGAGTAGACAGTAGTGTTTGGAATCTCATCCACGTTTTTGTCCATTCAAGAGCAAGTGATTGTGAGCTGACTAGCAGCTGGGCATGGCGCTAATGCTGGGGATACAGAGATGAACAAAGCAAACACAGGTCCCTGACATTTCAGAGTTTCAAGGGAAGCTAAATGGTTAAACAACTAAAACTGTTCTTGAAGCCAAGTTTAAGGAGTAGGATTATTATGAGAATCTCTCAGTCTACCCATAATTACTCCATTTCCACAAATTTAACTAAATATGGCTTAAGAAGGATTGTCCCTAAAGCAAAAGGTCTTCTACACCTGCTCCTACTAACCCTCCACCCAGCAGGGCCCGATGGTGGGCAGTGGTTTTACAGATTATATTAGTTTCCTATTGCTACTGTAATGAATTATCACACAATTAGTGGCTTCAAACAATACAAATTTATTCTCTGACAGTTCTGGAGGTCAGAAGTCTCACTGGGCTAAAACCCAAGTATCAGCAGAGTAGGGTCCTTCTAGAAGCTCTAAGGGAGAATTTGTTTCCTTGCTTTTTCCAGTTTCTAGAAGCCTTCTGTACCCCTTGGCTCATGGCCTTTTCCTCCACCTTCAAAATCAGCCACATAGCATTTTCAAATCTGTATGACTTTGACCATCCTGCCTAACTCTTATAAGGACCATAGTGATTACATTGGGCCCACCCAGATACTCCAGAAGAATCGTTCCATCTCAAGATGATTAACTTAATCACAAATGCACATGCAAAGTCCCTTTGGCCATGTAACTTCACATATTCACAGGTTTGGGGAAATAGGTCATGAAAATTTTAAGGAGGGGGGCCTTTATTTTGCCTATCACATGTGTCATTTCTTGTTCATTTTTTAACACAAATAATCCATGTTCATTATAGAAAAGTTAGAAAATACAGAAAATTTTTAAATTAGAATATAAACACTTTTAAAATATCTCCATTTTGTTCTTTAAAAAAAAGCAAACGAAACCTGACTAAATATTCTCTAACACACTTTCTCATTTTACCATATAATGTAATCATCCTCCCATAACGACAGATGTAACTCTATATACCAGCATTTTATTGACTGTACAATGTTCTATTATGATATTGATATAGTACTATAATTTTTGAACATGTAGGTTGTTTCCAGTTTTCTGTACATACTAATAATGATGTTATAATGTTCTTGTCCATGCATATCTGTATATTTGCCGGATATTTTCTGAGGGTGAGTTCCCAGTAACATAATTGCTAGGCCAACGGCTGCGGCTGCTTTTAAGGCTTGAAATACATGTGGCCAAAGTGCCCTACAGGAAATTAGAGCAAGTTCACAGACTCTCCTGCAGAGCAGACTGTGACCCCTCATGCTCAGAGCCCTGGCGGGAATCAGACTTTTAATCCTGTACCAAACTGATAGACAGATTGAAATCCCATCGTTGTTTTAATTCATATTCCTTTGATAACCAGTAATGTTAAACATTTTTCATATATTTATTTTCCACTTACCTTTCTCTTGTTACCTGCCAACTTATGTCCTTTTTTTTCTGTATTAAGGTGCTTATAATTTTCTTAATATATGTTCATAAGTCTATATGTTAACCCTATGTCATATTTTTCATAAATAATTTTCTTAGTTTGGTGCCCTTTTTTATTGAGTCTTTATTGCAAAGTGGTTTCAAAAATTTCTGTGGTTAAATCTATCCTTTTTTTTTTTTAATTTACATTATCTGCCTTTGGTTTCATGCTTAGTGTCATGGTATCATGCTATCATGGTCCTCACCTACCCGAATATTATATAAGTATTCTGTTTGGGTTATTAAACCATCCTGGTTGTTTTGCCCAAAATATATGTTAGTGCCATTTGCTAAAAGGATTCTGTCCAGGCAGCCACTTGAAACACAAAGATGCAGCTCCCTGCGGGGCTGACACCAGGCTCTACATAACGAGTATGTTGTGAGGCTGTGTCCAAAGGCTTGGCAGCCGAGTCTCTAATTAGGGTTACACTTGAGGTCCTAATTCATTGTGATTTTTAAACCAAGTGAAGAGCCTGTAGAGAGAGAAGACCTACCACCTCGTTCTATTCAGTTGAGATAAATATGACTCAGCTCTTGCTTTTTATGGTGGAGCAATTTAATTTTATTTTCCTTGTCATTTACTTCCCCTGCGCTTTGGATCACTGAGGTATGGGAAGAGATTTGCTGAAACGGGGTCCAAGCCCGTGGAGTTCTTGGCTCTGGCTTTAGGCTACGACCAAGGTGGATCAGGGCATGAAGGGCTTTGGAAAGTAGAACTTAAAGAAGTTATTGCCATAGACCCATGCTGCCCACTGCTCAGGGGGAGACATCTCTCTTCTTACCTCACCTGGAGGGGTAGCTGTGGACTGACTCAGCAACTGTCTCCTGCTGAGTTTGGGTTGGTGCCAGGTAGAAGCAAGAAACCCAAGCTGGCATGGAGGGGTCTCCACTTATCAGATGGGTTTCACTGTACACTGCAAGCCTAAAGATTTAGGTGGAATTACTTCTATTTTCCTGAAAATCTGAGTCCTAGAACTTTCCATTGAATAGAGAAACTATATGCTGAACCACCTCCCCTCTCTCTAAGTCTACAAAAGTATGTGGGAGCAGAGACTCTGCTGAGGACAAAGCCCCATTGCTAAGGATCTCCCTCATTAAAGTAGGAAAGTGGACCACACCTGTTTTTTGGTTCATTTGCTCAACAAGCAGGTACTGAGGGCCTATCTCCACACTTTTGTTTATGCTGTTCCCTTTCTAAGCATGCCTTCCTCTGCACCCACCTAGTGAAATCATCATTCTCAAAGCTCAGCTCAAACTCTGCCTCTAACTTAAAGCCTTCCTCAACATCTTTCCAACCCTATCTTTCTTTCTTCCTCCTCCCCTCAACCCCATCTACCCTGGAAGAGTGTATAGTGGCTTTGGAACAAAATGGACTTCGGTTTAAATGTATTCTTCTCCCTAATCACTTGGTATATTTGGGACCTTTCAAATATTGACATAACTATTTTGAGCTTCACTGTCTTCATCCAAAAGATGAAAATATACTGACCCTCATAAGGTTATTATTTTGCAGATTAAATGAGATCACATATGAGATGAATAAGAGCAGATATCTGGCTTCCTTAATATAAGGTGCTTATATTAATTGGTAAAACTATAACACATGCCAAAATCACTATCATAAAAGGGATACAGAATGCTTCTCAGTACAGAGGAAAAAGAGATCTTATCAATCTGGAATGATGAAGAAAAGTAAGTGGAAGAGGGGAACGTTGCCTCTTGAAGAAGGATTAAAAGCCCACCAGGTAAAGCTTGTGGGAAGGACAGATCTGATTAAAGGAACTCTGTGAGCCAAAGATGAAGGCAGGAAATGCAGGCTGTGTCCAGAGAACAGGAAATAGCAGGCTCCACTAGAACTATTTGAAAATAATCAAAGGTTTCTGAGCATAGACTGATATCATTAGAATTATCTTTAGAAAGATCAACTTGGTGATTGTGTACAATACAGTTTGGAAGAGATTCACTGGACAGCTACGAAGGCAATGCAATTATCCATATTGAAAAGAACAGCCTTAGTTCTGGAGTCAATAATGTTGACCCAAATCGCAACTTGATTGGATATGAGAAAGTGGATGGACATATCAAAGAGGACTTACCCTCAGTGACTTGGAGTATGGTGGGGCCATTAAAAGAAACCCTTAGGGGACCATTTTTTGACATGCTGAAATGAAGATCTCAGGAAGAAGAAACATCCAGTAGGAATTAGAAGCAGGAGAATGAAGGTTAAGGAAATGATGGCACCCAAGATAAAGCTTGAGGGTTTATCTAGGTAAATAAGAGATAATGATACTTGTGTGAATGGATGAGATGCCCAAAGATAGAGTACAGGCATAAAAGAGGACAAGAACAGAACCTTAAGTCATGTCTACAATTTAGGAAGTAGAAGCAGGAAGCAAGACCAGGATAAAACAATATCACATCTGCATATGATATTTTGTCTTAATTTGCAATATTCTCTGAGATTCCCTTTATTTAAATTGCCATCATTCTTTAAGGTCTAATAGAATTCTTACACAAAACAATTATTAATGGCTTGAATTTATTGAGCATATACTGGTACCAGCCACTGTGCTAAGCACTTTACGTGTATTATCTCTTTCCCATAACCCTATGATGTAGGTACATTAATTTTACCCATTTCACATATGAGGAAGTAAGATTCAGTGAGGTTTAATTTGCCAAGGCTTAACAGTTAATAAACAAACCCAGGTTGTCTGGTGTCAAAAATCAAACTCTTAGCTTCTTTGTTCTACTGCCTTTAACTGGTCTCCTATATATTGGGGGTAAGATCTAAACATCTTTATTTTTTGAAGTTCTATGGGTGATCCTGGGAGCACCCAATCTGAGAACCCTGCCATACACTGCAGTAGTTAAGAGCAAATCTGACCTCCATGTTGACAACATGTGAACTAATTGCTTAACTCTTAGGTCTTAGTTACCTCTTCTTCAGATGGAGATAATGTTTGCCCTGAAGGGTCAGAATAAAGGGTAGATAAGTGTCTATTGCTATTACTAATACTATTATTGCTATTGTTGCAGGCATTCGCCTACCTCTCCTTGAGCTCCTTCCACTCCCTGAATCTGTTCCAAATGTCTCTCTGTAGGTGCAAGTTCTCAGGCATCATTCATCTATGGTGTTCTTTATTTAATGTACTGCCCATCCCCAGGGAAACAGCATTTTACAGGGAACTTACTTGTGATGGAGTATCAAAAGGGTTTGAATCTTGGGGAGAGATAACCTCATTAGATAAGCTGTGCAGCTGATCCATGAGATGGGTCTGAGCCCCATTCCTTTCTTCTTTCTGATCTGCCCTCCTAACAACATGAATGTCTGTATATTTGCTCCCAGTGGGGTGCTGGGTGAGGGGTAGCAGGCTTACACCTCAGCTTCAAGAGACTATGCCAAGTGACCCAGCAATTCCATTCCTGGTATATATCTGAAAAACACGAAAACACTAAATTGAAAAGATACATGCACCACAATGCTCATAGCAGGATTATTTAGAATTGCCAAGATCTGGAAGCAACCTAGGTGTCCATCAACAGATGAATGGATAAAGAAGATGTGGTATATACATACACAATGGAATACTACTCAGCCATAAAAAAGAATGAAATTTTGCCATTTGCAGCAAGATGGCTGGACCTAGAAAATATTATGTTTAGTGAGATAAGTCAGACAGAGAAAGACAAATACTGCATGATATCACTTATATGTAGAATCTAAAAAATACAACAAACTAGTGCCTATAACAAAAAAGAAGCAGACTCACAAATATAGAGAACAAACTAGTGGTTACCAGTGGGAAGAGGAAAGGAGGGAGGAGCAATACAAGGGTAGGGGGTTAAGAGGTACAAATTATTTGGTATAAAATAAGCTACAAGGATGTATTGTACAACACAGGAAATATAGCCAATATTTTATAATAACTATAAATGGAGTATAACCTTTAAGAATTGTGAATCACTATGTTGTGACTGTAACATATAATATTGTACATCAACTGTACTTCAATAAAAAACAAATTTTTTTTAAAGGAACTATGCTATCCAAGCAGGCATTTCCCCACACCAGTCAGCTCCTCCCCTTTCCTGTCCGAATTGGGGTTTGGTCATGTTTGGGGACCGGTCCCATGAAAGGAGCTAAGTTTCCTCAAGCATACTCTCTAGTAAGGCCTTCCATTGGATTTGACAATCATCTGCTACTGCCAAACCTCTCTCCCTGCTCCTGTTCCAGGAGGAGAAAGCATATGGCTTGTTAATTTTTGCCAAAACTGATCAGAAAACAGAACTCTGTTCTCAAAAAAATTGCATAGTACCTGTCTCCCTTTCGTTGCTGACAATAAAAATGAAGCTCAAGTTTGGGGAGCTCTCTTTCTTGAAGGAACTATTTTTCATACAGATCCAACTCCTAACTTCATCCTTTCTTACCTGCTCAAACACCCTGATCACCGGGGGAGAGGACTATAAATAACTGAAATTATGATTTTGTTAAGAATTGTGTTTTATACACAGTAAGATCCAGGTCTTTCCATTGAACGCCATTGATAATTTTCAAACTTTCCTTACAAACATGGAAAAGAAACCATGGTATTTTTTTTAAATTTTAATTACTCACTGAATGAAATCTGAAAGTATTTAATTATTAGATTTATGCCTCAAGATAAGTTCAATGGTAATTACAGGATGTCTTTTTTCAAATTCTAATTCCAAATAATGAAATGAAATGAAATCCAAACACATTGGATCATTATGATTATAATTAGAATAAAGGTGTCTTATATTTGAAACCAAAGTTTGGCTTTTTTGTTTAACCTTTTTGCACCTCATCAAAGGGGAATGTTTTGGAAAGAAATCTGTTTCAATCTCTTTAATGCTGGTTAAAAAAAAAAAAAAAAAAAAACATGATTGTCTACAGGAATGCTTTTTCATTGCAATATTGGCAGAGAGAAGGCAAGCCCGGCGCTTTCGGCTTGCTTGAGGTTCCAAGGCATGCTGACTTTTCTCTGGCCATTCGTCATCCTCGGGCACAGGGAGAACTCAGACAAGCAGGCAAAAAGACGAAACAGAGGAAGCAACAATATCAAGGCAACTGAGGAAGAGGATCTGTGAAATAATCCATCTCTCTCACCCACCAATTTGTCAACCAGTTTTGGGGTAACTATTTCTGAGCTCTGCTTCAATTAAACATGAGTGGATGGAGATGGGCTGGGACTGGGTAGAGACCTTAGAGGGAGTCACACACATACTGGAAAATCTAAAGCAAAATCCACAAAATAAGACCTCTAACTAAGGCTCAGAAGGTGTTTGGGGGCTGGCAGCAATCATTTATTGAGAGAAAATGAGCTTATTCTTTCCCTGTGTTGATGAGGCTATAGAGAAACCCTTGCTGGGATGTCTCAAACAGCATCTGAATTGAGCTCGCCGTCCTGCAGACTTCTCTGCACTCTGTTTCAGGATTTGGGAAGTGGCAAGGGTGGTGGCTTGTGGTTTCAAGGAGGAGTTGCAAGGTGGGGGTCATTCAGGAAGGAGAGGAGACACACATCTTTAAAAAGTAAATAAACCGACCCCATGTCTTCCCCTAGCTGTAGGCAGAAAGGCGAGTGCTTGCTTACTCGAAGGCACTTGAAGACTAGAGGGATGAGAGTATAGGAGGAGGGGAGCAAAAAAAAGCTATACAGAGAAGGCCAGAGAGCAATCATAATACTTAGAAAAATGTCACATTAAAAACCTCCAGCTGCCGGCGGTTGGAGGGGAAAGCGTTCCAGACAATAGCTAAGGGAACAAGTTGAATCTTGAGTTCATTCCTGTGGTTAAAACAAGTCTGTACGACCACAAGGAAAATTCCATTCTCCTCAGACTTTAACTCCCTGCTTACCTGAGCTGCAGACACTTTCTATTGAAAGGCCCCTTAATGGAATCTTAAAAAATGGTACAAATGAACCTATTTACAAAACAGAAATAAAGTCACAGATGTAGAAAACAAATTTATGGTTACCAAGGGGGATAGCAGGGGGGAGGGATAAACTGGGAGACTGGGACTGACATATACACACTACTATATGTAAATTAGATAACTAATGAGAACCTACTGTACAGCACAGGGAACTCTACTCAGTATTCTGTAATGACCTATATGGGAATAGAATCTAAAAAAGAGTAGATATATGTTTATGTATAACTGATTCACTTTTCTGTACAGCAGAAGCTAACACAATATTGTGAATCAACTATACTCCAATAAAAATTAATTTAAAAAAAAGTCAACTTCTAAAGAAAAAAAATTAAGAAAATAAAAGCCCCTTGAATTTGAAGCTGGTGATGCATAAATGCCCAGCATCCCTCCTGCCCCAACCTTTCTCTCATGTCTGAGTCCTCACATCTTGAAAATTACCTCCTTTCCTTTGAGGGGCCTGGTTACCCCATTGACTAAAGCATAAAGAATAAAGCAGGGGTTCAGGAAAAGGGCAAATCCCCCTTGCCACTCTCCCCACCCACCCCCCAATTACAAGCCACATTCATGTTCTGAACCTTGAGATCCATGGATGTCAAATAAAATTAACAGCTAGTTTAATAAATGCTTGTTGAATGCCTACTATATCTCAGGCTCCAGACACGGCATTTAGGGAGGATAACCAAGGTCAAGCTGTTCTTAAGAACTTCCAAGTCAGGAGGCACAAGAAACATGAAAGCTCGCGTGCTAATTGTATGACAGATACAGCGAACATTGTATATTGTGAATATTGAACATGGCCTTTTCCTTTCCTTCTTTGGGGTTTTCATGAGTCCAGCTGACAAGTGGCCTGCCTGCTGGAGTTAAGGTGGCCAAGTATCCCTCTTCCTCACCAGTAACCCCAATATCTGCTCCTTTTCCTCCCTCCCAGACAAGCCTTAGATTGCCTTGCTCTGGTAGCTCTCCTGTTGGAAGAGAGAGATTATCAATAATTGTCTTGGGTTCAGGGGAAGATGGAAAAGAAGTATCTTTTCTTAAGCCCATTGATTCCTGATTTGAGGGTCTGGGGTCTGGTTAGCACACCCAGGAGAGGGAGAATTCACTCAGAGAGGCATGGGTGCTGGAATCATGCATGTCTCCCTACTGAGAAAATATAACACCAATAATGTAATGCTGTAGGAAGGAGGAAAAGGTGGTAGACTGTGGCACTCAAAGGAGATTATAACTTATTTATAGTCAAACTGGGAAAGATCTGTGACTTGACATGTCTTCTGTGCTCATCTTTTAAAATCTTTCAGTAAACTCTAATATGTGTTTAGTTAGATATAAAGAGAGCTATAGGAATTGATTAGTGCCCTCACGGAGCTTACAGCAGTGGTGTGCTTACAAATCTGAACAACCAGTTCTCCAGGGGGAAAAAAAGCCCTGCTTTCTAGCTTTTGCTGATTTCCATGGTGTAAACACTCCCCCAGTGGTTGATTTTAAGCTACTATCGTGAGGAATGGAGAAGAAATAGGCACCATCCACTCTTGTTAGCTAACATGAACTGGCTCAGAACACCAGTGGCATATAGTCTAACACACGGATACAGATAAACACAGGACACACAAGCAGAAGCTCCTGATCAGTTGACTGATTGGCATAAGATGGAAAATCTTTAACCAAGACCCAGAGGGGA
Source organism: Balaenoptera musculus (assembly GCF_009873245.2). Taxonomy (NCBI): domain Eukaryota; kingdom Metazoa; phylum Chordata; class Mammalia; order Artiodactyla; family Balaenopteridae; genus Balaenoptera; species Balaenoptera musculus. The sequence continues at coordinate 147,822,135 of NC_045785.1, read as the reverse complement.
ACATGTTTTAGGGGTAGCTCGAAAAATGCACAGTATTTGTATTTCCCCTTCTGGTTCCTTGGAAGCACAGAGATCTATGGGAAGCCAGAGCCTGCAAAGACCCTGGAGATAATCAAGATCTATCTCCTATTCCTCCCCTTACAGAAGGGTACCTGGGGCATGCAGGCAGGAGTGATGTATATAGCCTCTGCTTCAAACATATCACTTTCGTTGATGGGTCTAATTTCCCTACAGTTAGGTTGGGGTATCGAGCAGGAATCTTGCAAATAAACTAGATTATTAAAAAAGAAAATCAGTCAGAACTCATTGGGGCCCTCCAAGCACACATAGAAGACAAGTGACCATCTGTACAGCTGATGGAGAGTGGGTGAAGGTGCCATCAGCGTGATGGCAGTTGACTGTGTCCGAATTTGTTATTCAATGACTTACCCCGGACACAAGCTTTCTTGCAGAACAGAAGCAAACCCACAATTCTGCCAGGCTCTGGCTGCCTTAGCCTTTGAATCATTGGTAAGAAATAAGCTCTAGTTAGGAAGGAAAAAAAAAAACATTCCTATGTGAAGAACCCCAGCAGTAATTTTCTGTGTGGGAGAGAACTACCGCTGCGTCTCTTGGGCAAATGTAATGGGATGGCAAAGTCTGGTGCTGAGGGAGCTCCAACTCCTTCCTGCCTGTAATTCATGATCCCTGAGACAATGATGAGCAATGAAAAGGCCTAAGTCAAAGGAACATCAAGTAAAGCTAGATTTAGGAAAATAACACATTACATTTAAATATCCATATATATATATATATATATATATATATATATTATTTTTTTTTAGAAATTCACGTTCTTTTATTTATTTATTTATTTATTTATTTATTTATGACTGTGTTGAGTCTTCGTTTCTGTGCGAGGGCTTTCTCTAGTTGCGGCAAGTGGGGACCACTCTTCATCGCAGTGCGCGGGCCTCTCACCATCGCGGCCTCTCCCGTTGCGGAGCACAGGCTCCAGACGCGCAGGCTCAGTAATTGTGGCTCACGGGCCCAGCCGCTCCGCGGCATGTGGGATCTTCCCAGACCAGGACTCGAACCCGTGTCCCCTGCATTGGCAGGCAGATTCTCAACCACTGCACCACCAGGGAAGCCCCCTATCCGTATATATTTAATCTGTGTTTAATAATGCAAGGAATACATTAGTCAAGGCTTAGTCAGATTCCACATTGATGTTAGTTACAGAACAGCCTGGCTCTCTAAAGTTTCTCAGCCTTGGCACCACAGGAATGAAAACTTCTGGAGGAATGAAGTGTGTCATTGCAAACCCGGGGCACTGCAGACATGCAAATGGGAGGATTGCTGAGGTCACCACAAAGTCGGGCTTGCTGCCGAAAAGAGAACTTGGGATGAGCAAAAGAAACCCAAAGCTTCAGTCTCTGAACTGACTTACTCCTTGTGCTACCCTCTGCAGGGCAAGACAGAGAATGGGAGGGAATGTGATGGAGGGACAGGGGGACCAGGATCTCTCTTCCAGCTATTACTTTATCTCCCATCTCCTCTCTCACCCTTGGGCTTTAATTCCAGACCTCCAGATGGGGAAAGACTACTTGGGCCCCAGGAGAAAGTCAGAACAAGTCCCCAGGGGGCAAAGCCCGGGCTCTGAGGCGCTTGCTGCCATCTGGAAGGGGGAAGCAGGTGAGTGTACTGGAGAATGAAGGAGGAATCACATACATGCTCAGCCTTTAGTGCAATCATGCTCCTCCAAAAGCTGAAAAGGGAACGAGTGGGAACACAGTGCAGTATATGCCAAGGGGCATCTGGGACCTGGTGAGAGATAAGGGGCTGGACTGTCAAGTAGAAGAAATCCTTCTGCTTTGATCTGACCAGCACCCAATACAACAATGATAAAGTCCCAAATACAATGAGTTTGTCATGACTCCATTATTCACTTAGAGCAACTCATTCCCCAGACATGCAAGTCTCACTCTACACTCTAAGTCACTCACAACCTCAACTAAGGTAGCCTCAGGAACAAAGTTACAGTGAGAAAGTATCTCAGAGACTAACCCGATCTTCTGATTTTATAGATAAGAAGACTGAGGCCCACAGAGGCAATGCAGCTCATCCAAGTTTACCCAATCAGTGAGTGAATAGCCAGGATGAAAGCCCAAGTCTCTCACCCCAGGGATCTGTCCATATACTCTACTGCCCCTCCTGTGAAGCATCATTGTAGGTTTGGATGGTCTTCAGTAAAGGAAGGCAAACGTGCAATTAAATGTCAGGCACTGTGCTAAGGGCTTGAATATATATTATCTCCAAAAGATTAAATACTAACCTACCTCAACAAAAGTTTACAAGTAAACCTTTTGTCAAAAAGAAAGCTTGGCTCTGATTCTGGCTCTGCCACTTTTCAACTGTATGACAATGGATTGGTCACTGTACTTTTCTAGGTGCCATTCTGCCCCCGTCACCTGTAGAACCTCCATATGTCATTCACTAAAACACAGAATGAGGACTAGTCTAGTCCAAAGCAGAAAGGAAAAGACAAGGAGAAGGAAAACTAGATCAGGGATGTGAATGATCTAGGTTCCATTTCCTCTCACAAATGCCTGGAGGAAGCAGAATTGTGATGATGGTCCACTTAGAACCCACTCTACATCCTTGAGTGGGCCATAAAACACCTCCATATCTGTACTTGGGAACTACTCATCCTATCCATTCCCTATGAGAGTCATTCCATGAGTTGAAACAGTCCAAGCTGTTCCCAGAAAAGAATTGCAGGAGAGGCAAGGACCATCTCCCTAGGTTGTTTCAACCTTTCCCCCAAGAACTGAGTCCCTAAAGATTCAAACAATCTGAAATTTCCTCATCCCACACAGGGCTCCTCCCTTGGAGGGAAAGCAAATTAGCTCTACGTGTCATTTAGGTTAAGCACAACTTTGAGAAGCATGCTCATTCTAGCAGTTGGCACCTGGAAAAAACATGAACTGTGACTCACTAGTCATTTTGAGCCAAGTATTTTGAATTGGCTCAGGGCAGGGAAATAGCCAGGGGCGTGGATAGGGAGGGGAGGGGAGGACGCAAGTAGATGATGGCCGAGAACTACCCAACTCTGTTCCAAAAAGGCAAGTACAGGGGAGACTCAGAATTTATGCTCCCGTTCTTGTTGTTTCATTGCCAGGAACCTCCTAAATCATTGTGAAATGGCTGCTTTCTGCTTGCTTCCATCATGTATTATGGGACATTAATAAATAATGGGAGGTTGTATGACCAAAAGGCAGGAAAACCCAAAGGGAAGGTGATGGAGAGGCATAATTTAACAAGTAAATGAAAGAAGCTATTAAATCATTGTTAAATTATGCTGGCACTGGCCAAAAAAAAAAAAAAAAAAAAAAGGAAAAAAAAAGAAAAGGATTTCCTGTTGCAAAGTGCTTTTAATAAAAGATTGAAATTTCTCTCCTGGCTGACAGAGGCATCTCCCAATCATAAGGATAGGAGTCTGCAGCCTACAGCTCCATTAGATACTGAGCTCAGGCAAGGGATCTGAGGATGGAGAGTTTCAAGGTGCTTCTCAGTAGATACACTTCCTAGGATGAGTCCACATTCAACATTTGATGTCCCATCTATGATCCAACTATTGCTAGTGGCCTCAGTAACCAGTTTGCTATTCTATGCCTATTTCTCCATTGACTCGCTTTGGCACATTTTGGGGTTCCCACCTTAGAGGAGTGGAAATTGAGGTTACCAAAGTTGTGACTTAAAAATAACTCTTTGACTGAATGTACAGCGCTCTACTTTCTCAAGTACAATCATATCCATTAAAACTTTGACATTTACTATAATGTTGCCAGGTAGGGGTGAACTCTTTCAACAGGGAAGCTATATCATGTTTATCTTTGTGCACCCAGAACCCAGAAAACTGCACACTTTATAAAATTGAGTTGGATGAATGGGTAGATGCATCATGCCTGGAAAGGTGGGCGAATGAATGAATTCCCATCTTACAGCTAAGATGCATGGGAGCGGTTAAGTGACTTGCCCAAGACTGAACTATGCAGCGTGGGAGCTGTAACTAAGCAGCCACGCTTTCAAAAACTCAACCCTGTGCTCTTTCAACACAACATGTCGTCTCTCTTCAAGGTCACACAGTAAACTAGATCAGAGCCAGTATGCACACAAGCAAAAAGAAGACACATTTTTCTCTGTTGGGATTGGGTTTTTGACTGTGGCATGGACTGCTGTTGAGTACTTGAAGGACCTTGAGGGTCTCTCTATCTGAAGGAAGTTTCTGGAATACTTCGGCAGAAGATCCACACGGAAGTCAGGTCACTTCACGGTAAGGATCTCCCTTTCCTTGTTTCCAGGGATGTTTGCTCTGGTCTTGGCAGGAAAACTTGCTTCCATTCAATTTCTCAGACATGCTTGGGCCCCAAGCCCCAATGGGAGAAGCATGTGTATCAACACGCCAGGGGAATAAAGTCATGGCAGAGTAGATTTGTTTGGACAGGCAGGCTTAGCAGTCTGACAGGGTGTGCAAGACATCCATGCTACCCTGCATTTTAAAAAGGAGCTACTTGGCAAACATACCAGGTAGCTAGGGGATAAGTTTATACAGGGTCCCTGAATGGTCGGGAGTACAGAGGTTGGTTGGAGCATCTTTCAAGACAGTGAAGGGGCCTCCAAACCTCTCTCCAGACAGCAGCAGCTCAACCAAACTATGCTTGCTTGGAAGAATCTTTAGGCCAGGAGAAAAGACAAGAAAATTACCTAGAGACCTGTACCTACTAACAAGAAGCCTGGGACAGCAGGAAGAGATCCTGCAGTGGGCTTTGGAATCAGAGAGAACCAGACTCTAGCACTTACAACTTGCTACTTAGGTAATTTTAAGCAAGTTATCTAACCTCTTTGAGTCCCAATTTCTTTTTCTTTTAAATGGGAATATTTGAATCTACTGTATCAATTAGGACTTAATTTAGCTACAAGCGACAGAAACTCTAAAACCCCAAGTGACCAAAATGAGATGTTAAAGAGAATAAAAATAACCTGGATGCAAGTAGTTTTAGATGAGTAGAATGGCTTCACAGGTTGTCAGGGCTCCAGGCTCTTTTTATCGGATTGCCCCACCTTCCTACAACACATACTTACTTACACCATGTGGTTCAAGATGACTTTGCAAGTTCCAAGCACTCTGTCCAAAGTCCAGTCATCAGGCAGAAGGGGAATGCACAATCCCCCCTTTAAAGATATTTCTCAGAAGTTCTCCATAGCTCTTCCTCTTATAGTCCACTGGCCAGAACTTAGTCACATGGCCACATCTCTATGCAAGATGGGCTGGGAGATTTAGTTATTTATTTCTAGTATCTATGTACCCAGCTAAAGCTCAGAGGTTTCATTTCTTATTAAAAGCAGGAGTTCAGTATCAGGGCAACAATCAATAAAGTCTCTCATGTCTAATTTACAGGACAAAATGAAACAATGGTTGTAAATCATCTACTTCAGGGCCTGACATGTAGGTAGGACTTGGTAAATGCTGATGTCTGCTATGGTTAAGGTTGATGTACCTTCACTCAGGAATAGATTTCTGTGGGAGAGTCTTGGTAATGCCCAATACTTGACTTCATCCCAAGGACACTGTGTAATCCTATCAAATTTATCACTGTGGTCAAAGTGAAGGTCCCACTAAGGTCAAATATTGAACTTGGAGAGGGCTCAGAGGAGAGAAATGAAGATGAGTAGAGCACTGATAAATAGCACTTCCGAGGGAGACACTAAGGAAGCCATGGAGATTAAAACCAGAAGGCAGCGTTCTTCAGAGCTGCAATATCTATTTTATCAGTGATGGCAGCCAAACTCCACTTTCCTCCACTGACACTAAAAGCAAAGAAAAAGATATGAAACAAGGTAAGAGCTGCATGCCATCTGGGGTTCTCATGTATATAGGTTTCCATGCAGGGGAAAGAGATGGAGGAGGTGAAGGGGGTTATTGTTAGTGTAAAGAAGAATCGTTTTATTGGCACCTTGTGGCTGGCTATCCAATAAGTATTTCTTGAAGAGAAGAAGAAACGGTAATCTCGCTGGAGGAATATGGGCATGAAGACTGTATCAGTCAAGGTTCTTCTCCAGAAAGAGCGAGACACAGAGAGATTGATTGATTTTAGGGAATTGGCTCATAAAATTGTGGAAGCTGGCAAGTTCCAATCTGCAGAGTTGGCCTGCTGACTGGAGACTCAGGGAAGAGTTGATATTGCAGTTTGAGTCCAAAGGCAGTCTGCCACTTCCTGGGGAATTCTCTCTTCCTCAGAAGAGGACAGCATTTTTCTTAAGGTGTTCAACTGATTAGATAAGGCCACCCACACGATGGAGGGTAATCTATTTTACCCTCTATTTTCAAAGTTTCTGGTGTCTAAATGTTAAACTCATCTAAAAAATACTTTCATAGCAACATCCAGATGTGTTTGACCAAACATCCGGGCATCATGGTCTAGCCACTTTGACACAGAAAATTAACCATCACCAAGACCACTGGAGTCTTATCCAGCAACAGAATCATATTCAGTTGGGTAATTCTTTTTGCTGTTAGGGTCTTTTTGGTTAAAAATTCTTTAGTAGACAAAACAAATAGATGACAAAAAAATACCTTGCAATATATTAAAATACAAAAAAATTGCATCAATGAAGGGGTCAGACTCAAGAAAAAGGAAATGGCTTTTCATTTCAGAGTCAATAAAAATTAAAAACAAAAGCAAGGCAGGTGGGATGGGGGTGTTGGGCCTTCATACTGGACAGCATGGAACAGATTGAAATGATAGGAAATGATCACAGCCAGGGGTGACTGATGGAGAACCCTGACCCATGAAAAGCCTGTTCACTACTAAAGCAGTAGATGGATATTTCATGGAAATTAATTGACTTTTTGCCCTCATTGCTCCCAATGGAACCAAAGTAACTGGAGGAGGAGGTATAAGTGAGTGAGTGAATATGCTGAGTGTGTGAGTGTACGTGTTTATATTTGAGAGGTACTTAAACAAAAGAGAGAGGAATAGGCAGGAGAAGGGTAAGGATATCAATATTTAAAAAAATTTTTTTATTGAAGTATAGTTGATTTACAATGTTGTGTTAATTCCTACTGTACAGCAAAGTGACTCAGTTATACACATACATACATTCTTTTTTAATATTCTTTTCCATTATGGTTTATCCCAGGATATTGAATATAGTTCCCTGTACTATACAGTAGGATCTTGATTTTTATCCATTCTATTCTATTTATAATAGGTTGCATCTACTAACCCCAAACTCCCAACCCGTCCCTCCCCTACTGCCCTCCCCCTTGGCAACCACAAGTCTATTCTCTATGTCTGTGAGTCTGTTTCTGTTTTGTAGGCAATTTCATTTGTGTCATATTTTAGATTCCACATATAAGTGATATCATATGGTATTCTTCTTTCTCTTTCTGACTTATTTCACTTAGTATGATAATCTCTATTTTTTTTTTATTGGAGTATAAGTGCTTTACAATGTTGTGCTAGTTTCTGCTGTACAACGAAGTGTAGTTGCATCCATGTTGCTGCAAATGGCATTATTTCGTTGTTTTGTATGGCTGACTAATATTCCATTGTATATATGTACCATCTTCTTTATCCATTCATCTGTCAGTGGACACTTAGGTTGCTTCCATGTCTTGGCTATTTTGAATAGTGTTGCTATGAGCACTGGGGTACATGTATCTTTTTGAATTATATTTTTGTCCAGATATATGCCCAGGAGTGGGATTGCTGGATCATATGGTAATTCTATTTTTAGTTTTCTGAGGAAGGAAATATCAATATTTAAGAAAGCTTTACTTTCTTGAAGTGAAATATAACATATGAAACTGAGGAAATCTCAATGTCCACCTTGACTTTCCATGACCAGAGGAAGAGAAGAGAACCTATGGGTGATTTGAGGGGTGCTGTGAAGACACCTATCATCTTCCTTCTCTGCTGTTCCTTCTTCTTGGAAGACCCACTGTGAGTCACTCCCTTGGGCTGCAGCACTGGCTGGGCTGGCACATGGAGCAGAGACCAGCCTGGCATTAAGAGCCCCAGGCCATTAAGCTCATGAAGGATTCCTTCAGCACAAATCCAAGTCCTGAGCAGAGTCCAGGAGGGCTCCTCCAAAGCCCAGCTGTGGTCATGCCTTGTATAGCTCAGAAGACTTCAGAGGCTTCCAGGGCCAAATGAATACAGTGCTGGTATCTCTGACTTCACAACATGGCCCTGACTTTCCGTTCTGGCCTTACCTGCTGCTATGTCCCTGCCCATGACCAGCACTCCAACCAAGCCTTCCTAGTTCTGGCTCCCTGAACCTTCTCAATGTTTGCCTGAGTCTGTGCTTTTCCTCGAGCTGTGTCTTCAGGCTGGAATTCTTCTTCCTGCCCCTCAGCCCATCCACAGAGCTTTTCAAACCCAGTCCCATGCTACCTTTATCATGATGTCCTTTCTTGTTCATTTTAATTGCAAAAAGAACAAATTTATCATAAATACTCATTCATATCAGGAAAGTATAAAGTAAAAGATTTCTCCATGCCATACCTCCCACCACCACTACCAAGAACGACAACCTGGCATCTCCCTGGTGCCAGAGATAAGGGTTTGATCAGCTTGGTAGGCATCTAAAGCCCTCGGATACCCCCATTTACGTAAGTGGGTAAGATCTCTCCAACCTCTGAAGTTCCTTAGCAGTTAATATCCCTCTTACGATACTTTATCTTGTTCTGCATTATATTATAGTTGTATGCAGATTTATCTTAATTGACCTCCACAGTCACTAAAATGTAACTTATCTGAGGGTCTTCTGTGTTTCCCCTTTGCAGAGCTTAGGACAGTTGGCTCCATATTTGGTTTAGTGTATCAAATCTCTATGAGCACCTGTCCTGGGCCCTATTCAGCTAAGGACCAAAGAGGAAAAAGAAAACACTACCCAGCCTTCAAGAAACCTGCAGCTTAGGTGACCTTTCTCTTCCACCAAATAACAAACAAAACTGTGTGTGGAATTTTTAGATACTAACTACACAGAAGCAATAGATCCTGTGGAGGCAGCACTTTGAGCAAAAAATGGCTTACCAAAAATATTGCGTACTTACAAAGCAATCATCAAATATGAACACATGACACTGAGTTCAAAATGGGGGCATGGAATGAGAAGGAATGTGGGCGGAGGGAACTTCAGACGGAGGTTCTATAGAGGAGAGTGGGTGAGGGGGTAGTTGGAGCACCTGGGACATTATTTACAATGCATTGAAAGCTGTCAACAGCATTCTTCCAGAGAATTCTGCCTGCAAGGGGAAATAATTTAAAAACGAGGCCTGCCACACTGGAATGGATAAAGCCTTCCAGCTTCTAGTTTATTCCTTCTGACCCTGGAGATGAATTTCTATTTCTGTTGATCTTTCCTGGTCTTCTGTCATTGACAATTATTTATAGTTTCAGTCAGTGTAGCATATATATAGTGAAGAGGCTTTGATGTCAGAAAGACCAAGGTTCAAATGTCAACTCTGAGTTCACTGGGTACCAGAACAACCAAGAGCCCAAATTTCCTCATCTGTAAAATGGGAGTAACAGTACCTAACACACACGGCTGTTATGAGATGAAATTTAATTGCATTTGGGAAATGATTTAGCTCAGTAAGTTAGCACAAAGCAAGTGATCAATGAACAGGATCTATTTTTATTGTTAGGTCCTTTATCTCTAACTAAAGCATAATCATTTTCGAGAGAGTCCATATCCTGACCCTCCTAGACACTAGCCAGATTCCCACATGCTAAGAGCATTCATTAACTGCCACTGAGGTTCCTGCCTCTGCTTGAAGAATGCTTCTCCCAAAGGAGATGAAAATACACAAGTTCCCACACCAGCTCATCATGATGGAGCGAAGAAGTGGGAGGGGTGGTCAACAATATCCCACAAAGTTTCAAAGGATGGTTTAAGAGCCAGAAAATGGATGGAAAGAGAGTATCAATACAAGCAGGAGTGTGAATGACCAAAGGACCTTTTCTATTAGACTGTGTGGGCGCCTGAAGTGCATTGCCCAAAACTCTCAAGACAGGTTTAAATAGGTAAAGAGAGAGTTTACATTTTGTTCCATAGAAAGAAGATATTTTTGTAAAATATGACGTCTTATGCAAGAGGTCAAAGCCATGGCTTGTATGAAAATATGGCTATGAGGCAATGATCTGAAATCTTTAGAGAAGTGAGCTCAAAATTTTGCACTGATCCTGAGGAAAAGAATATTCCCACCAAAGAAGAGATGAATATGGACGATTTGTTCCAGTTTCCTTGGGACTTATAAATGCATATTTTCATATCAAATCTCACTCTATGTACTATACATAAGATCAAAATTAGGGGAGATGAGATCAATATTGAAGCTCTGTCTGAGATCTCATCTCTTTACTACTGTTCTCATTTCCTTTAGTGGTAGAAATAGAGCTAATCTTTGTCTTTCAAAAAGTTGTTTTGCATTTTTTGATCGAGGAGAATTAAATTGAATTAGATGGCTCTGGAGTGCTTATTAGAACCATTAGATTTGGCATAATGGACATACCTAGAGAAAACATTTACATAAGGAAATCAAAGCTGGACTCATATTTTATCCAGTGTTCTGACCTCTATTTGATTCTGACAAGCAGAATTTAGATGAATATTTCTTAAGATGGTACACGTAACAGTAAAATGTATCCTCTAAGATATTTACATAAATCCACATTTCCTTTTGCTCAAAGGAAAAACTGCCGAGAGAGAGAGAGAGAGAGAGAGAGAGAGAGATAGGTCTTCTCAAATATTTATAGGCATATTTTTCATCTGGGTCCTTATTTGAATTTTACTCTCATTTAGAATACAATTCTGACAACTCCATCATTAATACCAGCTCTGGCAATATTCCATGAAAAAAACACCAATATAACACAAAATCTAGATGTGAAGAGGATTATGATGTCATATTTTAAAAAGGGGAAAGAGAATTAAAATGAGACCTATCTGAAACCATCAGAAATGAAATTCTCCTTGGGATAAAATGGTCTCTTCCAGAAATGCAGCCATTTAAAATAAGATTAAAGTGATATTTTATAAGAACTAAAGCAGAATATAAATGATCTCTCCCTGAGTGAACTCATATTTGCATACAACGGAAGGTAAAAGAAAAAGAGGGCATTTTTAGGCTATCAGACTGAAGCTTCTCCACTTTGCTCAACAATTTCTCAACATACATTCCTACATCAATAACATCAGGGGTCTGTGTTAATGAAGAAAATTCTAGGGCTCCATGACCTCAGAATCAGAATCAGAATGCGTATGGGGGAGAGGGAGAGAGTCTGCATTTTAAACTAGCCTCCAGGTGATCCTAAAACCCAATGATTTTGAGAACCTCTGATTTGGAGGGTCTCTGGGGAGTACAGGTAGACCCGGACAGAATTCAAAGCAGGCTTCATATCCTAAGAACCACCAACTCTATTCAGTTGTCCTGAGTTCAAGCCATTTCTACTTCTACCAATGACCGTAAACTTAATCACTTAATTGACAAGTCAATCTCCCAGTTTTCTCATTTATAAAATGGGATCATTTGTTTCACAGGTTGCCTTGAGCCTTGAGACGTTGATAGTCTTCTATAAAAGTTATTCCTTGTTACCATTATTGTTACTATGTGGCCAATTGTCTGATAATAAATGATGATAACTTTAACTAGCAACGTCGCCACTGTTAAGAGAAGGAATATAGAGATCACAAACTAAGTAGCCCAGAAAATAACTAGCTGGTAAAATTCTGTATGATCATCAAATACGTGTCAAGAGTAAATATGAATCAGTCAGTTGGCACACACTGAGATGAAAAGAATATTGATGGGAATGACAAGGTAGAATTAAGTTGGGACAAAGCCAGGATGATACGTGAATGATCAGACCAGGGTGGCTGCCAGGAAGTATGTGGTTTTGTTTCTCAGAGGCATCAGAAGGATGAGGATTGGTGAGTGGAAATATGGACAGGTGACTATCTTTGTAGAAGATCTGGGGACCAAAATCAGAGAGGAAAAAAGAAATTTCCAAACACCTGTGTCTGAGGTGAAACACATCAAATGGAGGAAGGTGAGGTGGACATGACAATTAGAAATCAAGCAAAGGAACAAGGAACAAGGAAAAATCCTAAGGCTAAATTTTATTTCCAACTCTGAAGCAAACCATCAGAATACCAAAATAGAGGGAATTTTAAAATAGTTCCCTGATCACAAATGATAAATTTAATTACTGAAAACCACAGCCTTGCTCTCCTTGCAGGTTCCCCATGTCTTTGGTAGGGGTAGGAAAGGAAAGGAGGGAAGGAGGGTGCTGTGCTTCTCCTGGAATGGGAACCAGAAACACCAGGACCCAGAGTAGCTTTACTCCAAAAGGGTAGAGCTCTGGCTTCCTTTGCGTCAACCTCTTGGAGTTTAAACTTAAATATCTGAGGGTCTCTCCCCTTGAAGCCCAGATACATTGATGTCCTTCCTGGAAGTTCTGTCCTGTGCCCAGCTTTTACTCATTTTGTTCCCTTGCCTGAGAATGCCCTTCCTTGCCCCTGTCTCTGACCTTTGAAGTTCTAATTAATCCCTAAGTACCGATTCTAAGTGTCAACTCATCCACCGCTCTCCTCTTCATTACATCCATCACTCCCTTCTCTCTGACCTATGTTAGTATTAGGCATCTGCATATGAGTTTACGTTGAGAAAGTTCTTTGAGGTCAAGGACTACATCTGATTCACTATGTGTCTCTCTAGATGCCTTCTTCTGTATAGTAAGGATGCTCAAAACACATTTACAAGATACTCCCCTTGTCCTATACCTTTACTGGACTTTGGGTTGTTGTTCAACCTGAACTGATAGAACATCATTCAACAGACCCAACATAGGAAGAAAGAGCCATGGGATTCTCTGATCCTTACAGCAGGATCTAAAGAAGGCTGCTTCCATGCCAGCAAGCCAGAGGATCACACTAAAGGGCTGTCTTAACCAGAGACCGTTGTTAGGAGGGATCAACTATTATTGAAGGTTGAGACCCTGGGACCCCTGTCCAGCTTTTCTCTGCTGTCAGACTTACCCTTTCTCATGCAGTTGCATGTGGTCAGGATGGATGTCTCTGCTCAGTATACACTGGTAGGTCTGGCATGTACATGGAATTCTCTCTATTGGTTGCCTGTTGTAGGAACTCCCTACTGACTAACGTCATAACACAGATCAAATCAAGGAGAGTAAAAGATGTCAAGTGTCTGAACATGGCTCCTTTGGACTCTAGGAGGAATTGGTCAGATGTAACTCCAGTTCATATGCTTGTTTTCAACCAGGACTTGGCTTTGAACATCCTAGTGAGTGCGTGAGTCCATACCAATAGGGATTCTCAAGCAGAAAAATTCGATTCCAGCTTCTGTTCTTAGAGAGCTCAAAGACTGTCTGGTGCTGGAGGGGAATTTCAGATCACTCAATCCAACACCTTATTTCAGGAGGAGACAGAAGTCAGAGAAGGGAAGAGACTTCCCCACAGGTACATACTCTGTTACTGGCCAAAGTGAGACTAGAGCTCTGAAGTTTTTCAGCTTCTCCAGCAAGTCCTCCATCTCTAAGGAAAGCAACACTTCATCTTCCCATATAAAGTATCCCAGATCCTCACATCCATCTCTATCAGAGTCCAACTTCCCACTTGGTTTACAAATAGGTCAAGAAAACCCCCTCTGTAAGAATGTAATGTATTCAAGGACAGCTCACTTGAACACGCAAACTTGTCCCGCTGAGGTGCTGGACCTCCACTGCTTCTTTAGCATCCAACCCTCTTCCCTGCATGCCAGCCCACCTCCCACCACCTGGCTGTCATCATGCATCACCTTCTCAGAGAGTGTTTCTCTGGCATCCTTATCCAAATTTTGCCCCAAATACACACATCCACTGATTATATCTTCCTGATTTTTCAATCTCCGTGGAATTTTTGTGACTTGGGATTATGGTATTTATTTAGTTAGTTTTTGTCCTCTCACGCCAGAATGTAAGCCCCATGAGGTTAGGGACCATCTCTGTCTAGTTCTCTTTGTGTCTCCAAACACCTAGAAGACTGCTTGGTACAGAGTTGGTACTTGGTTATTGCCTATTGTATAAAGGAGTGAATAAATGAACTGAAAAGCAATGGGACCCTGACTGTTACTTATAGATAAACAGAAACAGTCTGCACACAGAGGGAGAGGGGATATGATCTTTTTTATGGACGCTACTGGCCAGTGAAGTCTAGAATGTTAACAGCATGGCCACGTTCTTAGTTAACTACAAATCAAGGGTGGAAAGGTGATAATGTTGGGCCAAACATTTTGACCATGTTGTCTGATTTATTCAAAGAACTGGTATGGAATTTTAGTCCAGTAAGGATACACCATTGTTGGCACTACACACATGCATACAACGAGTATGTACATACACATATACACTCACTCACACCCTCTTATTACCTCCTGCCTATTAGATACTCTAACAAAGCCCTCAAGCTAAAAATGACGTGATGTCTTTAAGTTTCTCAGGAGAATCACCTACCCATGGAACTCAAGAGAGCAAAGAGGCTGGTCTATTGTGAAAAATAGAGTCCAAAGACAATTATATTTGTCATTTTTTAACTGGAAATATTTGTTTAGTCTGAGAACTAGCAAAGAAATGTTGAAAACGCAGGGACTTTTTGATATCATTTATTTTTTTCATACAGTTCTACCCCCCCTGCCTTGGAGATATATCTGGCATTAAGATGTAAACATCTTCCAAATTAAAAAAGAAAGAAACTTTTTTTTAATAAAGAAATGCTCACAATGCAACTTGTTTCTCATTAAGCACTGTATATGTCCAACTATGGTGGAGAATTTAGAAGGAAACGAAATCCAACTCCAGTTTAATTTCCGTTTTCCTGTTTAGCTCCAAGCTCAGTATGTGATCTTATAAGTTGACAGGAGTAACATTGCACCTATTAGCACTCGTCAACGGAAAGTAGATTGTTCAGGTTTCAATAAATGTTTTTTGAATTGGATTTCGGTTGGTGAGAAAATAAATTAAGTCAGAAATTCTTTGAGGCAAATTACATATTGAAATGAACAGTTTGATGCACAACCCCTCCATCACCCCCTGCCAGAAAAAAAGACAGAAAGAAAGGAAGAAAGCAGAAGTCTTGCTTTTCTAGGCTGTGAGAATTTCTTCTGCTGTTTCATCTGTGAACAGTTTACAAGGCAATATCCACAGTTGGATTTTAACAGCCCGTGTTTGATGGGAGCTTGCGTGACATCTGGGGCTATATTTTTGGAGAAATTTCAAAGCTAGTGATTTCCAGTTTTTAATCACCAGAGTATTTATTTTCTACCAAAGCATAATTGTCCATTGCTCCACACTTATTTTCTATGGGAGCAGTGCAAAATGAAAATCAAGGTGAATTACTAACTTGATCTTGTATCTCTCAAGGTTCAATGGCTCTTACCTGCTCTAGAGGCTAAAAGCCAAAGTGCTGACCTCACCTAACCGTGCTGGAAAAATTGAACACATGGCCGTTGTCAAGGACAAAACACCCTCAGTCATAAGAACAAAGGGAACAGCAAAGGCTAGTGAAGGAAGAGGCCATGCACCCCAGACAAGTACGCAGCATCCTGCAACTCTGCTCAGACCTGGGTCATGTCTGTGGCCACAGGTGCCACAGGCAGAAGGGTATGCTGTGCAGAAATTATTTTCACCCCTTTCTACTGAGAAAGGAAAACCTCACAGTGGATCAGCCTGCTCCTCTGTAAGGGAATGAGTAAGTGCTTGCTTTTCACTGTGGTTTAATCCAAAAGCCTGGTGTGCTTGAAACTAAGAACAAGAACAGAGGCTGCTCGCCTGCAAACTCACCAGGGCTTCTACTGCCCAGCATTAGGAGATTTGGGGTTTGGTTGTTTGGTTGTGATTGTTGATTTCTTTTCCTATGCTTTGGATGAAGCTACTGAAACTCAAGAGGGATGAATTGGGAGACTGGGATTAACATATATATAATAATATGTACAAAATAGATAACTAATGAGAAACTGCTGTATAGCACAGGGAACTCTACTTCACTGTACAGTAGAAACTAACACAACATTGTAAAACAACTGTACCCCAATTAAGAAAAAAAAAGAGAGAGATAGCAACCACTAGATCTGTATCTAAGAAGGCAAATGATTTGCCCAGGGTCACACTGTTAGCTCGTGACAGAGCTTTACAAGACTCCTTTACATAAACCAAAGCAGGTGAGGTGGGGTGGAACAAAGAAGAGGGTAAAGTGAGGGTCTTTAATTTATAAGAGCTGCATGACATGGAGGGGCTTTGAGGAAAATTGATGGATGGTGTTTTCAGTGCCCCCCCCCCAACTCCCTCTTTCTGGCTTCACTTTTCACCAAGCCCTCCTTTACTCTGAGTTCTGTCTGGGCAAGTCCTGAGCTCCTGGAATGCATCTCTGCCTTCCTTATCTGGGAGCTAATCACTAAATAGCAGGTGGTGAAGATTCTGCTTTTCATCTCTTTTGCTCTCTCCCCTTCTCTCTTTTACTCATTTCCTCAGGGCTGTGAAACTCTAAATCTGAAGCAGGAAACCTCCCTGATTTGTTCACACCTGGAATACCACCCTCTCTTTGTTTGGAGAGGAAGGAGCAGGGAGAATCAAGAGAAGAAGCCCATTGTCTAGAGAAAGAGAGATGTCAGCAATTAAATATTAATATACACACGCAATGAGGCAGGGACACATTCACATATTTTAAATCAAGCATTCTTTCTTTCAATTCCTATATTTCCCCACTCATCTCCACTCCCAACCAATGTCTTACAAGACAAATTTACCGTGTGTCACTTCAGTTATCAACACTCCACACAAATAGGTTGACAGAGGAAACAGGCAAAGTACCTTTGCAAGTCTGTTTGGGGTTGAAATACAAACTACACAGCCTAGAGGCTCCCAGAGATTAGCTTACTTTTTGCTCCTACAAATGTTAGAAACTAGCTTTTGAGGGAAGCTGTCATCAACCTCCCCTTTGCCGTGGGTGTTAGGAAGTCCCAGCCTTCTTTAAGTTGTGCATTCTGTCCTCTTCGTAGACTTTCCATTCGGCCTTTGGAATATCAACTGGTGCAGGCTCCCACCTTTAGTTATCATGTGTCTCTAAACTCAGAGACTGGTATTTGTGGTCTGCTGAACACCAAGCTCCCTCAGGGGAAAATGGAAGAAAATATTGGATCCAAGGGTGGAAATTTAAATGCGTGATTTCCAATCTGTGGGCCCAGGGAGCCTACAGGGACACCATTTTTGTGTGAATCAGTACCTATAGTTGTACATGAATCATACTATTTAGTCAACTATTCTGATACTTCTAATGTACTCATTTATTCATTCTACAAATATACATAAGGTGCCTACTTTGTGCCAGGAACTGTGCTAGGTGCCGAGTATACAATAGATAGTGAACAACTATGGCCTTGTGGGGTTTCCAGGCCAGTGGTGAAGACAGTGAGTTACAGAAACACAGAAGGAAAGCAATAACTCAGATTTGGGATAGTATATAGATAAGGTGGTGATTGATAGCATTCAAATCCCCTTTAAGGTGATAGCCTCTATTATTAATATTTGCTCTCCCAGTGCATTCCTAAAGTGTAAGTATCTTTATCTGCAGGTCTATAATTTTTTTGAGATTAAAATGTGCTCTCCATACTAAAATAGGTTGGACACCACTGACCTAAATCAGCCCCAAGAGATGTCTTTTCAATCCCAGATGAATGAATTAAATAGCAAGAAGTGATATTTCACCAATATTCTAGCAAATCTCAGGTGGATCATTCTTCCTTAAGTCTGAGTTTGCATTGTTTCACTGAAAGTTAAACTCAGACTCTCTGTACCCCATCATCCAGGAATACCACCTCTCCGGGAAACCCTGGAGAAATCAAGAAAGAACATACCCATTTGGTCATAGATTCCTCCTCCCCAGTGGGCAGAGAGCAGCCCCACCTATGCCCTGACTTGGGTGAGGTCGGAGGAAAGTCTTGTGGTTGATTTTGGTATGCTGGGGAATTGTAGGCCTGGAGCCGTGGGACGTGACTTGCTGCTCTATTAGACACGCTAGATAATCTCCTGAAACAAGGAAATAAAGCAAAGATTAGATGGGAGGATTTTCTTGTCAAGAATTATGAATGCAAAAATAACCCAGAAAATATAGCTGGATTTGAACAGGGACCAGGCAAGATAATGGGCAGGAAGACCTGTTAAACGTGAGGTCTCATTTAAATCAAAATAAGCCACCAACTCTCAGCTCCCAATGGGGCCTCTGTATGCATATTCAAGGGTAGAAATATTCTAGGGACATTATTACTGTATTAGACAATGTGGTGGGCACTGAACCTACAAATAAAATATGGTCCTTCAAGTGGCTATTTTTTAGCAAAGAAAAGGTAAAGAGCAATGCTCATTTAAAAGATAATTAAACAGTAGTTTAGGCTTTGTGACAATGGGCAGAACACCAGCATGGGGGGCAGCACCAGGTTTAGAGTCAAGAGACTGGATTTTATCCTGGTTCTATGTCAAATTTGAGTCTTACCTTTGGCAAGTCACTTCCCTCTTATCCTCAACTCAGTTTTCTGACCTATAAAAGGACAAAGGTTATTTCCAGCTCCTAGTGCTATGATTCCAGGCCCCATATCAGAAAGCACTTCTTTTTTTTAAATTTATTTTTTATTGAAGTATAGTTGAATTACAATGTTGCATTCATTACAGAAAGGACTTCTAACAAAGGTCCCTTAACTTATTTGGTCGCGGTTATCCTTCCTATAGAATTTGTCACAGCAGGACAGAAAATCCATCTATTTGTTGCAGTAGGCCTGGGATGTAGGATAAGATATTTCCTGACAGACTCCAGAAGTATCCACAGGTCCTCTCCAAGGGACCCCACAAGAAGACCTATTAAAGGAAGGAGATCAAAAAGCCAAATGGTGAGGAAAATTTGGGGGACCACCTGTCGGAAACAGATCCGCTTATTTAGTAGGTGGAAACATAAATGCATGTATCATACACTTCCCCAACACCCCACTCCCACCAAAAAAAGAAAGAACACAGCAAAATCGTTGGCACTGTTAGACTGCACCCATCTTCAGCCCTGGTCTTTCACTGAGGTAATTTCTTCATCTGCTGTCAACTTGACATGTTGGTGTAGGTAACTGTTGCTTCATTCTGACTCATCACAATGTGCTTTGTGGCAGTGAACCCAGCAGCCATTTTTCCCTGGTGATCTCTGGCCTCCTTCTTCCAAATTGCTGTCGGGCAGCCATGGAGCAATGGAGCTGAATTGACTTTCCCTCGGTTAGTCAACGGCCTTTGCCCAGCTCCCTCCTGATCCTCTTTAAGCCCTCCTGAGAAGTCACAATGTAGAAGTTCTGGTAAAAACTCGCACATTCTGCTAGTTCAGTAACAGAATTTTGAAGAGTAAAGACTGGGCAACCCAAGCCCCTGTGAAGTGTCACATATGTCACACCCTCCAAAATCAGCTACTTGAGGAGATCAAGCAGAGTGGGATGAGGGCTTGCATTTTGAAGTCAGATAAACCAGTCAGATCAACCCCAGGGCAACACTGAACTGCTCATAGTTCCACATATCTTGCTATTTTTAATTCCACACGTTGACTGTGCGACCTACTCTTTCTGAAATGCCCTGCCCCACCCCACATACTTTCTTCTAACTCCTGCTTATCCTTAACCTTCAGCTGAAACATCACCTTCTCCAGGAAGTCTTCCCTGACCCTCCCAAGCTGCATTAGATGTCCCCTTGGTGCTTAGCCCAATTCCCTATGTATAGCTCTATCATTTTACTTACCATATTGCTGTATAATTGCTGTCTTCCTCTCCTAGACTGTGAATTTCTTGTCAACTAGAACCAACTCAACTTTTTCTTTTTTTTCTCTGCATAGCTTAAGGCATAATCTAGTTTGTTTACTGAATGAATAAATTATCTGATTCATCCACTTATTAGTAGTGTGTTCTGGGCAATTTAATTTACTTCTCTGGGCCTCTAATTTCTCATCTGTAGATTGGAGATAACAATCCATTGCTCATTGAGATGTTGTTCAGACTTGGAGGTAACATACGTAAAGGCCTACCACAATGCTGATGCATAAGCATGGAGAATTAATGCACATAGGCCGTGGATCTGCACAGGGCGTGATGAAAAGGAAAGAGAACACAGCAAGCTCATTTGAGAGCAACGAAGACTCCCACAGTCAGGCTGCAGCGCCTACCTCTATGGATGTATGTTCCCAGCCAGTAGCTCCCTCCCTATGGGGAAGCCTGGAAGTCCTTGTTTTTTGTTTTTTCTTAAATGAGAAACAGCAGATCATTCCTAAAAGTTTCCTGGGACTCCAGCATCTCCAGTTGGATTGATTGACTAGCAGAGTTACTCATCATTTCTTGCATTGACAAAGGACCCTGTAAGCCTAGGACACCCACACAGCCCCCACCCCCATCGACAACCCTCAACTCTATTGTAAATAGGTCCTTCACGTGGTGAGGTCAGGCTTACCCAGAGAGTTTCTGGTGATTTATCTTCACACTTTGGGTAGGAAAAGAGGAAGAAGCTGTGGTCTGAGCCTCCTGGAAACTTGACAATTTCCCTGACACTTGGAGGGTTTGCTCAAGGTGTCTAGAAAAGTTTCCAAATAATGGAGGTAAGGAAGCAGGGGCAGCTTAGCAGAAGCTAGGTGGTCACCATGGCAGCAAGTGCTGTTGGCCTGGCCCACAATATCATTACAAAGGACCATCCCCACATGCCCCCAGTTCCCCCAAAACACACATGCACATGAACAAACACACACACACACACACACACACACACACACACACACACTGCCTCCCTCCAGGAACATGCAGGGCTCTCCACTGGTCAAATCCTCCCAAATCCTCTGGTGAATCAGGCTGAATCAGACCCTCTGAGTCATCTAGAACCCATGCAAGCCAGGGTTAATTTATTCAATAGTTATTTATTGAGGGAGTGCCAGTGCCAGCTTTGTGCTAGGCACTGCAGGCCAATGCCTTCTAGAACATTCTTGAGAGCCTTTCTCCCCAAGCCGCCCTATGGGGGAAAACTACTTCAGCCAGAAAGTTGGTGAGGCAAGGGATTGTCATGGAGGTATTGCCAAAGAAGAGATCTGTGCTGAACTGGTCATGGATCATTATCAATCAACTCTTTCTGCAAGGACGTACAAGAGGGTGCCAAAACCACTTCCAGGGACCCACAAAATGGCCATTCAATGGCAAGTTAACAGTGGAGGGTCAAGATTGAGGAAGAGCAAATTCCCACAGAATTGCTGCCACTCTGAAACTCAAGCATGGCCAGAGAACCAAGAAGCACTTGAGCAACTTTCCTATGGTAACCTCCAAATTATTCTAGGATCCCAGAAGTGAAGAGGAAGGAGCTTCTTTTAGGAAGAATGACAGAGAGTGATGGTGGGCTACTGCGGAGGTTTTAAAACATGTCTGAAAATACTTATACAGTCTTTCCAGGGAGAGGTAGGTTGATATCCCCTCCACCTGAATCTGGGCAGGCTTCTGACTTGTTGTAGCCAATTGAATGTGGCAGAAATGATGCTCCATGACTTCTGCAGCTAGGTGGAAAAAGACCTTGCAGCTTCCACCTTGTTTGCTGGAACACTTGCCCTTTGAGCCCTGAACCCTGAGCCACTGTGTAAGGCTGCCCTTAGGCCACCATGCTGTGAGGAAGCTCAAGGATGCGGAGCAGCCATGTGTGTGTATTCTGCCCGACAGCCACACTGAGGTCCCAGCCCATAGCCAGTACCCCATGTCAGACTTGTGAATGGAGGAGCCTCCTAACGATCCCAGCCTCAAGGCCTTGAATTGCCCCAGCTTTGGAGTCTTCCCAGCTGAGGCTCCAGACTTTGTGGAGCAGAGATAAAGCATCCCTGCCGTGCCCTGTGTGAACCCCTGCCCCACAGAATCCATGAGCAGAATGAAATGGTTGTTTTATGCCACTAAGTTTGGGCAATCTGTGGTGAGTGGCAGGACTTCAGTGACCCAATGATCCTGGAGGCGAGAGTGAACAGTATTAGAAAAAAGAAAGAGGAAAGTACAAACAAGAGAATGACACTAGGAGAAAAGGACAGTGACCTGAATGACGCTGTTTGTACTCTGTTTTCTTTTCTGATGTGAAAAAGGAACCAGATGTAATCACATTTCACAAGCGATCCCTAGGCTTAGCTTTTGGTAGCCCAGCCTTGCATTGGCCCGGGAGTACTCACACCTGGTGGTCCACAGCCTCCCATGGCATGGCCCTTCCCTTATTGCCCCTCAGGGAAGATAGGAGCCTCCAGCATTTCAGAGCCCCCCCCCCCAATGGGGTGAAGCCAAATGACTTCACGGTGGCTGAAGCTGAGGCTTCTGCAGCTTCTTTCCCTTACCACCTCCCAGGGGTGCTCCAGGAGGAGGTGACAAGGACTGTGTCTGCCCAAAGGCATGCTCAGTTATCCCTGAGATAGTTGATAGTTATCATTCTAAAAGAGACCCTAACCAGCACTGAAAGTGCTAATTTCATCTTAGCTGCTGGGAGTTACTTGTGGCAAAGAGCTCTTTATTCTTTGAGTTTCTTCTAGTTCCACTGCTTGGAAAAAAGACCACCTTCTTACCCCCATTCCTCCCACCAGACTGCTAGGAATATTTATCCTTGTTTAGACAGCCCTTTATTAGAGCTCAAGTGCATATTAAGAAACCCCTTTGACACCCTTGCCCTAGAAGGAAAGGGAGGTGGCCTTTCAACAGGCCCGGCAGGGACCTCACCCAGCGGTCAGGTCCCAGGTCAGGGAGCATCCAGGACCTCTGGAGTCCTTGAGGACAGGGCTGGTCAGAACTCACTACAGTCAGTGCAGCAGTGGGGAGGGTTCCCAGATCTGCAGGACTCACTCACTGGCCTTTGTTTTGGTTTTCTGAACAGCCCCATTTTCCAAAGGTCCACGCAAATTGTCAGAAGGCCTTTCTATCTGTCTTGGTTTGCTCCGATTTCAATCTCCTCCTTCAACTTAGTGGCTGAATTAGACCTGAAGTTATAGACTCTTTGAACTAGAAGGGACCTTAGAAATCATCTAGGTCAACCCCCAGGAAAGGAAAGTGACTTGTCCAGGGTCACACAGCAAGGGTTCTTTAGTGTTAGAGTAAGGACTGGAACTAGGGCCCCAGGCTCCCAAGCCAGGGCTCTTTGTACAGTGCTCTTGGTGCTGTCAGACTACCCAGATGGCTTGCTCCCTGGAGAGTATGAATTCAAAGAATCTGCTTGAACCCAACCAACCACAGGAATCCTGGGTTCCAAAGATCCTGTTTGCAAACCCCACTCCTTCCTCCTCTCCTCCCTACCCCCAAACCCAACCTCCCAAACCTCTAGAATAGTTTGGAGGCCAGTAAAAACAATCTGCCCAGGCAGTGTTCTACATTTAGGCATCCTTAGAATTAAAGCTCCTGGTTGCTTTAGAAGTTAAGACTTTCCCACCCACCTCTCTCTCTCCCCTTTTCATTCTCCTCCCCACCCTGGCTCTGATTTCATGTCTGCTTTTCTGTTTCCTTAGCTACTTGAGGCATTTCACATGGCCAAGCTTCATACAGACTACTTCCTATAAATGCAAACACTGTCTTGGACACACCAATAAAACTTAATTTTGGTCAATGTGCTGTTTGGGGAATTTTTAATAAATTATACCCCTTGAACACATTTTCAAACAAAATGAAATACCAAGAAAAGAAGAACATGGTTATTTGCAGACAATGGAGGAACCACTTAGACATAAACATTAGAATAGAGGGACAGACTGTCCTATATTATAACTGTTTGGGTAAGTATCTATTTTTCTGAGTGGAACTGACTCCTGAAATGTTTATACCATGTCTTTTTTCAATTCTACATCCCTCATAACCCCAAACATACCACTTTTCACATACAAGGGCCTATATAAATGTTTGTTAAATTGAATATTTTTTTTAATTTACTGAAAGCCTACTATGTAATAGGCAGAAGGCTAGATGTTTTCATAGCTTTTTAAAAATTGATTCTCATGATCCCCCATCAGTTATTTCTTGCCACATTAATGATATTTTACAAACCACCCTAACAATTCTGACTCCGATTCCAATGGATGTGGGGTTTTCCCAAACCAACCAAGCAATTCTGCAACATCAGCTGGGTGTCCTACAATTCAACTTAATCCTGACACTATCTTCCTGGGGACAGCATCAGATCCACAGGTTGAGGGCTCAGTCCCACAAGACTGCCCCCCGCTTCAGATGCCAATCACAAGCCCAGGTTGTCACCTATACTTCTGACTGCCTGGCTCTAAATCAGAGGTTTCCAAAACCCCCTCCTTGGGTTTGATTAATTTGCTAGAGTGGCTCACAGAACTCAGAGAAACATTTTACTTACTAGATCACTGGTTTATTATAAAAGGATATAACTCAGGCACAGCCAGATGGAAGAGATGCCGAGGGCAAGCCATGGGGAAAGTACACGGAGCTTCCACGCCTTCTCCAGGCATGCCCCTCTCCCCACAATTCCAAGTGTTCACCAACCAGAAGCTCTCTGAACCCTGTCCTTTTGGGGTTTTATTGAGGCTTCATTACATAGCATGATTGATTAAGTCACTGGCCACTGGTCATGACTGATTGAACCTCCAGCCCCTCTCTCCACCCCAGAGGTCAGGGGGTGGGACTGAAAGAGCCAACCCTCTAATCACGTGGTTGGCTCTACTGTAAACCATCCCCCATCCTTAGGTGCTTCCCAAAGGTCACCTCATTAACATAACAAAAGACACCTTTATAGTTCTCCACACTTAGGAAATTCCAAGGGTTTTAGGAGCTCTATGACAGGAAAGGGTGGAAGACCCAATGCCTATTCTTATTATAAATCGAAATATCATACACCCTAAAGCTTAGTAGCTTCCAACTGTCCCCTTCTGCTGTATCTGTGGGTCTCCAGGGTGGCTTGCCAGTGCTGCTGATGCGGGCTGGGCTTGGCCAGTCTTGGTGAAGCTCAGCTGGAGGGCAGCTGGGCAGGCTGATCTAACATGGCCTAATCGGGGGTGGCAAGATTGATTGGGGCATCTCCCCACATGATTTTCATTGTCCAGCAGGCTAGCCCAACCTTATCCTCACAATGGAGATAACAGGGTTCCAAAAAAACAAGCAGAAGCATGCAAGGTTGTTTGAGGTTTCGGCTCAGAACAGGCATACCTTCACAGTGACCACACTTTATTGGTCTAAGCAAGTCATAAGGCCAACCTCAGACTCAAGGGCTGGGGAAATCAATTCCACCTCTCAACGGAAGGAGCAAAAAAGCCATGTCACAATGTATAAAAGGATTAGGATTGAGGTCATTTTTGTAATAAATCCACCGTGTAAGTCCAGTAAGATGAAGGGAAAAAAATGGAGAGAGATTAAAAGATTTATAAAAAACATATTATAAAATTGCATTGTAACGATGGTTGCACAACTCTATACATATACTAAAAATCATTGAACTGTACACCTATAATGGCTGACTTTTATGGTATGTAAATTACTCCTCAGTAAAGCTGTTTAAAAAAACTGAAAAAAAATTTAAAATTTACTGACAATCATTCAACTAATAATTGTCCAAATCTGCATTTAAACTCAGGTATTCTAGCACAAAACTCAGTAATCTTTTCAATGCACTATATTTATCATACCTAAAGTATTAGATTCTCAGAATCAGAGCATCTAAGAGCTAAAAAGAGCTCCTACTGACTATTTTGCCTACCCCTCTCTCTTCAAGCAGCTGAATGTGTAATCCTTCTGGTGCAGGTGCAAGAATCCTCTTCTTAGGTTGAAAAACAGAAACAACAGTGCAGGAAACCTGAGCCATTTGAAAAATACCCCTCATCTTCTCATATGCTTTTGGGATCTAGAGTGATTAACGTTGGAAAGAACTTGACCCACTGTTCTTTCTAGAACCAGAAGCTGCAGACAATTCTTTTGATTATGGCTCCTCTCATTTTATGCTGACCATATCGTAAATAGCCAGGATACCTAATGTGCCTAGATTCTGATATTAACAGTGATGGCATTTTTCTTCTATTTCATTACTCAGTGTCCAAATCTAAGTTCTTTTTTGGGCTGAAGGTTGTATTCAAATTAAAGGTAGCCCAAGGAACATCCTTTGTGGGTAAAAATCTCTGACATGAGGACTCTGGGAATAACAACAGTTAAAGAAAAAAAGGCAGATTGTGCAATGTGGTCCTTCTTTCATGAACATTAAGGCATCTGTGAGGATGATGAACACATGGGAAGTGGCATGGTTTTGTCCTATAATTTGGACTTGTTTCTGGAAAGAAAAAGAGTGAAATCCCGAGGAGATGCATCCAAGCTCTCCATAAACAGAGCTTTGAAGAGCAAATTGAGCAGCTTTCATCAATCACACACAGACCACATCAAAAGCTGCCTGAGGAGAATCACTCACCCCATGTCAGGCAGGGTCAGGCAAACGTTATCAAACGCTCTTTCAAGATATTACAAACCAGAATCAGAGAGAGAGAGAGAAAAAGGTAAAGAGGAGTGTCAAAAATAAGACCATGAAAGGAAGGAAGGCAAATAAGGCAGAGAATGTGATGCAGTGGGAAAGAGGATGAGGAGGGAGGACAAAGGGAGAAGAAGGGAAACAGGAGGATATCAGGATAGACGGCAAGAGACAGAGCCAAAGGCAGAAGCTATAAGGAGAGTGTGGCAAAACGGAACAAAAGTAAATCAACAGCTAAAGAGAGGCAGAGAAAGGAAAGCTCAGAAGCAAAATGGAGAGAAACAGCCTTTACACAGGGTGGAGGCCATGTTGGCAGCCATCTGTCCTGAGGACGCATGGTCTATGTGGACTTCTGTGGAAAATTAGCCAGAACAGATCTATTTTCCCACCTAGAGGAGCATCATTAAGTCCCACTGAAAGGGGGTGGAACGGAAAACAAAGAAAATACTAACACTCCAAACTTCTTCCTCTCCAGCTCCCCCAAATTGTCTTTTATCTACTATGAAGGGCTCTTTGATCATCCCAGCCGGCTTTACTCTGGTTCTGAAAATCGGAGGGAACAGTCATTAGAAACCCAGCCTGATGTCCACCCAAGCCCCCACTGGAGCGATTTCATCTTTTATTACAGCAAAGCGAGGGCAGTCATGTATCAGCTCAGGTTATAAATCTGTCTTCTTCATAGATCAAGTTCGATTTTCCAACTAATTGGAGGCAAACAAATCCACTCCTGGGTCAAACCAAACAAATTTCCCTTTCTCAGTAAAGGGCCTGGCTCTGTCTTAATCAAGAGGTAAGGGTCCAGCAGTATGTCACTGAATGGATGTGTCACCAATTATTGAAGTAATTTCTTGGTGTTGGTCATTTCTTTTCATCTTTTATTCTTAAAGATGATACTTTCAAAAACACCTTTGCCAAGAAAGAAAAAAAAAAAAGGAGGTAAAGGTCCAGGCGCCTGGGTGTTCCCATGAGGAGCCCTGGGGGAGTCCAGGGTCAGTGGGAGGCTACCAGGTGCGAAAAAAGGAAGCCTTCGCAACAAGGGGGAAGAGATGATAAATAGGAAATGGAAGGGCTTTCTCCAAAGCAAATTTTGCTCATTGTACATTTTAATCCCATAAAGTGATATTGGGAATAACGATGTATTAAGAAACAGTGTCCTAGAGACAGCCTTGCTCTTGGCACTCTGTGCACATTTGTTGAAATAAGGCAGGATACTAGGAATGATTTGCTAGTGGTTCTCAATGCTTAACTGCAGGGTTTAGATTGGAGCTGAGAGAATAACAGTGCCCAAATTTATGGAGCCAATCATTTTACATGCATCATTTCACTTAATCCTCACAACAAACCTATGAGGTAGACATTCCGATTATTATCCCCATTCTACTGATGAGGAAAGAGAAGCTCAGAGAGGTTAAATGACTGATCCAAAGTCCCAGAGTGAGAATGTGGTGGAGCAGAAATCTGAGGTGCAGCTAACCCCAGAGCTGGTCGTACATGGCCAGCATCGCTCAAGTAGCAGATGGAGGCGATGGAAGACCACTTTGTCCTTGTCCCCTTGGAGCAGCGTGCAAGATGGGGAGGAAGGAGATCCAAAACAGCCTCAGTACAGTTGGGCAGGATCAGGGTTTCAAATAAGATGGTAACTAACAGTCCATGTCGCAAAATAGAAGCCAATGTACGATATGAACATTTTTTGAGCCTGGGGATAAATGGTGCAGCCATATACCAAGAAGAAGGTAGTGTTACTCTGTGCTGCAACAAGCGTGGGGAGCTCTTGAAATTCTTCTATTTCCCTTTATAAAAGCAAAAGGCCAGAAAATTATGCATAATTACAGAGCCATCGGCACTGAATTACAACATGGACCAACATGGCAAATGACTCCACAGCGTCAATGAGTGTCCTAAGTTCCTCCTCCCACCCCCAGCTCCACACTGGCATAAGAAGCCCACACCACACACAAGCAGGGTTCAGAACACAGGCTGTGTGGTTAGACAGACATGTGTTCAGATCTTGTCTCTACCACTTACTACCTGAGTAACTATAAACACTTTGTTCAAAGTCTCTGAGCCACAGTTTCCTCATCTGTAAAATGGGGGCTATAAAAATACCTGAGACCCAAGTAATATTAGGATAAAATTAAAAGATGAATGCATAACATCTAGAACAATACCTAATATATAATAAGCACTCCTTTTTTTAAAAAAAAAGCTATCATTATATTTTTCCATCCCTTCATCTTCCTTATTTGAAGCTAAAAGAGGAAGAGGCAGATCAACTGAAATTGCTACATAAAAGCCAGATAGAGCCTGGCTATTCCACCAGAGGCAATAATTATAAAGCTGCTCCAGAGCACAGAGAGTTCCAAGAATGGAATACACATTTGCAACAAGTTCATTAAAAAAAACTGCTTACTTATAAAAGCTGCTATCGTTATAGCCTGACAAATGGAAAACACAGCACTGATAAATAAGACACCAGCGGTAAACAAGACAGCTACACCAAGAGGTCGCTTGATTTCTCTCTTCCCATCCTCCAACAGTTTCTTAACCTTTTATGGGATTATAATGACAAGTTCAGTTAGGTTTTATGTGTCTGTTTACTGAGTTTCCCCCAAACTCCAAATCGAGGGAAGAAGCCTTGGACATCTCTGCCAAACTTCCAGGAATGGAATGAGGCAGCCATGGCACCCAGCAGGTCCTTTCTCACTTTTCTGCCAAGTCGAGTCAGTTCCAAGCTTTTTCCACCTCTTCAGCCTTTCTAGAGACCCCAAAACCCTCAGCATCTCTGCTCCAATACTGCCCCTCACACCTCATTGGTCCGCTCCAAGAAGAACTCTCTCCTGGCCAGTCTGTGCCCTGTGCCTTCTTGCCCCAGCCTGAGTGGGTCACCTGCCCAGTAGTAGAATGAGTGCTAGATGGAAAGTCAGGAGATTGGGGTGACAATGCAGCACAAGCCACTTAGCTGGACATTGTCACTGAACTTCTCTGAGCCTCAGTTTTGTTGTCTACAAAATGGTAGTAACAACACCCCCGTCATGGTGTTTCTGTGTAGCTTCAATAAGTTTATGGTCATGAACTTTCCCTGTAGAGTGCCTGGCACCAGCGGGAGCTGTTGCAGCCAGACAATGACAATGACTAAGCCCCCTGATATCAGAACTCTGTCCTATGAACTTGGGGCTGGGATGGCAATGGAAAGTGGGGGGAAAAGCCCCCACGTATGTGCTCTCACAACTCGCTAGAGATCACTGAGACTTTCAAAGAGTTTCTAAGTGCAGAAATGACCTGAGGAAACACGGCGAAGGGAGCTGGATGCTGTCACCCCTCTGCTGTACCCTCCCTGTCCCTGCCCTGCTCTAGCCCCAACAGACGTGGCTAGGTCTTATTCCCTTGCCGAAGAAAAGCCAGCAACATCAAAAGGAAGCAGGTTAGTGCTTTTACAGGGCCTGTGGCAAAACAGACTTGCCAGCATTTACCAGAAACCATGGCAAACCTTCTAAATTCTTCCATAATGAAAACCAGTGATCTCCATCTATTCCTTTCTCACCCAATCACAACCTCCTTGACTACTGCTTTTCTGGAGGTTAAAACAAAAATTATGTGTCACTAAATTACACAAATCAGCAGCTAATTTAGGCTTTGAAAACTTTATTTCTTTTGTAAAAAGGGGGCTAAACACTAAGTAATACCTTTTGGGAGCCAAATCCTTCCGATGCAAAATTTTCTGGAGAATTGGCTTTCTGTGTGAGTGTGCTTGGAGACTGGATAAGGCTGGTTTAAATTTGAATATGTAAATGCTAGGCTTTTAGGCAGCCACTCAATTATTCTAGAAATCTAGAAGTCATTCTAGAAATTGAATACCCACTATGTGCAAAGCATTGTGCTAGGTGCTGAGATAACCAAGATAGATCCGACTCATGATTATTTCCTGTTCATCAGAAACAACTGGGGAGTTTTTAAATAATGAAGATGACTGGGTCCCACCACTAGATAATCTAATTCAATTGAAATGGGGTAAGGGCTGGCATTTTTTTTCCCCCACAGGTGAATATCATGTGCAGTCAAGGTAGATAAAAACGGGCTACCAGGAATAGTACAGGTGGAGGAAAAAAGAGGCGTCCAGGCTGGAAAGGACCAGTCGTGGCAAGCTTGATTCATTCACTCTACAAAGAGCTACATATCAAGGACTGTGTTAGGTGCCGGGGATACGAAGGAGCCAAAGAGCTGGCTCCTGCCATCAGGGACTGGACAGAATAATGAGACAGGTTCAATTATTCTGTGTGTAGGTTCTGTGATGAACTTGAGCACAGAGGCAGCTCCTGGACCACTCTGGTGAGTAACAAAAGCCTTCCCGGAGGAGATGATTCCCAAACCACATCCTGACAGATGAGAAAGAGTTAAGCAAACGCAGGGACAGACGTTGAGAACATTCCTAGCTGAGGAAACTACCCCTGCAAAAGCCCCAAGTGAGGCAAGAGAGAGCTCATTGAGATCTGGGGACCGCAGCAGTTGTGCAGAGCAGAGTTGGGGTCAATGAAGGGGCTGGATGGGAAGTGGGGAGGGACCAGAGCATGATGAGCTCCTCACATTTCAGACCACTTGATCATCACTCTGTCACTGACCCCCAGCTCCTAGCACAGGGCCTGACACACAATAAACTTGCAACCACCATTAGTTGGATAAATGAGAACAAGCAGAAGCCTGAGGACAGAGCTCTGGGGGAACACAGACACTTAAAGGCTAACAAAGAGAATTGACAGAAGAGAGGACACAGTCAGAGAGAAAGGAGAAAACGAGATTAGTGGCCCAGAACCAAGGGAAGACAGTTTCCAGAAACAGGGGACTAGTGTCAAAGGCTGGAAGGAAGCAAAGGAAACACACACAAAAGGCCAGCTGTTGGATAACAATGAGGTGGTCACTAGCAGTTTGGCAAGAGCCAGGCACATGGGAGCTAAGGGAGGAACATGATGGTAGTGAACTCAGGAGGGAACTCTGGGGAAGTAGATTATTCTGTGAAGAGGCTCCACCGTGAAAGGGCAGGTGAGGGTGAGATGGCAGTGAGAGGGTAGATGGGGCAAGAGAAGGTTAGATTTTTTTTTTCCTCTTTTTAGATGAGTTAGACTCGAATTTTTTTTTTTTTTTAACACGTTTAACTGAAAGATCCTGCAGAAAATGTTAGCCATGTGGGACAGTGTGCTGCGATGACAGGAGCAGACCTGCCACTTGCTGTGTGACTCTGGGACCATTACATAACCTCCCTGAGCCTCAGTTCTCATCTGTAAAACAAGGACAACCATGCTTGACTTGAACAGTTATAATAAGTGAAGAAACTGTGTCTAGTGATTGGCTCCTGTAGGTTTTCAAGTTTTCTTTTTTTTCATCTTTAATTGAAAGAGGAGTTTCACTTAAAAGTTGGTGGGATAGAAAGACTTGTGTTCTCCTTCTATCTCACCTCTTAGGAATTTAGTGGCCTCCCGCTAAACACCATGTGTTTACTTTAGTTTCCTCAATCAAATGGGCACACAAGTCCCTGCCTCGTACAGCTGGGGCTTTTAGATTTACTGTGAACAGAACAGTAGAAGACACTTGCAAAAGTTAAAAGTGCCATTGATGTCATATGATCACTATCTAGGAAATACAAAAAGGAGAACCTTGAGATGGGTGACCAATATTACCTTAGAGTCAGGCTGACTCATGGATTCATTCTTAAGGAAGATGAACAGAGAGCTTCTGTATCTTGATGTCTAAAAGGATTAAAATGTTTTTCAAGTGTATGAAGTTTTCTGAATGTAGTAAATGTCAATAAACATTACTTTCTTGTCTCCTGATCTGGAAAATTTAAAAACAATATTATCTTACATCTCCATGGAGTAGTCTGAGTGGAATTTGGCTCAGTTATAAAGGAAAGACAAGAAGATTTAAATTCAAGTTTAGGAAATGATATTAGAAGGCTCAAGAAGAAGAGGCAAGCTGTTTCTAAACTAAGCTGCTGCTGGGGACCCTCCATGGTGATCTTTTAGCCTTAACAACAGGTCATATATTTAACTAAAATCTTCATTCTACCAACTCTTGCCCCAAACCAGCACCTTGATCAGAACATAATGGTCAGTCCCTCTGATTTGATTGCAAGCTCTGTAGAGGGACACGAACGGAGCCTTAATCATTCTTTTCTCCAGCTCTAGGTTCAGCACTTGCTCCACCCTTGAGACTCACTCTACAGTGGTGTTATATAGACCTGGATTCCAATCTCTGTGGCATTCCATGCAGGTGCCATTAACAGAGTGATCCAACCTCAACAATAGGCTGCAGTTTCCTCATCTATAAAATGGAGGCACTTGGGATTTGCAAAGGTGGGAGGGAGGGACAGAATGAAGGTCTGTAAGAAGGTGGTCCGGCAACCAGTCACATAGTAGGAGATCAGCACATCACGGGAGCTCATATTATTATTAAGAATAGAAGCCCACAGGGTGGGCTAGAGGGTGAGATTAGAGTGCACACAGGGGTGATAGAACATGGACAGTCAGATTTTACAGCTAAAAAGAGGAAAAAAGGCTCAAGTGAATTTTCCCCCCATTTCACCAAAATAATATGCTCCAAGCCTGAGACCTTTTTCCTCCTGTCTACTGCCCAAAACTCATTTCTCCAACAGAGATCTGAGCCACCATAAATCCCATCAGGGGTCAAAATGGCTGACACAATTTTAACTACAAGAGAGCACAGCATGAATGGCATCATTATTATCCCCAAGGGCTGCTCTCTGCCTTTTCTAGGGGACAAAAGAAAAAGTCATATTTTTTAACCTGGAAATATATAGTATTCGCAAATTTTTGACGGACAGATCCAAGAACTCAGAAGCACAAAGGCTGTTAAAGGAAAGTATGACCAGACTTAAAGGGAACAATCTTTCTGCCTTTTAAAAAATATCTTTATTGCTATCTTACCAAAAATCTAGAGACACTGTTTCTAAATAAAGTCAGTTCTGCCTCTAATTGCCTCTGACTGTATAGTCCTTTATATGCCTCTATATTCTATAACCACTTCTCTTTTAGTGATGGGGCACTCAATCCCTTACTGAGTCCACACACCTTCTCCTGGGGAGGTTCAATATTGCAGTGCATTTCTGACACCGACTACCCGGAGTTAGCTCAGACTTCACGAGTTAAGGGCACAGTCTCCAACAACACTGCCCTCAATTCAGGCAACAGCCATAAGTTCAGGGGTCCCCAGGCCACCTGCACTTCTGACCAACTGGCTATCAATGCAGGGGTTCCCACAGCTCCCTCAGGTTCAGTTACTCAGAATGACTCACAGAATGCAAGAAAGTGCTATACTTATGATTAAAGTTTTATCATAAAGAATACAACTCCCCAGGCCAGACAAATAAAAAGATGCATAGACCTGGGAGGGCCCTGAAAGTGAAGTTTTTGTGTCCTCACTGATGGAAGCAGGATGCACCAACCTGCTGATACATCGATGTGTTCACCAACCTGTAAGCTCAACCAAGCCTCAGTGTCCAGAGTTTTCACTGGGGTTTCATTATGTCGGCATCATTAAATTGACTCACTGACCATGTGTTTAAATTCAATCTCCAGCTCCCCTCCACTTCTGAAGGCTGGGCCAATATCATGTGGCTCAAAGCCCCAGTACTCTAATCATATGGCTGGTCTTTCCAGCCTAGCCAACCCCCAACCTGAAACTATCCAGGGGCTCACTACGAATCCCTTCATTTGCATAAGTTCAAGGTGGTCCCAAGGCTTCACCATGAATAACAAAGACATTCCCATCATTTTGGAAATTCCAAGGGTTTCAAAGCTCCATCCCAAGAACCGAAGACAGAGAACAGACAAGTACTTTGTTACACAACAAGAGGGGAGGGTCTAACCTCTAAAACGCTCAATGTTGACACTGTAGACCCAGTGCTTGTTCACCTGTTGCCAACTTCAGCAAGTCAAACACTTCCTTTCTGACGTCTTAGTCTCCGTCTTGAAGTACCACTGTGCCTGGCCAACCTCATTTCCACTATTCCCCATTACAAAATCTACACCTTACTCCTCCTGCTCCGTGATAAGGCATGGAATGCTAAGATAACCTTGAGAGCACAGATGAGTAAGACCAGAAGAGGACCTGGGACAGAACCCTCTCTAATATTTAAGAGCAAGCAGAGGAAGAGCGGCCTACAAGGAAGCCTGAAGAGGTAGGAGAATTCAGCTGCTGCACGTGGCCCTGGAAGCATAGGAAATGAGCTTTCAACATGCTAGGAAAGACCAAAAGTGTCAGCTCCTACAGACAGGTCAAGGAAGATAATGGCTTAAAAGTTTCCATTGGATTCAGCAATAAAATAGTCATGGATGACCTTGCTGAGAGCAGTTGCAGTAGAGTGATAAGGGCAGAAGCCAGATTGCAGTGGGTAGAACAGAGAACGGGAAACAAAGAAGCAGAGAAGCAGATACATATGTCTCTTCAAAGAGAAAGCAATGGCTGAAAGGTGCCATGAGGTTTGAAAGGAATTGGATACTCAGGATGAAAGATTTGAACATGTTCAAGTGCTCATAGGCAGAGGCCAAAAGGGAAAGGGCAGGGTGATGGTGTAGGAAAGAGAGAGGGAACACTGATCCAGCCAGGCTGCTAAGGACTGGGAGAGAAGAGCTCCAGAGGACCAGTGGAGGGACCAGCCCAGATGGGGATGCTCCTCTTCCATTGTAACAGAAGCAAAGGAGGGAGGCATGGAGGTGGTAATAGCTAACTTCTAGGTTTGATAGCAGTAAGGTAAGGGGAGGGCCGGGAAGTGTTTCCATCTTTGGCATCTACTTTCTCTGTGAAGTAGAAAGAAATGCCGTATGCTTAACTTGTGAAAGTCAAACATTTGAGGAGAGGAAGAAAGTGAAAAAGGCATGCAAAAGCTAGTCTAGAGAACTAGAGAGAGAATTGGCTAAGGAACCATGAAACGGTTACAGGGCAGCAGTGGAAAGCCAGGAGAGTCCAAACCATGAAGTTGTGGTGAAATTAATCTGCACATCTGTGCAGTCTTCTCTCCAACACTTAGCAATACTGGTAGAGAAGGCTGATAGTTCATTAGATCTGGGGTTGAGGTTTTGCCCGTCAAGTATGAAAGAAATCCATGAAGCAAGGCTGAAGGAAGATGAAGCTGGAGAGGGAATGAGGAGGAGCTTATAAATACAAGGAATAGAGAGTATATGGTGTGAACTCAAGAATCAGCATGGAGGGAATGCTGGTCAGTCTGTCCCTCACTCTACAACATTGTAATGCCTCCCCTATGCTCTCTATATCTTGCCTTCCTCTCTCCAGACCTCTCTTAAACAAACTCAAACTGATCTGTGATCTTGGTACAGCTTTCCATTCAGATTTCCAATGGTAGATTTTCCTCCTTTTTACCTTTTTGCTGTTCTCTCCTTATCCAAAAAGAGCAATAAAAGGAATCCGAGAAGAACTCACAGTTTCTCACCTTGTCTCCCTTCAGTCTAAACAAGAAAACATCTTATTAAAAAAGGGGGGGGGGTGGGCTGGGGGGAGAGAAAGGTGATATTTCATTTTATTGTGGAGAACGGATCATTGCTGGAGAATGCCTGTGGCTAAATGAGGCCACCAAAC
Organism: Balaenoptera musculus; assembly: GCF_009873245.2. NCBI lineage: Eukaryota > Metazoa > Chordata > Mammalia > Artiodactyla > Balaenopteridae > Balaenoptera > Balaenoptera musculus. The sequence continues at coordinate 147,785,968 of NC_045785.1, read as the reverse complement.
CAAGAGCAGAGCAGCGAACCGCGCGCACAAATATGAAGTAATATCTTTCTGCTCCGGGGGAAACTGACACTCAATTTCAGAAGCTTCAGGCAGGCAGCTCAGAGTAGGGTGAAATCACAGCCGCCTTCTTGGAACCATTTATAATGGCTTCTACTCTCTGCTGTGAAAGTTTAAAAATGCAAATGAAATGGGGCTATTTAAAGAAAAATATCCCTTCTAACTGTGCTCTGGAAAGGAAAAAAAAAAAAGCTTATAGCTCAGAGGGCAATCTTAAAGTCAATGAAACTCAGCAGCGCTGAATGATGCTTCATTCTGATGGATAATGTGCGCTGTGCTTCTCCCTCACGAGTTTAGAAGTATTTAAAGAAAAGGGGAAAAATCACCCTGTTTAGGAGATTAATTTCTTTCTGAAAAAAATGTCTGTTTTTGCTGTCACTTTGGGTTTGATGAAGAGTAAAACCGGAGCTTATTCTAAATGCTTGCTGCTGAAAATTACTAAGGTGGGGGGCCGGGTAGAAAAATCCTGAAGAGGTCAAGTCCTGCCGCATCTCCCCAGGCAAAGTCATGCTTAGATTATCCAAGAATACCTATAAAAGTATTTCTTCAGGGATACAGATTCTAATAATATGTGCTACATTTATTGAACACTGAATGCCAGGGATTGAGCTTAGCACTTTACATGAATTATATCATCTTCATAACCCCCTTCCCATACATATACACACAGGAGGTCCTATTACTCTACCCATTTTACAGATGAGGCAACTGAGGTTAGGGAGATCAACTAACTTGCTCAAGGTTTCATAGCTGGAAAGTGACTGGGCAGGACAAAGTTCAAGTTCAGGCTACAACAGTGACATTGCTACAATTCAGTAAATTATGTCTTGCTTTGAAATTTCTTTCTTTGAAGACTGCTTTTAGAATATAAAGTCATCAGTATTTGACGAGCAGGCAATATAAACCTAGGGCTGAGGGGCAAATTGGGGACGGCCAACTGATCAAAAGATACGTGGCATCTCCTGCCCTTCATGTGCTTAGGTTATAATTGGAAGCCCATCTCTATTAAGCCATTTATCTCAAAAGAAGAACCCACATTGATTTGGAACCTAAATTCTTCTTGGTGCAACTCAAGAACATTTTCCCACTTTATGATGAGATATTAGAACCAAGCTGCCAAGCTCACCACCTTCTCTAGTTCTTAGATAAAGAACTAGAGAAAAGTTCTGAAAAGATGCTCAACACCACTAATTATTTGAGAAATGCAAATCAAAACCACAATGAGGTATCACCTCACACAGGTCAGAATGGCCATCATCAAAATGTCTACAAACAATAAATGCTGGAGAGGGCGGGGAGAAAAGGGAATCCTCCTACTCTGTTGGTGGAAATGTACAGTGGTGCAGCCACTATGGAGAACAGTATGGAGGTTCCTTAAAAAAACTAAAAATAGAGTTACCATATGATCCTGCAATCCCACTCCTGGGTATATATCTGGAGGAAACTCTAATTTGAAAAGATACATGCACCCCAGTGTTCATAGCAGCACTATATACAATAGCCAAGACTTGCAAGCAACCTAAATACCCATCGACAGATGAATGGATAAAGAAGATGTGGTATGTATATACAATGGGATATTACTCAGCCATGAAAAAGAATAAAATAATGCCACTTGCAGCAGCGTGGATGGACCTAGAGATTATCATATTAAGTGAAGTAAGTCAGACAGAGAAAGATAAATATATGATATCACTTATATGTGGAATCTAAAAAAAAAAAATGATACAAATAAACTTATTTACAAAACAGAAATAGACTCACAGACATAGAAAACCAACTTTGCCTACCAAAGGGGAAAGGAAGGGAGGAATAAATTTGGAATTTGGGATTAACAGATACAGACTACTATATACAAAATAAACAACAATGACCTATTGTATAGCACAGAGAGCTATATTCAATACGTTGTACTAGCCTATAATGGAAAGAATCTGAAAAAGAATTTATATTATATATAAATACATATTTACATATATATATAAAACTGAATCACTTTGTTGCCTGAAACACTGCAAATCAACTATACTTCAATAACAAAATAAAAATTAAAAAAAAAAACTGCAGTCTGAATCTGACAAATATATGGAACAATGAGAGCTGGTACACTGCTGGTGGCCATGTAGATTAATACAGTCTTTAGGAAGACACTTCGGCATTATCTTGAACATTTGGGGATGTGTGTACTCTACAACTCAGAATTTTTATTCCCAGGTAATACTTATAGCAGCAATGTCTATAAAAACTAAAAGCTGGAAACAGCCCAAATGTCCATCAACAGCAGTAACAATAAATAAATGGTAGCATATACACACAAGGGAACAGTGTGATCTCTTGAAAGTGAATTAATTACAGCTGCATGCATGTATCAACACTGTGAATCTTGTAAGCACAATGAGCTAAAGAAGAAAGTAACAAATGAAAACCTATTATATGATACATATACCATTCAAAACAGGCAAAATTAAACTATGTTGTTTAGGGATGCATAATAGGTAGTAAGGCTATTTTAAAAAGGTCAGGAACAGGTCATCACAAAAATCTGGAGAGAGGTGATCTGATTGGGAAAGGGCACATGGCACATAAGATACTGGCAATGTTCCAGTGTTCAAACTGCATGGGGGCTCAATGGGTAACCATTTAAAAAATATTCATTCAACAGTATATTTTGGAATGAATATTTGTTATAAAACATGGTCTTCTGTTTGTATGACATATTATATATGAATACTCATGTGTGTATAATACAATATTAAGAAAGTATGCAGTCTGACTCTGTGTCATGGAGTTAAGTCTCTATTTTCATGCAGAGTTATAGAAGTTCTGAAATCATTGGCATTGATCCCTTCTAATCATGAAATTCCCTCTAGAGCATGCCACATGAGATTGTCCAGCCCCTGCTTAGATACCTACAGTTATGGGAAGCTCAGTACCTCTCATAGCAGCCCATTTGTTCTTTGACTTTTAGGGTTGATTCTGTAGGCAATGGAGCTCTTGATTTGTTTTTTTAACTGTGGTAAGATATACATAACATACAAATTCACCATCTTAATCATTTTTAAGTGTACATTGGCACTAAGTACATTCACATTTTTCTGCAATCATCACCACCATCCATCTCCAGAAGTTTTTCATCTTCCCAAACTGAAGTTCTATTATACCCATTAAATGACTCCCCATCCCCTCTTCTCTCAGCCCCTGACAACCATCATTCTACTTTCTATCTCTATGAATTTGACTACTCTAGGTACCTCGTATAAGCAGAATCATACAATATTTACTCTTTCGTGTCTGGTTTATTTCACTTTGCATAATGTCTTCAATGGTCATCCATGTTGTAGTGTGTGTCAGAATTTCCTTCTTTTTTAAGACTGAATAATATTCTGTTGTATGTATATACCCCATTTGTTTATCCATTCATCCATTGATGGACACTTGGGTTGCTTCTACCTTTTGGCTATTGTGAATAATGCTGCTGTGAACATGGGTGGAAGCCCATTTCTTCTCAACTACTAGTAAGTTTTTCCTTATACTCAAAATTTCTTCCTTGTAACTTATGCCTGTTGGTCTTCATTCTACTACCTTAAGTTCTTATAAGGTAAACCCTCTCCCTTTTCCCCATAAGGAAACCTTAAATATTGAAAGACAACCTTGATGTTCTAGTCACCTCTTCTTTAGCCCAATTATTACAAGGTCTTTTGTTACTTCAGTAGTCCTTCATATGATGCATTCTCCAAGCCTCTCATCAACTTAACGTGCTTCTCTGGATACTTCCCAGATAACAATAACTTTTATGGAAATCACAACCCACTATTGTTTCATCTCCTGCTTCTTGTACAATAAAAAGCCCTTCACCTAGAAAGCCCCCTCCCTTTCAATGTTAACATCTACAAAAATGGGTCCCCTAATTCTGTGGCTGTGCAGTTGAGTTTTTGAATTTCAATACAGCAGATTAACATTTTATATTTGGTAAAGCTCATCTTCTTGAATTTGGTTCAGACTCCCAGGCTATTGAGATCACTGTAACATTATCCCATATGACTCTATGTCATACAAAGAAATTGGAAATCATATTTGTTACTGTGTTCCTTCAAAGTATTGATGTATAGATTGAACACAACATGGTTAAGGCAAGGGTAAATTTCACTGACCTCTCCTTCCAAATTATCATTTGTTAACACTCTTTAAATACATAAATTCAACCAATTAGAAATTCACTTAACTGCAATACTTCTTAATATACCTATTGTAGTCTTATCCACCAGGATATCATGGAAGACTTTGTCAAACATGTAGAAATCGAAATATCTTAGGTTTATGGACCTTCACAGATTTGTCAATGTAGTTGGTCCATTTTGGTTCAGTTTATGGTAGCAGTATCCATATTGGCTGCCAGAAATCACCTCATTTTTTTCTAAGCATGCATAAATCATGCTTAATGTACTTTAATGTACTGTTGAGGAGTTTTACCAGATGTAATGTCAAGTTCCCTTGGAGTTGGGTTCCAGAACTACTTTTTCTCTCTTTCTGAAAATTAGAAGAATATTTTTCTATTTCTAGTATTCTGGGAACTTTTCCATTCTTCATGGTTACTGAAAATGAGTTTTGAGATTTCATCTGCAAATGTCTTTAATACATGAGGGTGCAACCACCTGGACTTGGAGACTGTGATCTGATTCATGTTAAAAATCTCCCACACTCATATTTTAACATCTCTTCTTTGACTACCCTATTCTTGATGAAGACTGAACTTAAACTACCACTGGGCTTCTATCATCTCTCATTCATCCATTAACATTATAATTTTCTCAAGCCATTGGCTCATCCATTCTTGGCAATTGTAATTTTCATTGTTCTTCTTGCACCTTTAAGCCCTTTTGTTGGTTAGGAAAATAAGATTTGTGGTCCCTAGTGGATAAGAAGGAAAAAAAATAGATATCCAAATACCAAGACATACCAGGTTTTGATTGGTTCTCCCATTACATAATGGAGGTCTCTTCACATTAGCTGTGCAACTACTAGTAAAGCTGGCATACGGGAATAAAAGAAACTGGATCAAGTCAAAGCTAGACGTGTAAATCAGCCCCATTCACTGTCCTTTTATTGACCTAGGGAGTATCAGGCCTTAGTATCTTCATAACTTAAATGATGAGCTGGACTCAATGTTCTAAACAGAAGTACTACTGCCATTTTGGACAGAGAAATTCTCAGATGCGTGGAATGATATCACACCGTATAGCATGTAAGCGTGTAAAATGCTTAGTATCCGTAATTTCAGAACACTAAATTTAATTATGCCGCTCAGTCATGGTCATTGTGACATTCCAAAGCAAGCAAATACATTTCCAAGTACCCCTGGTTGAGACCCACTGAAAGATGTCTTTTTTTTTTTTTTTTTTTTTGGCTGCTCCCGGTCTTAGTTGAGGTATGTGGGATCTTCATTGCTGTGTGTGGGATCTTTAGTTGTGACATGTGGGATCTAATTCCCTGACCATGGATCGAACCTGGGCCCCCTGCTTTGGGAGCGCCAAGTCTTAAACACTGGACACCAGGGAAGTCCCAAATGATGTCTTTAAACTCCTTTCAGCTCTGAATTTCTGGGTCTATAATTCTTTGCAGAGACTCTGAAGTTTTAAAATAACATATTACATTATTGAAAGTCATTTTCCAGATGAAATAGAGGTAATCTGTTCAATTTCAGCAGACATGCAACATTTTTATACAAATTTTTAAAATTAGCAGGAGTAGCTAATTACAAATCTAGACATCCAGAAAAACTAGTACACAGTGAATCATTTAAGTCAATTGGAGGAAGAACCTAGTTGAATAAGAAATGATGACACATTCTTATCACAGTATCACAATAAAGAAAAGAAAGCTGCTAAATCTAGTCATTTCCCTTTGTTTTAAAGGAGTGAAAGCCTAAAAAGCTTCCCACTCTCTACTGTACCTGGAAATTCTCCTGCAGATGAAAAGAATTTCTCCCAATCCAGGAGAATTATCTTCCTGCTCAAAACTTGTGTCAGAGCAAATAATTTAGTCCATCAACAGTGTGCCTTCCAAGAAGGCTTATTTTTTTATCCTTCCCCTTTGCAATACCTTCCTGTCCCCACTCCCACCCCCAACACACACCAGCCCCTTCCATCACCCCCATCATCACCACCACTGGCACAGTCACCATCACCACCCAAGGAGAGCCAGAGCCATGGCTGGCTGGCTTCCCCTCAGCAGAACTGGCACAACTACTCCAGTGCAATGCAGGGGTCTCTACGGCCAACATGTGCAGGAAGTGTTTTCCTTCCACAAGCAGAAGGTCACCATCCTACAAAAATATCTGGCACCTTCCAAGCCTTCTCAGCTAGTCCAGACAGAGAGAGATGATTGTGAAACTCTTCTTTTTCCCTTGATAGGGGGTAAAATATAGGGAAGGAGTGCTTTTCAAACTATGCATTCTGTCAGGCTTCCCTTCCCTTCCCCACAGTTCTAGGATCTAGCATCAGCAAAACATGTTATATCACGTTCTGGTGTGGAAACAAAGAGAAAAGAGAATTCACTTTGCTAGGGTGGGGCTTTGAGACTTGTCTTCTCTTATTGTATTGTGATCTCCTTTCTTCCTGGATTTGGGGGGAAAGAAAAGACTGCAAAGGATTGGGGGAGCTGCACAGAAAAAAGTGAAGGGACAGAGTATGTGAGAAGTTGAGATGTACATAGCTACCGTAAAGACATCGGAAGTTGAGCACAAGTCTCAGTTTCATTTTTGTTTTTCTGCTAATTATCTGGCATAGAAAGCCAGCCCTGGGGCACCTCTCCTCCCAGCAAAAGGATTCAGGTCTCCAGACTGGATTGGAACCAGGCTTTGGACAAAGGCTGTATAATCCCCGTAGCTTCTTCTGCCACCTACGGAAGAAATAGGATGAGTTATTCTTAAGGACAGAGCCAATTAAAACAGGTTTATACTATAGCAGTTGGGATCCAGGTTAGATAATGAAGTTACTGGCCATGAGTCCTGCAGGGAAGGGATGTTATGAAACGTCTCATCTGAGGTCTTAATATTTGAAGAGTTTCTCATCTCCTTCCTGTGTCTAGCCTGGTCTTTTCAGGAGGCAGGAGTTGGTAATAGATTCATTGGTCTTTCCTTGCTTTCTCTGCTTCTTGATTTAGCCAACATTTCTTCAGCATCTATCGTGTCAGTCTCCGTGCTTGGAACTGGGAGGCAGGGAGGAGAAGCCTTCTCCTTTTGATTCTAATCCAGGTGATTAATACCTGTGGTCTGCACCAGTGTGGGAGTAATAAGAATGGACCAAAATGGCTGGATCCAAGGCCTATTAAGGTGATGAAATTGACAGGTTTTGATGACAAATAGGATGTGAAGAATAAGGGGAAGAAAAGAATCAGGGGTGACTCCTAAATTTCCGGCATGAGCAACTCGGTGAAAGGTGATGTTATTTACAGAGAAAAGGAACACAGGAGTGTTCGAGGGAACAAGTTTGGGGGAAAATACGATTAATTCAATTTTGACATATTGAGTCTGAATTGCAGCTGTTCAAGAGAAAGTTGGACAAACAGGTCTTATGCTTAGGACAAAGATCTGGGCTAAAGATATGAATGTGGGAGGCATGCCATAAGGCAATTTGTAAAGTGGGAAAAAAGGAAGAGATGGAGAAGGTATGTGGATCTTTAAAGCCCCCAAAGAGATAAGAAGATCCAAATGGAAATCCCATGGGGCTTTGGGAATTGATCACTAGCCTAGATTTCAAAGAAAGATGCTGAATTAGTGAGGAAAACCCCATGAAGTCACTAAAGGCAGCCTTGGTTGGCCCAGAGAGTCAGCATCTTTCTGTAACAGGCCAACTGATCCTTGGGCAGATGCAGCTGGACAAAACCTCCCTTTCTACTCTGCCAGGCCTGACCAATGATGGCATGACCTTTCAAATGACCTTTCAAATGACATAAGATCCTGGTAAAGAAGGCTTTACAAGCCAAGTCCCCTGGGCTCAGCTGAATAGCACCACCAAACCCAACTTCCCCAGAATGGATTCATAGGGTGGGTATTTAGCAGCCCATTCAATACTTTTTAAAATTATTTTTTAAGGGAAGTTGACTTTGTTTTATCCCAAGAGCTTTGAGATCTTCCCAACCTGTCGTGGATTTGCCTCCGTCCTCATGACAGCACCACAATAAGCAAAGAGTTTCTCCCCAAGTCTAGCACAGAGGTCCCCAAGGGAGCATTTTTTAAAGGCATAGAACATCTGTGGGTGCCCTTGGAAAGAAGGCTGGTAGTAGGTGAGGTGGGATGACATGGCAGGGGCTGCGCTGAGCACAGAGAAGAGAGGGGGTGGGTGACATGGTGCCCGACCAGAACCAGGGCAGTGCTGAGGCTGCCTGCCAAGTTATGAACCTCCCTCCATTCCAGATGCTTAGATGTCAAACCAAGCCCACTCCTTTAGGGCTAAAATTTGTTTCTTCTTGGCTGAGGAAGATTTCACATTTTCAAAAAGGAGAGAGGAAATGAGAAATCAGAAGAAAATCCTAAAGGTCTTATTAAATGACACTTAAATACTTCTGTCAATATAAAAAGCGCCAGAAATATACAAATTTCCTGAAACATCCCCCCTGACAAAACAAACATGCTTTTAGGTTACCAGGAAGAGTTTGTTTTGTTTTGTTTTGTTTTGTTTTGCTTTTCAGAAGTGACCATTAAAACATTAACTGATGAAAGAAAAAAATAGCAAGTTCATTTTCAAGGTTGACTCAAGGCACATCTCATCCCAACTTTCTGACCAAATTGAAAAATCACACCAGGAAGGGGATCCCGGCCTTTTCTAAGGACAGGTTTTAAGAGTAAAACCTGTTGTTCTTCTCTTTCTTTTTCCTTTTATTTTGGATTTTTTAATAAATTTTTTATTTTTCATCTTAGAATAGTTTCAAATTGACTTTCCCTTTCTTTTCAATATCCCACAATACTACTTAAAAGAAAATAAAGTATTGATTCATCAATTCTGATGAAGGGTATTTAAGACCCATCAACAGGACTGTCTAACTTTGAAGAAACCTGGACTTCAGGGAAAAGCTTAGTCTGACACAAGATACCAGCTGTAAGCCTCACAGGGGTGTTTGTGGCCTCTGGGTCAGCTGAAGCCAAACTCTGGGTGTTTTTACAGATCAGAATTAATATAAAAATATTCCTGAGCTTTTAGCACTTTACAATTGACCGGAAGAACTTTCCCATATTTCAGTTCACAGCTCTGCTAGGTTACCATGCTGTGTTATATATAGGTCCAGAGAGGTAGAGAAACTAAAGGAACAACACTAGAAAAGGCCAGAGCTAGGAGTAAAATACAGGTCTTCTAAGTCTAAGCCCAGCTGTCATACCCCAGGTGCTGGAGAGGTCACGAGTCCATGACAATGCAAGGGACACATGTTAAAGAAAAGAAAGGAAAGGAAAGGAAAGGAAAGGGGAGGAAGAGAAAGCACAAACACCTAGTAGAGTCATTCTCATAAGGCATCTGCAGTGAATACTTCCATACTGGAAACACAGATCCCTCTTTGAAATGTTGTATCTCCAGCATTTCCTAACATACATTCTGCAGGGCCAACTGGTACCCCTTCCAGGCCCTCCTTAGCTAAGCCCAAGGACAAGCCTTGCTGTTTCCCATGGCTGGTTCCCCATCCAGGGAACAACTAAGGCACTGAAGCACAGGAGTCACAAGAAAGAGATGTGGCCCACACTTCCAACCTCAGCTGACCAGGCCCACATAAGATGATGAAAGACATGATGCCCCCTTGGTCCTCGTGTCCCTTAGTTCTCTGTGTCACAGAACCATACAGACCAGTGCTTCTCAAACCTGGGGACCGTGTGAATCTGGGGTTGTGGATTCGGATTCAGTAGGTCTTGCAGGGGACCTGAAATGCTGCCTTCATAACAAGCTCCCAGGTGCTACTGCTGGCCCAAGGACCACACTTTGAGTGGCAAGGGTATGAACACTGTCAGAGCTAGAACGGCCATAGAGAGCAACGTTCTCAGTGCTCTTCAAACTGGGTTCCTGGGAAGTTCTAACAAAGGGGATATTTCAGGGGATAATTTGAAAGACCAGAAGGAAACCAAGAGCCTCTCTGCACCCCAGGTTCAATCAGAATGTCTCTGCTTTTCTGCTATAGAAGTTGAAATTCTTCATAAGATTTCATTTGATAAAAGGGTTCTTTTGTTTTATAAATTTGAAATCTACTGCTTTACTCCAACTACCTCACTTTACAGAAGGGGAATTTGAGAGTAGGAGAGGGTAAGTGAGTCACATGAGATGACACAGCAAATGGGTGGCCAAGCCAAATCGGAGCCCTGGTCTCTTCTTCTCCAACCTACTCTTGTTTTCTTTGGGTGAAGACTTAAAAAAGCCATGACTCAGTGGTTTCTCCTCTTTCCTCTGGGTTTACCAAAGTAAACCCAGCAGAACCTCACAATGCTCTGGCTCTCAAAGCAAAGAGTCCTGTCTCTCCCCACCAAGGGCTGGCTCTTCAGAGGTGCCCTGCCATCTACACCTGACAAGTCAGGGCAGCCAGCAGAGGAGGGAAGCATCAAGGTAAAAGTAAGGAGCATTCCCAGAGGCAAGATGGGGTTTGGCTGTGGAATCGTTCCACAGATGGGCAGGCATGTGCCTGCAAGACCTCAGAATTCCTTGTCTTCCAGGAGGGGCCCAACTGACTCACCAGGGCACTTACAGACAGCTTACTTCAAGCTGATTTGCAGCAGGCATGCTAGGGCAGCTGCAGGGCTCCAGCTGAAGAAGAAAGTTTGTCATGGGCAGGAGCAAAGCAGGAGCTGGGAGAAGTGTGTGGAGGCAGGGGGAAAGTCTAGTACAAAACCTGTGACCATGAAAGATCAGACACTCTGAAGCCAGCAAGCTTAGGCCAGAGGGTGATTCAAGAAGACATGGTCCCTGGCCCCAAGAATCCTACAATCTGGAGAGGTTGTGAAGAGGTAAAGAACACACATGAAACAATTGGAGAACAATACAAAACAGCATGGAATTAAAAGCTAGACTGAAGCATTCAGAATGTAATGGCCACAGCAGGTTGGTGCAAAACAGATCACCGTGGGTTGGAGCAGCTGGGGGAAAAACACGTGATGAAGGCCATACAGCAGCCTAGAGGATGGGTAGAGTAAGACAGGAGGAGAGAAATAAGTCAGGGATGGTGATCCATGTGGTCAGAGGAACCAGCGGGTGCTATAAACAGCATCTGTAGGGGTGCAACATGAAGTTACATCTTCAAGAAAGCAAGGGAGGGCATGGCTGGCTTGGAGTCAGAGTCCTAGCAGAACCACGACTGATCCAATCCAGTCCAGGATGATTCAAATCTGCCTCTGCATTTCCACAGGGTTTTTCTAATTTCTCAAGCTATTGGACAACTCCAAGAGCTCTGCAGGATACAGGCAACAGAAGAAATGCTGAGCTCCACTTCATGGTGATCCTAAGCCAAGTTCAAGGTCACATGTCAAAAAATCAATACCCATGCATTGTTTCTGGCTCTGGCTAAAGCCTCTCTACTCAAAGACTTGGATACACTCAAGGAACAGATTCAGGTTAGCCTCAAGAAGGACATCAACCCCAGAGATTCAGAGAGACTAAATGCTTTGTTGGAAACCACTCAGTCAATTATGAAAGAGAAATCCATCACCACTTTTCTCCTCACTCCTATCTCTGGTCTGATCCCAACTAAACAGCAAGAGTGAGCCTTATTAAAATCTCATCCCCTACTCACATACAATCTTCCCACATCTACATTTCTGAGGTAGGGAGTTTGAGTGAAACCCACTTCCCAAGGATGCACTGCTCAGTCTATAAACCCAAGGATGGAATTGCAAAGCCTTCTACTTGCTGCCTCACCACCTCATCACCCACCTCCATGGCACCATCTTCCGACCTCTGCACTGTGTTCAGCTGAAACAACTCAGCAGCCTGGCATTCTTCAAGCTCACTGGGATTCCCAAGGGTTGTAAATAAAAAATCATGGAATCTGATTCCGTTACCCCTGCCTCTCTCTGACCCATACTAGGGTCATAACCTTCTTCCTGTCTTTCAGCAACTTGATTTGGGTCCTTTCCAAAGTCTACCTGCAACCTTCTGAAGAGTTAAGTTCTACATTAATAATCATCTAAGACTGTTGGAGCTGGAAGGAGCATTAGAGTCAGTCTTCTCCAGCCCCATCTCTTGAAAAATGAGAAAACTAAGATCCACAGATGTGAAGTGACTTGTCCAGGGTCACACAGCTCCTTAGTAGCAGGTGGGCAGCTGGAATCCTGGTCTTCTAACTTCCAGACATCAGGCAGTTTGAATCACCTTATGAGAAGGTGGCATTATTGCCCAAGACCCTACCTGGTCTCAACTTAACCATATCCCTGGAGCCATTTGCAAGTGAAGACACATATCTGATGGCCACATGGTCCATAAGGGATCCCAGTGATGGGAGGGAGAAGAGCCTGGGTCAGCTATTTGATATTATTTTACTTTACTTTAAGACTCAGCCAGAAATGCTGAGTTAAGGTGCTGACCTAGATGGCACACCTTTATTGCACAGTCACCGCAAAAGGAAGGTAAAGCAACCTGCATCATTAAAGAGTGAAATGGCAAAGCAGAGCTTATGAACACCCTGGTTATATCTTGCAACAATAGCATGATTAATTCAGATGACTCCCTGATGCTTCTTTTCAGACATTCAAACTACTCATTGTCTGCAACCGTTTCCTCAGGCCCCAAGCAACAGAAATCCCACGCTCACTCCGTCTTCAGTTCTGCTGGAAAGAATCTTTGTGTGGGTCTGGCAGGCTGTCCTGAGTGAAATGAGCCCTCGGCTGAGAGCCCAGGACACCTGGGTTTATTTGTTACTCACTGAGTAACCTTGAGCAAGGGGGTTTACCTCTCTCTGTATTTCACCTGTGTGTGAGAGTTAAGTTGGAGGCTGAGAAGTAAACAAGACAATCTCCCCAGATGCCTTTCAGTGTAAGGAGTCTGTGACATTGGCTGATACCAATATTCTTCACTGCTTCCATTTAGGGCAGAATGAGAACATGGGAAACTAATATTTATTGACCATTCACCATGTGCCAAGGATTGTGCTGGGGCTCACACCAGTCTGTGATGTGGTATTAGCTAAGTCTCAGATGTGGAAACAGTGATCAGAAATGTAAAGCTGTTCATCCAAAGTAACACAGTTAGTGAACAAGGGAGCCGGGATTTAAATAAGTTTCTCTGACTCAAAAGACCTTCTTCTTTGCACTACATCACACTGCCTCCAATAAAAGATGAGTTCATATTACTGAGAGATAGTGGGGTGAGGGGTGCAAATTGACAGAGAGACAGAGAGGGGCCCAAGGATACAAATCATTCAAAGGCCAACAGTCAAGAAGTTTAAGTAAATGAGTGATGAGGGCTGGAAGGCAAGTGATAAACTCATTGCCTTCTTGAAAGGACCTGAGATTCAAGGTCCAGCAGAGTGTGGTAATGAAGAACTTCTGGCCCAGGATTGACAGATTTTTTCTTTTTTTAAGGGGAGGCTGAAATCCGGAATTTTATGTGAAACCACTTAATTTACATCTGTGGCTCTAACCCATTCTCAGGTTCAACCCATACACGCCCCCCCCACCCCAGTTTATAAACTCTGGAAGTTGAGAATAATCTCCTCACCACAGGAGTGAGAAAGACTGAAACATTTCCCTGTGGGACCCTAGGAAGGCCTCATCTCTGATTTCCTTTTTAGAGAAAGTGAACCTTCTGGAATGTTCAGAGCTAGGATACAAGGGTGCTGTGATTCAACCAACCCCACTAAATTGCTGGGGCTCATACCAGCAATTCTTTTCTCCCTTGGGGAGTTGGGGGGAGCCATACATGCCACTAAAGCCAGTACGATTACCCTTTTTTTCTAATAAGCAACAAATTATTTGAGGGGAACTTGGTTGAAAATTAATTCTACCCCTATAGTTAACTCCAATTATACCATAATTACAGGGAGTCTGCACACATCAGAGCTTAGCTGGAAAAGAATAGGAACACCGCGGTTCTTCAAAACATTGGCTGGAGGTAAACCTATCATTTCACCGACCATCGACCTGGCAGAACCTTCATGGGAAAGAAGATACACTTAGCTCTTGACTTTCCATCAGAAGACAACCCCACTGGTGCCTCTTGACCACTGTGTGGCACTGGCTCTCTTACAGTTCAGAAAAGACAGGAGTATGGAGGTGTCTCTTATTTCCTTTGAAACTGGTTGAGAAATAAGAATGGACTCATATCTCCAAGCCCAAATAGAATTAGGCACTAGGCGTATGGAGAAATAGGAAACTCTCCTTGTTAAATCGTTACCATTCCTTACTTTTATTATGTTTTTTCTTGAGGTGGGGATGAAAGGAACACTTAGATATAAATAAATAAATAAATAAATAAATAAATAAATAAATAAATAAATAAATAAATGAGTGAAATCTACAACGAAAACCTTTGGAAGCATCTCTTATTCATCGCAAAAAACCCATTTACTTGTCCCTTTTCCATTCTCACATGGATCTCCCATCCTCAGATTTAAGGGAAATGTTCAATTGTTGCCCTGGCTACAACACAAACAAGAGGGAGGAAAACTTTACTAAAGCTTGGAAGGTCTGACATGTGCAATATCATACCTGCACATTTTGTTAAATAATATTCTTCTGCTGAAAGTCCACAGACATGTCCATTTCTGTTGAAACCCTTTCAACTGCCTTCACACAGACTCCAGGCTCCACTCTGAAGGGAACATCTAGCCAAGTACCTACTGGGGGAAAATATCCTCAGGGCTTTGCTGAAGACAAGGTTGATTTTGTAGAAGTAATATCATGCTATAATTCCTCCCTAATCCCCACCTCATTTTTGTCACAAAAAATACATGACTGAGAGGAAGTGAAGTTTTAGTCAATTCATCGTGCAGGCATTAAACCCTGACACTGCGCAGGGCATCGTGCTGGGTTCCGTGGGGAAGAGGAAAATGACTACAGGTATGAAAATGTGATGGGAAGAGTAACGGCCAAAGCCCTGGCCCAAGGAGTCAGGAAAAATCTCTTCTCAAATCTCAATCCTAACACTTCCTAGTTAAGTTACCTCATACGACTTAACCTCAGTTTCCATATCTGTAAAATGTCTGTGCCGTGAGGATTATAGGAAAGCCTGGCATAACCATCATAAGAGAGTCATTCATGGAGGGAAGAGTGTAATCAAAAACACAGAGATGAACCTATTTTCAGGGCAGGAATAGAGACGCAGATGTAGAGAACGGATGTGTGGACCCGGGGTGGGGTGTGGGGGAAGGAGGGGGTGGGATAAACTGGGAGATTGGGATTGACATATATACACTACTATGTGTAGAATAGATAGCTAGTGGGAACCTGCTGTAGAGCACAGGGAACTTAGCTCGGTGCTCTGTGGTGACCTAGATGGGTGAGATGGGAAGTCCAAGAAGGAGGGGATATATGTATACATATAGCTGACTCACTTCGTTGTATAGCAGAAACTAACACAACATTGTAAAGCAACTATACCCCAATAAAAAAACAAAACAAAACCTTATACACCCTAAAAAATAAACACACAGAGTTAAAAAATAAACATGTGGATGATGTGGATAGCATCTACTGGAAACAGGAAGCAGCCCAGTGGGACTGGAGCCTGGGTTGCAGGACCAGAACCAGGCCCCCCTCAGGGCCCTCAGCATCCCTGCTCCAATGTGCTCAGTGTTGCTGAGGAGAAAAACAAGCAGGGAAGCCGGCCCTAGGGAAGCAACGTGGAAAACCAGTGAAGAGGGAAAGAGGAGATCTGAGGTGTGCTGGAAAATGCTTAACAACCAACTCTCAGGAGGACCTTGATTTGTAGCATGGTATAAGTACCTCCACGGTGGCTGATTTCAAGCTACCAACACATTTAACAACCAGATGGGAAACTATTTCCTGAAATGTTAACAATTGGCTCTCACAGCTTCAGTACATCTCTGGGTTGGGTTGAGGAAAACTGGGGAATACCAGCCAGGTCCTCAGCGTCAAACACAGAACCCAAAAACAGGATACACCTAGCAACTCGAGTCCATAAAACTCTGCATTTTAACATTTTGGAATCTCAGGTGTGATAAACATTCATAATGATTCTGAAAGCCTTCATAGTTTTAGGGGAATATTCCCATGCATTATCCAGGTGTCACTATTATGCCCATTTTACAGATGAGGAAACAGAGTGACCTGCGACTTGACTAAATGGCACCATTAGCAATGAATGGAGTCTGACCCCTCTGCCCACCCCAGAGGGGTCTCACTGCCTAACACCTGGTTCAGTCCACTTCAGTAAGAGTGAGCCTTTCTCGAGCTCCTCCCCATCCTGAGTTTCAAGTGATGCTGAATAGACTTAGGTCATCCGTCCTCCTAGCCTTTGGAAAGTGAATCCTAGGGTTACCGGTGAAGCTCTGGCCCTCTTCTTCCTCAGCTCGCCCTCATCCCATCCCCCACCGCAGCACGACAAACCCCAAACTCCTTCTCACAGGCTTCTCTCTGGCCCAGCAAGGTACTGCAATCTCATCACCTCCAAACAATTTGCTTCAGTCCTGCTGCATGTTCCTGCTTATTAAATTGCAGTATTACCCCACTCCGCTGCAGTGACAGGGCTCCCGGACTGGTTTATTGTTCTATTGCTCAGAACTGCTGAACTCAGCACCAGCGCCGGCTTCTCCAGGACTATGCATGATGGATGAGCTGGCACCCGCCAGCGTCTGAGAGCAGAGACCTGTGCTCCGAGCCCCAAAACGACTCCCCACCTGAAGGTTTGGTTTCCAATTCTTTCTTCTAAGAGTGGCAGGTATCAGAGAGACCCAAACTTGGCTTATTTCCCCCTCCAACAACTCAGCAAGGGTTGGAACCTTTCACAGAAAAGTTTTGCAACTGTCCAATCCTCCCCCTCTTTTTCTACCTCATTCATTTTGCCCACCTAATCGCTTTTCTGTGACTAGCAGGTAAACTGGGCTAAAATGCCCTGATGCTGTAATTAGCTGCAGGTACACGTGAGCACGTGGGCGCGGACACGCATGCGCGGGCCAACCCTACCTGGTGCCGAGCTAAGCGTTCTGGTGGCCTCAAGTCTATCTGTCTCCCTTTACCAGCTCACCAGTCAGTTTCTCCCCATTAAAACTCACCCCTCTCCTGCTGATCTTCCCTCTTTATTTAGCAAATTCTAAGTGGCATCTCACGAAACACACAGAAACACGCGGTGAGGCAACCAATAGAAATTGCCAAACGTGATTACCTGTGTAGATCCATCTTGCAGAGGTGCTGATGAAGTTTGGCTAGATTTTTTTTTTCTTCCTAGGCAGCGTGGGCTCTTTCCATCCCCTCCCATCCTTCACTCCAGATCCCGCAGGTAGTAAACCTGCTGACTGGGCAGTGACCCAGGGTAGAGCTTGCACTTTTTAATCTTTTTCTTTAGGAAGAAAGCAACCTGCCCACCCCTGCTCAGCTCTGCCACCCCAAGGAGTCCCCACACCAAATTCTCTCTTTTCTCCAGTTGGCACATTTTCTCTTGTATTTCTGAGCTCATCTGGGTAGCACCTCTTCCGTGACGCCTTCCTGATATACAAGGCAGGGACAGAGGCTCCTCTCTCTTGGCTGCTACAGTGCTAGCTAGCACAGGGGCTACTGTCCTCGCCCCTCCCTCTTGTAGCCCATGTCACCACACTGGCTCCCTCACTGCACTGTAAAGTCTTTGTGTCCAGGGGCTGAATCTTAGCCATCCATTGATCTCCAGCATCTGATAGAGTATCTGGCACATAGTAGGTGCACAATAAAGGTTGAGTGAAGTTATCAATGAACAAATGACACCTGTCTCTCCTCTGTGTTCTCCAAACCCTCTAGTTCTCCAAATGATGAGGGCCACGAGTCGAGGACAGAGGAAGGTGCAAGCTATCTCTAGCTCAGTGTTTTTGGATTCTGCTCTTGGTGTCAAGTAACATGAACTGCTTCAGCTTTTCAAAGCCTCTTCTATTAAGAATGCTCTCCCACCCCTCTGCTTTCCTAAAGTGGTATTCAGATGTTGATGTAGAAAAAATAAAATCTCAAACAACCATTCTCCATGGAAATGGAAGTTCCCCCAACTCAGAAAACCTCCAGGCAAGTTGGAGAGACTTTTTTTTGGAGCCGATAACTGTAAGAAATGTCCAGAGTGGACAAATGTGCTAAAGACAAATGATTTTGCTTTCATGCGCCATAATGTCCCCTGGGGTCCCTCTTCTGTCCAGGAGGGGCACGTGGGCAGGCCTCGAAGTTGTTTCTCTCACCTGAAGGACTAGGTTAGGCCTTGGGAGGGAGGGGCCTGGGAGAGGAGACCCACAACAGGGCTGGCTTCAGCCCTGCCTTGCTGCCTCTACAGCTTCCAGAGAATGTGCCCACCTCAGGAATGAGGGGCCTCCAGCCCCAGCCCAGAAATAGACGAGTGGACGACAAGCCGTCAGATCTCCCAGAGCAGGAAGACATCTGGTGGCAGGTCCTGAAACTCTGGGACAGTTCTGATCCACAGTGGAGTGGAATGGGGCCAGGAGAGTTGGAGGAGGTGGTGTTAGCCCCAGACCCCAAGTCCCCCCCTCAGTAACAGAGGGTCAGAATTCCCTGTTCAGGCCTCTCCTCACCTTCACCCAGTCAACAAAAGTTTACTGAGCACTTACCACAAGCCAGGAACTTCTAGGTGCTGGCTTTCTCTTAAGAGGTTCAGGGTCTAGAGAGAGAAAGACAAGAAATCAATACCTATAAGGTAACGTATTATAGAGGTGTGCACTGATCACAGGATCGTATGTGCAGAGTGGGGATGTGGCGTCAGGACACAGTCAATGCACAAAGGGCTGGCTAGTGAAAAGCAACCCCAAACTCAGCTTCTGGGGGCACAACACCAGGCAAGTCAACTAAGGAGATACCATGAAGTGGGAGGGAAGGTGTATTCACGAGGGCAGGAAGGGGCCTCAATTTGATTTACTGACTTGGGTTTAGGGCTTTGGCTCCACCTGTTCAGACAGGTGTTCTGTACCACCTGGTGGGTGTATGCAGAAAGCATGCCTCGTCCTTCCACTTTGGGGTGAGAGTTTATCCTCTCTGAGGGGGGTCTATTGACTCCAAAACCATCAGGTTTCTTTTGCTGCCTGCCTGTGTCCTTTGTGGTCTATTTCTAAGAAGTTACTTCTATAGGGAACTGGGGATAGGAAAAGAAGTTGCCCCTCATTCTATCCCATGAGACCACTAAGAACAAATATAAACCTCTTTTACATGGCACATCTTCATGTATTGATGAGAACAGCTATCATATCCCTCCCTCCACTCCCCAGTAATTGCTTCTCCAGACTAATCAGCCCCTGTTCTTAATCCTTTGTCAGAGTGATCTATGTTCAAGTCCTCTCACCATTCTGATCATTTTTTTCTCACTTTCAGACTTGTTTTGACCCCTCTTAAAATGTGGAGCCCATAACCAAACATAGTAAACCAAGTATTATCTGAGCAGTACCGAGTAGGAATATCACCTCCCTTGCTTTTGGTCTCATATTTCTAATACAACCAAAGATAGAGTTTCCTCTTTTGGCAGCCACATCAAAACATTGAGTCCCATAAAGCTTACCATAAGCTCAAATCCTAAGTTTTCTGTTTTGTTTTGTTTTCTATTTATGTTGCTGCTAAATCACATCTTCCCCACCCTACATTTGTGCAGTTACTTTCTGGGCCAAAGTACAGAACTAGGCAGAGGCAGATGAATTAGCATGCATTCCTCCTGACTTTGGGCCCTGAGAAACCTCTCAGGGAGAGGTCCTCCTGGCTCTTCAATATGTAGAGTGGAGGCCCAGGACCAGTGGAAAGCTGGTAATGAAAGCTCCAGTCCAAGGGGGCACTCCCCGACCCCCAGGCATGGGCACTGATGTCCCCAGCAGGTTCCTGGGAATAAGCTGCCTCTTTGTGTCATACTATCCTTCCTGTTTCACCCCAAGAGGCCAGCCCGCTCCAAATGTTGTGCAACAGGGCTCTTTGAAACCTCCTTTGCTGTCCCTCCCCAGTAGAAAGAATTGCAGCTGATTCCACAGACCTTCACGGGAAGACCTCAGGCACAGGGCGAGGTGTGGAGGTGCAACTGCAAACTTAGATGAGCTTGTAACCAGAATCTAATTGAATCAGTTGCTAGAACATTTGGGAGACTTTGCAGTCTTTTGCCTGTTTCTTCAGAAATAAAGAGGTGACAGTCAGATAAGGGGCTGGAGGTCAGAACAGAAGGAATGGTCATGGGTTTCCAGGACCCAGAGAGGCATGTGGGGACCAAAGATCCTCCACAGCAGAGCAGCCTGGCTCAGGCATGGTGAGGGGAGAAGGAGTCAGGATCAGGGATACACAGTCAAGCGAAAATGTGCAGCTCAGTTGGAGAAAATGAGCAAATACCGCTAGAATGGGTAGCTCCTGAGTGGAGATGGGAGCTCCGTGCTCCCAGCCCAACAGCCCTGCCCTCCCCACTCCATTCTCCTCTGCCCACAAGCACACACTCGCAGGAAGGCAGGCAGGCAGGCAGGCTGGGCGGCAACCCTTGAAAGACTCTGGGGAAAGCCTCTTAGAGACGCGGACCTAGAAGTCTGGGGGGAAGGGAGGACTCCTAGGGCTTCTACCTCTCCAACTGACTTTGGAACAAAGAGCCAGACCCAGGGTTGGGGAGACAGGAGGCTTTCAGCAAAGCCACCCTGATGTGCTTCCCACGCCCTTGTTGACCTGCCATACAAACCAGTGTCCAGCCAGTCCACAGAACATCCTCCTGGACCCTTGTGAATCCAGCTGGGGGGAAGGTAGATAATACTACTGATAATAAAGAGCAGGTGAGACTTTCCTGGCCCTGTCAGCTGGGCTATCATTTGTTCCCATTTTGCTGAACAAATTTAGAGGTCTAAGATGACCCCTGGAGGGGAAAGAATCTGACCAGCAGGATTTGTGCCTATTTTCTGCCCTCGGTACCCCTCGTTCCCTTCCCTTCACCCCACATTTTGGGGCCGGCAGCGAGCCACCTACCTCTATTCCTACCTGGGAGCAGGGCAAGCTTCTGAACTAGAGGGGGAGGGCTCCTTCCTCAGGCCTTTCATTCAAGCCAGGTCCTTACCAACTTCCTGTTCCCTCCGCATCTTTTCAGAGTCAGCTCAGGTGTCACCTTCTCTGTGGGACCTTCCCTGAATCTCACAGACAAAAGTTGGCAGTTTCTTTTTGGGGGGTATTCATAGTGTTTTTCTCATTGGTCTGTTTTTTCTGTCTGTCCATGTACATGTGTAACTAAGTTGGGAGCTCCTCAAGGGTAAGCACAGTCCCTCACTCACCTGGTACAGAGTTGATGCCATCGTGGAGTGAGGCAGTGAGGGAGAGAATGAATGAATGAAATAGAGGGAGGGAGGGATGGACAAGGGCACAGAGAGTGAATGAATGAAATACAGGGAGGGAGGATGGACAAGGGCCCAGAGAGTGAATGAATGAAATACAGGGAGGGAGGGATGGACAAGGGCACAGGGTCTCTACCCCACAAGTGTGGGTCATCTTGGTCATCTCTGCTGCTCAGTCTACATTACTAGCTGGGAAATGGAAGAGCTGAGGCTGTGATAAGGCAAACTGAGTCCAGGTGTCAGGGAAATCATGTGCCCTGATGGTATGGGGGAGGAGTCCATAGACTTAAGAAAGCTCTCACCTGGGAAATCTCCCTCCCATCAGCCCCAGTGGAGCCTTTTCTTCTTCCAGAAAGAGTGCAGACTGCTCCAGGCAGATGCAAGGCCCTCCAGAACTGGGGAAGGCAATCACGGAGTGTCTGTTGTAAAGAGCCCTTTAATGGAAGCCAGGAGATCCAGGTAGATTTGAATCTTAACCCTACACTGGCTGCATGAACTTGAGACAGAAATTCTCCTCTTAGAGACTCAGTTTTCCCATCTGTTTGGTAAGAAGCTTGGATTGGTTGATGTCTGAAGAGATTCTGAGCAGAGAGAATTCGGGTTCTACGAAGCGCTGTGGGACAGCGTGGCACCGCGGTATCCTATAAATTGGGTTCTTTAATTCCCCTCCTTTCCTGGGAGGGGGGAGGAATCTACTTTCCTGAGCACCAGGAGCTCTGCCTTAAGAATGCATGGAAGTCAGGCTAGGAGTCTCGGCAAAATACACCACATCTGAGGGGACTTCAAGTGCCCTTGCCCTCCTGGTGTGGCAAGAGGGAGAAATGGGGAGAGGGGAGAAGGAGAGGGGGAGGAGAGGGGGGAGAGGAATTCAAATAATCAGTAGTTGATAGACCAACCTCCTTAATGTTCCTAATGAGTTGTCTGGCTCTTTCTCCAATTCCTTTTGTCTCTTCCCAACTTCCTCTCACACAGGGTAGTGTTTTTCCCCACCCCCTGGAATGACAGAGAAGAGGGTCTGAAAGCCTCTTGGATTATAAAAGCTGCTTACGCTTCACGAGGAGCGCAGCAAACTCACTCTGTACTAAATGCCAGGATAACCCACTGGCTGGGCCTCTCCTCGGACCCAAGGGTCCCTGGATGGGGTGGCGGATCTCTGCTGGATTCCTGAAGCCTACTGCGTGCAGCCAGGACCCGGGAGTACGGCTAAAATCTCCAGAGGCCATCCAGTTCCACTACCTGCGGCGCGCGTGCGCGCACACACGTGTGCGCGCGCACACACACACACACACACACACACACACACACACGGCCCCTCCTAGCCGAGATAAGATCTGAGATTCCCTTTCTTCCTTCCCCAGGTTTCTGGGAGACCAGGAACAGCACTCAGATCACCTGAGTCTCTCCAAGGATAGAGACCTCCCCTCCCTTTTCTGGTGCTTACGGAACAGTAAGAAAGCGAGGTTAGGTGCAGAAGGGCCTCGCCATTCCTGGCCCCCAGGGGATGTGGGTGCCGAGAGGTGGAGCCAGCAGCCCAGGCCTCTCCGCATTGGGCGGGCTCCGCAGGTAACCCGAAGCTTGGCGGAGAGGTGCATAAATAAAGTGTGGAATTAGCACCACCTCCTTGAAAGGGGCTGAGTCCTACTTCTTCACCTTTGCCTTGGAAAAACCGGCTTCTCTCTCTTTTATTGCCTGTGCTGAAAGTTCAACTGAGCCCCACTATACTCCAAACTCTTTCTTTCTGGCTGAATTTGCTCCCCTCTACTCAATCTCCCCTTTCCTCTGCTTTCATATGCTTTTTTAATTAAAGGTAAAGTGACTGTTCAGGACCGGCCCTCACCTGCTCTCAGGACCCATTTCTGTTCTGCATGGGCCCGCTCAGCTGGACATTTTATACAGTAAGTGCTCCTCGTTTCTTATTCCCAGTCCTCAAACCTTAGGAGTGAAAGAACATTCCAAGACTTGGAATTCCTTTTCTTCCTCTCATACGCACGAGTCTCCAGCCATCTCTTTGTTCTGAATTATCTTATGAAAAAAATCTATGTATTATTTTGAATCAAGCTCAAAGGAGGCCCTGTTACCTGAAGGTACAGACACTCATACTGACAGGTGAGTCTGAAATCTCCGGATTGGGGGGTGGGGGGCATTGGAAAACCAAAGCCAAGAGGCTCCATCAGGAGAATCATTGGGCAAAAAGAGAAGAGAGTGAGCTGTGGAAAAAGCCACAGTCACTGGAAGTTGATTATCAACTTCCCCCAAGGCTAAAAGAACTGAACCTGCTGTATTTTCACCAAAACCCCAGTCAGTTCCATGTTCTCTTGGAGACTGCCAGGGATCCCAGGCAATAAATCTCACTGATAATGGGAACTGGCGTGGTGAGGTGGGAGCTAATCAGTTAAGTACCATGATTGCAGTTCTGTCTGGTTTCGTGGAATTTTACCCAATTAGAGGAACAGGGGGTTGACTGGCTTTTCAGTCCTGGGCTAGAGGGTGCAGCCCTAACAGGAGATTCAGGACCTGGGTTCCATTCTTTGGTTCTCATGTCCAAGTTGGTTTTATTAGGAAGTTATTTAAGGCACAGTCCTGAAGGCGGTTGGGCAGCACAGGAGGGCAGTCAGGGGATGAACTTACTCTATAGCCAAATACATGTGTGGTTTGCTTCTCTAAATAAACCCCACACTGCAAGTGGCCAAGGCAAAGGTCACTGGGACATCAAGTTGGTGAAGACATATTGGGCAGAAGAATCTTGAACTTGAGGTATGGGGTCCAGAGTGGGTCAAGTTTCCTGATACAGGTTTCAGCTCGTCCTTTCCTGTCTGTCTTGTTGCAGCTGCAGGTCTGTAGGGTGAGGGGAGGGTGATAAGGGAAGGGCCTGCCTTTTCTGGGCTCTCTAATATCAGTGCTACCTCCTATTCGCACGGCCGTTCACAGTTAAAGTGCTTTTACAGACTCTGCCATCGCTGGAGTATCCACCCTGGACGTTAAGGACCCCATATGAGGGTGATGCTCTCTGCACACTCCGATTGAGGATTTGAAGAATCTGGTGGACGGTGCATGTTGGGAGGGGTAAGAGTGGGGTAAGGGGGTTCTGGAGGGAGAGGAATTGTCCCTTGTGCTCTCTGACTTGGGCTGAAATCCAGAGAGAAAGCAAAGAATCCTTCCATCCCAGAGCTATTTCCTCCCATCATCGCCTGCCATCATTTATCAGAGCCAAACAGGTTGGTCTCTTTCTTCCTTTAACTATGAAATGGTTCAAAGACAGTGCAGGGGGACCATATCATCTAGATCATTCGCAAGTGGGGCACATTTCTCTCTCATGATCGAGAACCATGAGTACTTACGAAGAAGGCTGATGGGAGAGGATGGGCCAGCCTCCTTCCTCCCGGTACCCAGATCCCTGCCCCCAGCACACCCTGTGTTCGCCCTGAGCAAGGAAAGTGGGGCTCTGCCTCAGCAATAGCTGGAACCCCGAGCCCTTGTTGAAGAGCCTTTTTGAGATGCCCAATGCCCGGGTGGTTGGACGGGGGTGGGGAGCCACGTTACAAGCTGCTGCCTCCCTGCTTCGGGCCAGAACAAGCTCCAGGAAGAAAGTATTCCAAACAACAGGGTGGATCTGCCCTAACTCACCCAGTCTGCAAGTCAGTGCTGAGAACAGCCTTTTATGGGGCTTACACTGAGCCCAGGGCACGTCTGAACACAGCGAGGAAGGGGTGGGGCAGTAACTACACAGCAACGGGTGGATGGCATTTCTTTTTAGGAGGACAGAGAGCTCTCAGAGGGTTTCCATCCTCTCTGTTTATCGGTCTCTGAAACCCAGGTTATGGTCTCCCTCTCCACATTCCACTTCCCCAAGCCTGGAGAAGATGTAGTGGTGCTATTTCCAGGCAGGTTTGGGAAAGCATGGGGGGCCCCTGGTAAGTGGCCGTCCTAGATGAGTCTGTAGGAGTGAGAGCAAGAAGCCTCACCCTCATGTGCCCTCCTCCCCCAGCCCCGTCAAGGGCGCCTGGCCCCGGCCGGCCGTTCTTCCTCCCATTTCGCACCCGCAAACGGGCCTGCCAAGTGCTGCTCACGCTTTCTGGACAGTGTGTTCTGGAGAGGAACGCCCCCACCCCTGCCTTCCACCACCTTGGTAGGCAAGTGCACAGTAGATGGATTCTTCTAAAGCAATTTCAGAACACCTGCCTTCTGCAGCCAGGACCAAGCTCAGTTATGGCACACGCAGGGCGACACAGACCAAAGGGGAGGACGACCAGCGTCCAGCTAGGTAAACGCAGAGAAGTTTCCACACGGACTGGTGTGGAACGGCTGCTTCCAGGGCAAGAAACGGCAAGGGTCCCAGTCCCGCAGGCCATCCCCACCACTCAGCATCTTCGGTGCTGCAGACACAGGGGGGCCTTGGTGAGCTGGATCTCTGCAGCTCCTGGGAGGAAGTGATCCTGGGGAAGATGTGAGTACTCAGATCTCCCACACCTCCCAAGTCTGTGATTCAAAGATCCTGAAGGCTTTCGGCCAGGCAACAACCCTGCGTGCAGAGGCCGGGGTTGCCACGTGGCCCACCCTCTGAGAAAAAGACCTCAAACAGTCCATGTGTTTCTCTTGTCCTTCATTCCACCGGAGTCTGTCTCATACCCAACCAGATTTCAGTGGAGTGAAGTTCAGGAGGCGTGGAGCTGACACCAGAGCAGCTGCAACAGTAGCTCTGACTTGGAAAAGGAAAGGCCCAGTGAGAGGTGTGAGAGATGCAGACATCTGCTGTGCGTATCCTTCCGCAGATGGGATGGGCGATGGGCAGATTGGCAAAAGCACCACAGATGGGATCTGCTTATTCTTTCTAAAATGGATGCTATGGACGTGTGTGTTTTCTGTAACTCATAAAAATTAAAAGTTTTCTGTCTCTGTGATTCATGCTGTTGGATGCGGACTCCCTGGCCTTCTAAGTCACCTCCCCTTTGAGCTAAAACGGAGACATGGGCTTGAACAACCGGCACAGAATCCCTGCTCTCCTTGGGTTCCCCAGGCAGGTGGCTGGAACACTGTTTGAAATCAGCAAGGAACCCTACTGCCCTCAGCCTCCATGCAGTGCCAGCAGGACCTGCAGAATGCGCTAAAAAAACTCTATTAAGATGTTTAAAACCCACTTATATTGTAATAAAATAAATGTAAGTAAGATTTAAGTGAGGGCAGATTGCAGATATTTGAGATGCTATACAAGATATATCTCATATAGTACGGGTGTAAATTCTGTAAAGGTTAATGCACTTCAACATATTTGACACATAAAAATGTCAGGTCTAACATTTAATCATTTACCAATTGTAATTGCCCTTATATGGGTCTCTTCTCCCCAAGACATGATTAAAACACCAGGCTTGGTGGAAATCTGGAAGGGAAAAAAAACAAATAATACTTCTCAGCTGTCAGGGTCTATGATTTGCTTTGATAGATTTAGCATTGATTTCATTGGCTTTACAGTCCTGTGTGATTTGCCTTTTTTTTTTCTCCACATCTCTTCTGTAGGGAAGAAGAAGGTTGTGGGGAAGAGGGTGGGTCCCTAAGTCCGAAGGAAGTCCCACCCAGTTACTGAGGAGATGCCCAAGCCTTTCTGTGAATTGCCCCTTCCTCAGGTAAACAGGGGCTCCTTCAGGGAGCCAGTCCGCTAAAGAGGCAAAGTCTGAACAAAGCCTGGCTCTGACAAGACTTCAGAAAAACTGGTTTTCACCTCCAGAATGTGCCCCAAACGGTAAAAGTCAATAGATGCCCCTGGCTTGGCCGAATGGTGTTTTTCTTAGGAGCCGGCTATAAAGGAGAGTCCAGCTTTACAGATGGATGCCTGTCACTTGGGTATCCAAGCCCCCTCCCCCAGCCAGTGACCTCTGAGGGGAGGGGTCTCTTCACCCCTCCACCCCTTCCTGGGACTCCGCCCCTCAGGAATAAAGGGCTCCCAGACTGAGGGCAGGAGCCAAGAGGAATAAGCATTTCTCCAAAATATTGTCCTGCTTCAAATTCAAACGGATTCAAAATCCCTTCCCTGTCACCCTCGGCCCTTCATTCTGAGGCTCATGGACAACAAAAGAATGAGGAGGCCAAGCCACAGGTGGTTTTTGAAGACGTGTTTACCCATAAAAATTATGCGGGGAATGGAGTTGGAAACAGGGTCAGAGGACTCAGGGCTAATGAACCAGCAAATACCTTCCATTCAAGGTCCTGAAGGAAGAGAAAAGGGCACAAAGCGGAGTGATGGGGCATTTTCATTTGCAGCTTGGTTTGAGCCCTACCACCTGGAATCTTTTTAAAGGAAGAAAGATGGTGTGTGTGTGTGTGTGTGTGTCACCTGGCTCAAGTGGGGAATGGAACTAAAAACAGTGACCAGAGGGCCAACTGTCAAACACCAGCCAGGGCACAGTGCTGTGACTACACAGAGCTCTGCGTGATGCACTATTGGGTCTCCATACCCCAAATCGCACTCCAACGCCATCTTCACATCAGGGACACAGAGTCTGAACTGCCCCCTCCCCCTGCTGGTGCAGCACGGGCAGGATGGTTAATTTCCCATTCAGAAGGAGCATGAGCCAGCCCGGAGCAACCTGCCAGGGAAGGCAGCATGTGCTGTGAGCCGGAGCGAACTGCCCCATCCATCTTCCCCATCCAGCCCCCGCTATTTGATGTCCCATATCTTCATTGCAAAGCATGGCTCGCCACAACACAACACAGAGAAAATGATTTAATCAAAATTCCCCTGCAACAACAAATAATATTGCCCTGCTCGCTTTGTTCATGATCTTTTATTGAGGCAAAAGGCAAATATAATTAAGCCAAACCTGAACAGACAAATATATACAACCACTGGTAATTTCATAGTTTGTGCAAATGGTATACACTGTAGATACAACCTGAGAAGAGTAAATTACAATCCTATCAATAATACATCACACCCGGGCTCCGGTTTCCTAGTTCACGAGAAAATGTGTACTGGCAAAAGGCTCTCCCAACAGTAAAAGCCATGCATATAATGAGACAGAAGCTACCTGCTCCCCTAGGGCTGTAGTCTGGTCTTTGTTATCACGGTCCTTTATGGAAGAAATATCCCACATTGAAATATCCTAAAGCCGGTGCTAAATAAAGAAATCCCATTCACGTTCTCGGCAGATCCCCGGGTGAAGCTTCAGTCACAGAATAAGCTACAATCTGGGCCACCGTTTGCCAGACAGCTCAGAGAACTGCATCCTTTTGGATGCCTCGGGTCTGTGGTAAATGTCTAGGGTCTGTGGGAGTGACCTACAACGATGGACAGGGGTCTGCAGAGAGCCCCAGTGCAGACGGCAGTGTCAGAGGGAAAAACCACGTGGCTTCAGAGCTCTCATCCGGACCCTAACCCTGACCCTCTCTGTGGTCCTCCAAAAGAAAGGAAGAAGGGAGGGAGGACTGATAACAGACAAGCAGCCAAGCACCTGCAAAAGATAAGAGATTTATTCTGGAATTTTAAAAGTCCCTAGTTCTTGGGCTTCCCTGGTGGCTCAGTGGTTGGGAATCTGCCTGCTAATGCAGGGGACACGGGTTCGAGCCCTGGTCTGGGAGGATCCCACATGCCGCGGAGCAGCTGGGCCCGTGAGCCACAACTACTGAGCCTGCGCGTCTGGAGCCTGTGCCCCGCAACGGGAGGGGCCGCGATAGTGAAAGACCAGCGCACCGCGATGAAGAGCGGTCCCCGCACCGCGATGAAGAGTGGCCCCCGCTTGCCGCAACTAGAGAAAGCCCTCGCACGAACCGAAGACCCAGCACAGCCAAAAATAAATAAATAAATAAAAATAAAAGTAGCTATAAAAAAAAATTTTAAAAAAAAAAAAAAAGTCCCTAGTTCTTAAAAGTCAGTGGATCCAAATCCCCTTACCCCTCCTCCTTCCAACCCCCCTCCCCGTGTCCCCTCCCCTGCCCCCAGAGAAGCAAATGACAATTTCATTTGAAAGTGAAGAAGAAGTCTTTCTGTCAAGGTAATACTACTATCAGGGACGAATTAGGTTACTGTTTACAAGAGTGCTAGTCCGTGCCATAGTCACACACTGATTCCCGTCTTTGACCTCCTCTGATTAAGGACGTGAGGAGGAATCAGTACCTCCCTTAACTCTTTTTAAATTAGACCCTGAAAGAAAGAGCCCACAGAGGGATGAGAGCCTGTCAGGGGCTTTCAGACAAAAGGAAGACAATGCAGGCAGGCAGCAGCCTCAGACTCAAACTCAGAAATGCAAAGGGCTGGCCAGACACCAGTTCATTAGTGGAAATAAAAGCTTCCTAAATTGTAGGGAACTGACTATAGGCATTCTGGAGAGAGACACTATGCATCAAAGAAAAACAATGCAAAAAACTACCTTTGTCCGGAGGCAAGGAGCAGCTTCTAGAAGACTCGTCACAGTCTCCCCCCCCTCCTCCCCACAACGCCTCCGTCCCCCCTCGATTCCTTTTTCCCCTTTGGAGGGGTGAAGAAGGCCATTTTTCCTTGATGCGTGTCAGATAGCAGGGCTGGGTGGGACACCTGGTGGTGAATAGGGGAATTACACCCACATTGGCTCTCAAGCATCACTACAGGTCTAAGGAGACTTGTGCACCCTCGGAGATCATGGGAAATAACAAGGCAAGCTGCTACTAGGGTATGTGGAATTGAAGTGGACTTTAAATATAGTAGCAATTGGGTAGATACCCACCTATGTTTCTGCTATGTTCAACTGTACTGGGGAAGTATTTGGCTAGGAATAAATATAAGTAACTGGAATCTATAAATAAACAAATATACACTATGATTTGCAATACAACTCTCTTATTATTTTAAATTTACTTAAAGTCATGTTGAAAGGAGATACCATCCCAGAGGCCTCATCTTGCTGAACAGTTGGGAGAAGTTCCCCAGAAGGTAATCTATAGATGAGAAACTCTCACCAAAGTTAATCAAACATTGACTGCTTAAGGCTAATACGATTCCTTATTTGCACCCAAGTGCATTGCTGGCAGCAGGCTGAGGTTTCTGAGTCAGTGTGTGGAGTACTTAAGAGGGGTCAGATTAGATCTGGTGCCAATGTGATCTGGCTAGGGGACTTTGGGCCAGACGCTTAACCTCTCTAAGACCCAATTTCCCTATCTGTCAAGTGGAAATAATGATAATAATGGCAAGTACTTACTAAGGGCCAGACACTGCATGCTTTGCGTATATTAAATCATTTAATGCTCACAATCACCTTATAAGGTATGATTGATATTTCAGTTTTATCATCATAAAAGTGAAACAGAGAGAGGGTAAGGGACTTGTCCAAGGCCACCCAGTTTTTGAGCAGCAACCCTGGGCTCCCGGGCCCTGGAGTTCACACACGGGACTATTACTCTCTCCCATTCCTTGGTGCTGGTGTGAGGATGAGATAGGATAATGCATGCAAAGGGTTCAGCAAGTGTCCAGTAAAACGTAAGGATTCAAAAATAGTATTTACCATTGTAACTTCAGTAACAAGACAAGTACCCTTGAGAAGCTTGCCCTGTGTCTGCCAACCAGGAATAAGTAACTGTATGCACACCTTTGGCTGCCAGCAATCCAGTGTTGAGTTCACTGTGCAATTTAGTCCCAACTACAAGCCACCTCGGCTTCTAGAACAGTTATCTCTTCCTCCCATCATCTTCATTTTAGGCGAGTTTTCGCTTTTTAGCTTCACATTCAGTGCATGTGTCGTACCTTAAGGCCTTGAGGATTCCTTCTTTTTTTTTCAAAATGGCGTGGCATAAATCCGAAGTAAGTAACCGCTTTTCCAGGATAAGTGCCATTTCAAATTTTCACTCTATTTTCCCAGGGGCAAGTGGAAAGTATGAGGGAAAAAGAAACTGGTGAAGACCTAATAAAGAAAAAATGGTTTCAGCTCCCAAGAAAGTGGAACATTCAAGAGATGAATCAAGAAAGACATCAAGAAATAGCAAGCAGACCATCAGCAAGGAGGTTGCGATGGCTCTGAGCTCAGTACCCTGAAGCCGGAGGCTGAGGTTTGAGGAGCAGCTTTGTGCTGAAGCCATGACATGGAGGTCCCAGTAAAGAGACTGCAGCTCTGACAGCAAGCGTGCCATCCCCCCGCTGGGGCTCATTCCCCAAGGGTTTTCACAGATGGGAGTGGGGCTGTTATGCCACTCGGACCTGCCAGGCGCCTGGCTCTCAGATCACCACTCCCTCCTAGAGTGCCCAGCTGATCTCAGAGTATGAGGGTACTGGCTGGAGACTGCTTACCTGCTAGGTGCCAGTACCAGGGAGGTTCTCACCAGCAGCTGGACAAAGGCAGGCTAAAAAAAGAAATGGAAATGTTTACACAGAACCTGTTCCTTTTGTCTCATTACCTTAGCCCAGACCATTTGCTTTCTAAGAAAGAGAGCCTGGAACAAAGAAAGTGTTCCTTTTTTATAACATAACCATATCAATTATGTTTCATCACTAAACCTTTATGGCACGTTGCATTATAATCCAGCTGTTAATGGCCTCACCTCAAAAGTCCACAGCACTCCCCTTTGCCCTCCTGAAGGCCTGGCGTTTAGCTAAGTTGCTTTATCTACTGTAATTTGGTCCAGAGTCCTTCCTTCCTCAGTCCAGCCCATGCCAATAATGGCAGCAACTTCCCTGGGCCCCTCCAAGCGGGGTCTATTAAACATGTCTCGCCCCTTGGAGGTTAATTTTCAATGTTTCTATGGGTTAATAAACCAGCAGTGCTTCTTTAACTTGAATGTGCACACAAGGCACCTGGGAATCTTGTAAAAATGATTCAGCAGATGTAGGGTGGGGCCTGAGGTCTGCATTTTGAATAAGTTCCCAGGCGATGCCACTGTGGCGCCAGGCCTACACTTGGAATAGCAGAGAACTAGAGGGCTTGAGATTCAAAGCCAGTTCCCCCAACACCATGCCTCTCAGTTCAGCAAAGGGCCAGAACCCACTTCTCAGCTTTCCTTTGCTCCTTTTCCTCTGGTTTTTCTTTCAAGTCCCTGGCGTCTTAGCCACTCCCAGGACACATGAGAGCCACAGAGGGCAGAAGGGTGGTTTGGGCTTGTCATGGCAACCCAGACTCTGACATGTGATGAAGAAGTTGGGGTCTTTTCTGGACGTAAGAATGGCCCAGGTGATCCCAATTCAAAGAACCCACAGCAGTTTAGAATAGTAATGGTACCTCCAACGCCTAATATACGAGGTACGTTACTATGAATAAAATCTTTGGGACCCAGGAACTAAGAGGAAGCACCTTCAAGGATCTTGGCCCATGACCACTGATCTGGAACTAGGAACCATGAGTATACTTTGGCTGCCAGAAAACTCAGAGCTAAACTTAGTGAGCAATTTTGAAGATGAAGGAAGAAGTCAGATAATTTACCAAAGATTAAGATTCTGGGCCAGACTTTGAACTGACCTAGTCCTCCCACCTTGTAAACTAGTGTTACTTTCAACAAGCCACTCTGTTACTGTGCTAAGAACTTTCTGCTCTCTTGCCTAATTACCACGTGGACTTATCAACACCCTGAAACTCAATGCCTCAATTCATTTTTTTGTAACAGTGGGACCATAGAGCTGTTAAAATTCAAAAATTAAATATTTAATATCATATATATTTATAAAAGTGTACTTATTATATTAAGTTACTTTCTCAGCGTTTACTGGAGAAGTGAATACCACAGATAAATGACTCTTCTGAGCAGTACTATGTTGGCTCAGGAAATCAATGAGATTCAAAAAGAACTCAAGCTGAAGCAGGACAGATTTGGGTTCAAATCCAGAGTCTGCGGCCTTAAGTAAAATAATAAACCTATCTGTGCTTCAGCTGACAAAATAATTACAAAGCAAATCATGTTCCTTATCTCTCAAAGTCATTGTAGGTACAAGAAGTACTCAGTTAATGATAAATAGGAATAGGAGTATTTTTTTACATCTCACTGGTAGTCGGACACTGAGAGAATGAAAGACAGCAGGACCAGGAGAGCTGAGGAAAGACTGCGAGGTCACAGCCAGAGGAGATTAAAGACACACAAAAAACCCAGAGGCCTCAACAAAGTAGGAGTCTAAAACACAATGGGCAGAGAGGCAAGTGTGGATTCCAAAGGGCAAATCATCCCTGGATCCAAATGGATGTTGGAGATATACATAGGCAGAGGGAAGACACATTGTGACTGATAATCAGAATAAAGTAGTGGTTAAGCAGACCAAACACACACAGTGTAGGGGTTCAGGAAGATGCATTTCCCTGAGTAAAGGTGAGACAATGAGTTGGAAAGCCAGACAGGTTAGTGGGCAAGAAACATACCCACCACAAGAAACAAGCAACAGGAGGCTAAGAATTGACCTTGCTGGAGGCAAGTGTCTGGCCCAGTCGAGTCCCTCAGTGCTTTCTATCAGGGCATAGATGGCTTCCAAGCCTGCAAGTACGGGCAGGAAATAACAGAAGAAACAGCATCTGGCTGGGTTGCAAAGAGAATATTGGGGCAGCGCCTGACAGCAGATTCTGACACAGCACCATTAACATATTCCTGACCCACATTCATTTTGTCAGAAGATGCTTTTCAAAATTGAGTCTTTATTGAGAAGACATGCACCTAGATCTGATTTGAGCAGGCAACATAGCTGCATGCAAAATAAGAGGTTAGAGAGAAACTGTTTTACACCATACTCTATAGCGAGAAACAAAGCGCCCTATTTTGTATTCATATTCTGTGTTCCAGATAAACTGTCAGGTCCCTCTGCCAGATTTTTATGGATAATTAGAAGGTTGCAAGAAGCAGATGTTATGAAACTATCTATGACTAGTCCTTAATGGTGGATGACAAGAACTCAGCACCGTTTCTTAATTACACAAGACATAGTGAGAGACATAAAAAAAACAGAGGGAGAACTTGTCAAAGCTTGACAAGGTATCAAACGGTTAATCACCCACATTGAACCTGAACACTTCTTTGCTATGTAATTCAGAATACAGATCTCACCTCCCTTTAGCTGAATAATTTTCTAAGGTGTGCATTCTCCTGTGTTTTAATAACTAAAATATCATTTCAGGTTTTAATAACTTAAATATGAGCTCCTGCATAAAATAGGTAGATTTCTGGTTAAAACTCCCCTGACAAGAAAATTTGCATTTTATTAAATATAGATACAATTTTGCTACATCAGATCCTATTCAGTAGGATAAAAGGAAGACACAGTGCCTGGAAAACTGGGCTCTTGTCCCATGAATATAATGGCCACACTTTTTTTGAGATCTTGCTCTATAGCAGGTGCGATGTAAGCTTATGGCCATGCAGCATCTCAACTCTAAGTAGGTCGGCATTTTATTAGGCCCATTTTTTAGAAAAGGAAACTAGTGCTAATAATAACAACAATAGCAATAGAAGCCACATCAGCTACAACTGTTGCCAGTTATCAGGTACTTATACATCTTAACATTCTGCATTTCATACATCATCTCATTTAATAGGACTAGTGCCATAATGATTTTTATTTCCATTTAACAGAAGAAGGAACTAGGGCTCCAAGAGATTAAACAACATACCTAAGTGATTATAAGTGTAAAGTCAGAATTCCAACCTTAGTGTTCCTGACTCTAAATATAGTATATTTAATCTCTGGGCTTAGCTGCCTCCTTCTGGCTGGGTCACTGTTACGGGCTGAATTGTGCTCCCCAAAATTCATATTTTGAAGTCCTAATCCTCAGTACCTCAGCATGTGACTGTATTTGGAGAGACAGCCTTTAAAGTGGTAATGAATGTAAAATGAGGTCATATGGATGGGCCCTAATCCAATATGACTTTAAGAATAGGAGATTACGGCACAGACAGGCACAGAGGGAAAGTCATGTGAAGACTCAGGGGGGTGGGGGAGGGATGGATTGGGAGTTTGGGATTAGCAGATGCAAATTATTACGTATACAATGGATAAACAACAAGGTCTACTGTATAGCGCAAGGAACTATGTTCGATATCCTGTGATAAATCATAATGGAAAAGAATATGGGAAAGAATATATATATTATATATTAGCCCTATTAAATGAGCTGATGTATGAAATGCAGAATGTTAAGATGTATAAGTACCTGATAACTGGCAACAGTTGTAGCTGATGGGGCTTCTGTTGCTATTGTTGTTATTATTAGCACTAGTTTCCTTTTCTAAAACATGGGCCTAATAAAATGCCGACCTACTCAGAGTTGAGATGCTGCATGGCCATAAGCTTACACCGCACCTGCCACAGAGAAAACAGTCCATGGACTGGGGGAGTGCAGGGCCTCACTAGCAGTGGAACACTCTTTCCAAGGGATTTGGGGCAGGAGCAAGTTTTATAGGGGCGTTAGGAGAGGCAATTCGGATACAGGGCTTGAATGACCAGGAGGTGGGGGATTTCCTTATAAGGCTTGAAGACCCTATCTTCTAGGTAAGGTAAGCTACTTAAAGCTGAGTTGGGGGATTGTGACCAGTGTGTGTGAGGTTTCCTTGACAGTGAGGCGTTAAGTGTGGGCTGATTGAGGTTTAGATTTGTGATGTGGGCCAGGCCCACATTTTGTGGGGTGCCCTCATTTTGTGGTTCCTGATACACAAATTAACTTTATCAAATTAAAAACAAAAATAGATATTCTGGGGGCTTCCCTGGTGGCGCAGTGGTTGAGAGTCTGCCTGCTAATGCAGGGGACACGGGTTCGAGCCCTGGTCTGGGAGGATCCCACATGCTGCGGAGCGACTGGGCCCGTGAGCCACAACTGCTGAGCCTGCGCGTCTGGAGCCTGTGCTCCACACCAAGAGAGGCCGCGATAGTGAGAGTCCCGCGCACCGCGGTGATGAGTGGCCCCCGCTTGCCGCAACTGGAGAGGGCCCTAGCACAGAAACGAAGACCCAACATAGCAATCAATCAATCAATTAATCAATAAAATAAATCTTTAAAAAAAATAGATATTCTGAAGGGGTGGAACAGAGTTCATCAGACTTTCTATAGAGCGTTTTTCCCCCCCAATCGAAAATGAGGCCAAAGAATGCAAATACTCCAGAAAGAGATAGTATACTAACTTAAAGTCACACCAAGCTATAAGTGATTAAATCAGTCCCTTTCCTAGAGCTCAGTTTTATGAAAAGGATGAAAGAGCAGAGGTAATGGGGTGCTGGGAGCGGGGAAAGAACTAAGGAAAGAGTTGCTGAATAACTGAAGACTAATGTTTTCTGCCTCCCAGTTTTCCCCAGGGCCACACCCGGCTGTTCTGCTCTGTGTTTCAGGAAATCTGTTAGAGTTTACCAAGTTCTTACTGAGGAAAGAAGACAAATGTAGAGCAACAGACTCTATAGAAAGACAGAAAAGTAACTTTTAAGTAAAAAGTAGTGCAACGTCAGGAAGATTTCTCTTAAGCTGGATAAACAAGAACACATCCAGGAATAACTAGACAGTGACGACAACTTAGACTACCTGTCCTGGCTTCCACAGCAGGAAAAACCAAGTGCATTTCATTCTGCATCAAACATGGATTGAGAGTCTACTCCACTATCCACTCGGATCACCCCACCTTCAGCTGGTGTCATTGCTGCTCTTGTCGGCCTACTTGGTGGCATGACCCAGATGCTTATTCCTTGGGGTCTGTGCTCTTGGTCACCATGCCCTCCTCCTGCCAGGGCTGATGCAATTGCCCATCTCCTACTTTCGAGTGTTTAGCTAAGCTACTCCATGGTATTGCTGCCTCAGCATCCATTTTGTTTGGCCAGGTGTCCTGCAGTTGTCTTAAACTGACACTAGCCCTCTCATGAGAGCACATACTCTAGACAGCAGCCCACAGAGTCACAAGCAAAGGTAGGTTCCTGCTATTGTGATATTGTGATACTGATATGAATGCCTCAATAACACTTCTGATCAACAGTCTCCCTTCCCTCCCAGCACCTGTATGCTTTATGTACCTTTTAGATAAGACCCCCAAGGGGTTTACCAAAACCCCACTCGTTTGGTTTGAATTGACCAAACCATCCCTAGCCCAGGAATCACAAAGCACTCTACCCATGAACTTTAATAAAGGCATGTGCCCCAGGTCTTGCCTCTCTCTCAGTACCCTTCCTTGACTTCCCCGTGTAGTGACCTGAGGCATGCTGCGTACTTCTTCCAGGACCTGTGAGTAATAAACTTCTCTATTTCAATTTCTCTGTGGTCTGCTGTTGAACTGTGATTCACCATCTTACACCCTGTGCTCCACTTAACAAATATTAAGTTAGCAAAGTCATAAAATGTACTAAAACTGGTCAGAAATTACCAAGAGATGCCTCCAAGTGGATCACCTGAATTCCAAACATGTTTCTCCCTGCCTACAATGAGTAACAGTAGCCCTACCTCCTTCTTCTAACCAGGGTAAATTACCCCAGACAAAATGGTAACTCCTCTTTTTGCCTACTGGTCTCCGGACGCAAGGTGCCTGAAGTGCCAAGGAAGTAAGGGTTCAATAGAATTCCAGCAGAATTTCCCCTTTAAAAAACAGTGCTTAAAAAAAAAAAGAAAAAGAAAAAAAAAGAAACAGTGCTTTTACACATTCGTGGCCCACATCTGTGGGGTAAGAAGCACATGTTCCTTAAGTGGTCATTGAAGTATGATTCTATTTTTGTCCAAATGCAGTCAACTTGCCACAAAGTGGCCAGTTTGTCTCCTTGAGGGATAGTGTTAAATCATGGGTCCATCCTTGTTCTCTGTAGCTGGCAGGTTGCTCATTTGACAGTGGCAATACATAAATCAGCCTTGGAAGTTCATGCTGCTGCGCCCATGCGTTCCTGCCAACATGGCTCTTACAGTCATTGGTCCATTGTGCCAACACAGGGGAGGCCAATGACAGATCCTGGCCAAACTTTCTGTGTACATGGTTCTATAATATCTATACCATGGTAGAGTACACTCTGTTAGGCATAAATATATAGTATGAAGATCTTTGCACTTTTGGCCCATTTCCATATGTCCATCCTCATGCCTCTTGCCCATACCTCCAGCCAACCCATTCCCTACAGCCCATGAGTCCATAAATATTCTAACCTTGGGCCACTTGTTAGATGGATGACTAGGTGGACCTCCTGAGGTCTTCCCATTTTGGAGGCTTTCCCTCATCACTGTCTTTCAAGCCCACTCTTGAGTGGAGCTGTAGTTCAGCTACAAAGCACATCCACATACCAAACCAACCCATTCATGAACCAAAATCAGCTTGTTTCCTCCTTCATCAATTGCTCATACAAGATCCCAAGTACAGTCACACATGTGAGCTGAGGAAAAGGCTACAGCAAGGTACAGCAAGGCAGAGGTCATGAGGTCTGGGCTACTTGTTTGTGCAACTTGCTTGTGCTTTCTCCTGCTTGTGCTCAATACCAGATATATCACTTCCATCACAGGAAAGCTGGGCCCTCCTGATCTTATGATTTGGTGGATCTGATCAAATCCAGCTCATGATGGGAAATACCAGATGCGTGATCCCTTAATGTCCTATGGTCAAGTGTTTCATCTGCATTGAAGACTCGTACCACTCTAGGAGCTTTTTCTCTAAAAGCTGTGTAATTCTCTTCTGCAGATAGCATGGCCTTGTTCCAGAATCGCAGGTGCCTATGTTAATATTCTCTTACTGGGACTTTCCAAAAACTCTACAGTGCATGTTTTATCATAACAGACACCTCTAGTACCATTGAATCTGCTTGATCATATGACTCAAGCATCAGGGCCACTTGTACACTAGCCTGAACCTACTGCAAAGTCCTTTCTTGCTCTCAGCCCCACTCAAAACCAACAGCCAGCCGTTCATGTCACCTGGTATATGGAGTGTAGAGTATTCCCAAGTGTGGAATATCTGCCTCCAGAATCCAAATAGGTATTATGTTTTCTTCTTCGTGATGGGACGTGCAAGACACAATAAATTGTCCTTTACTTTAGAGGGGATATCTCAATATGCTCTAATGCATTGGATGCCCAAAATTTTGTTAATATGATGGTCCCCTAAATTTTCTTAGGGTTTATCTCCCACTTTCTGGAGTGCATGTTGTCTTACCAAGGCCTCCAGCATGCTCATCCAGTGTGATTAATAGGATGTCATCAACATAGTGGACCAGTGTGATACTCTGCGGGATGTCTGCCTAACCCAGGTCTCTATGGATTGCTTTGGCCTAGAGTGGGAGCTTGGCTACTCTTCTGATTAAGTCCTGAGCCAGGTCTTCAACTT
This sequence comes from Balaenoptera musculus, assembly GCF_009873245.2. Lineage (NCBI taxonomy): Eukaryota > Metazoa > Chordata > Mammalia > Artiodactyla > Balaenopteridae > Balaenoptera > Balaenoptera musculus. Next base: position 147,746,288 of record NC_045785.1, on the reverse strand, counting down.
TCTATGTCCATCCCCCTGCGGGAGATGAGAGTCTCTTTATATGCTGCCAGGAGGAGAGGTGTGGGAGAGAGGATGTACATGTCTTCAAAAGACTCCAGACAAATTTGAAGGGGATGATTGGATGAATAAAAAGAATCAGGTTAGACATCAGACGCACATGGGGGAGCTTATAAAATACAGATTCTTGCCCTTCCGTCCCCATCCTCCAGAAATTCTGATTTTAAAAATCTTAGAGTACAGCCTGGAAATCTTTATTTTTTAGGAGTTCTTCAGGTGAACTTTTGGTCACCACTTTTGAATTATTTGACAAGAAGACCACTCAGTTTTATGTCTATTCCAACACAACTACTATTTTAAATTGAAAACAAAAGAAATCCATAATCTGGTACCCACGTTTGGAAGTAAATTTATACACTGCCTAGGTAGGGGAGGAAAAAATTTTCCTCTACCCTTCTAGGTTCTTCCAGCTGGTCTAATAGTTAAATTGACATGAGACAGATTAACAGGAAAAAAATCAAATTTTAATTTCATATATGCAGAAGGTCATAGAAATATAAGACTCAAAGAAATGACCAAAGCAGGCAGCTTTTACACCTTTTAGACAAAGAAACAATAAATTTGTGAAGAACTGGCAAGGCAAGGAAATTTAGGCTTGGGTACTAATTAGTGAAGAAACTAAGCAGGGTTTGTTTACATAGCCTTCTCAGCACTAAATTTCCTATGTCTGGTGGTAAGAATGTCTCTCTAGGGACTTCCCTGGCAGTCCAGCAGTTAGGACTCTGCGCTTCCACTGCAGCGGTCCATCCCCGGTCGGGGAACTAAGATCCCACAGCTGCGATCCACAGCCAAAAAAAAGAAAACCAAAAGTATGTCTCTCTACTCCCTGGTACAGGGAGGGTACTTTTCACATGGGAGATTTATTTCCTGCATTTAGGGGGACAGAGAGGAAGGTAAGTGTCTTTTTCTTGCACTGACTGTTTCTCAAGCAACTTCAATTCAAGCTAATCAATTTGCCAAAGTTGCATATTTGGGGGGGTACTGCCCTGAACGCCATTACCTACTTGTATTTGTTTTGTGCCTTACCTGACCCCAGGCTAACTTCCACAATACTGGGTTTCCACAGAAAGCTACGCAGGAGTGTAAAGTCCTAAGAGGCAGTTGTTGATAGGTTGACAGGGAGAGATCTTGTGAGCTGCAAACTTCTTGCCTCAAAAAGTGTGAAAATTTGGAGTCAAAGTGAGACCAGGACAGGAGGAAAATACCCAGGACAGCCCATTTCATCACAGTCCCATGTGGAGGGAGCTCCCCATGGGCACATCTTTAAAATGGGCCCTGTGGTATAAATAAATAAATAAATAAATAAATAAATAAATAAATAAATAAATAAATAAATAAATAAATAAATAAATAAATAAATAAATAAATAAATAAATAAATAAATAAATAAATAAATAAATAAATAAATAAATAAATAAATAAATAAATAAATAAATAAATAAATAAATAAATAAATAAATAAATAAATAAATAAATAAATAAATAAATAAATAAATAAATAAATAATAAATAAATAAATAAATAAATAAATAAATAAATAAATAAATAAATAATAAATAAATAAATAAATATATATATATATATATATATATAATATATATATATATATATATATATATATATATATATATATATATAATATATATAATATATAAATATTTGGTCTTTGCCATCCCTGTTCCCTGCACAGAGCTCCTAAAACCCTTGGAAACTGCTGAGTGATGACAGTGTCTTCTGTGCTGATGGCATAACCAAGGTGAGTAGATAGCTTCAGGATGAGGGCTGGTCACCAGAAAAACCAACCATTAGAGGGTTAGAGCTTTCAGCCCCACTGGGAAGGGGAGAGGGGCTGGGGATTGAGCTCCATCACTAATGGCTGGACCAGTCATGCCTACATAATGAAATCTTAGTGGGTTTCAGGGAGCTTCCCAGTGGGTGAACACATCCATGTGCTTGGAGGATGGTTGAGGGCATGGAAGCCTCCCAACCTCCCACCCTACCCCCGTCCATACCTTGCCCTATGCCTCTTTTCCACTTGGCTGTGCCAGAGCTGTACCCTTTATACTCAACAGATAATAGTAAACAAAGGTCTTTCCTGATGTCTATGAGTTGTTCTGGCGAATTATCAAACCCAAGGAGGGAGTTGTGGGAATCTTCTAATTTGCAGGCAGCTGGGCAGAAGTGTGGGTAACCTGGGCACCCCACTTGTGGCTGGCGTCTGAAATGGGGGCAGTCTTACGGGACTGGCCCTTGACCTGTGGGGTCTGCATTAACTCCAGATAGTTAGCATCTGAACTGAATTGGATTTTTGGACACCCAGCTGGTGTCAGATAATTGGTTGTTGGTATCAGAAAAATAAAAACCACACAGGCCCTCAGACTACTGTCCTCCTGTGGCTGTGTCCCCATCCAGAAAGCCCCGGCCAGCTGGGAAGACTGTCTTCTGCTGCCTTCCCAGCCCTCTCAGGGCCTGGCAGCAGGATGGATGGTAACAGGGGGGTCTGCATCCTCTGCCCCCACAGTCCCTCCCACTGTGCACCATGAGCACCTGCCCCGGCTGAGCCTTTAGGCCTCTCACTCCTCTTCCATCAGGAACAGATCTCAGTCCACAGTTCAGCTCTCCCTTCTTTATAATTGATGTTCAATTTTCCACCTCCAGCTCTGACCTCATCTGGAACTTGGTCTTTTAAGTGTCTGGCTAGCCTTCGAATGCCTCCGCAAGTATGAATTCCCAACCAAATGGACCCTCTTCCTCCAGAGCAATTCCCTCTCCCAACTTGCTGAATTCTTTTTGTGGGTTCATTAAATGCTTATTGAGTTCTTAATATGTGCTAAGCACTGCCCTAGATGTTGGAGCTACAGTAAAAGAATAGGATCAGGTTCCTGCCATCAAAGAGCTTACAGTCTAGTTGAAAATGTGTGTGCTTGACCTCGATGAAGTAGCTGACAACCAAAGCAGGGGTCTCAGGATTTGTCTCACTGCACATATTATAGTGGAAACACTTGTGAAGTGAATAAATGTGAAATCAAAAGAAGGACTGCAAAACCTACCTGAGCTACTGGGACCACAGCACCTCATGTGTAAGGCACCTCTCTCCCTGTGGATACACCTTTCTGCAATTTCAGGTGTGGGCTTGGGGACTCTCTGCAAATACTGTTCCCTTTCTCTGGGTAACTCAGAGGTAACAACTGACTTTTCAAGTTACCAGCACTCTCTGCTCATAACATCACGATCAAGCTTTTAGAGAGAGAACAGCTAAAAACTACTCACAGCGAATGGCCACTGATGAGTCAGAAACCCTTAAAAGCTGTAATCAGGGGCCAGTGTCATGCATAGCTCCGTGGTTAGGCAAGCAGGAGTCACCTACAGGAAAGGATAATGATTATTCCCATCTGCATGAATGCTGTGCCCACCCCCCCAAGCACCTGGTTTCCCGTTAATTTGCCTGTGACATGTTGCTACACTTAATTGCATTTGACAATTAGTAACATTTCAACACCTCTTTTAATGGAACAATTAAGAGAGTGCTTGTCTTGGTTGCAAGAAAATATATGAGCTGATTTTTCAGAGGAAAAGAAAAAAAGACCAAACATAAACCCCCAGTGGTAATTCAGTTAGAGTCAGCTTTGAAGTAAGCCCTTTCTCTTTTTGCATTTTGCAAGAATTATGAGCCAGCATGTCTTTTCATGTTTGTTTGTTTGTTGCTTGGTTTCCCTGAATGAGCATTTCTCCGCCAGACAGCTCCGGGCTGTTCAAGCAGCCAAGTGATATTAATTACAAGGAAGAATGGATGCTAAGCAGTTGCTGTTACTCATTTCTCACTCGTGTTGTTGCATTGATTTCTTGGGAAAGCAGATGCCCTGAAGGCAGAACTTCCCACAATCAATGCGGGCCCCAGGGAAGGCTGAGAAGAGTCTTTGAACTTTTGTCCTGGTTTCCAGTTCCCTCCAAATAACAGACTCCTGGAGATGTGTTGTCCTGAGAAGTCCCTGGAAAAACTTAAATCACTGCTATTTTTAGTATTCAACACCTCCCCCCGCACACACACATGCATTAATAACAGAGAAAAATTATTCTGCTCAGTTATTACAAAACTGACCCTACAGCAGTAGTTTATAAATCTTGGGACTCACGAATAATACAATATTGTCACTGTAGACAAGCCTGCAAGGAGCGTGTGCTTGAAGACTCGCCTGATAAAGAGTTGTGAGGGGCACAGAATTAAGTGTCATTTGCGGCATGTGAACTCTTAGTTGCGGCATGCATGCAGGATCTAGTTCCCTGACCAGGGATCGAACCCAGGCCCCCTGTATTGAGAGCACGGAGTCTTAGTCATTCGACCACCGGCCGCAACTAAAGATCCCGCATGCTGCAACTAAAGACCCTGTGTGCCACGACTAAGACCCGGCGCAGCCAAATAAATAAATAAATATTTTTTAAAATACATAAATGTCATTTGCAAGGGTTCATGCATTTCACTTTCCAAAACAATCATTTAGCAGAGCGGATAGGATGGATCGTTGAAGTGGTTTCTGTGTTAGAAATGTCCCAAGAATATGAGACAACCTGGTCAAGGCTATCGTTGTTGCCCCGTGCCCACCAAACTAAAGAGCAGATCCCACCTTTAAAGTCCACTGCCATCCTCGTTCTAGACAACTTGGATTCCTGCTACCTCTGACAATGACCACTACTCTCCTATGACCACGTGGCTGCCGGCTGTTCCTTCTGTCTGCAATGATGTCTTCTGCCTGCAGTGATGTCTTCTGCTTGCCCCAAACCCACCATTTCTCAAGATACAGCTCACATATCATGTTCTTCATGAAGCTTCCTCTGACCCCCTCCCCCTTTCTCTCAGACCCTTCACCGCTTGGAAGCTTCCTGTATCACTCATTATCTATGTCTTACAGGCATCTGGACCATTTGCTCATGACTGAGTAGATTGTAAACTCTGAGGCCAGGAGTCCTATATGATTGTTCTTTAAATAAGCCATACACTCCAGTACAGTATATTATTATTTATATTATTAATGATAATTATAACTGTCAGGTATTCTTCAATAAGCATTTGTTGAATTAAATTGTATGGAATTGTCAGAAAGGAGTCTGACTTTTTAAGAATGTTACTGGTTTGATTGACAGTTGCCTTTTTTACCCTACCCACCCCCCAAAAGTGCCTGTACAGGTGAAAGGCTGGGAAGGCAAGGAAAACATTTCTGCTCCTCCAGCTTTGATTTAACACCCCTCCACCAGCTTAGGTTGGTACATCATCCCCTCTGGAGTGGCTGGGCGTTTGTAACCCCAGCGCTGTCACAATGTCCCCCAAGGGAGAGATGCAATCAGAAGAGCAATAATGACTTCCTGTGAGCTGGAATGAGCAACTTCATCTCTCAGGTCATGAGGGCAGCCCTCTTCTGAGACCCACCACAGATTTGTCACCATCCTTTCTCTTCCTTTCCACACTGACACTATTCCCTCTTCCCTTCCCCTCCCCCCAACACTACAGCTTGTACCCAAGGGCCCCCAATTGGACTGTCTAGACATCTAAATAGAACTTTCACAGGCTCCATCCCTCTCCTGGGTCAGGAGAGAAGGGGGTCACTGCTCCCAAAAGATGAACTTCTTGGACTGAAATCCTCATCACTTGCGCCTTCCCAACACACATCCTCACACAGCTAACTGCACACGCTAATGCCACATCTTGCTAATTGTATTACCCTTGCTGGTTATCATTAAGGTCTTGCTTTCAGGACACAGAGAGAAGCAACCACATAATGATCAAGGAAACAAATGGAGCGTATCACTGCAGCCACCGTGCAGTGATAATGAGTTACATAAATCAAAAGTTCAGTAATTTACCTATCAGATCGAGCAGTGAATAGGGATTTTCAGTTATTGTGATTGTCTTGTGATAGATTTTTTTAAATAACTCTTGTACACAGATGTTCTAGAAACTAGAAATGTGTTTCCTAAGGGGAAGCAGCAGAATGCTGTGCAAAGAACATGGCAGCTTGATGAGTCAAGAGACCCTTGAGAATTTAGCTCTGCCACCTTGCGGAGAGAAGCCAGCTCCCTTCTCTGGCTTTCAGATTCTTCCATCAAATACTGTATGTAGGAGGGTCTTTGCACTCCTGAGGATCCCTTTCTCGCTGAGATTCTAGGTACCTACAATCCTCAGACAAAATGCAACAGGACACCTCCTGCCTTCCACTTTCTAGAGAGAATTGAGCTGCAGTTTTAGTGAAAGTCAGCCAGCCCTTCATCAACTAAAGAAACATAAGTTTTTCCTCACTCTGTGTGCATTGCTTCACTCCCCAGATCCTACACTAAATCAAGGGATGGTATAACCCTCTTCCTTTTTTTACACTTGGTGAAATGGTTTGTCTACGTGTGTAGCTGGGTGGTGTCATCCACGGTAATTTGTCTTGGGTTAGAGCACAAACTGTTTGCATGTTAAACCATTTTGTTTTGTTGGTGATTTGTGGGTTCCTAAGGGGCCTAGGAACAAGGTTCCTTTGAGGGAGAGTGGCCAAGAACATGTGTGTGTACATGTATATGTGTATACATATGTATGAGTGTGCATGTATGTTTGGATATATATGCGTACCTGTGTGTATATACATGCATGATTCTGTGTGTATGTGTGTATGTATGTGTATGCATGTGTATGCATGTAAGTGTGTATGTTAATATGTGTATCTATCTGTGTGTGTGCGTGTGTGTCCGTGTGAGTTTATGTATGTGCATGTGTATCTATATATGTGTATATGTGTATATGTGTATGTATCTGTGTATACATGTGTATGTTTCTGTGTGTGTAAGTATGTATGTACATGTGTGTATGTAAAATGCAGAGCTGACACCTCCTGGTTTAAGTCCCTAGATCAAATGATGGTTATGTTTATGATAAAGAGGACGAGGATGCCAAAAGTTCACCCCTCCCCAAACCACTGGCCTCTGCCTCCTTCTCCAAGCAAGGATCCCTTCACTCCAATAACAGGGAGAAAATAATAATCTTCTCTGCATGGAAAGAGACTCGCCAAGCATGAAGAAAGTTGGCGCTGGCTCCGTTAGAAATGAACAGATAAACAAACAAATGGGAGCTTGGAAGGAGGAGATGGTTTATGAATAAAACAATGTTTTATTAAGTTGCTATTAAATTTCAATTGAACAGTGCTTGGGATACATAGGCACAGATATATTCCTGAAACTAATTGGTTTTCCACATCTGCCTTGCTTCCTAATTGGACTAATTACTGCACTGTAGGATAATGTTCGTCGTACTACAGAAAGCAAGAAACCTTGATTTACAGTGAGAGGAGCAGCAATTAGAGGGAATTAATTCATAAAGCAACATCTAAATAAATCATATTATGAAAAGACAGCAATGTAATTACTGTGACTGGTGGGTCCCTGGTGGGGGAACATCAAACTTAAACCTCAAACCAAGCTGCTGAATTCTCCTCGGATCAGTGTACCATCTCCTATTTCATCAAGCATGTACTACCTATTCTTTAAGGCCTAATTGAGGTGCCACGTCAAAAACAATATGCCCCAACACTTCTCCTCTCTAGTGGCGGCAGAAAAAACCATCAAGTTCTCACCACCTCATATTTGTCCTTTGTCAGAATTAAATATGAGCTCAGCACGACGTGGATAATGTGTTATGTATGGCTGCACTTTCAGAATGGGATTCTTTGCAAACTTAAGTGTCATTATGAATCCTCTCTTGACATCCAGTGGCATTTTTGGGGTTGTAGCTAAGAGCGCTTATTAGTAAGAATAGCATGTTAAACTCCGGCGTTTCAATAATTCATCTCCCCTTGCTAAGAAGTCCCTGGCTAAGGTCCTGCTTGACTGTAATGGGTCTGAAGGCTCTACAACATTCACACCAGCTCCCTCCCCTTTGACAGTAGACATCCTCTATTTTCCTTCTGTTTTTCTTTTTGTTTTATTTTTCTTTCCTCCTTCTTACTATCATCCTGACTGAATCTGAAGGGAACTTGTGCACAGCCTCCAGAGTAAATCTCTTGAGCCTCAGTTTCCCATAAAATCCATAAAATTCAGTGATTTCCTCCTAACTAACATTCCGCCTGCAATATGCTTTTTTTAAAAAAATTATTTATTTATTTATTTATTTATTTATTTATTTATTTTTGGCTGTGTTGGGTCTTCACTTTTTTTTTTTTTTTTAAGAATTTATTTATTTATGACTGTGTTGAGTCTTCGTTTCTGTGCGAGGGCTTTCTCTAGTTGCGGCAAGTGGGGACCACTCTTCATCGCGGTGCGCGGGCCTCTCACCATCGCGGCCTCTCTTGTTGCGGAGCACAGGCTCCAGACGCGCAGGCTCAGTAGTTGTGGCTCACAGGCCCAGTTGCTCCGTGGCATGTGGGATCTTCCCAGACCAGGGCTCGAACCCGTGTCCCCTGCATTGGCAGGCAGATTCTCAACCACTGCACCACCAGGGAAGCCCCGGGTCTTCACTTCTGTGTGAGGGCTTTCTCCAGTTGCGGCAAGCGGGGGCCACTCTTCATCACGGTGCGTGGGCCTCTCACTATCGCGACCTCTCTTGCTGCGGAGCACAGGCTCCAGACGCGCAGGCTCAGTAATTGTGGCTCACGGGCCTAGTTGCTCTGCGGTATGCGAGATCCTCCCAGACCAGGGCTCAAACCCATGTCCCCTGCATTGGCAGGCAGATTCTCAACCACTGCGCCACCAGGGAAGCCCCTGCAATATGCTTTTAATAGGGTTTTCTCACTTTTTCACATCCGGGCACATATACAAAATGATGTTTATACAACACCAGGGAAATCAGAGAGCCTGTTTGTGGCCAAAGGCCATTAGGGTTTCTGGATCCAGGCTCTGGCTATCCCAGGACCTGCCCTCCTGCCGTGCTGACTGAGGAATCAGTACGTTGGCACCCCTAAGACCCATTGGTGCCATGGACACCCACTGGGGAACTCTTCCCCTAGGAAGCTACACTCTCTACTTCAAAGGAACCTTCTGCACTCTCATTGGCCTGGAGTAACCCTGTCCTGCAGCCCTCTACTTTACAATACAACAGGTTATTACTCTCGGCAGGTAGCCCCCACTCACTGTCTGCCAGGAGGCCTGACTTTGCTCATCTCTATCTACCAGTAGAGAGGTGGGGACCACACAGAGGAAAATATTGTAGGAAAATAGCCTCCAGTGTAACCACACACAGTGCGAGGGCTCTGAACTTCCCTCGTAATGGGACTTATTCCATGCCTATTAAATCAAGAAGTCAAGAGTTTATCAGGAGTCAGAGAATTCTTTAGAAGAATGTCATTGACTTCCAGGACTAATTGTCAAGAACAAGGGCTTTTATTTATTTATTTTTTAAAGGTATCTTTTCCAACTTTTTTTAAAATTAATTAATTTATTTATTTTTGGCTGTGTTGGGTCTTCGTTTCTGCATGCGGGCTTTCCTTAGTTGTGGCAAGCGGGGGCTACCCTTCATTGCAGTGCACAGGCTTCTCACTGCAGTGGCTTCTCTTGTTGCGGAGCACGGGCTCTAGGCATGTGGGCTTCAGTAGTTGCAGCATGCAGGCTCAGTATTTGTGGCTCATGGGTTCTAGAGTTCAGTTCAGTAGTTGTGGCGCACGGACTTAGTTGCTCCGCAGTATGTGGGATCTTCCCGGACCAGGGATCGAACCCTTGTCCCCTGCATTAGCAGGCAGATTCTTAACCACTGCGCCACCAGGGAAGTCCCAGAACAAGGGCTTTTAGAATCAGAAAGACTTGGATTTAAACCTATTTCTGTGATGTTTAAGCTTGAATATACTATTTAACCTCTGTACCTCAGTGTTCTCATCCTCAAAATGTGGATAATAATATCTGCTTCATGAGGTTGTTGTGAGGATTAAGTAATACTGTGTATGTAAAGAATTTAGCTCCTTCTTAGGCCGAGAATAAGTTTCAAAAAATAAAAATTACCGTTAGTATTATTATTATTACTGTCCCCATCTAATTCTTCTGGTCATTCTAATGTAACCTCACCAAATGGTCGCCCATCTGAATTCCTCTGAGAAACAAAATTTACTTTGTTCTCAAGCAGCCCATTCACTTTTCAAGCAGTCTCATTGCTCCTGATTCCAACTTCTGGATCTACATTATGTCAGAATGTCTGTGTCATTTCAAAATCATTCCTTTTGCCCAAATTGATACAGCAACATCATTCCCAGGTAGCTGAGTGAGCTCCCTTTCCCTGTTAAGACATGATCTTAGGAGAGCTTTCAACTGGGGCTCATTTTGGAGATAATGATTCAAACACTGTTCCAAACAGATTCTTCAAATCCAAAGGAGTATCTACCCTGATCTTGTGAACATAATTCTACCTAGATATAGAAAAACAATTGTCAATAGAGAACAGCTTTGTTTTCAAAAAAGCTTATTTTATTTCTATTTATCTCCAAGCATTTCCTTAGGATGCAGATCTGAAAGAACAAGTTTCCTTGTGATGTAGAATAGTATTTCATGCTGCATTCCCAGACCCTCCTGGATTCTATGAGATTATGTAGGTAATGAGTTAATATAAATTAAAGTTGAATAAATGTGAACAGGTCCACATGAAGTACAATGGCCTCAAACATCACAGGAAGCAGAGGATGTCCAGTAGAGGATCTGGATTTGTCTTTGTAAAACAAGGGCTCCAACAACACCAGCAAGCCCTATCAGGGTGAAGGCACTGTTGGGCAGGACTTCAGTAGGTGTACACAGGGGGCCTTCTCTCTATGTCCTGTGGCCAGAGAAGTGGCCAGAGTGCAGCTGAATCCCAGCAGAGGCCTCCAACACCTCCATCCGCTCACTGTTTTGTGGGGTGAGGGTGGGAGCAGCTTTGTATGGGGGAGATAGATACACATTTGGAGCTCAAATGTCTAGCAGTCTAAGCTTAGTTGCTGGCTCTTAGGGAGATACTGAGAAACACAGCTCCATGTTGCCTGGGATGCTTGGGGCCCTCAAGACCAGTGGGAAGCTAAGTTTTGACACAACCCCTCCTTCTGTGGAAGGGGGATCCCTTGATCCCAGCTAGCTCAGTATCAGGCAACCCAGGCTTCGAAGCTCATGCACTGGACAACCCTCATGTTCCTCCAGACTTCCAGCTCCACATCCTAACAGCCATGTGATTTTAGGAAAGTAACTTGGACTGTCTGAGTCCTCACTGTCTCAAAAGTAAAATGTGAGCGCTACCCATGCTTATCCCACAAGATTATGGTGTAAGGAGTAAATGAGATGCTGTGCACAAAATTCTTTTAGTCAACAGTAGTGATCCCCTGGGCTCTCAGGTTGTTTAGGACAGCCCATTTGGGAACATCTTCCTTTTCAGGAACAGGAGGCTGGGCAGTAAACCCCCCCCCCATCTTTTTCTTTGATGTTCTATAGTCACCTCACATTACGCTGTGTCAAATCACCTTCATATGATGGAGAAGGATTAACATAATATGATGTTGGAGGGCAAGTTGCTGCTTGATACACCGTAAATTCCTCCATTCAAAAGCAAAGTTGCACAGCTACTTACCTGCTCTTAACAAAATATTCATCCAATATACGCCAGAAAGACGAGGGATGTTTCAGGCAAGCAGACAAGGATCCATCCTGATTTGTGATGCTTAATGCCATGGCAAGGACACCTTGCAATTGGATCCCCAGCTAACGTGGAAAATGTGGAGAGATGTCACTTCAGAAAGATACAAACCAGGAGGGGCAGAGATTTGTTCAACACTGTTTACCATTTCCGTCTCTTTGTCTTTCTCTCTCTGTCTCTATCTCTATCTGTCTCTATCACTATCTTTCCATGTCACCCATGTAATCCAGCCACCACAATTTGAGGATGGCCAGGTATATGCAGATACCTCACATGTGTTTCAGCCTTCAGCCCCATTGCAGATCTCAGCCAACGGCCGGCATCATTGGCAGAAGGCATGTCTTCCGTTATTCCAGCTCCCATTCTTCAAGTCTTCCAGCTGAGACCCCAGACGTTGCAGAGCAGAGAAAATACCCTGTTGAAATTCCTGACCCATAGAATCCAGGAGCATAACAAATGGTTCTTTTATACTACTAAGTTTTAGGGTAATTTATTATGTATCCATAGTAACTGTAATATCTTAATAATAACAGACTTAATAATAACAAAGCTTTATAGCTTTTCATATTCACTACTCACTTAATCCCCAATGGGAGACATATTATTACTCTCCTAATTTTATGGAAAGGCAAAGTTCCTTGATTAATAGACAGAGCTAGCAGATGGTAGAGCTAACATTAAAACCAAAATCTTCTGGCTCCAAATCTTGGAGTTCTTTCTCTATATTATCTTTACTGGGTCACACACTGCATTTTGGTGAACAGGAGACGGCTTCAATCAGATCTGGGGTTTTCAGTTGATTCTAGTGGCAGAGTAGCATGTTATGTGCTGTGGTTCTGGGATTCGATTTGCCTGGGTTCAATCCCTAACTCTGCCTCTTATGAGCTGTATTGTAATTGGTCAGAACCCTTTGGGGCCTTTCCATGACAGACCCCTCCCCCATATCTTCTGCTGTAGCTCCTCTCTGAAGTACCTAGATATTAGTATCTCATGCATACTTCCTGAATTTTTCGGATACTAAAAACCACCACCAAATGGAAGAAATTAACTGCTTGATGATCATGAGCACATAGCTCCCAGACCTTCTGGTGCCTAAGGATGGATAATGTTAACTGCCCTGTGACCTCAGCATCAACCAATCAGAGAACTGTGCATGAGCTGATCACAGACCCTGGGAAGCCCCTCCCTCACCTTGCTGAAATACTCACTTTTAAAATGCTTTGCTGAAATGTTTCAGGGAGTTCAAGAGTTTTTTGGCCATGAGCCGCCTGTTCTCCTTGCTGGGCCCTGCAACAAAGATTTCTCTTCTAAAATCCGAGCTTTCAGTTTGGCCTCACTGTACAACAGGCACACAAACTTGTGTTCAGTAACAGTATAATTTGGGCAAATTAAGAGATGTGCTGAGTTTCTTCATCAGTAAGTAATTTAGAACAACGCCTGGCACATCAGTGATGCTCAATCAATGTTGATTCTGATTATGGTTTATAGAATTGCTCTTAGGCTCAGGAGGAGGGACCCCTGCCCTAGGCCTTCCACTTAAGTAGGATGCACTTTGACCCATATCTCTAGTCACGCCCTTCCCATAGGGTGAAAGTACAAGGAACCAGGAGGACAAAGCATTCTAGCCCATGTCCTTCCCTCCAGAGTGTCCTTCCCTCAGAGTGTCGGGATCGTGGAATTCCCTACACACATGGCTGCAAGCCCACTTCCATGGCACAAACTATTACCATCTTTGATTCTTCATCCTAAGGGCAGACTGTGTTTTGTCATATTCACCCTAGGCTGAAGGGTGGGCAAAGCTTGGCTGCTTGCAGGGGGTGTGGATGAATCTTACACATGCAAGCTCAGAATTCTCACATGTGTGTGCAAAACTTCTTATGTCATGAATAAAGCCAGGAATGGGGAGAGAAAAGGGTGTGGATGATGAGCTGGTGTCCAGGATCCAGTTCTTCCTGTTCTATATATTCCATCATGTAACCCCCCAAAATTTGAAGTTTGATCTGGGCTTCCAAGTCATTATGAAGGTCTATTTGTTAAGACAGGAAACCAGAATATATTCTGTTTAGCATGTTTTTTATCTTGATTTATACATTTTAAATATTTAGACATTTAATGTTTGGGTCTCCATTCACATTTTTATCCCAGGCCCTGAAAATGTTAGGATTGACAGATTGATTAGGAAAGAGACAAAAGGCAGGGAGGCTAGCTGCAGGGCCCCTGTAGGCATTCAGGTGACAATGGAAGGCCAGATTAGGGTTAGAGACTTTAAAAGGAGAAAACAGAAGTGAGAGACATTTCAGCAGTAGAAGTGATCAGCCTCACCCCTCAGTGGAATGAAGGGTTTGAGAATGGTCCCAAGTGGCTTCTCAGATTTCTCTAGTTAGTCCATGGATATAGAAAGGATGATGGGAGAAGCAGCAGATTTGGGGAGGGTAGGGAACAAAGTGAGTCTGGTTCTGTGTCTGCTGAGTTTCAGGTGCCAGCAGGCTATCTACACGGTGAGGACTGTGGCTTGAGATATATAGGTTTGGTAAATATTAAGGCATGGAATTGATGCAATCACCAGAATGGGAAAAAGGGGCTGGGCAGCACCTCGGAGGAAGAAAAGCCAGATAATATGCTATATCAGCCAGGGTAAGCTAAAGTAACAAATAGCCCCCAAACCTCAGAAACTTACAGCATCAAAGGTTTATTTCTCATACATTTGCATTGCAGGTCACTCATGGCTCTGCCGCATGTTCTCTAACCAGTTCCCATGCAGGTGGAAGAGCATGACTGGTGGGATTGCAGAGGGAAAAGAGATTGTGGCAGTTCACATACTGGCTCTTAAAACTCTTTCTTGGAAATGACACGTGACTCTGCTTCTCACGTTTCATTGGGTAAAGCAAGTCACATGGTCAAGCCAACCATCAGTGTGGTAGGGAAGAGGCAGTGGTTACTTTTGAACGGTAGTAATGTAGTCAATGACATGACATTCCAGAAAAAACAAGTCTTCCTACCCTTATTTTTTCTACTCCATAACTGGAGCTGTCTAGCTTGGAAGTGGGCTGCAGGACTGCTTTTCAAATAATTAATAGTAGTTAACCAAGTTATGTGGTGGGGAGAGAGGGATTAATGTGCTGATATTCCAAATGCGAGCAAAAGCATACACAAACTTATAGAGATGAAACAGAGCATTAATTCACTCAGTAAGCACTTATTTATCATCTACTAAATACCAAGTACCAGGAAAAGATCTTCCTACAAACCCAGGAAACGGCCTAACACACCCAATAAAACTAATGATTTATAGCCATAAGGAACACAAACATTTTTTTATGAAGCAGTTTCTAACTGCTTTATATCCATTAGCCATCTCCCCTCAGTAACTCGGTACAGTGATAATTATTACTATCATTTTACAGATGAGGAGTGTGACGTTCAGGGCCTGTATAACTTCCCCAAATTTACACAGCTGGCTAAGGTCAGAGGCTGGATTCCAATCCACTCCCAGTTCTAATCTCCCATTGAACCGTCTATCCTCAGCATTCAGAGGTCTGCCCGAAGTGAGAAAGAATTCAGGCACAGAGTATACAGAACAAAGGCTCGAAAAGAGACCGGAAGCTAGTTAATAGGCTACACCAATTCACTTTAGATGGTGTCAAAGAGAATAAGCACAGGCCCAAAATGGTATCACTTATGCAAAACCCATGATACCAAACCTAGATGTAATACCTAACCTAATTGCAGCTGAGACCTTCGCTAGAAATGTAACCTTAATCAACCAGTCTGGAATTTTCTGGTCAACACCAATAAAGTAATCTGTCATGTGGACCCTCTCCATCCCCTCAGAGGAAGAAGAGGCAATCTGCATGATGAAACCATAGCCTTTCCCTTCTCCCAGAAAAGAAGATATCCTGGCCTAAAAATAATCCTTTCTTTTCTTTTTCTAATAGCTCCCTTACCGCACCCTTCTTCCTATAAAAACCTTTCATTTTGTACAACCCCTTGGAGTCCTCTTCTAGTTGCCAGATACCGTGCTACCCAATTCATGAATCATTGAATAAAGCCTATTAGATCTTCAAATTTACTTGGTTGAATTTTGTTTTTTTAACAATGGTGAAGTTTCTTCCTGGTGGACTCCTGGAGGGAGTGATGCTTTAACTAAGAACTGTTAAAAAAACAAAATTCAACTGAGTTAACTGTCGACTGAAAAAAACTAAGCACAACGGGAGAGTTGTAAGTTAAGTTTTATTGGGGGCAAAATGAGGACTATAGCTTGGGAGACAGCATTTTGGACAGCTCTGAGGAACTGCTTCGAAGAGGTAGGGGGGAAGGTCAGTGTTATATATGATTTTAGTGAAGGGGGTGCGTGCAGTCAAGCACACATTTTGGCAGAGGCTTGCTGCTAGTCACGAGGAGGAAATATCACAGTTAATGATTTTAGTACTTTTCCAGATACAGGGAGATGCAAGAATTGGGCTCATAAAATCTTCTCCTGAAAATATCTAACTATCTGAAAGCCTGTTCTGCCAGTTTTTCCCAGAGCACAGAGTGCCTCATTCCTGATCTCCACCCTGAACTCCTTTCAGGGGCTGTTGAAAGTCAGCAGCTGCAGTGGCTCATGATTTTTAATCCTTGTAGAGGTAGAGGGCAAGTGCCAATTTGTAGTTGGCAAAATGTTAAAGATCTTATTGGCTTTATTCAACAATTCATGAATCGGGCAGCATCCCATCTAGCGACTAGAAAGGAGCCTGAGGAACTGTACAAAACAGAAGACTCTTATATGCAGGAGGGATCAGGACAAGGAATTTATACCTGCTAAAAGTGGATTGTTTGTGGCAAGGCCACCTTCCTATTGGTGACAGCAGGGATCTATCAGTTAGATGACCTCATTAATGTTGACCAGGTAATTCCAGCTTGACTGGTTTAAGATTTCATTCCTTGGAAAGGCTGAAAGTGTCATTAAATTGGATATTAAGTCTTGGTTTGATGACATCTGGTGACAAGTGACTTCCTTTTGGGGCTGTTGTCTTTTCACAGGAAGGACTGTCAAATATGGAAGACCAAGCATGAGCAAAGGAACTGCACCGAGACCATGCGGTGAGTAAGGATTGTGGAGGACAGTGGAGAACTGATTTGGTGGAGAGATCATATCAGATTTTGAGCTCCAAAATAGTAACCATCTTCCTCCATGTCTTTCCTAATCTCCCAAGCAGGTTCAGACTAATTCATGGAACATTTTGCATCTCTCTTCAAACCACATATTCTATCTTCTATTACACATGTAGCAGCCTTATCTTCCAAGATTGTAACTTCCTAACAGCCGTGACAGTGTCCTATTCATCTTTGTTTCCCAACACTTGGCATTTAGTAGCATCTCAATGTGTCTGCCCAACTGAGGATTGTTCCTCAAATAAGTCCTCCTGTGGGCAAGGAGAGCTGCCTTTGATTGGAGAAATTTTAATGGCTATATTTTGAAGAGGGGTTAAGGGGGGATCCTAATGGGATGGGTGTAATTGGAGAGAAGGAAAGATTATTTCCAGAACATTAGGGGTCGCAGTTATTTGAAGAATCAAAGACAGTCTTCTCTGTCAGCTCACGGAAGCTCCTTTGCATTTAAAAGCAATGCCATTTACTTACAAATTATAGTGCTTTTGATGCAAATGAACTGCTTCTGGACAGTTTCCTCTCCCCCAGATTAGCTAAGAAATGTGGGGAAATTGACCAAGGATGCAGAATGCTGAGCCTGACCTGAGGCATATTAAAATAAAGCTGCTATTTAATTATTCCTATTTCTGAAGGGAGAGGCAATTAGAACCCAGTGAAATGGCAGGGGGGACTGGCCCAGCATTTTGCTTTTAATCATGTGAATTCTTGGGTGTGAAGGTGGCCAGCAGAGCACACTTGACCAGACTGTGTAGGGAAATCGCTGAGCGCAGAGGCCTGTCCCAGGCCAGACCTGACCCAGACATGCAGAAGAATTGTGGTAAATTACTGAACCCCTTTGGCCTTCAGTTTGTTAAGCAGGGAGACCCATCCCTGCCCTCTTCATGGGAGGACTGGTGAGAGAATATTAATCTAGTGGCTGGTATTCGACAATTTACAATTTATAAAGTCTTTTTGCACCCATTATCTCGTTTGATCCCCACAAGACCCTGTGAGGTGGGAATTATCATTATATGCATTTTCAACAGGAAAACTGGGACTGGTAGAGGTTAAACTGTGCAAGTCACACAGTTAGTTATGGAGGCATGCTGTTTCTGACTCCAAATCCCATTCAACCCTTCTTTCTCCTTGATAGATAGAACAATGATGAAAAGTGTAGGGGAGAAAAATTTATTTTTCTTTTACCCAGATTAGGTTCTTCAGCAGGACTCCTATGCATGAGACTGGCCAAAACCAGATTAACAAGAGAGAAACAAACAGAAGTTTATTAACAGGTGCATTGCTCGTAGGAGCATCCAGCAGTGAGTAACTCAAAGGGGTGGTTGGAATTTGAGCTTATGTACCATCTTAGGCTAAACAAAAGGAAAAAGTGTTTGGGGTCTCTGGGTAGAAGGGGGGGATGAGGAGGCAAGTTTTGGAAAGGTGACCAGGAAAGTATGGTGGTAAACTTGTTTAGTAAAGTGTTGTTTGGTGAGATTTGTTATGCAGATTTACATTGGTGATAAGAATTGTTAAGAGTCCTCCTCTTCCTGGTATGGGCAACAGAAACATCTCTTAAAGTGAAAATTTCCTTTGTAAAAGGAAAATTTGTGCCCTCCTTTTAGAGCTTTGCCTGCACCTTCTGGTTCTCAACTGCCTTTTAACTCAAAATAATCCATATGCCAAAGAGGTATATTTTTGAGTGGCATCTTCCGGTACCCTTTAGAAGATAAGCCATACCTAATAATATTACTCTTTAAGAGCCATGCCTATATGCTAATTCATTTAATCTTCCCAACAACCTAATAAGGTGGGTACTATTATTATTTTCACTTTACAGATGAGGAGACTGAGACACAGAGAGGCCATGATCACATACATCACCAATAGGTATGGAACTGTGATTAGAATTTAGGAAGACTGGTTCTAGAACATATGTTCTTATGCCTTAAGCAATGACTTTTCCCATTTCCTGTGGCAGAGCAGAAGGGCTCTGAGTAGTTACAAGTATGATATTCCTTGAAAAATGAAAGCACGTATATGCTCCAATTCCCCGCTCTCTTCACCCAGAAATCTTTCCTTCTAACAATCATGTTGCCAGGAACTCTACCATTACCAATCATTTCTCTGGACAAAGTTATTAGTCCTCCTTGTTTAAAGGCTCTCACCTTTCCTGCCTTCTTCCCGCCCACCCTACCCTCACGTACATGCACACAGAATAGTCTAAAACTCTAGCAGCAAGTCCTCCATGACCTTGACCCCTCTTGCCTCAACTCTTCCCCTCCCTCCTTCACACCCTGCCCTCCCAATGCACCAAACCCTTGGAAGTTCCTCAAAGGGACCACAATCTCTTGCATATCAGTGCACCTTCCTGTTTAATTCTCCCTTCCTCATTCCCTGTTAGACACCTCCTTTTTAAAGTTCTTTGCTGCTCTCCCAGCTTACTTTCAGTGCATCTCCTCAGTGCCCCCATAGCAACCTGAGCATTTTCTTTTCATAGGGCATAATGGTTGGAGCAAATAAACTGAGAGCTACTTAAATGAAAAGGGTTGTTTTTTTGTTTATCTCTGTACTACCTAGGTCAGTGCCTGGTACTTAGTAGTGAAAGGATTCAGAACCAGCCTCCCTGAAATGTGCCACTTTGGCATGTGGATTTATTTGAGCTGAAGACAATCAAGGCCCAAATGACTCAGGAAGAGCTTTTCACCTTTCCCCTTAACTGCCCAAAAGAATTTAGATTGAGGGCCTGGTCCAGGAAGAGAGCTATCACCAAAGATAGCTACAAAGAATATGGGCTAGGTGTGGTAAATTGGGTGGAGGGAAGCTAGTCAGGGCCTGTGGACCAAATTCCTCTCTGTGTCCCATTGTCTCTGTATGGCATGGAAAACGTTTGTTTACCAAACATTTGCTTTTCCCATCTTCCTGTAAATTGTCTTCCTCCCCTTTGCAGTCCTAGACCCCTACCACCTTCTTAGCTCAGAACAGCATGTTAGCTCACTTGCCTAACTGCCTGTGGGTCTCATATTCTTATGGGGCTCCCATACATACATAATTAAATTTGTTTTTCTCCTGTTACTATGTCTTATCTCAATTTAATTATTAGACCAGGCAAATGAACCTAGTAGAGTAGAGGAAAATTTTTTCTTTCCCAACAGTTGGTGACCCAGATAGGATTAACTTCACTGACTGGACACTGCTCAGTCTGAGGCTGCTACAGCTGAGAAAACTGGGAGCTCTGACAACAAGCCAGCAGAAGGTAAAAATTCTTACCAGTTCAGTCTTCCAGCCTGCAAAATCCAATGGAAGCAAGAGTGGTGAGAGTCTTTTCTTTACTTTTCTAAATTTAAATTAGCAGGAGAAAATATTATAGGTATAGCAACTTTGGTAAAGATTTGTTGTTATGCTTCTTATTGATCCTTTCCCTCACAGAGATGACCACTTTCTTTCTTTGTCTCTGTCTGTTGTGTCATTTTTCATAAGGAGGAAAACCATAGGGTAGAATGTAGTCATAGGCCCTGTAAGTCTGATATTTGAGTCATCCTCACAGACTGGTTGAGTTCATGATTCTCACCAGACTGGAGTATGTTTAGACACATTTTGCTGTGGGTTCGTGTGCATATGAGGTAAAGGCTTCTGTTAAGGGACATCTTGGAAGCCAAATCTGTGAAATTGGCAGGCATGGATCAAGCACTTAAAAGCTATTAGAGTGCTCACCACCTAACTCAAAGACTCTCATGTTAAGATCAGTTGGTCATGGAGAAGGTTAGATTGACACTAGGTCACCCACCAAACCTCAAGAAAATTCCGTACAACAAGGTGTTCTGTAAAATACCACACAATCGTCCACCCAGTGACGCATTTGTCTTAGGTATCAAATTTAGAAAGGAATTTGAAAGATTAGTGACCATTCACAACCCCACTCACAGGGACTGATGCCAAAAACTTGGCCTCTCTGCAGCAGTGCTGAATCAAATCTCAGAGACGGAGTTTGGGGTGTAGTAGAAAAGAATAGCTTTATTGCTTTGCCAGGCAAAGAGGGACACAGCAGGCTCCTGCCCTTGAAAACCGTGTGTCCCCACCCAGGAGGATTTGTTGAGGAGTTTTATAGTGATGGTTCAAGGGTGGGACTGCTGATAAGATTAGGGTGTGTGCGGGGCCGGCACCCTTTTAATCTGGTCTCAGATAATCTCTTGATGAGCTTCTCTGTTTCCTTTAATCTGGCCTCAGGTGGTCTTCTCTGGAATGAAGAATGCTGACATCTTCCATTTGTTGGGGTTTTAGTTCTATAAAGAGCTCAAAGATATTGTTATATGTATCTCTTGAGGCAGAACCAGGACCCTGCCCCAAGGCTGCACTACAGTTTCTTGGCTACTCCTCCCTTATCTCTGCATCCTCTCCCTTCCCTGATTAGCAGCTGTTCGAATCTTTCCTTTGAGACTCAGGTAAGGTCATGGAAGCTGGAGTCTGTTCCCTGAAAACAAGGAAAGGGGGACACAGAAAGTCTTCCACGCCCAGGAGCCTTATAGTGTCCTACTCAGTTTCAGGACCTAGATTAACTGCTAAGGGGTATTCTTCCCCCTGTGATTATACCGTAATTATAGACAAGTCAGATGGCCCCCTGGGGGAGAAAAATACACACACAGGGGAAATAGATGACCAGAATTCCTCCTAGGCCCTCCCACAAATGATCAGCTGAAGGCTGATGTTCAGGGGCTGATAGAAGCAATCTAGAGGCTTTGCCCCTAAGGTGAATTGGTCCAACGTTGAATTGTGTACTCAAAAGGAAGGCTTTTTAAAATGCCTTATATGGACTTTTCAAAGACATAAATCTTTTGGTTTCCATCTTAGTTGGAAATCTTTTCCTTGATATAAAGAAGCAAATTGAAGATAGTATAGTTGGATGGGCAGGTCAGCTCCTTCATATCATTTAGGCTGCAACCTCGTTCTTTGAAGAATGAAAAGCAACTGTGTTTATCCTACAAATCTTTGCAAAAGTAGAAATGCAGCGCTAAAGACCTATTCCTTTTTACCAATCCCAAAACCTCCCCTGTTTACCTCAAAAGGCTTGTAAATATTGGTCTTAGGAAACCAGTCTTTCTTGTAGGAACTTGCATTCATTTCCTGTGCCTTTGAGATGCAAATATTAACTCTTATCTAGACCATTCCTAATTCCTAAGATTGAAAAAAGGGGCAAAGGATGGGAAGAGGCTTTTTAAACAAACTGCTATAAAAGCTTTCTTGCCCCAAATCTAGTCAGGTACACTTGACTTATTCCAATTCACTATTCTACAAACTAGTGAGTTTTGCACTGTCATACCCATCCCATGGCTACAATTTTAAATCAAAAACTATATGGTCTCTATGTCTGTCTTCATGTTTATGTATGTCTATGTATGTGCATTACAGATATATTTTTCTACCTCTGGATGGTATTGCCAAATTCATTTGTAAAAGAACTCTATTTAATTGGCTTTAAATAAGCACTTATAAATTAAGTATTTTTAAATCTCAGAAATATAATGGAAACTAACCCAAATGTTGTTCAAGTTTGCATGATCTAGGATAATTTTGGGTGAATAAAATCTAGTTTAAGTTTGTTGGTTTAATTAACACAGACATGTCTTTAGAGTTATCAGCATTAAGTATAATAGTTTTATTTTACCTAGGTTTACCGAAAGTCAAATAAGCTCATCTCTGTTACAAAATATGTCAGCAAGAAAAATAATTTAAGGTGATGGCTAGCTGCTTTAAAGTCTTATGAAATCTTCAGGCATAATCTAAATATGATTGTTAAAAACAAATGAATTGTGTAATAGATTTAAGTGGCATAAGAGTTTTTAGGTAACTTTTCAGTAATAATTGTTTTATGGTACGTCTGTTTTAAAACAGCTTCCCAAATCTCTTTGGTAACTTCCACCCTTAGAATTTTGCTAAGTTAAATTAACTGATGGGAATTCATTAAATGGCTAGATCATTTCCGAATAAGGTAAAACGCTAAAACATTAATTGCTAAATAAGTCTAAGTTTACCTATTCAATACTTTTAACCTCTTACTACAAACGAACAAAAGATATTTGGGTCTCTTAGTAAGCATGTTTTGTGCCACACTAAAAAATTTCCTGTGAGATCTAAGCATGTGTTTCTAGAAATTACAAAAAGTATTTATAAATTTGCCAAGCCACAGAATGCTAATACAAAAGACAGTTCACAATTGTTTACTTTTTAATTTTCACTAGAAATTAAGGTTTTTTTAAGTTAAAAATTCTAATATGTGTAATTAAAACTACTAGTAATAAGGAAAATACAAGGAAAATAGGATGTGGATTGGGCTAAGAAAATGTAAGAGGTGTGGAGGTACATTTGTGTTAAGGAAAAAGAAAGCAAATTTGTCCTAAAGTAAAACTGGTTATTTTAGAATAGGAAAGATAAGAATGAAGGACAAACTAAATGGTATAGAAGGTAGGGAAGAGAGAGAGAAAAAAAGACAGAGAGAATTTTACCTTGTATAATCAAGCTTGCTACAATTGAATTGTTATTATAGGGGTTTTAAAAATAAGTTTTAATGTCAATAGTGTACTTATATAAAACTGAAACTTAATTTTCTTTCATCTGCCAAAGAAAAGTTTTGTTGAACTATTGGTCTGCTCCCAATAAGAGATTGTAAAAGGTTTTTCTTTATCTTTTTCAATAATATGCCTAAAAGCAGAAATTCTATGTTTTATCAGAATAATTTCCTGTGCTCCATGTTGTCTTTATCATCAGGTCTTTTGATTATTTAACTAAATGAAGTATTAAAAGAGCTAAGTTTTGCTCAGAACTATGTAAGTTTCTACATTTGCCTTTGAAATCTCCTTGTCATTTTGGTTAAATGGCTAATTAAATATTGTTTCATAATGATCTGTGATTCTATTTAGTCAAGAGTCCAAATCTTTTTATATTTTTGACAAACTTCCCCAAATCAAATTTTAAATGAAGTATTTTTGACCCAGAAGTAACTTTGGGATTTTCCAGAGGGCCTCTGGAACATCTCAAAAGATTTCTTCTCTCTCCTTATAAAAAGAGAGATGTTAAAATAATGAGGTTTATTTGATAAGTTACATGAAGCATTATCAAATAAGTGAAGATAAGTGTTAGATTGTATTTGTATAGATATATACTATTAATATGAGTGTTCTACTGGTTTGCAAGGCAGAAATAGAGACACAGATGTAGAGAACAAACATATGGACACCAAGGGGGGAAAGTGGAGGAGGTGGGTAGTGGTGGTGGGATGAACTGGGAGATTGGGATTGACATATATACACTAATATGTATAAAACAGATAACAAATAAGAACCTGCTGTATAAAAATAAATAAATAAAATTAAATTTTAAAAAATATGAGTGTTCTAGAAATTGGATGAAATTCCTAAAATTCTGATATGTCCTGGTATAATGTTAATCAGTCACAATTATAGTCATTATCTTAAAATGTTGCATGTTACAAAAATAAGTAAATTATTTGTCAATTACATTATAATAAACTCTCATCAGATCTTTAAAAGTGGGTATTTTTAAGTCTTTTGTCACTCACTCTGTCATTGTTTTGCTCTGATGTTTTTGCAAAAGTGTTCCTGAAAAACTTCATCTTTAGAGAGATTCATGGAAAGGACTTTTAAAGTATTCTAGAATACAGATTTCTGATAATTTTAAGATCATCAAACTGACCTGGGTAAGAAATTTCAAAACTAATGGAAAAACTGGATTCAAGTATAACAAATATTAATTTCATGGGACTGAATGAACTGATGAGGATGATTATAATTTTTTATGACTTTTTGTTTGAAACATCACTGGTTCTTTTACGTTTTGTTTTTCCAGATTTAAGCAAACATTATTCTCTTTTCCTAGAGTAATTTGGTAAAATATATCTTTGTGAACAAAGATGAAACAATTACTTTTTTTCCCTGCCTGATCCCTCCAGAATTCAGAAACTCTCAGTGAGTATTCTTATTTTCACAGCAGTTATTTGCCTAAGTTCCCTAAGAATCTGTTCTCCTTGTAACAGGACACAATTAGAAACGTTGGTTACATCACCAAGGCCTTGAATGAAATGTCATATTTGAGAGAAATGTATATAGACTCATATATGACCAGACAGCTTTAAGGAACTAAGGTTGACTTTATGGAACCCATAAAGTCCATTGGAAAAATAAGCCTGGACAACTTGATATCAACTTTAGAGAAATCACCATAGCAGCTCATGTAGGGACAATCTTTGTGCCTGTTACTATGTGGCTACTCAGAAAAATCACCAGAGACATTCAAACTGCAATCCAGTAAATATATCAGATTGACATTGCCTGCCCTCGCTCCATCTGAAAGTGTCATGAACTGGACATTGAGAAATCTTCCCAACTGACTGCCTTCAGAACGCAGAAACTAAGATTATAGTCAGCTCCAATCATTAACCATTGTTTTCTTTTGTTTCCATAGAAATGCTTCTTATAAAGTACCTGATTGCTTGCACCATAGGCCTCACTTTTGGAGCCCACCTGCCTCACTGCCTCCTAAAATGAGACACAACTGTTTAACTAAACTGATCTATTTTCAGACTAAGAGACTGGTTCCATAGATGGAGCAATCTACCAACTCAACTTCTGGACTATAAAATTTCTTGAATAAATTTTAAAGGCAGGACTGGAGGGTTTCAGAATGAGCCTCCCCAAAATGTGTCACTTTGGCATGTGGATTTATTTGAGCTGAAGACAATCAAGGCCCAAATGACTCAGGAAGAACTTTTTACCTTTCCCCTTAACTGCCCAAAAGAATTTAGATTGAGGGCCTGGTCCAGGAAGAGAGCTATCACCAAAGATAGCTACAGAGAATATGGGCTAGGTGTGGTAAATTGGGTGGGGGGAAGCTAGGCAGGGCCTGTGGACCAAATTCCTCTCTGTGTCCCATTGTCTCTGTATGGCATGGAAAACATTTGTTTACCAGACATTTGCTTTTCCTATCTTCCTGTAAATTGTCTTCCTTCCCTTTGAAGCCCTAGACCCCTACCCTTTTCTCCGCAGCTCAGGATGGCATATAAGTCTCAACTGCCTGACTTCCTGTGGGTCTCATATTCTTATGGGGCTCCTGTACATACATAATTAAATTTGTTTTTCTCCTGTTAATCTGTCTTATCTCAATTTAATTATTAGACCAGGCAAATGAACCTTGAAGAGTGGAGGAATCTTTTTCTTCTCCAACAGTAAATATTTGATAAAGTTTCTCTAGGCCAATACTGTTCATCAACACTCTATTATAAGCTAGTTTATCAGTATCTTTCTTCCGTAATAGAAATAGCTTTATAGATTTTTTTCCTGGTTATTAAAGTAAAGCATTCTTATTGTAAATATTTTCCATTATTACAAGAAAATGTAAAGAAGAAAAAAAAATCACTAATAGTATCACCACCAGAAATATATTCTCTTTCAGCTAGTTTTTTACAGTAGCAGCTAGCTGAGAAAGGATGGTACCTATGACAAGTTCATTCAACATGAACACGGCCAAGAGAAAAGGAGAGACCTAAATCATAGAGCCATGGCAAGGCATCTGTGAGTTAAACATTTCACTGGATATGTTCCAGATCAGCAAGGAAAAGCATGAGGTCACTGGCTACTGAAGAAAGAGCACATGAAAAATAGGACAGCAAAAGCTATAGTAAGGGAATAAAGGAAGAGACTTTTTTGCTGCCTTCAGAGAACTGAACGAGGACATATGTAGAAAATTTGCAAGGAATCCATCTTTGACTCAATTTAAACAACTTCCTAATAATCAGAAAGATCTACAAAAACAATATATTGCCTTCTGAGATAGTAAGCATCCTGTCCCTGGAGGTGTCCAAATAGCTTTGATGTTAAAGAAAAATTATTCATGGCACTCATCAAAAGATGGTCAGGCAGACTTTATTCAAGGCGGGGGGTGGGGGTTGGCTACTACAATGGGGTTTTATAGTAAGGGAAAGAGATGAGGTTCAACTCCAAATGCAAGGAAAAGTGGAAATTTACAGCCAAGGAGCAGAGAGGGAGTCAGAGGATTAAAAATTACCAAGAGGAAACATCAGGGGTAAGAGAGGATTCTGGCTAAATTAACCTAATAGGATTCTTGCTGAAGGCATGCCAGGGTGATCAGACATCACCTGGGGAATAGTGGAGGATGAAAAACTGCATCAGATATTGAGGGTGGAGGGTTCTGATTAAACTGATTTAGTAGAATTCTCGCTAAAACTGGACAAGGAAAAGTTGAACACAGAAACACAAGAGTCAGAGCCTAGTTGAGAAGAGAGTTCAGAGGAGCCCAATGAGAGTTTTGATCAAGGAGACAATCTTTGTTTCTGAGAGAGATGCATTCATTTACTCAGTCAGTAGGTAATTTGATCAATATTTATTGAGCACCTGCTACTTGACAAATGACGTTATAGGTTCTGGGGAACCAAAGTCAAATGAGACCCAGTGGTCCTTGTCCCCAAGTGGCCGTCCATCATGAGCAGGATGTTGCTGTAACAGGTGTGAGGGCAGACCAGATGACTTCTGAGATCCTTTCTAACCACAGTATCCAACGGGTCTTAACTTCTGAGAAGTCTGGTCCCAGTAAACCTCACCAATACATTCCAGCTTGAATGTGAGTAGAGGAGATGGGAGGGCTCCCTGTGATGCACTGCTATCTCCTGTCCAAGAGGGCCTATTGCTTCTCCTCTAAGGGAGGAGCTAAAGAGTGGCTGCATTTCTAGTTAGGTTTAGGAAAATCCACTTTCCAAGATGGTGTGGATTTTTACAGGGTTTTATTTAAGTTAAATCATGGGGCAAACTTGACTCATGACCAAAGGATTCTTTTTTTTTTTTTTTTTTTAATTTTTTTTTTTTTTTTAATATTAATTAATTTATTTTATTTATTTTGGTTGTGTTGGGTCTTAATTTCTGTGCGAGGGCTTTCTCTAGTTGCGGCAAGCGGGGACCACTCTTCATCGCGGTGCGCGGGCCTCTCACCATCGCAGCCTCTCCTGCTGCGGAGCACAGGCTCCAGACACGCAGGCTCAGCAATTGTGGCCCACGGGCCCAGCCACTCCGCGGCATGTGGGATCCTCCCAGACCGGGGCACGAACCCGTGTCCTCCGCATTGGCAGGCAGACTCCCAACCACTGCGCCACCAGGGAAGCCCCAAAGGATTCTTTATTTCATAAAATAGCCTGCAGTTGTGTTCTTCAACTGCAAGCTCTCCTCATACCTTTACAACTGGATTTGATCTCACCAGAAAATAATCCTATTAACATTGAGGAGGTTACCTATTTGAGAAATCAAGCCCCACATGTTTAATTCCCTGGACCTTCGTTTGCTCAGCTTCACCTCTTCACACAGGTACATCAGCTTCTCCCCATCTCCTTGCTGCCTGCTCCAAATCCCTTTCCACCATTACAGTAGATCTTGGAGCTCTACAGAGAGACAGCTTTGTGGATATCTATATGATGGTAGAGAAAAGACTTGCAAGTCACTGGATTTTTGGCTGATGAGGACGTTAGGGGCAGATGAAGTGGTCCCCTCATGTGAATTGAATATTAGGTACGTTGTCCCTGGGCAAAGATCCTGTTCCAGCCTACCTCCTAGAAACTCAAACAGTACCCCGACAGTGGTCCTCAATGCCCAGTTGCCTGGAACCCCAGCTTGGTTGTTTTACTCCAACACACTCCTGGAACCAGACCCTGCTTCTTTTTCCTTCTTTCCCAGTCTCTTCTCATTTGCAGAACATACTCGCATTGCCCTCAACTCAAAAGTTTTATTTTATTCTTCTCTTTCCTAAGACCCCTAAATGAAATTTTAATGACATCCTGGCTAATTAACATACACACCTGTGTGCACACACACACATATACGCACACACATGCACACACAATAGTGGTTTTTCTCTTACTTTATACCAGGAAGGGTTTGGTCTTCAGAAGCACAGTTGTTAGTAAGAAAAATATTTGTACTTTATTAAAGAGAAGGTCACCTTCCTGTCCCTAAGAGAAATTGACTTTTAATGCAGCAAAGAAAAAGCCAAAAAGTAAGTTGAGTTGTTGACATTAAAAAGAAAAAAAAAGCAGATTGGACATTAATATCCTGCTATGTGTCCATGAAAGCTCTAGCCAAACCAGCTTAATGACTACTGGCTCAGAGATGGATTGGGACCACTCCAAGAGTGGCTGAGAAGACAATAGAAGACACCTGAAAGATGGTAGATGACACCAGAAGGGGTGATGCCTGGGGTGGATCCCACCTGACTGTCAGCCTCAGGGCATGTCTCCCAACCTCTGCTGCTTGTTTCTGTTTCCTGCCTGGATTGAATGGTCTGGTGGGGTTCTGTCAAAAGTCCCAGATAGGCAGTAGGGTAAGTTGTCTGGGTGTCTTTAGCAGACAGTTCCTTGAAGGAGTTGCTTAAAAGAGCAGAGGGAAGAGGAGAGAGGCAAATGGCAAGTCTTGGTGGTGGAAAGCCTCCTCTGAAGCTGAGATTTGAATTCCTGTCAGCAGAGCAGCTGTGTAGGGACGTGTATATTATTCTCTGCAAAAATGTACGCAGCCTGAAGGATAAGTTGAGGCTAAAGTCCAGGCCTGGCACAGGGCTACATTTAACCAGACTGGGCATCTTTTCTAAGCCCCATAAAGGCACTGAATATCTTAGCTTCTGTCTTCACAGCCTTCATAGTCCGCAGCCTGTTTCCCTGCCTTGGAGAAGGCTGGAAGCAGCAGGACAAAACCCTGCATCATCACCATGCTCACATCCTCCCCAGCACTATCTGTACTCCTCGTTAAGAACAGGGGGATTGAAGGCAGCTTTAACAGGGGAGAGCATGAGGGGCTGAGGTGTCCCAGGAATTTGTTTCTTGTTCAGTAACTGCTTCCCAACTGTGTGACTGTGGACAAGTCACCTAATCTCCTTGGATCTTGGTTTCTTCATTCCTAAAATGACATCAATCACAGTCCTACCCACCTTGAAGTTTACTGTGACAATGAGACAGGTTCCCTGCCTTTCAGTCTTGTTCTCTGCCCCTCCCCCAGCAGACTTCAAGCAAGTGACGACTCGACTCTCTGCTGTACCCAGACTGTGCTCCTTAAAATGCTGCAGGGTATTTTCCCGAAGAAAATGTCCTTAAGGGCTTGCAGGCATGGCCCCAAGCAGTCACTGGCCCCGACTGTTTTCCATCTCTGCAGCATTCTTCCAGAGAGGGAGGGGGAGGAGGCGCTTACTGAACTTGTGCAAATAACTCCAAGCAGCTGAACCATGGTGCTGCCTGCCTGTGCTCCCTCCAGCCCTTCGTCTGCTGCCCTCTGTTCAGGCCATCCCCTGAGATGGTTGGAGAAAGGCTGAAGTCCTCTTTGCCAGTGTGATGTCATCAACACCATGCAAATATAGTAGGTCCCTTTGCCCTTCAACCCAGCACGCCTTGCAGGGCAAAACCTCTGGTGATATCATTTGCTGGAACCTTCGGCTGCCAGGTGGGTGCTTCCAGAGCTCTCCATCTAGAAGCCCTCAGGACTGGAGATTTAGTAGCCGATCAGGCACCAGGGCTTCCAATTTACGGTTCAGAGAAAAGAAGCCCTATTAATCTGGGACCTTTTATTCCACTGTAAATCCCAGCCATATTTAATTCAGCCACCTTCAAGGTTTTCCCCTATCTGCCAACGGCAGGGCCATAATATAATGCTTGTCAATTCAAGGAGAAATTAAGACCCTGCTTAGTATTCAAAGGGTAGTGCCTTTCACTAGCTTCCTTTCTGAAGTCCCCCACCATGCCCATTTAGGCAGGGGAGGAGCATCTCTGGGCTAACTTAGAGAAGTCCTTTAGGCCCTGCGGCTGGGGAAAAAGAGACATAGTTTCCTTCCACTGGTAAACAGTAAATTCAGACTATCTGTGCTGATGACCTGTTGACATTCCCGTCCCCTCACAAAGCCCAGAGAACAAAAATGACTCACCAAGGCCATAGGCTCCTAAGTGGCAGAGCCATGGCCAGAGAAAGGAGGAGAAGGAGAAGGAGAAGGAGAAGGAAGGGAATTCTTTTAATTAATTAATAATTAACTTTGTGAGCATCTCCTATGCTCAAGGCACTTTTGTTTTTAACTGAAGTATAGTTTTTTTTGGTTTTTTGTTTTTTGTTTTTGGTTTTTCTTTTGGCCGCACCACTTGTCTTGTGGGATCTTAATTCCCTGACCAGGGTTCGAACCCAGGCTCCCAGCAGTGGAAGCGTGGAGTCCTAACCACTGGACTATCAGGGAATTCCCCAAATTGAAGTGTAGTTCATTTACAATTTGTGTTAGTTTCAGGTGTACATCAAAGTGAATCAGTTATACATATATACATATTCTTTTTCATGTTCTTTTCCATTATGGTTTATTACAGGATATTGACTATAGTTCCCTGTGCTATACAGTAAGACCTTGTTGTTTATTTTATATACAATAGTGTGTATCTGTTAATCCCAAACTCCTAATTTATCCCTCTCCCACCTCCTTTCCCCTTGGGTATCCATAAGTTTGTTTTCTATGTCTGTGAGTCTATTTCTGTTTTGTAAATAAGTTCATTTGTATCATTTTTTAAGATTCCACACATAAATGATATTATATGATACTTGTCTTTCTCTGTCTGACTTTTATATATTCTTTCCTATTAAACACTTAAAACTCTGCAAAGTCAATGTTACAATCTCCACTTAACAAAGGAAGAAACTGAGGCTTTGATCATCCAGCTCTAAAAGCAGTTCCTTCAAAGTCGTCAGATATTTCCTGAGGGCCTGCTCCGTGCCAGGTACTATACTAAGAGCAGGGAATATTGAAGCAAACATGAGATCTCTGTCTTCCAGTCTAGTAGAAAGAAACAGAAATCAAGAAATAAACAGGAAAAATATCAGAGTGCTGAGTGCTCTGCAGAGAATGAAAATAGGATCATGTGGTAGTGGAAAATAGGAGATTGAGTAGTCAAGGAAGGCCTTTCTGAGGAGGTGACATTTAAGGAGGGATCTGAGGGCAAGAAAGAGCCAGGTCCTGCAAAAGGAGAGGAAAGGGGAATCTGAGCAGAAGACATGGTCACTGCAAAGGGCCCAAAGGTAGAATGGTCATGGCTGGTTGACATGAGAGGAACAGGAAGAAGGCCAGTGTGGGAGACACTGAGCGTCTGACGTGAGCCCAGGGCTGTAGACAAAGGCCAGGGTAAGGCGTTTAGATTTTATTTCAAGTATAATGAGAAACCACTGGAAACTGACATCATGTGTATCATTTAAAAAGAGACATTGCCACCTACAGCTTGAGATGCGATTGTTTTCCTGCTTAAGAATTTCTTAAAAGGCCCAGTGAGCCAGCTCCTCTATGCTGTTGTATGAGGGGCCAGCCCCTGCCACTATTCTCAAAATTCTTGCCCATATAGAATTACTTTCAGGCAAAGAAAATAACGAACCTCTTAAAAATAAAAACATGAAGGGGTCAGAACCCTCTAAATCTGTGTCAGCCCTGGTACCTCAGAACCAAATGACTACATAGGTCATTCCCAGGTCATGGACCTGAAGTACCAAGACCCAGGGATGTGCTGATGGGTGAGGATACAGTTGAGGAGAAGCCCAGATGATGGGCTGGGCCAGGAGTCCCTCAAAATCTAATAGTGTGAACAGCCGGCCTGCCTAGCTCCCCCAAACCTTCCTCTAGTGTGTTTGAAAACGATGGGGGAGTCGAATAAGCAACTTCCGCTCTCTTGATACAAACTGGCAGCTGTAGAGTCAAAGTCCCCAGAGGGTGATGGAAGGCTGAGTTCTCCATCAACCTCATGGGGCGAACCAGCTCTCTTCATTTCTTCCTAGGGTTGCTTGGATGTGATACCTGGACCACTAGTTCATCTGCACTAGGGTGACATGGAGCACCACTGATTCTCTGGCAGAGCTGGGGAATGTGAATTTTTCAAGAAGGGCAGCGTTCTGATCTCACCAATATTTGTGGACTACTGGAAGCCCCAGCAGGTCCCCTTCTGTGGGCCACAGATAGAACCCCTGGTGGAGGGGACTTCAGGATATTGCTCAGGTCCACTGCTGCTTAAAATAGTTCCCAGCTCTACCCTTTTCAAAACAAGAATCATCTCATTTGTCCTCAAAAGCCCTAGTGAAGGTAGAGAAAAATAGGATCATTTCTATTTTCGAGCTGAGAAAATAGAGACAGACATTAAGTGACTTGCCCGAAGTCATGGAGCAGGTAAGGAGTAGAGCTTGGAATTGAATCCGGTCCTCTGAGTTCAAACTCTGCTGTTTCAAGTGATAGAAATCAGCTGTCCCAGAACTGAGGAGCGACACCCCATCCTTGCCCTGGGAGGAGGCTGCAGAAACCCTGGCAGCAGAGTTGCTGTTTGGAAAGCACTGAGCATAAAAAGAAACACGGTGTTCTGAGGGGAACTTAATTTATCTGATTTATCTCAACATGGATAAGGAACGACAAAGGTCCTCAGAGTACAG
Organism: Balaenoptera musculus; assembly: GCF_009873245.2. Lineage (NCBI taxonomy): Eukaryota > Metazoa > Chordata > Mammalia > Artiodactyla > Balaenopteridae > Balaenoptera > Balaenoptera musculus. The sequence goes on along the minus strand of NC_045785.1, from coordinate 147,713,015 downwards.
GGAGTCCTGGTTTATTGTCCTCTCCCTGAGGCAGGTTTTAAAAAGGTATAAAAGATTGGATTTTTATCTCTTGATGCCTGCCGGTAGATTAATCAGTTTCCTGCTCACACTGACTCTCCCTTCTACCAACACAGGGAAGGGAGGGACTAGAGCTGTTTCTCAAGGAGGGGAGGATGCGAGAGGGGAGAAGATGGGGATTTGGGGTGGAATTTCTGTTTGTTCCTGAGCCAAGTGTGCTTGTCCCACTCTAAGCCCTTCAGGGAAGGGAGTGGAATTAGTTCTAAGGGGCTTCAAAGAAAAATCATGACTGATTGGCAAGTCTGAATCCTGTCCGAGTGAGTCATGGGGGTGAGAGTAGGAGGTGACAGAGATTTTTTAACTCTTTCTGGGGAGATGTGTCTGACCAGCCTAAATCAAAGATCTTCAAACCCTAAGGAATCACACTGGATTTTATTTAAAATGCAGATTCATAGGCCCATCCCCAAAGACTCTGATTCAGGAGGCCAAATTCCTGAATCAGTGATAGGTCCCATTTTCACAAAAACTGTTGAGAAGCATGGGTGGGGAAGAGGGCAAAGCTGTGCCACTCATACAGGGTAACCAAACCCACAGCCTAGACCTCATTAGTGCTGTACTGTAATCAGCTGAACACAACCCATAATCTTGATGGAGTGTATAAGTGGAGACCTTCTGATGGTGAAACTCAATACTCTTTTATTTAACCTATTTTCTTGGAGTGCCTCATAGGTGCAAGACCCTCACATTAGGTGCTAAGGGTTTGATGACAAACAACTCAGACTAGGTCACAATTTGCCTGGAAGATAATTATTCAAACAAGTTATAATACTAAAATAGTAAGGATGTTAAGATAGGGAAAGTGCTATAAGAATAGATGTAATGAAAATCTAATTGCAGTATCCCTTTCATCAGTGTCCTGTGGCCTGAGTTACTCTGGACAAGCCATCTGTATATGTGTGAGTCTCCGTTTTGTCATCCATACGATGGAGTATCACACATCTCCCTTAGGAATCTTTGAGACAGTGTATGTGTAGCATTTTGTAAAAATGTATATTCTTTCCCAAAGGTGCGAAAGTATTGCTGAGATTCCCAGTCTATCTTCCCTTCTGAAGGCCCTATCACGCCGAATGGTGAGGGAACTTCCTGATGGCTTTGAGTTTTCCCCAAGTCAACAATGCTAAAGTCCATTTCTAGCTGAGCCCCAGGCAGACAGGAATCTCTAACTGGAGACATTTCTGCAGGGCTCATTCTGAATCTCAGCTGTGTGCACTCCTGGATGTGCCTTGAACTCCTTGACTATCCCTGCTCTATCCGTACTCTCCTGTCCGTTTTCAATATGGTTAACAGAGCATACTTCAATCTTCTCCTCTTTGTAACTCAAAAGTATCTGAGTACCAGCAGCATCAGTATCCACAGGTGCTTGTTAAATGTAGAATCATGGGCCTTAACCTACACCTCCTGAATCAGAATCCAAATTTTAGCACAATTACCAGATGATTTGAAGGGCATTAAAGTTTGGGGCACCTTGGCTTTAGAGCATAAGTTGATTTCTATCCAGTTGTGTAATTCTTTCATTATAAAAGTAATGACTCTACACCTACTATGTGCTGACGCTGTGCTAGATGCTGGAGTTACACTGTTGAACACCCGAAATAGCAGGGAAAATGTCTATCTGAAATCTTTTTGGGATGAGGCACATTATAGACTAACAAGAAGCGTCAGTGACTGACCCAGACAAATCTATGTGGTAGAATATAAGAACCTCTCTGATATGAATGACAAAGGGTGGGAATATGGGAAGAGTTAAGTTGGCATGGGCAGTGGAGAAAGACTCCACAAAGGAGGCAGTGCTTGGGCTTAATTTTGAAGGATGACTAAGAGCTGGTCACTGGACGGGTGGAGCAATGAGAGGATAAAATTCCCAGCCAAGAGACAGGGTGGTGGACGTCAGAGCAAGAGGAGTCCTGTTCTGCTCTTGGCTTGGGACCCGAGCTCTGCTCTCACCATGGGAAAGCTCACCTCCACTTGGTGCTCTGCCAACAAGCACTGTGGGGCCTTGGGCAAACCACCACTCCTATCTGGGCCCCATCTTCATCTAAAACTTGTGGGTTGCGTTACCACTTGACAGTTTTCAAAATGTAAAGATTTCCTTCAACCTTCAGCAATGGCCAAAGGGAAAGGAGAAGAGGCAGGACTCTGGGGGCCATTAGAACCTCTGCCAAGTGTGCAGTCAGCCCTCTGTATCCACGGATTCAACCAACTGAATCCAATAACGATGCAGAGGGCTGACTATACTACACTATATTATAGAAGGGACTAGAACATCCACATATTTTGGTATCTGCAAGAGTGGGGGGAGGAGGTTGTGGTCCTGAAACCAATCCCCACCCCCCCAGACACTGAGGGACGACTGTATCTCTTTGCAGTGATGGACTTCCACTTAGCTTTTGAAAAAGGACAGGTCAAGGTGGAGTGGGGTTTCACATATTTAATAACTGTGAAAAACACTGAAGGGGGTGACCTCTAAGGTCTCAGGCCAGAGTTAACACTGAATGCTTATTCAGTTCTCTAACAGCTCTCCAGGTAACCAACCAGCTTGGACTTTCAACCTTATGGACAGAAGACTCCTCTCACTATGTCTTAGAGCTGTATTGTTTCTCTCTCTCTCTCTCTCTCTCTTTTTTTTTTTTTTGAAAAGCAGAACTCCTTTCCTAAATGAAATCATATAAGAAAAACACAATATGAAGAAGAGATCAAAGGAATAAAGAGAGTTCTGGGCAGATTAAATCTTTATTATTGAGTGATACTCTTTTATATGGAGTCTCCTTGAACTTATCACCACCATGCCTCCAGCCCTTCTGTAGATCCCAGGACTGAATGTAAAAAGCAATGACTACAAGGAAGGGGTTCAAGCTGAGATGAAGGTTGTGGTAAGTCCTGGAGCTATGAAAGCAGAGCTCTTCTAGAGGAAGGTACAGTGCGGGGCTGGGAGCAGCGGCTTAAAGTAGGTTGGGGAATGGAAAAAGGAAAAACCAGAGAAACAGATAAAAGAAGCCAAACAAACAGAAACAAAAACCAAAAGATAGGAACAGAAAGAGAGCTCCACAAAAGGCCAATTAAGTGGTCTGTAGGAAAACTATATGAAGCCTTAGGGCCTGCTGTGTACACAGCCACCTTGAAAAGAAAGTGGCCCCAATCCATCCTTTCCCACCTGCTTGCTATTATGGGTTGAATTGTGTCCCCTAAAAAGATATGTTGAAGTCCTAACCCCCAGCACCTTGGAACATGACCTCATTCAGAAACAGGGTTGTTGTAGATGTAATTAGTTAAGATGAGGTCATACTGGATAGGGTGGGCCCTTAATCAAATTTGACTGGTGTCCTTATAGAGATAAGAGACACAAAGACAGAGACACATGGGAAGAACACAATACATGACAACAGAGCAGAAATTGAAGTGTTGCAGCTGCAAGCCAAGAATTGGTGGCCACCACCAGAAGGTAGGAAGAGGCAAGGAAGGATTCTCCCCTTCTGGTTTCAGGGGAAGAATGTCACCTTGATCTTAGACTTCTAGCCTCCACTATCGTGAGACAATAAGTTTTTGCTCTTTTAAGCCACTCAATTTGTGGTACTTTATTAAGGCGGCCCTAGGAAACCAATACACTTGCTTTGGAACTAGCAGTGGGGTTTGCTAGAGAAATCATCCCTGCTACTTAACAGATCAGCTGGGCATGAGTGTAGACCCAATAGTGCTGGGTACCTCAGAGCCAGCCTGGCACTCTTTGTCCAGTTGGGTCATTCCCACTTATTGGTGGCAAAACAATAGAATGATCAAGCATCCCAGATTGCCCAGGACTGAGGGAGTTCCTGGGACACAGGACTTCCAGTTTGAAAACTGAAACAATCCCAGGCCAGCACGGATGAGTTGGTCATCTAATGAGATAGAGTAGAGACATGAGTGGAAGAAGAAAGGTTTGCATGATGGGAAAAGTTGTCAGCCCTCAGAATGTATATGCAGAACTGATCTAGACCAATCCAGATCAATCCAGACCTGGAGTGTCCTTGCCTTCCTGTGACTTGGCCAGATGGGCCTCTCAGTGGATCCAGGGGAACTGGTGCTCAGGATTCACTCAGAACCTCTACTCTGACCAAGAACTCTTGGGAAGGGAATGGTGGGTGACAGGAGCATCCCCCTCTGCGGTCTGGAAGGCTCTGCCCTGTCCAGGATGTCTCCAAAGGGAGGAGTCCTTCACACTGAACCTATCAACACATCTCACTCAGTGGGACTGGTCCACCATATTCCTCAATCCCACTGAGAGCCTTGTAAGGGAAAGAGTCCCAGGCCCTGTCCACAGGTATGTTTTTTCCTTCTCTCCTTGTCTTTCACTCCACCACCGCCATGAATCTTCCATGGGGTGTTCTCAGGAATGTACAAAAAAAATGTCATTTACCAACTTATCCACTCCAAGCAAGAGAAGTCCTCTTGTTTACGTCTCTACGTTCTCTCAGATATATGCCCATTGTAGCACTTTTCAGAATGTAACTCAGTCATTATTGGTTTTATTATCAACCTCCTCTCCTTGAAACAATTTCCTTCATAGCAGCACCCACATGTTGCTCATCTTTGAAACCCTAAGTGTAAGGGAAAATGCCTGGCATGAAGGAATTCCTCATGCATCATCTGACAAGTAAGCTAATTAATTAATTAGTTAGTTAGTTAATGTAGATCAGCATAATCTTTCTCTTGGAGTCAGGTATATAGACCTGGCACTTTCTGGATTTGTGATGTGTTAGTCATGAAGCCACCTGCATGGGGTTAAAATAAAAGAGATAGAGAGAAGGAAACCCATCAGAGCCCAGCAGCCTTAGAGGGCCCTCTGAAGTGAGCAGTCACTATGGCCAGCCACAAGGCAAGCCTGGGTCTTATGTCAGGGCAGTGACAAGGGCTCAGGAAGTGGACACAGATCCCTATGCCCCTTACAGTGGACTCTTCCCTGACCCTACTTCTTCCACTCTCACTTGATGACCATGACGCTAAAAGAAGAAAAAAGAAACTGAACTAGGGAAAAGACCAACTGTTGAGCTCCAGGCAGAAGCTCCATAAAAAACAAACAGAATAGTATAAATCGGCTAAGAGAACACTTGGCTTGAACACCCCATAACACGAATCTCATCTTGTAAAGAAGGCCCTGGGTGATGAGGAAGTGGACCCATGTTCTGATTCCACTACTGTGTGCCTTTAGTCAGGTGGTCTAGCCTCTCTGAGCCTCCATTAGCCCATCTCTATGCTCAGCTGATCATTTTTCTGCCCCACATCCACTGGGGGGACATGTGAATCGACATATGCCAGACATCTTGAACTCTTCTCAAGAGGTGCCCAAGAGAAATTTAAAGCAGAGAATTTTCTCTGCCTTAAAAAGACTCCCAGAGCTCCAAGGACAGTTATTTTGGAAAGCCTACTGCTGGATTAAAGTTTATGAACCTGAAAGCTAATGTACCTTTCTCTATAAAAAGCAGGGCACTGCTGGATTTTTGGCTGCATAGAAACTCAAACACTCACCCGAGAAACCTATTAGTAAATAAGGCTTACCTTTTGTAATGTGGAAGCAGTCTATTTCTAAAACAGCACCGTTGAAATTTCTTCTGTTCTGAAATTTTTTTAAAAGATAGGCCTAATGTTTCACTGACCTCCTGTGGGCATAAGAAAGAAGTACATTCATTTCACAGATCTGGATTTCCTGGCGTGGGCTAAGAAAGAACTTCTTAAATCTACCCACCTGATGGAAAATTAAAGCTGCATTTACAAACCTTTTGAGAATGAGATGCCTCATGCTATTTCATCTTGCCCGCAGGATCCTTCAGGTCCTTGCGGAAAGTTCCTCCTAATAACTTAAGTGGTGCCCAAGTCCATTTTATAGATGCAGACAATGGCAGAGCAGGCAGTGGACAACAGCCATCATCTGGGGAATGATTGAAACATAGATTGCTAAGCTCCACTCAGAGATTCTGATTCTGTGAGACTGGGGTGGATCTGGGAATCTGGATTATATTACAAAGAACCTGGGTGATTCTAATATAACAATTTCTTTGGATCTCACTTTGAAAAGTTCCATCCTGGAACTTCTTGTTGAATGTCAAAAATAGATGTTAGACAAATAATCACACAAATAAATGTACAATTAACAATTTGTGGAGAAACTGAGAAGGAAAAGTCCAATGCATTATGTGAGAATAGAACATTTTGCTGCAGGTGTGGAGTGTAGTGTGGACTGAGGGGATCAAGGAGAGCTTTCCCGAGGAAGCAAAATTTTAAGTTCTAAAGTGAGCTAAAGGAAGGATGGGAGAAAGAGGATGCCAGCAGGGAAACAACGTGAGCATATTTTCTGTAAGAGGGCAGATATTGGCCAGGGATATGAAAGGCTAGTGTAGCTAGAACTCAGTAGGCCAGGGAGAGGGTACACAGAGTTCCCCACTCCTGGAACGGCCTCTCCATCTCTCTCCTCTGAAGTATGCCCTTAGGGCTCATTAAAGCCTCACCCCCCTCTCTAAGCCCCTACCTACTCCAACCCTCCTCTCTTTCCCCTTGTTCAGTTCTAGACCATCGAGTCCCAATGCCTTGCAATTTCAAGGCAGTTATGTATCATACTGTACTATTTCATGGGTTTATATTTTTCTTTCTCTATAGTATAAACTCTCTGAGGAAAGAAAACATAACGAGTTATCTCCTTGTGCATCTATTACAATGTGTGACATATAATAGATATTTAATATGCTTGAAAAAATTATCATGAAACTAATGGTAAAAAAAAATTAGGATTGGAGCTCTATCTGCACACTTGTACATACACATGATTGCACTCTCTCTCAAATGCACATATGAATACACACGTATCTATAGAGCAGGCTCTGCAAGTGGGACTGGTAGAAAGAACAACTGAAATCTGGTCATTTTAGACCATCTTGGGTGATTTTAATCCATCCAAAGGAAAGAATTAAAGACTTCTAAGTAATTATGACAGATCAGACACACAGTTACATTTGTTTCTTCCTAAAATCTCACAGGTATTATTGCAAAGAGATTTAAAACCTAAACTCTCAAAGACAAAACAAAAAAGCACAAGCAACAACATTTTAGAAGCTAGAAAACACATGAAAAAAGAGTAACTTAGTGACTTTGCAAACTTGAAAAAGTTAAAACCTAAGCTGGTAGTAGAGAAATCCAACAAATAAAGCAATTTATACTGAGGAAACTCCAACAGCTCAGGTATTGGCAACACAAGACAATCCTGGAAGTGGGGATGAAGTTGGAACTAAAAACAGGAAGATTGATCTAATGTCTGCTTAGAAGCAGTTACTCTAAGAAACACACCTTGAATGAAAAAAGCAAATTATAGAAGAACTACATATAGTATGGTAACATTCTTATAGAGCTCAAAATAATCAAAACCAAAAATATACATTGTTTATGGTTATATACATATGTGATATACATATCAAACTATTTTTTAAAGCAGAGAAATGATAAATACAAAATTCATGATGGTAATTACCTCTGGGTTAGGATGGTAAAGGAGGCATGGAGATGGGAAAAAGAAGGAGCACAAATGTAGGTGCAAAAATATTTAGAATGTCCTAGTTCTTAATTCTTGTTTATCTAATTAATATTCATAATTTATATATGTTGCTTGTATGATTTGTGTATAATGTTTGTATATTGTATTATGTATAAATATTTTTAAATTTTTAAAAATAAACAGACAACCAGATCTCTTCTCCCATTCCAAGTAACTGGGTTACTGCTTCTTCCACACCCAAGAAGACTTGAGATTTAATCTCTAAGAAAGTAAAACAGGAAGTCTTTGGAATGATAGACACCAACCATAGCTGAAGACAGAGATCATACTGTAAAGAAGCACAAAATGGAAATTCATATTCAGTATTTTGTGACCTTGAGCCTTCTCCCTCCAATCAGTTTCCAGAATGCTTGCAGTTAGACCTATAAGATAGAAGTTTGAAAGACATTTCTTGGCAAATTTGGACAGCTCAAAAGGAAAAAGTTAAAGATTTTCCACATTGGAGGTTTACCAGCAAATGGCTCACACTGATCATCTTATAGTGAAGCTCAAAAGTCAACACCCCCAACTTATATGCTCAGAGATTTCAGTTTGCTTTTTAGTGCTTGTTCATAAATATGAGCAGATGACCAAACATTTAAGGGAATCTTCCAATGGGAGAGATAGACACAAATATCAAAGAGTAAATAACAACTTATAGGAAACAGAGATAATCCAAGGGGGAAAAAATGTAAAGTTTTATATCATCAATGTTCTCAGAAGGATAACAGGAGACATACTGTATCTATGAAACAGAAACAAAACACTTAATAAAGGAAAATTAAGAAGACCAAAAAAAAAGTGCTCTTGAAAATTAAAAAGACATTTGCAGACATAAAATATTCAATATGAGTTCAATTGTTAGGTTGAGGAAATTTCCTAAAAAGAAAATGGGAGGGGAGAAGGAGAGAAAAAGAGAGGATAGAAGGGAAAACAGAAGAGAACGGATAATCGGGAATTCCCTGGTGGTCTAGTGGTTAGGTTTCCACACTTTCACTGCCGAGAGCATGGGTTCAATCCCTGGTTGGGGACCTAAGATCCTGCAAGCCGTGTGGCACAGCCAAAAAAAAAAAAAAAAAAAGAGAGAGAGAGAGAGAGAAAGGATAAAAAAAATTAGAGGACCAATTCAGGAGGTCAAGAGAATTTTCCAGAACTGAAAGACCTGAGTTTTCTGATTGAAAGGGTCTACCAAATATCCATCAATTAGAAATGGATAAGAACAAACTCACATTGTTACATAAACATGACATTTCAGAGCACTCAAGAAAAAGAAGATATCCTACAATCTTGGCTGGGGGGCGGGTTATGGTCAGATTAATACAAAGGATCGGTAATCAAATTGGTTTTGGACTTCTTAACAGCAACAGTGATAGCTAAGAAATTGTGAGAAAGCCATCAAAATTCTGAAGGAAACGATTTTCAACTTAGAATTCTATACCAACAAAACTATCGATTAAGTATGAGAGTATAATAATGTTAATTTAAGACAGCAAATGTCTCAGGAAATTTACTTCCTATGCATCTTTTCTCAGGAAGCTATTAAAGAATATGAGACTGACTGTCTTACTCATAGTCATTCTTAAAGAATTTTTGACTAAACTTCTGGGGCCTGGGAGAGAATTAAACTTAAGGGTCTAAGGCAGTGGTTCTTAAACTTTTTATTTCAAAATCTCTTTATACTCAAAAAAAATCATTGAGAATCCCAAAGAGCTTTGAATTATATGGACTATATATATTAATATTTACCATATTAAAAATTAAAACAGAAAAAATTTTAATTTTAATTATTTATTTTAAAATAACAATAATAAACCTGATGTTAATAAAACAATATATTTTCATAAAAACTATTTTTCCAAAAATAATGAGAATCGTACATATTTTTGTTTTTTGGAAATCTTTTTAATGTCTGACAATAGAAAACATTTGAATTTGCATATCTGCCTCCTTATTCAATCTTCTGTGGTACGTTTTTGTGAAGTAAATGAAGAAAATACAACTACACAAACAGAGGATAATTTTATAGCCCTTTCTAATAGCAGGATATTCTTCGATTCTACACTAGAATGCAAGAAATGATAGTTTCTTAAAGGTAAGTTGTAATGTAGAATTTGAAATCATTTCAATGAATTTTATGTACTCTGTTACACTAAAATCTGTTACACTAAAACCTTGAACTTTGAATTGTTCTTTTATCCATGCATGATTTTATAATAGTATGCATTGGTCATTTGGAAAATATTAGTTCACTGAGTTATGCAGATCTTCCAAATGTTGACATGCTTCATTATATAATATTCAAAAAAGTCACAAGGATTAATATCATCAATCTCATCAGAAAGATCTATAAGAACTGGGGAGCTGTCAAGCTTATAGAGATAGGTAGAGGTTTTTCAAAATTCTAATTTTCACTTGAAAGCTCAATTTTATTTTAGGCAAGAATATTGTCAGTTGTTCTCCTTGAATTGACTGGCCCACTTCATGCCTTTTTTTAGAAAATATCTGCTAAATACCCAAGTATGAATAGCTTGCCTATCAGTCATTCTTTCAGGTAAAAATGATGTTCCTTGGAAAAAGCTGCTGACTTAGCCCACAGCGCAAACCACCAACGCAACTGCTTTTCCTCAGATGTTCATGGTACCTTGGCATGCAGCAGAAGTGCTCTATGCATACTTCTTATTTTGTCACACAAAATATTTTGAAGAGCCCAATGAAGGAATTATTAAGGAAAACCAACCTTTTTTTTTTTTCCTTCAGCAAATGTGTCGTGGTGAAAAACACATTTCCTAGTACAGTTTGGTGCCATGGCTTGAGTCCTGCTAAGGTGCCAACAGTTTCACACACCACTACTTTTTCACAACCAGTGCAAATGTCAACACAGTGAAAAAAGAAAATAATGTCTTAGTATTTGTATGAAAAGAGTTTTGATCTCGCAGATCTCCTAAAAGAGTCTTAGAGACATCCAGGAATTCAAACACCACACTTTGAGAACCACTGTCCTAAGGCATCCATTGTATGTAATGAATTAATTTCTCCCCCATGTATCTCGAATGGCACCAGTTATATACCCTCCTGGGGAGAATTCAGCAGATTTTTACTCAAATCACATTCTTGATTTTGTGGTTCAAATGGGGAACCCCTTTTGAAAAGACTGTGTGCATGTGTATCTTTAAAACAAAATCAAATCAAAATGAATGAAGTGAGGTAAATAGGGGCTGTCAGACCACAAGCCAGACTCCTGCACACAGAGACTCAGCTGTACCCACAAACTCTCCTGGCACTCTCTCCTCTGCTTTCTCACCAGGAAACAAATGAGGCTACAAAGTTCAGGACTGAGAACCTGTGATACAGACTCACTTTAGTAATCATATAACTAGAGGCTTAGACTGGAAGTCAGGAGACCTTGTGCATATGCTATATGGTATGAGGTGTTATCAATTGCACAGGCTTTGCCAAGCCTAGTTCAAATCCCGGTTCTGTGACTTACCAGCTATGGGACCCTGGCCAATGCTTTCCAACCTTTCTCTCTCCTCATCTGTAAAATGGCGATCATCATATCTATCCTCACAGGGATTTGAAACTATGAAATAAAGCAATAACTATCAAAATAATGACTATCTCTGACTTTGAACAGAGAGATTGTCTATTAACGTGAAATGTTACAAAGCATCAGTACAGGTTCCTGACCTCAAGGAGGTTATGACTTAGCTGGGGAGTCAGCATAACACAGATAAAATAAGAGGTGGCAACACCACACTAAAGGGATGTTAGAAGTGAGGAGCCACTCCTCTTTTTAGCCACATCAGAACAACCTTGGGACTCTTACTATTCCCCATTATCCCTGTGGTGACTCTCAAGAAAGCCAGAAAAAAAGTTTACGAGCCAGAAGCAGCAGAGACAGAGGCACTACCTACACAGTAAATGCTGATCAAGAGCTCCAAGACCTGTCTGCCCAAACAGGCTCTGCTCCACCACAACACCACTCTGGAGGTTAAGCCACTGTATTCTGAAAGCTCTTGTTTAAAGGAAAAAAAAAATAGCTTGAGTGGGTGACCGTTCACTAGGGTTTAAATGGTTTTACCAGTAGGATGATCTGAGAAAGTAGGTTTTCTGTGTCTCCTGAGGTCTCGATGCTGACCTACACCTACTTATGTTCAGGGGAAGTCAGGAAAGGCCTTGATACCGTGGAGGACCCAGCTGGGCTGTGAGGCCCTGATTCACCATGGAACACCTCAGGTTCTGGAAGTTTTAGGACAAGAAATAGAAAGTCTGATACCGGTAGGTGTCATCTCCTTTTTACATCGTGCCGGGGGAGTTAGTTCCTAAGCAGAGAGAAAAGAGAAGCTCCACTAAGGGCAGGGCCTGGATTCTCTGTTCCATACAGTCTGACCCTTTGCAATGGGAAATCAGCATCCTTTCAAACCCTCCCAGAAGCAGCCAAGCAAGGGCGCTCCCTGCTGCAAACAGTGGACTTTGTGCAGGCCAAGGGAGAGAACTGGGTACAGTATTGATGCCACATGGACAGTGTGACTTTCACGCACAGAGGTAACCAGGAGAGATGACACAGCCACTCCTGGAAAGGAAAAGTGATTTAGAAATCAGCTGTGCCCCTGTTCCACCACCTGCTGCTGAGCAACAGGAATTAAAATGCAGGGAAAACTGTTGACAAGTTAATAACAGTGCTAAAATCTCAAAGGGGTATAAGCGGAAAACAGTTCATCATTCATGTAGAACAGAAAGGCAGAAGCTCTGTCTTACAGCACAGGTCATCCTGGGTTTGAAAACTGCCTCTGCTATTGGCATAATCATGCAAGATTATGTGAGGTGTAAAGATCATCTTTGTAAACGTCTAGCACGGTGCCTTGAACACAATTAGCATTCAATTAATAATGCTGATTATTGTTTTCTATTATCATAGCTGTTAGATTATTATTAAACAGATAAAAGGATACATTCAGTGCAATGTGAATGTACTAGATGCCCGAACACAATTACCATTCAATTACCGATGCGTATTATCAGGAAAGGCACCAACATACAATGGAGATGAAAGGGAAATAGAGGAAGAACAGTGAGGTGGAGTTAGTTCCTAAGCAGAGAGAAAAGAGAAGCTCCACTAAGGGCAGGGCCTGGATTCTCTGTTCCATACAGTCTGACCCTTTGCAGTGGGAAATCGATATCCCTTCAAACCCTCCCAGAAGCAGCCAAGCAAGGGAGCTCCCTGCCACAGTCTGTGAGGGATCTGGACCTTGCTAACTCGGTCAGCCTGCAGGAGAGATTTTACTCACATCTGCTTTTTCCTTATTTTCCAGCCCCAGGGAGACTGGTTGGTAGGATCACCCATATCAAGCTCTAGGCATCACCCACAGGGATACTGCCTCAGCCTTGAAGTCTCTGGAACCCGGACACTTCGGAAATCGAGCTCTGCTAAGTGGAGGTCAAATGGTCTGGCTCAGAATTTTTCTTCCTTCTGCTTTTGGAGCTGAATTCAGATGATCAGCCGAGCTTCCACCAAGACAGGGCCATGCAAGGGGCATGGTGCATATAAACTCCACCCCAGGTTCAGCGCCCCCAATAGCAGAGACAGAGAGGCATCAGTTTCAGGGCTACTGGTTGAGTATTTAGCTGGATGACTGAGGTGGGGTGAAAGGAGGGACCAGGAAAAGCAGCCTGCCTTGTCTCTGTCTCCCATCCCCAAATATGCCCTTATAAATCTGCAATGGCTCCCCACTGCCAATTTCTACAGAATACACTCCTTTGTATCTTACAGTGTCTTTTACAACTTTACTCCATCTTTATGGCCTCACCTTGATGCACCCTCCCCAACTCTCCCTTTCCTCCAGCCACAGGGAACTTGTCCCGTCTCCTGACTATTCAAGCCTTGCACATTCTGTTCCCTCAGCTGTGGCAGCTCCTCTCTTTCTTTTCTTCCAGAGAAATTTCAATATATCTGTCAAGGGCCAGCTCTGTGAACTCACTCCTTTATGGCCCCTTTGCTTTTTGTTCCATTTAGTATATTCACATTGCATTGAAAGTATCTGTTTATCTAACAACAATGATACTCAGCATCATAGATTAAATGCTAATTGTGTTCTAGGCATCTAGCACATTCACAATGCATTGAAAGTATCCATTAATCTGTTTAATAATAATCTAAGAGTAATGATAATATAATAATGATAATCATCATCACTAATTGAGTGCTAATGGCGCTGGGCTAGACATTTACATAGATAATCTTGACATGATTGCACCAGTAGCAGACAGGATTCTATCCCAGGATGATCAGTGCCATAAGACAGAACTCCTGAGTGACAGGGACTATGCTTTTTTCATTCCTGGACCCTCAGATTATATCAGGCCCTCAAATAGATGTTCATAAAAGGAAGAAATAAGGACATCTGGGGGATCTTTATACTCATGTTCATTGCCATCAGTGCTAGTTCATTGGCCAGGCACTATGCTTAGTACTTTACTTGCCTTCATTTCATTTAATTTTCGCCAAAATACCAATAAGACTGGCATTATTATTATCAGCATCTATCATAGTACCTGGCACGTAATAGATGCTCAATTAATACATGTTGACTATGAGTTCATTTCCATTTTGAGATATGGTAACTGAGGCTTAGAAATAGTATTTGGAACACACAGGATAGCACAGTTGGGACTGGAATCCAAGTGTATCTTTCTCCAGGCCCACAAAAGAAGGCTGATAAGCAAGGGTTTCTTCCTTTAACACTAGTCTGAATGAAGTGCAGTCTTTGAGATTTCCAAATGGGCTATGAGGAGTTTATTGATGTGAGCAATCCCTGTAGTATGCTTCAAAACTGTTGTATGGCAGCAATCAGCCCTGGACTATTTGGGAAGCCTGAATTCTGGTCCTAGCTCTTGTGCCAAATAGCAAAATAGCCTTGACGAGTCAAATGACCTCTCTGAGTCCAATTCCGGCATCAGCAAAGCAGGTTTGTTTATAGGCTCAAATGCCAATATATTCAATAGAAAGAAATAGAAAGTGGGTATAAGTGTAAAGTTAGGACCCTTTTGATTAAGATAATTCCACCAGTGATTACAATAATTAGCATGACTAAAGCCTCATAAAGGGCTCCTGTTGGCTCACTGACTCTCAGGCAAGACAGACAACAGTGCAGGGAGTCAGAAGTTACCTTGCAACACCCTCCAAAAGGCAGCTTCCAGAAACTCTGAGTAGCAGCCTTGCACCCTGCCTGGTCCCAGGCAGCTCTGGATCCCTAGAGAAGCTGCCGTTATCTCTCTTCCTCTGATTTTTTTTTTTTTTTTTTTTTTTTTTTTAATTTCATTTATTTATTTATTTATTTATTTATTTATGGCTGTGTTGGGTCTTTGTTTCTGTGCGAGGGCTTTCTCTAGTTGCGGCAAGTGGGGGCCACTCTTCATCGCGGTGCGCGGGCCTCTCACTATCACGGCCTCTCTTGTTGCGGAGCACAGGCTCCAGACGCGCAGGCTCAGTAGTTGTGGCTCACGGGCCCAGTTGCTCCACGGCATGTGGGATCTTCCCAGACCAGGGCTCGAACCCGTGTCCCCTGCATTAGCAGGCAGACTCTCAACCACTGCGCCACCAGGGAAGCCCTCTTCCTCTGATTTTATTAGGACCATAATTGTACATTTCTCCGCTTACCTGTGGTGATGAAAGAGCATCATTGTCTCCGCAGTGCATGGTTCCGGAGTGAGGCTAGGTCTCTGCACATCGCTTCTCATTACAACAAAGCGGCACCAAAAAAGCCATCCTTCATCATGTAAAAAACACTCTCCATACCACGGTGTCTCTATTTGCAACAGCCTCTGAGATACTCATGTGATAGATCACAAATTTGCCTGAATCAATATTTCCCTGACACTGGGAAGCCCGCCATCCATCTGTCCCATTTCGTTTGATAAAGCCCTTCTGTGTCACCTTTACTCAGGCTGACGGGATCACAGTCCCTCATTCCCCACCTGGTGGATGATGTCCAGATGAATGATTGCTTCATAAATTACTATCCTGGGAGCAGAGCTCCCATAACTCAGTCAAGCCTGCCCAGGAGTTGAGCAGACAGCAAGGAGACATGGCGTGAAGGGCAAAGGCTCAGAGAACCCGCGCTGGAAAAGCTTAGTCCAACGTTCTAATTTAACAGAGAAGGAAACTGAGACTTGAAGTGGTTAAATAACTTGCCTAAGGTCAGACGGTTAGTTTAAGTAGATTTTTGGATTCCCAGAGACCTTGATGGTTGGATTTTTCTTTCTTTCTTTCTTTTTTTTTTTTTTTTAGCTGTCCAGGAAAGATGGAGAGCTGTGATTCCCACTTCACTCTCATAAAGAAAGGAGAATTCAGTTCAAATCCTCTCTACGCAACACCCAGCAGACCCCCTGAAGGGAGCACTCAGTCATAGATAAAAGTCTCTGCCCTGGAAAGTTCCACTCTCCGTTCTGTGGCTGAAGAAATCAGGTGACCAAACAAAGAACCCATAGACTAAACATATGTGTCCCATGCGCTCCACCACCCCTGTACCAACCTCTTCTCTCTCAAACCCTGAAACACACCTGCCTCCTGGCGGAAGCACTCCTGCTCAGCCTGTCTTTCCTATTGCTGCACATCGCGTATTTCTCACGGGCAGAACCTCCAGGCAAGTGTCACAGACCAGAAACCCTCACACCATTCCTTTGCCTCTGCCTCTCCTTCTGCACTCCATCTGTGGAACTGCCCAGTTCTACATATTCTGCCTCCACAGCATCTCTCCTCCCCAGTGGTGGCTGCTAAATGTTTAACAGTAAGCAATCACCCAAAGAAAACCCCTGATTTATGGAATTTGCTGATTGTTATAACTACCCCACCATGGACAATTTCAAGGTACCAGCATGATGTCATTGAACACTGGGAAGAGAAGTGCAATATTGCATTATCATATAGCCTTTCCACCATATAGAAAAAACAGATGAAATAACCTCAAGAGCATAGATATCAGCAAAAAGCAGTCAAATAATTAGGAAGCTATGACTTTTGAGTACATATTACCTTTGTTTTTGTTTTTTTTAAATTGAAATGTAGTTGATTTACAATGTTGTGTTAGTTTCTGGTGTACAGCAAAGTGGTTCAGTTATATATATAAATATATATATTCTTTTATATATATTGATATATATATATATATATATTCTTCTTCAGATTCTTTTCCATTATAGGTTATTACAAGGTATTGAATACTCTGTGGTATGCAGTAGGACCTTATTGTTTCTCTATTTTATATATAGTGGTTTGTATCTGCTAATCCCAAACTCCTATTTATCCCTACCCCACCTTTCCCCTTTGGTAACCATAAATTTATATTCTATGTCTGTGAGTCTATTTCTGTTTTTTTTTTTTAACATCTTTATTGGAGTATAATTGCTTTACAATGGTGCATTAGTTTCTGCTGTATAACAAAGTGAATCAACTATACATATACATATATCCCCATATCTCCTCCCTCTTGCGTCTCACTCCCACCCTCCCTATCCCACCCCTCTAGGTGGACACAAAGCACCGAGCTAATCTCCCTGTGCTATGCGGCTGCTTCCCACTAGCTATCTATTTTACATTTGGTCCGTGCCACTCTCTCACTACGTCCCAGCTTACACTTCCCCCTCCCCGGGTCCTCAAGTCCATTCTCTATGTCTGCGTCTTTATTCCTGTACTGCCCCTAGGTTCTTCAGAACCTTTTTTTTTTTTTTTTTTAGATTCCATATATATCTGTTAGCATATGGTATTTGCTTTTCTCTTTCTGATTTACTTCACTCAGTATGACAGACTCTAGGTCCATCCATCTCACTACAAATAACTCAATTTCGTTTCCTTTTATGGCTGAGTAATATTCCATTGTATATATGTGCCACATCTTTATCCATTCACCTCTTGATGGACACTTAGTTTGCTTCCATGTCCTGGCTATTGTAAATAGAGCTGCAATGAACATTGTGGTACATGACTCTTTTTAAATTACGGTTTTCTCAGGGTATATGCCCAGTAGTGGGATTGCTGCGTCATATGGTAGTTCTATTTTTAGTTTTTTGAGGAACATCAGTACTGTTCTCCGTAGTGACTGTATCAATTTACATTCCCACCAACAGTGCAAGAGGGTTCCCTTTTCTCCACACCTTCTCCAACATTTATTGTTTGTAGATTTTTGATGATGGCCATTCTGACCGGTGTGAGGTGATACCTCATTGTAGTTTTGATTTGCATTTCTCTAATGATTAGTGATGTTGAGCGTCCTTTCCTGTGTTTGTTGGCAATCTGTATATCTTCTCTGCAGAAATGTCTATTTAGGTCTTCAGCCCATTTTTGGATTGGGTTGTTTGTTTTTTTGATATTGAGCTGCATGAGCTGCTTGTATATTTTGGAGATTAATCCTTTGTCATTTGCTTCGTTTGCAAATACTTTCTCCCATTCTGAGGGTTGTTTTTTTTTGTCTTGTTTATGGTTTCCTTTGCTGTGCAAAAGCTTTTAAGTTTCATTAGGTCCCATTTATTTACTTTTGTTTTTATTTCCATTTCTCTAGGAGGTGGGTCAAAAAGGATCTTGCTCTGGTTTATGTCATGGAGTGTTCTGCCTATGTTTTTCCTCTAAGAGTTTGATAGTGTCTGGCCTTACATTTAGGTCTTTAATCCATTTTGAGTTTATTTTTGTGTATGGTGTTAGGGAGTGTTCTAATTTCATTCTTTTACATGTATCTGTCCAGTTTTCCCAGCACCACTTATTGAAGAGGCTCTCTTTTCTCCATTGTATATTCTTGCCTACTTTATCAGAGATAAGATGACCATATGTGTGTGGGTTTATCTCTGGGCTTTCTATCCTGTTCTATTGCTCTATATTTCTGTTTTTGTGCAAGTACCATACTGTCTTGATTACTGTATGTTGGTTGTATAGTTTGAAGTCAGGGAGCCTGATTCCTCTAGCTCCGTTTTTCTTTCTCAAGATTGCTTTGGCTATTCAGGGTCTTTTGTGTTTCCATACAAATTGTGAAATTTTTTGTTCTAGTTCTGTGAAAAATGCCATTGGTAGTTTGATAAGGATTGCACTGAATCTGTAGATTGCTTTGGGTAGTATAGTCATTTTCACAATGTTGATTCTTCCAATCCAAGAACATGGTATATCTCTCCATCTGTTTGTATCATCTTTAATTTCTTTCATCAGTGTCTTATAGTTTTCTGCATACAGGTCTTTTGTCTCCCTAGGTAGGTTTATTCCTAGGTATTTTATCCTTTTTGTTGCAATGGTAAATGGGAGTGTTACCTTAATTTCTCTTTCAGGTTTTTCATCATTAGTGTATAGGAATGCAAGAGATTTCTGTGCATTAATTTTGTATCCTGCTACTTTACCAAATTCATTGATTAGCTCTAGGAGTTTCCTGGTAGAGTCTTTAGGCTTCTCTATGTATAGTATCATGTCATCTGAAAACAGTGACCACTTTACTTCTTCTTTTCCGATTTGGATTCCTTTTATTTCTTTTTCTTCTCTGATTGCTGTGGCTAACACTTCCAAAACTATGTTGAATAATAGTGGTGAGAGTGGACAACCTTGTCTTGTGCCTGATCTTAATGGAAATGGTTTCAGTTTTTCACCATTGTGAACAATGTTGTCTGTAGGTTTGTCATATATGGGCTTTATTATGTTGAGGTAATTTCCCTCTATGCCTACTTTCTGGAGGGTTTTTATCATAAATGGGTGTTGAATTTTGTCAAAAGCTTTTTCTGCATCTACTGAGATGATCATATGGTTTTTCTCCTTCAATTTGTTAATATGGTGTATCACATTGATTGATTTGCATATATTGAAGAATCCATGCATTCCTGGGATAAGCACCCCTTGATCATGGTGTATGATCTTTTTAATGTGCTGTTGGATTCTGTTTGCTAGTATTTCATTGAGGATTTTTGCATCTATGTTCATCAGTGACATTGGCCTGTAGTTTTCTTTCTTTGTGACATCTTTGTCTGGTATCAGGGTGATGGTGGTCTCGTAGAATGAGTTTGGGAGTGTTCCTCCCTCTGCTATATTTTGGAAGAGTTTGAGAAGGATGGGTGTTAGCTCTTCTCTAAATGTTCCATAGAATTCATCTGTGAAGCCATCTGGTCCTGGGCTTTTGTTTGTTTGAAGATTTTTAATCACAGTTTCAATTTCAGTGCTTGTGATTGTTCTGTTTATATTTTCTATTTCTTCCTGGTTCAGTCTTGAAGGCTGTGCTTTTCTCAGAATTTGTCCATTTCTTCCAGGTTGTCCATTTTACTGGTGTATAGCTGCTTGTAGTAATCTCTCATGATCCTTTGTATTTCTGCAGTGTCAGTCATTACTTCTCCTTTTTCATTTCTAATTCTATTGATTTGACTCTTCTCCATTTTTTTCTTGATGAGTCTGGCTAATGGTTAATCAATTTTGTTTATCTTCTCAAAGAACCAGTTTTTAGTTTTATTGATCTTTGCTATTGTTTCCTTCATTTCTTTTTCATTTATTTCTGAACTGATCATTATGATTTCTTTCCTTCTGCTAACTTCGGGGGTTTTTTATTCTTCTTTCTCTAATTGCTTTAGGTGTAAGTTTAGGTTGTTTATTTGAGTTGTTTCTTGTTTCTTGAGGTAGGATTGTATTGCTATAAACTTCCCTCTTAGAACTGCTTTTGCTGCATCCCATAGGTTTTGTGTCATTATGTTTTCATTGTCATTTGTTTCTAGGTATTTTTTGATTTCCTTTTTGATTTCTTCAGTGATCTCTTGGTAAATTAGTAATGTATTGTTTAACTTCCATGTGTTTGTATTTTTTACTGATATTTTCCTGTAATTGATATCTACTCTCATAGAGTTGTGGTCAGAAAAGTTACTTGATACAATTTCAATTTTTCTTAAATTTACCAAGGCTTGATTTGTGACCCAAGATATGATCTATCCTGGAGAATATTCCATGAGCACTTGAGCAGAAAATGTAATCTGCTGGTTTTGGATGGAATGTCCTATAAATATCAATTAAGTCCATCTTGTTTAACGTATAATTTTAAGCTTGTGTTTCCTTATTTATTTTCATTTTGGATGATCTGTCCATTGGAGAGATTGGGGTGTTAAAGTTCCCTACTATTATTGTGTTACTATTGATTTCCCCTTTTATGGCTGTTAGCATTTGCCTTATGTATTGAGGTGCTCCTATGTTGGGTGCATAAATATTTACAATTGTTATATCTTCTTCTTGGATTGATCCATTGATCATTTTGTAGTGTCTTTCTTTCTCTTGCAATAGTCTTTATTTTAAAGTCTATTTTGTCTGATATGAGAATTGCTACTCCAGCTTTCTTTTGATTTCCATTTGCATAGAATATCTTTTTCCATCCCTTCACTTTCAGTGTGTATGTGTCCCTAGATCTGAAGTGGGTGTCTTGTAGACAGCATATATACGGGTCTTGTTTTTGTATCTGTTCAGCTAGTCTATGTCTTTTGGTTGGAGCATTTAATCCATTTACATTTAAGGTTGTTATCAATATGTATGTTCCTATTACCGTTTTCTTAATTGTTTTGGGTTTGTTATTGTAGGTCTTTTCCTTCTCTTGTGTTTCCTGCCTAGAGAAGTTCCTTTAGCGTTTGTTGTAAAGCTGGTTTGGTGGTGCTGAATTCTCTTAGCTTTTGCTTGTCTGTAAAGCTTTTGATTTCTCCGTCAAATCTGAATGAGATCCTTGCTGGGTAGAGTAATGTTGATTGTAGGTTTTTCCCTTTCATCACTTAAATATGTCCCACCACTCCCTTCTGGTTCACAGAGTTTCTGCTGAAAGACCAGCTTTTAACCTTATGGTGATTCCCTTGTATGTTATTTGTTGCTTTTCCATTGCTACTTTTAATTTTTTTCCTTTATATTTCATTTTTGATAGTTTGATTAATATGTGTCTTAGCATGTTTCTCCTTGGATTTATCCTGCATGGGACTCTGCATTTCCTGGACTTGATTGACTATTTCCTTTCCCATGTTAGGGAAGTTGTCAACTATAATCTCTTCAAATATTTTCTCAGTCCCTTTCTTTTTCTCTTCTTCTTCTGGGACCCCTATAATTCGAATGTTGGTGCATTTAATGTTGTCCCAGAGGTCTCTGAGACTGTCTTCAATTCTTTTCATTCTTTTTTCTTTATTCTGCTCTGTGGTAGTTATTTCCACTGTTTTATCTTCCAGGTCACTTATCCATTCTTCTGCCTCAGTTATTCTGCTATTGATCCCTTCTAGAGAATTTTAAATTTCATTTATTGTGTTGTTCATCATTGTTTGTTTGCTCTTTAGTTCTTCTAGGTCCTTGTTAAATGTTTCTTGTATTTTCTCCATTCTATTTCCTAGGTTTTGGATCATATTTACTATCATTATTCTGAATTCTTTTTCAGGTAGACTGCCTATTTCCTCTTCATTTGTTTGGTTTGATAGGTTTTTACCTTGCTCCTTCATCTGCTGTGTGTTTCTCTGTCTTTTCATTTTGCTTAACTTACTGTGTTTGGGGTCTCCTTTTCGCAGGCTACAGGTTTGTAGTTCCCATTGTTTTTGGTGTCTGCTCCCAGTGGGTAAGGTTGGTTCAGTGGGTTGTGTAGGCTTCCTGGTGCAGGGTACTGGTACCTGTGTTCTGGTGGATGAGTCTGGATCTTGTCTTTCTGGTGGGCAGGACCACATCCAGTGGTGTGTTTTGGGGTATCTGTGAACTTATTATGATTTTAGGTAGCCACTCTGCTAATGGGTGGGGTTGTGTTCCTGTCTTGCTAGTTGTTTGGCATAGGGTGTCCAGCACTGTAGTTTGCTAGTCATTGAGTGGAGCTGGGTCTTAGCATTGAGATAGAGATCTCTGGTAGAGGTTTCACCATTTGATATTATGTGGGGCCAGGAGGTCTCTGGTGGACCAATGTCCTGAACTCGGCTCTCCCACCTCAGAGGCTCTGGCCTGCCACCTGGCCAGAGCACCAAGACCCTGTCAGCCAAACGGCTGCTAGTCTTGGAGGGTCTCCTGCAGAGGTGGGGGTTGGCTGTGGCTCACCGTGGGGACAAGGACACTGGCAGCAGAAGTTCTGGGAAGTACTCCTTGGCGTAAGCCCTCCCAGAGTCCACCATTAGCCCCACCAAACTATTTCTGTTTTGTAAATAAGTTCATTTGTATCACTTTTTTAGATTCCACATATAAGTGATATCATATGGTATTTGTCTTTCTCCACTGACTTCACTTAGAACGTTAATCTCTAGGTCCATCCATGTTGCTGCAAATGACATTATTTCATTCTTGTTTATGGCTGAGTAATATTCCATTGTATATACCACATCTTCTTTACCCATTCATCTGTTGATGGACATTTAGGTTGTTTCCATGTCTTGGCTATTGTAAATAGTGCTGCTATGAACTTTGGCATGCGTGTATCTATTCAAATCAGCGTTTTCTCCAGATAAATGCCCAGCAGTGCGATTGCTGAATCATATGATATTATCTTTGTTTTTAAAATAAATTTAAAAATTTTGAGTTTATGTAATTTAATTTATAATAAAGGCAGTGTTTAACACATGGCTGAAAATTTAATAACTGGCTCTCATGTGCTGGCTCCAACAGAGCACTGCATATCTGCATTCCTTCCGGGGTGCCTTATGACCTCTTCAGTTCTGTCCTCTTCATCCTTCACCTGGACTATTTTAATAACCTCCTAACCTGTCTCTCAGCTTCTGGTCCCTTACTTCAAACTATCTAGCTTTGTCATTCTAGTCTGCCCTGCTCATAGGTGGCAGCTCTCCCATGCCTCCAAATTAAGCATAAACTCTTCCTGCATAGTCAAGGTCCTGTACAGTTACAGCCCCAAACTTTCCTCTGTCGCTTTATCTCCCAAGTAGTGCACTGCAGTTCCCATGGCATTTTAGAATCTGAAACGTTTGGAGTTCACTTTTGCAATTTATTAGCTGGATAACATGGGGCAAGTTACTTAACTTCTCTGAACTTTAGTTACCCCATATGAAAAATGGGAAAACTCATAGAGTGGCTGGAACGATTAAATCAGATCACACATAATATTCCTAAGGCAGTGACCAACTCATTTTAGGCAGCCAGTGACAGCAATGTCATCAGCTTCTTTGTATGAGCTTAACCTATCTGTAAATACTGGTTCTTTATTGCATTTTGTCTCCTTGTTATCCCCACCTGATAGATAAATAAAGATGTTTGGCAGTCATCTCTGCTAAATCCAGATTCACATTTCCTACATAAATGTTACCGTCTGGCCAATTTGTTTTATTTCCCACTCTTGACTAGCATTCACCTTTCTCCATATCGAAGCTTTTGTTCCTGCACTTTACCTCTCAAAAACTCATCCATCCACTCAATAATAAAAAGACACAGAACCCAATTAAAAATGGGCAAAGAATTTGAATAGACATTTCTCAAAAAAAAAAAAAAAAAAGACCATATAAGTGGCCAATATGCACATGAAAAGATGCTCAACATCATCAGTAATTAAGGAAATGCAAATCAAAACCACAATGAGATACCACTTTACACCCACCAGGATGTTTATCATTAAAAAGACTGACAATAACAAGGATATGGAGAAATTGGAATCATCATTTGTTGCTGGTGAAAATGAAATAGGTTGCAACCACTTTGGAAAACAGTTTGGCAGTTTCTCAGTTAAACATAGAGGTAACATAAGACCTAGTAATTCCACTTCTAGGTATATACCCAAGAGAAAAGAAAACATTTGCCCATACAAAAGCTTGTACATGAATGTTCACTGCACCATTACTCATAGTAATGAAAAAGTGGAAACAACTCAAATGTCCTACAACTAATGAATGGATAAACAAAATGTGGTATATCCATACAATGGGATATTATTCAGCCATAAAAATAAAGTAAGTATTGATACATGCTACAACATGGATGAACCTTGAAGTCATGCTAAGTGGAAGAAGCCAGTTACAAAAGACCACATATTACATAATTCCATTAATATAAAATATCTAGAATAGAGAAATCTACAGAGACAAAATGTATATTAGTGGTGGTCTAGGGCTGGGGAATGGTGGGAAATAGGGGTGACTGCTCTTTAATGTTGGGTTTCTTTTTGTGGTGACAAAATGTTCTAAATTTAGATTAAGGTGATGATTGCTTACTTCTGTGAATATACTAAAACTCATTGTATTGTACACCTTAAGTAGATGAATTTTGTAGTATTTGAAGTATATCTCAATAAAGATTTTTTTTGAAAAATACCTTGCAGTAAACAATCCTGTTAACAATTGCATCACAAAGAATAAAATAACTAGGAATAAATTTAGTCAATAAGGGGAATGATCTGTACACTGAAAACTATAAGACACTGTGGAAAGAAATTGAAGAAGGCACAAATAAATGAAGATATTCCAAACTCGTGAATTGGAAGAATTTATATTGTTAAAATATCCATATTACCCAAAGCAATCTATAGATTCAATGCAATGCCTATCAAAATTCCAATGGCATTTTTCACAGAAATAGAAAAAACAATCCTAAAATTTGTATGAAACCACAAAAGACCTCAAATAGCCAAAGTAATCTTGAGAAAAACCAAAGCTGAAGACATCACACTTTCTTATTTTAAACTATGTTACCAAGCTATAGTAATAAAAACAGTATGGCATTGGCATAAAAGCAGACACATAGATCAATTGAACAGAATAGAGAGCCCAGAAATATATACATGCATATATGGTCAATTAACATATGACAAATGAGCCAAGAATATACAATGGTGAAGTATAGTCTTTTCAATAAATGGTGTTTGGAAAACTGGAGTGCCGCATGCAAAAGAGTAACCCTATCTTATACCATACACAATAATCAACTCAAAATGGATTAAAGACTTGAATGTAAGACCCCAAACCATGACACCCTTAGAAAAAAATTATAGGAGGAAACCTTCTTGACATTCATCTTGGCAATGATTATTTTGGATATGACAACAAAAGCAAAGGCAACAAAAGCAAAAATAAACAAGTGAGACTACAAAAACTAAAACACTACTATACAGCAAAGGAAACCATCAGAAACCTACTGAATGAGAGAAAATATTTTCAAATCATATATCTGATAAAGAATTAATATACAAAATATATAAAGAACTCATACAGCTAACGAAAGAAAAAAGAAAGAAAGAAAAATAGAAGAAACCGAAACAATCCAATTAAAAAATGGGCAGAGGAACTGAATAGACATTTTCCAAAGAAGACATACAAATGGCCAACAGCCACATAAAAAGTGCTCAGCGTCACTAATCATCAGGGAAATGCAAATCAAAACCATAATGAGATATCACCTCACATCTGTTAAAATGGCTTTCATCAAAGAGACAAGAGATACAAGTGTTGGCAAGGATGTGGCAAAAAGGGAATCCTTGTGCACTCTTGGTGGGAATGTAAATTGGTGCAGCCACTATGAAAACAGTACAGAGGATCTTCAAAAAACTAAAAATAGAACTACCATATAATCTAGCAATTCCACTTCTAGGTATATATCCAAAGGAAATAAAATCACTATCTTGGAGAGGTAGCTGCAATCCCATGCTCATTGAAGCATTATTCACAATAGTCAACACATGGAAACAACCTAAGGGTCCATTAACAGAGGAGTAGATAAAGAAGATGTGATATAGATAGATAGATAGATAGATAGATAGATAGATAGATAGATAGATAGATAGATATAGATATAGATATAGATATAGATATAGATAGATATAGATATAGATATAGATAATGGAATATTATTCAGCCACGAAAAAGAAGGAAATCCTGCCATTTGTGACAACATGGATGAACTTGGAGGATATTATGCTAAGAAATAAGCCAAACACAGAAAGACAAATACCATTTGATCTCTCTTATATGTAGAATCTAAAAATGTCAAACTCATAAAAGCAAAGAGTAAAAAGGTGGTTGCTAGGGACTGAGAGTGTGTAAACAGGAAGGGGTTGGTAAAAGGGTACAAACTTTCATAAGATGAACCAGGTCTGAGGATCTGCTCTAAAACATGGTGACTATAGTTGATAACACTGTTTGAAATTTGCTAAGAGAGTAGAACTTAAATGTTCTCACTAAAAAATACAAATAAAAATTAAAAAGATAAACATGAGAGGTAATGGATGTGTTAATTGACTACATGGTGAGAATCCTTTCACAATGTATATGTAGATCAAATCATCACAATAACATTTTAAATAACTTACAAATTTATTTGTCAATTATACATCAATAAAGCTAAAAAAAATCCCTTGAAAAAGTAGTTCATTCATCCATCAAAGCTTATCGCAGAGGGAGCCCCTTTCCTAGTGTCCACCTTCCTGCTCTCAGTCAGCTGCAATTGCTTCCACCTCCTGAAGCCCCAAAATTCACAGGGTATTGTTTCTTATTTTCCATATTTTGCTTCCTATCCGAGTTATCTGTGTACCATTTTTATCTATTAGACTAAAATAGCTTCAAATTTTATAAATGTATAAAATGGAGCAGATTCAATAGTATTCCTGCAAGATCGCTCACTCACATTTGTATTCTTTTATCTTTTTTCACACGGGGAAGAAAAGAATGGTGTTTCAGCCCTCCTAGAAGGTCGTTGTGCCTGACCTTGACCCAGTCATGGGACATGTTGCACACATGAAAGTCACCCAGTACAGTATGTGCATTTGTGTGGGTGGATGGCTAGTACATCTCTAATTGGGTAAAAGTCACTGCAGAGCAATGGCTGAGTTTTACAAACTGACTCCCTGGTGGCCCCTGGCCCAGTGCCTTAACTTAGGTAGGAATTCAAGGAATATGGGTGAAATTCTTCCCTTGGCAGGTAGTGCAAGACTCTACCCAACAGAAGATCCACCAAAGTTGCTGACAGGGTAGCCACCTAGGACAGAACGGAATTTATTCTTCAGCAGTTTTAAGTGTTTCTTTCACCAGGAGGCATTTTCCTTTGGAACCACACACTGTCTTTGTTCTGACTTATTAACAAAAATTTGTAGTAAGTCAGAGAAAGACAAATATCATATGATATTGCTTATATGTGGAATCTTAAAAAAATGATACAAATGAACTTATTTACAAAACAGAAACAGACTCACAGTCATAGAAAACAAACTTATGGCTACCAAAGAGGAAAGGTAGGGGAGAGGGATAAATCAGGATTTTGAGATTAATATATACACACCACTGTCTATAAAATAGATAACCAACAAGGGCCTACTGTATAACACAGGGAACTATACTCAATATCTTGTAATAACCTATAATGGAAAAGAATCTTTAAAAAATCCATATATATATATATATATATATATATATATATATATATCTGAATCACTTTGCTGTACATCTGAAACTGACACAACATTGTAAATCAACTATATTCCAATTAAAAAAACAAAAACAAAAATGTGTGCCCCGCTCCACCCACCCCAGAGTGAGTGAGCATTAGTGAATCCTGGATGAACAGAGAAAGGCTGATTTCGTTCTTTGGGCACTTGGGGGCTCCATGGGGTACAGGAAGCTGGTACCAATCCTGTGCTTAGGCACCAAACTGATGAGCAGTATGGTCAAGACCCAGAGAGAGAAGAGCAGGATGGGGAGAAGCCTCCACCAGCCAGAGAACTATAGCACCGAGGTAAAACAGAAGTAGAGTTGGGGAGGAATCCAGCCTGTCTAGGGAAGGGACTAGGAGGGCTTTGCAAACCAGGAGACTCAGCATCTTCTATGGAAATGAGCTTGTTCTGAAGAGGGCTGCCATGGAGCGTTCCTTGAAATCTAATTTAAGTCTTTTCCCCCAGCAAAGATCAAGCAGAGAAGACAGAGGCAATGCGTTTTCACAGTGTGGCCCCAAGTCGTCCGTTGCTGCCTGTGCGTCCCTGCTGCTTCATTTGCTGGCAGGCACACCGACAGGCAAGCATGCGCTCATGCACAGACACGTACACCCAACACACACAGCCCTCGCATGCAACTGCTACTCGTGGAAGATAAAGCTGTTCTGTAGATGCAGGGGCCATGGGTGAGTTAGTTGCCTGTGATCTTGGCGTTAAAGACAAACCCACAGCGCTCTTCTTTCAGTACCAGAAAAAAAGCTTTCATGCATCGCCACCTAATGGTACTTTTACCTCATTACAGTCTTGGATCCGTTCAAGATCAACAGGTAGATGGGTCCAAAGGGTAAGACTCATAGTGAATGATGTAAACTTGGACTTCGTCTTCCATGTGTATATCTCAACTTTCCAGCTGCAGCTCATGGAGTTGTGTGCAGTGCTAGCTACCTGCCTCAATGCCCCATTCCACTTCTTGGACTTTTGGTGGCTCCCAGCTATTCCTCCTGGAGTTCCCAGGGCCTGCTTTAGCACAAGGCTTTGATCTCTTTTGACATACCCTCCTGAGGACTATAGTTTCCAGCTGTTGTCAGTCACTTTCCCAGATGCAGGATCAGGCTCCAAGGATTGGTTTCATCTCCTGCCCAGTGTTTGCCTACAGCTGACCTGCCATATCCACCTCCATGTTATGTTCCAGGTTTCAGCCTGTCTTTGTGGATAAGCCCTGGGTCAATGGGATTTGAAAACCAAAGTGCATTTCTCCCCTACTGGACTCTCAAAGGCTGAGCTATGACTTACCTAGATTCAGAGAAGGGCGTTAGATGTTATCTCTTATTACACACTGCTTATATCAAATCACAACCTCTGAAGTCAGTTGAGTGGTTCCTGTTGACTTTTGAGAGCCCAGGAGATTAGAAATCCTGAGTAATCCATAAGGAAGGAAGGGCCTTCATGGGAGACCAGACAGTACAATGTTTGTATCCATGACACCAGGCTGGAAAGGACATGCTTCGGCCCTGTTCTCCCTGGCTCAGTACGTCGTCTCCTCATCTTCTCCCAATAGGAGAGTGGATCGTTGTCCCCACGGAAAGGTTGGAAGAACAAAGTTTAGCCTCTTACCCATGATCAGACAATGGAGTTCAGAGCAGAAAAACTAGGCCCTGGGTCTCCCAACTTCTAGGCCTTGCCTGGACTTCATAGATACCCCTGCTGACCTTTCCTCTCTGTGAAATGACGTTTCCACTGCAAAATGCACGTTGTTGATTGGAAGGTGAAGAGTTGCATTAAGGGATGTGTCCCTAAATCTACTGCATCTTTCAGTAGTGTCCTGTACGGGAAGGTGGAACCTTTTTTTTTTTTTTTAACTTTATTTATTTATTTGGCTGCTTTGGGTCTTCGTTGCTGTGAGCGAGCTTTCTCTAGTTGTGGCGAGCGGGGGCTACTCTTCGCCGTGTTGCACGGGCTTCTCATTGCTGTGCCTTCTCTTGTTGTGGAGCACAGGCTCTAGGCACTCGGGCTTCAGTAGTCGCAGCACGCGGGCTCAGTAGTTGTGGTGCACCGGCTTAGTTGCTCTGCAGCATGTGAGATCTTTACGGACCAGGGATCAAACCCGTGTCCCCTGCATTCGCAGGCGGATTCTTAACCACTGTGCCACCAGGGAAGTCCTGGAACCATTTGTATTAAAGTAAATGTGTGAGTTGTTCACATGCCTTAGTCTTTTAGTGCAAGAGTGGGATGTACCGATGTACTAGGTGGGGATGGGAGAGCCTGGCTCTGACAAACCATTCTCCCTCTCCCTCTCCCCTTCACTCTTTATTCCCCTTTCTTTTTCTTCTCTTCTTTGCCTTTACTTCTCCTCTTCCCTCTCCATCCCTCTCTTGAATTCTTCCTCAGTAATTTCCTAGAGTTTGATCAGGCTTTTTTTTAAAGAATATCCAGAAAATTTTTTAGCTCAAATGCAAGTTTTTCTCCCGATTTTGTAAATACTCCACCTAAATCTTCAAGGCTCCCTTAAAGTCATCTCGTCCAAAATTGACCCCATCCTCTTTCCTCTGCACTGAATGGACAAAGGGAGGATCCACGAGGCCTTGACCCCATCAAATGAATATGATAGTAACTGCCTCATGAAAGTGGTCCTATTTACTTTTTCCCACTTGCATTCAACATATCCCATTAAGAGGTGGAGCTAAATGTTACCCAGCTGTAGCTGAATGGCTCAGAGGATGTTGGACAAGCTGAAGATACCCCTGAATACACTGGGCACAGGAGAGACCAGCACCTATTAGGGGACTAACTGGAACTTTGTCCCGAAAAATTGCTTAACAAAAATTGCTGACAACAAACACATCGTCGTCTGATTATAAATTCATCTGTCCATCCTAGGGTGAGGAACACTGGTACCCTAAGAGAGTAACCAACTCTTTTTATCCAGGACTTTCCCAGTTTTGAACTGGATGTCTTGTGTCCTGAGAAACCTCTTAGTCCTGGACAAATCAAGATGGTTGGTCACTCTAGACCCTAACACTGTGCTACTGCAGAGGTGATAACTTCATTTCCTTTACCTTTTCTTATACCTTTGCAACAAATGTCCATCTCTGTGAGTAATCTAGATGCATCTCTTCTATGAAATCCATGAGGCACCTGCCCTGCAGAATGGTACGCTCCCTCCCCCAGCCCTGCTCCATGTCCCCAAACCTGGCTCAACTTCTCCTTTCTGATCACTGCTCCCCTGGCTTATTCTACCCATGTTCTGGGTTGAAACATTTGTCATCTTTGCTTTGACTCTTTCCTTCATTACCCACATGCAATTAATCACCAAGTTCTATTGATTTATATTTTGAAATGTCTGTGGAATTCACCTTTTCCCTTCTTTACCACCATCATAATGACAACTATAATAAAAACAAACACCAAATCTAAGGGCCAGCTAGAGTGGATTAAGGAAGAAATAGAAAGAGAGGAGTAGGAATCAACAAGTCTATAGAATTCAGAATTTCCCCAAATGATTTGATGATGAAACATTTTTCACAGAGCAGCTCACGGCACCAATGTTTCATGAAATACAGTTTGGCAAAGGCTCACCTAGCCCACAGATGCACTGTTTTGCAGAATTATATTCAATATCCTGTGATAAACCATAATGGAAAGGAATATGGAAAAGAATATGAAAAAGAATACAGATATGAATATATATATATGTGTGTGTGTAACTGTCACTCTGCTGTACAGAAGAAATTAACACAACATTGTAAATCAACTATACTTTGATAAAATCTAAAAAAAAATGTTTAAGGACATCAAGTCAAGCTCTATAATTTTATAATGAAAACTCTGAGACCATAAGGGCTACACAAGACTCACTCTCACCTCTGGGAGACCTGAGCTTTGAATCAGGTCTCCCATGGTGGTTCCACAGTGGAATGGTAAGCACTCCGGGCTCTGAATCACGTTTCCTGACTTTGTTCAGGTTCCCTGACCTGTATTATCTGCTCCTTCCTACCAGATGCCCTTATTCTGCTCCCGCTTACTGAACTAGTCATCCTCTCTCCCACCCATAATTCAGGGCCAAGCTTGACTTTTAGCTCCTGTACATTATTTGCTAACCACACAAGCCCAACCATTGCCGACTTCACTAAATTACTATAATAGTTTTTTTTTTTATCATTTAATTTGCCACCTAACATCAGGCATTATAAATGCCTGGTACGTGTATCGCCACATGCCCGTCTTGTGACCGTGGCATTCATTTCTATTTTACCTCAACATCCTTTTAAACTGTGCCTAAAAAGAGCTTCAGAATCCTTTTCAGCAAATACTCCAGACGGCCATAGACAAACAGCCATGGCTGGCATGTGAGATGAAAATTTTCTGAGGCCCTGAATTTGTCATTAAACTATTTCATGTGCACATCTATTGCACTTTCCTGAACAGCAAAGACAATGTTTTTGAATCGTTTCACATTAGCTCCAAGTAGAGCCGTCTTCCCAAATAACTGCTCAGTCATTGTTGGAACGTCTGAATATCAAGTGTTAAAATGGTAATAACTAACATTTACATAGTGCTTAGTTACAAAGTTCTTTCACACATGGTACCACATTTAATTAATTCTCACAACAAACCTGGGGAGTGGGTATGATTATGCTTCCCAATTCAGACCAGACAGTGAACTTCCGAAGAATGAGACAGTTTCTTATTGGCCCCCGTGGGGCTCAACTCAGAGTTCGCGGTCAATTTTGTGGAATTGAAGTGTGAATTATGAGAATGAGACACAAGGGCTGTGAGGGTTTGTAACTTGCACCAGGTCCCCCACTGGCCAGCCGGGCTGTATTGGAAGGGCTCACAGGTGCTTGAGCACCGAATTCTTTGCCTTCTCCATGTTTGAATTCCAGTGTCACTGGCTTTTCTTTCTTCCTGGTAATGAAGCAAAACCTGGTAGGTTAATTAATCCTGCTCAATGCTGGGCAGGAGTAACAGGAACAAGAAGAAAACCTTTCTCTTCTTGAGCTCCCAGGGGTGCCTGGCGGGAGCCCATGAGGAGATGCAACACAGCCTTCAGGCTGCTAATTGTTCAAGAGCAAATCATCTGTCAGAAGGCAACAGAAAAAAAGACACCACTGAATTCAGAGTCAGAACAATAAATAACATTCAGCACTATACCCTGGAGAAAATTAAAGCTGCGACATTCTGCTTCTCAGGGAAAACAAAAATGCTCAGTGTTTCTGCAGACCTGTGGACTACAGTGTGATGAGGTAGAGATACCACAACCTGGGCAGACCAGTCATCTCTTTTATCAACGCAGGGGCCACTAAGCCCTGCTCCCCATTCAGCACCCCTGCCCAGGGAGATGGAGGCAGACAGCTAGGAAAAAATGATCCTGTAAATAGGAAAACGAATTTCCTAATAGGAAATCTCTTTAGGGGAAGGGGATAGAGGGGCATACTGCAATCACCCTACACCAGTCTCCCTGCTTCCACTCCTGTACTCCCAAATCCAACCTAAGTGGCTCCCCAGAGTCTTAAAAATAAAACCAGACCCCCATGATCTGGCCCTTCTCCAGCCCTGCAGCAGCACACCTCCAGCTTCAGCAGCACCCAATTGCTCCTGCTGCCACACTCGGGACATTGTGCCACTCTGAGCCTCTGTCTCTTCTTTCCTATCCACCTGGCTAAATCCTCCTCAGTCCTTAAGGACAATCTCACCTACTGTGCCACTTTCCCACCTCCAGCCTGTGTCACCAGAACCTCTGTGACACTCTCCCATCACACCCAGAGCGATAATCCAGTACCAGGGTCAAGCAAACAGACACCTGAGCCACATCACCCAGGTCTGAGTCTAATCTCTGCTGTGTATTGCTTCTGTGATCTTGGGTGAGTTTCTTGACTGCAAGTGCCTCTGTTCCTCACTTATGAAATGGAGGGGAGATAATAACCCTTCCTACTTCATAGAGTTGTGTGAGGATTAAATTATTTAATATGTGTAAATTACTTAGAACAGTGCTCCTTATGAGCTATTAAAGCCATTAATTATATTTCCCTGCAGTCATGTCAGGTCCATCTTCCTCTCTAAGCTGTGAGTTCGTAGAGGGAAGAGTCCGTATCACAACCATTCCTTTATGCCTAGCACTTAGCATACTGTCCCCAAATACCTGCTTCCCTCTTCCCTGTAAGAGGATTAAGCACCCCTCCCCATTGCCTGTGAATTGCAGTACTCTCCTAAGGCAAAAGTAGTTTCCCTGCCCATTGACACCACCCATGATCATGTGACTTGTTTTGGCCAATGAGATGTGAGTGGTAGTGATGGTCGATAGTTCCAAAACGAAGCTTCAAGAGGCATTGCACGATATCAACATCTCCCATCCCCACTCTACGTGTGAGAACAGCATGTCCCAGATAGAGTTTGCTCCTTCATCCTGGATCCCAGAAGCCAGAACACACGTTGGAACAGGACCACAACAACAGCTGACCTGCAACCAGTACATAATATGAAGAAGAAATAAGTATTCAGTTGTAAACCGCTGAGGTTTTGGGTTTGTTTCTTACCACATCATAACCTAGTGAAAGCTGATTAATACAGACCCAACAAAGGCTTGTTGAATAAATGGATGCACCGATAAAAGAATGAATAAGTGAGTGAATTATGATTTGTGCAGTTCCTAGCTAGGATGATAGTTATGTATGTGCATCACCAAATTTAAGCAAGTGCTTTTTTAACAGTAAATGTGTTTTCTGATATTTATTTTGTACATAATTCTTTGTAAATAAAAAAATGAGACAATGATTCTTTTGTCATTCAGAAACATTCACAATATCTATCAACAGGCCCAAATTAAGGTAAAAGTGGCAGTGGAAAGAACAGCATTTCTTGGGCAGCTAATATGTCTGTCTCAAGCACTTTACATCTACCAGTCCAACAGAACACTTCAACAATTCTAGGAACAAACTATATTTCCGGACGTGGAAACTGAAGCTGAGAAACTGTGTGAAGGTCACCAGAGATAACAAGTGATGATCTAGATGTGAACCCAGATCTGTTTGAGAACAAGCCCCTTCTCTCTCCACTAAAGGATACTGCAACCATGAAAGCGTTTGAAGACCACCTGGGGAAACCTGGCTATCCAATAATACTCCTCCTATAACCTAATATTCTTCACTTTCCTTTGGCACAGGACCCAAAATTAAACAGAGATCCAAGTGAAATAATTTGCAAAAGCAATCACCCTGGTGGGATTGAGTAAACAATCAGTCATTTACTCTCAGTAAGTGGATTTGCTTAATCAGATTGTTTTCTTATTACAAAATTAAAATCTATCCAAGAAAAGAGAAAATGCTAGTTTGGGTACAATGGGGAAGGGAAAAAGTGGAAAGAGCAGTTTCCATCAAGGGCTTCAAACCTAAATGTCTATAGGATCAAGCAGGTAAGGTAATAAATGAAGAAGTCTGGGTGGGCTGTTGGCTCATGTGCCGGTCTAAAGCAGACAGCAGCTGGTCTGTTCCAGTCAATTGCTATCGTGGAGGAATGCCAGGCTTCTAGGAGCTAGAAATTTGGATTTATGTGAAGTTTCCAAATGTTTAAATTCCTGTTTTTTTTCAATACTGTATATTCTACCCACACAACCGCCCCCCCCCCAAGTCGTCACATGAGTTCTGACCTATGTGTCATCATTCTGTGATGCAGAGGACACTGGAGAGAATTATAGCCTTAAAGGCACCCATGCATGGAAGGGAAAGAAGGAGTGAAGGAAGCCAGATTCTCAGTCTTACCTTAGGAGGGAGAGGGAAGGGACAGAGGGTGGGCAAGGCAAGCACAGAAGGTCACAGAAAACAAACTTCTTTTAATACAGTTGGCTTGGGCTGACTTGGTTCTTCCCCATTTCAACACTGCCTTGAGTAAAAGCAAACTCTAAGAAAAAGCCATTTGTTCCTGAATAAACTTCATTACTCTGCTAAATATCTTTACTGGATTTCATTTGATCCCAGGCATTTTCAATTCAATACTGCACTCAGCCAACTTAACCTTTTAAAAGGAGTTTTATTGATGGTGTGCTATGCAAGCATTAACATTTCTCAAAAAATTTTAAATAGAAAGAATTAAATTGCTTTGCTTAGCAATCTTAATTAACTGGAATAATTAGCTCCAGTCAGTTGTCCAACAAGAGCTCTCTAGAGAAATCAGTGTTTGGAGAAAGGGAAGGAAAGGGGGAGCCAAACTGTGGACAAAAGCAAGCATTTGGCAAGTTATTCGGAAATATCTAATTAACCCCAAGAGGGAGGCTGACAATCAAAGCCACTTCCTTGGTTCTTAATTATTAAAGGCAAATAAAGAAAGTAAATATTCAGGGAACTACTCTATTGGGCACTGGCAAGTAGGAGCCACTTTGAGCCAAAGTACTCAATAATCCCCAAATACATAGGCAGGTGTGGGTGTTCCTGTGCCTTTGTTCCTGCAAATCTCTGCTTAGGACATTCCTCCATCCCATCGCAGTTCAGACACTCCTATCAGCCCTTTATGAATTCTCCCCTGACCACCTTTCTCCCCAGCCACCGAAAGTTGTTCCCTCCTGTGTGCTTCCGTGTATTCATTAGGCGCTCATCTGTCCCCTAAATTGTAAGCTTTGCAAAGCTTGTGTAAGTGCTTATTTACCTCTGTATCCTCAGTGTCTGCTATATTTGGAACAGAGTAGGTGCTTGATAAACGGAGGTCGAATGAACCTATGGATCACCAGCTTTTTGTGCAAAGCCTGGTACATAGTAGAAACTCAATAAATCCTTGCTTCTTTTTTTCTTTCTTTCTTCCCTTCTCCCCTTCTCCTCCTTCCTTCCTTCTTTTCTTCATTTCTTTCTATTTTTATTTCACTTTAGATTCCACAATTAAAGGTATTGATTCCAGAGCAGTTGGGCCCAAACCACAGTGTTCTTTTATGTGAGTTTTTTGTTTTGACTTGGGATTGACTTCAATGAGTCAATGCAGATCACTGGAGTGGCTGAGAAATCCCAGGGCAAGGGTGGCATGGGGGCACCTCCACGCAGAACCGTGTTGGGAGGGAAGCTTCTTGATTTGCAGTCACTACTGTTAGGCTTGCAGTGTTTGAAACCTCAGGTCACAAAAGAAGACTTGATAGAAGCTTGGAGGAGGAGGGAAGGGGGGAAGGGAAGAGGAAACCCCGATGACACACAAGGCGTCTGATGGTGTAACTCGGGGTGATTTGTCAAAACCAGATGTGTATCTGCCTTGAAGACTATGGGGATCATGGGGGCTATTTGTAGAGTTTGAATTAGATATTTACCCCTGAACCTAGAGCTGAGTCTTGAAGGCTGAGTAAGAATTACCTGAGTGAAGAAAGTGGAAATGTCTTTCAAATGAAGGGAACAGCATAAACAAAGGCACAGGGATGGAACATCATGGTGGGAGTGGGAATCCAGGCCAAGCAATTTGGTTTTCTACACAACAATGCACTCTGCTAAAACATGCAAATAGGAAATAGGGAATATGTAAGACTAGTGAGGTCAAGAAGAAACATTTATAGTCATTGATAATTTCTGCACTTGGATGTGGCCAAGAAGTTATGGTTTCCAAACCTGACCTCCTCCTTAGTTTCAGTCTCAAGATACAATGCCTGCTGGACGTTTATCCTCACTTGGGTGTCCAAAAAACACCCCAGATTCAACATGCACAACAATCAATGCTTTATATCTCTCCATAAGCCTCCTCCTCTTAATATTCTGTCAGTTGCACCATCATTGTCCTAGTTGTCTAAGGCAAAATCTTGGAAATCATCCTTGATCCCCTCTTTCTCTCCTTCCTACACCCAATCAACCAGCAAGTCCTGAAAACTTGGCCTCCTAATGCTTCTTGAATCTCTGCTTTTTTCCTCATTCCTATCATCTTTACCCATGAATAATAGCCTCCTAACAGGTCCCCTTACTTCCAGCCTTCTTTACTTCAATTCCAACCTTCTTACCTATCACTCCTCTGCCAGGAGGGCTTCACTGGATCCCTAGAATGTACAGGAAAAAGTCCAAACCCCCAGACATACATACAAGGACATCTGAGACCTGACCCTGCCTACCTCTCTTGCTTGATATCTGCCCACTTCTGTATTGCACTTTCCACTTCGGAGAATCCCCTAAACACTCCATGTTCTTCCTCACCTCTGTGGCTTTGCCCCTGCTCTCCCTTTTTCCTGAATACTCTTGCCACCTTTCCTCATCTGGCTCTTACTCACCTTTCAGCATTAAGTTCTGACATCTTCTCTTCCAGAAAATCTTCCTTCAAAGCCCAAGCTCCCCAGTCCCCTCCTCTGTGCTCCTCTGCAGCTCCCTAGGCATGCCTCTGCCCTTCAACTTTTATCATTATGCCAACATCATCAGATTACATGGAATCTGTCTCTCCAGGCACTGACATCCTCAAGGACAACTGCCACCATGTCTTATTCATCTTAGTAAATCCAGATCTCAGTGTGGTGTTTGGCACTCAGCAGTCACACATATGTTTGCTGAGCTGCAACTCCAGGCTATGCCCCCTGAGATGGCTCTTTTGGCAAACAGAAAAGCTGAGCCTGAGCCAAAGTGTGCCTGCTTCCATACACAGCGAAGAAAGCTCAGGAGAACAGCTGAGAGCTCCAGAGAGCTCTGGGAAGTTGTTGCTGTTGTTGTTTAGGTAAATTCGAAAAGTGAGAATAGCACATGCTATGGTGTCCAAATATGGAATCTAAATACATCTGGTTGAAATCTTAGCTCTATCACTATTGTCTAATGCAACTTTGGGAGAGATATTTAATCTTTTGGGCCTTAAGTAACTAGTCTATAAAATTTTGACTAATTATTAGCTTAAATGGAAAAAAAAATGTTTGTAAAGCCCCTATCAACTAGCTGATACAAAGATAAGTGCCCCGGGCGATTAACCAAGATGGCGGAGTAGAAGAACATGCTCTCACTCCCTCTTGCAAGAACACCAGAATCACAACTGGCTGCTGGACAATCATCGACAGGAAGACACTGGACTTCACCAAGGAGGATACCCCACGTCCAAGGACAGAGGAGAAGCCACAGTGAGACGGTAGGAGGGGCGCAATCACAGTAAAATCAAATCCCATAACTGCTGGGTGGGTGACTCACAGACTGGCGAACACTTATACCACAGAAGTCCACCCACTGGAGTGAAGGTTCTGAGCCCCACATCAGGCTTCCCAACCTGGGGGTCCGGCAATGGGAGGAGGAATTCATATAGAATCAGACTTTGAAGCCTAGTTGGAATTGATTGCAGGATTTCAACAGGACTGGGGGAAACAGAGACTCCACTCTTGGAGGGCACGCACAAAGTAGTGTGCGCATCAAGACCCAGGGGAAGGAGCAGTGACCCCAGGGGACACTGAACCAGACCTACCTGCTAGTGTTGGAGGGTCTCCTGCAGAGGCAGGGGATGGCTCTGTTTCACTGTGGGGACAAGGACACTGGCAGCGGAGGTTCTGGGAAGTAATCCTTGGCATGAGCCCTCCCAGAGTCTGCCATTAGCCCCACCAAAGAGCCCAGGTAGGCTCCAGTGTTGGGTTGCCTCAGGCAAAGCAACCAACAGTGAGGGAACCCAGCCCCAGCAATCAACAGTCAAGTGGATTAAAGTTTGACTGAGCTCTGACCACCACAGCAACAGTCAGCTCTACCCACCACCAGAGCCTCCCATCAAGCCTCTTAGATAGCCTCAACCACCAGAGGGCAGATGGCAGAAGCAAGAAGAACTACAATCCTGCAGCCTGTGGAAAAAAAACCACATTCACAGAAAGATAGACAAGATGAAAAGGCAGAGGGCTATATACCAGATGAAGGAACAAGAAAAAAAACCAGAAAAACAACTAAATGAAGTGGAGATAGGCAACCTTCCAGAAAAAGAATTCAGAATAATGATAGTGAAGATGATCCAGGACCTCTGAATAAGAATGGAGGCAAAGATTGAGAAGATGCAAGAAATGTTTAACAAAGATCTAGAAGAATTAAAGAACAAACAAACAGAGATGACCAATACAAAAACTGAAATGAAAACTACACTAGAAGGAATCAATAGCAGAATAACTGAGGCAGAAGAACGGATAAGTGACCTGGAAGACAGAATGGTGGAATTCACTGCTGCAGAACAGACTAAAGAAAAAAGAATGAAAAGAAATGAAGACAGCCTAAGAGACCTCTGGGACAACATTAAATGCAACAACATTCACATTATAGGGGTCCCAGAAGGAGAAGAGTGAGAGAAAGGACCAGAGAAAATATTTGAAGAGATTATAGTCGAAAATTTCCCTAACATGGGAAAGGAAATAGCCACCCAAGTCCAGGAAGCACAGAGAGTCCCATACAGGATAAACCGAAAGAGAAACACACCGAGACACATAGTAATCAAAGTGGCAAAAATTAAAGACAAAGAAAAATTATTGAAAGCAGCAAGGGAAAAACGACAAATAACATACAAGGGAACTCCCATAAGGTTAACAGCTGATTTCTCAGCAGAAACTCTGCAAGCCAGAATGGAGTGGCATGATATACTTAAAGTGATGAAAGGGAAGAACCTACAACCAAGATTACTCTACCCGGCAAGGATCTCATTTAGATTTGATGGAGAAATCAAAAGCTTTACAGACAAGCAAAAGCTAAGAGAATTCAGCACCACCAAACCAGCTCTACAACAAATGCTAAAGGAACTTCTCTAAGTGGGAAATACAAGAGAAGAAAAGGACCTACAAAAACAAACCCAAAACAATTAAGAAAATGGTCATAGGAACATACATATCGATAATTACCTTAAACGTGAATGGATTAAATGCTCAAAGCAAAAGACACAGGCTTGCTGAATGGATACAAAAACAAGACC
Organism: Balaenoptera musculus; assembly: GCF_009873245.2. Taxonomy (NCBI): domain Eukaryota; kingdom Metazoa; phylum Chordata; class Mammalia; order Artiodactyla; family Balaenopteridae; genus Balaenoptera; species Balaenoptera musculus. The sequence continues at coordinate 147,672,188 of NC_045785.1, read as the reverse complement.
CATATATATGCTGTCTACAAGAAACCCACTTTAGACCTAGGGACACATACAGACTGAAAGTGAGGGGATGGAAAAAGATATTCCATGCAAATGGAAATCAAAAGAAAGCTGGAGTAGCTATACTCATATCAGATAAAATAGACTTTAAAATAAAGAATGTTACAAGAGACAAGGAAGGATACTACATAATGATCAAGGGATCAATCCAAGAAGAAGATATAACAATTATAAATATATATGCACCCAACATAGGAGCACCTCAATACATAAGGCAACTGCTAACAGCTATAAAAGAGGAAATTGACAGTAACACAAAAATAGTGGGAGACTTTAACACCTCACTTACACTAATGGACAGATCATCCAAAATGAAAATAAATAAGGAAACAGAAGCTTTAAATGACACAATAGACCAGATAGAGTTAATTGATATTTATAAGACATTCCATCCAAAAACAGCAGATTACACTTTCTTCTCAAGTGCGCACAGAACATTCTCCAGAATAGATCACATCTTGGGTCACAAATCAAGCCTCAGTAAATTTAAGGAAATTGAAATCATATCAAGCATCTTTTCTGACCACAACGCTATGAGATTAGAAATGAATTACACGGAAAAAAACGTAAAAAACACAAACACATGGAGGCTAAACAATACGTTACTAAATAACTAAGAGATCACTAAAGAAATCAAAGGGGAAATCAAAAAATACCTAGAGACAAGTGACAATGAAAACACGACGGCCCAAAACATATGGGATGCAGCAAAAGCAGTTCTAAGAGGGAAGTTTATAGCTATACAAGCCTACCTAAAGACACAAGAAAAATCTCATGTAAACAATCTATGCTTACACCTAAAGAAACTAGAGAAAGAAGAACAAACAAAACCCAAAGTTAGCAGAAGGAAAGAAATCATAAAGATCAGAGCAGAAATAAATGAAATAGAAACAAAGATAACAATAGCAAAGATCATTAAAACTAAAAGCTGGCTCTTTGAGAAGATAAACAAAATTGATAAGCCATTGGCCAGACTCATCAAGAAAAAGAGAGAGAGGACTCAAATCAATAAAATTAGAAATGAAAAAGGAGAAGTTACAACAGACACCGCAGAAATACAAAGCATCCTAAGAGATTACTACAAGCAACTCTATGCCAATAAAATGGACAACCTGGAAGAAATGGACAAATTCTTAGAAAAGTATAACCTTCTAAGACTGAACCAGGAAGAAACAGAAAATATGAACAGACCAATCACAAGTAATGAAATTGAAACTGTGATTAAAAATCTTCCAACAAACAAAAGTCCAGGACCAGATGGCTTCACAGGTGAATTCTATCAAACATTTAGAGAAGAGCTAACACCTATCCTTCTCAAACTCTTCCAAAAAATTGCAGAGGAAGGAACACTGCCAAACTCATTCTATGAGGCCACCATCACCCTGATACCAAAACCAGACAAAGACACTACAAAAAAAGAAAATTACAGACCAATATCACTGATGAATATAGATGCAAAAATCCTCAAAAAAAATCCTCAATAAAATATTAGCAAAGAGAATCCAACAACACATTAAAAGGATCATACACCACGATCAAGTGGGATTTATCCCAGGGATGCAAGGATTCTTCAATATACGCAAATCAATCAATGTGATACACCATATTAACAAATTGAAGAATAAAAACCATATGATCATCTCAATAGAGGCAGAAAAAGCTTTTGACAAAATTCAACACCCATTTATGATAAAAAACTCTCCAGAAAGTGGGCATAGAGGGAACCTACCTCAACATAATAAAGGCCATATATGACAAACCCACAGCAAACATCATTCTCAATGGTGAAAAACTGAAAGCATTTCCTCTAAGATCAGGAATGAGACAAGGATGTTCACTCTCACCACTATTATTCAACATAGTTCTGGAAGTCCGAGCCACGGCAATCAGAGAAGAAAAAGAAATAAAAGGAATACAAATTGGAAAAGAAGAAGTAAAACTGTCACTGTTTGCAGATGACATGATACTATACATAGAGAATCCTAAAACTGCCACCAGAAAACTGCTAGAGCTAATTAATGAATTTGGTAAAGTTTCAGGATACAAAATTAATGCACAGAAATCTCTTGCATTCCTATACACTAATGATGAAAAATCTGAAAGAGAAATTATGGAAACACTCCCATTTACCATTGCAACAAAAAGAATAAAATACCTAGGAATAAACCTACCTAGGGAGACAAAAGACCTGTATGCAGAAAACTATAAGACACTGATGAAAGAAATTAAAGATGATACCAACAGATGGAGAGATATACCATGTTCTTGGAGTGGAAGAATCAACATTGTGGAAATGACTATACTACACAAAGCAATCTACAGATTCAATGCAATCCCTATCAAATTACCAATGGCATTTTTTATGGAACTAGAACAAATCATCTTAAAATTTGTATGGAGACACAAAAGACCCCGAATAGCTAAAGCAGTCTTGAGGGAAAAAAACGGAGCTGGAGGAATTAGACTCCCTGACTTCAGACTATACTACAAAGCTACAGTAATCAAGACAATACGGTACTGGCACAAAAACAGAAACATAGATCAATGGAACAAGATAGAAAGCCCAGAGATAAACCCATGCACCTATGGTCAACTAATCTATGACAAAGGAGGCAAAGATATACAATGGAGAAAAGACAGTCTCTTCAATAAGTGCTGGGGAAAGTGGACAGCTACATGTAAAAGAATGAAATTAGAATACTCCCTAACCCCATACACAAAAATAAACTCAAAATGGATTAGAGACCTAAATGTAAGACTGGACACTATAAAACTCTTAGAGGAAAACATAGGAAGAACACTCTTTGACATAAATCACAGCAAGATCTTTTTTGATCCACCCCCTAGAGTAATGGAAATAAAAACAAAAATAAACAAATGAGACCTAATGAAACTTCAAAGCTTTTGCACAGCAAAGGAAAACATAAACAAGACAAAAAGACAACCCTCAGAATGGGAGAAAATATTTGCAAACGAATCAACGGACAAAGGATTAATCTCCAAAATATATAAACAGCTCATTCGGCTCAATATTAAAGAAACAAACACCCCAATCCAAAAATGGGCAGAAGACCTAAATAGACATTTCTCCAAAGAAGACATACAGACGGCCACGAAGCACATGAAAAGCTGCTCAACATCACTAATTATTAGAGAAATGCAAATCAAAACTACAATGAGGTATCACCTCACACCAGTTAGAATGGGCATCATCAGAAAATCTACAAACAACAAATGCTGGAGAGGGTGTGGAGAAAAGGGAACCCTCTTGCACTGTTGGTGGGAATGTAAATTGATACAGCCACTATGGAGAACAGTATGGATGTTCCTTAAAAAACTAAAAATAGAATTACCATATGACCCAGCAATCCCACTACTGGGCATATACCCAGAGAAAACCGTAATTCAAAAAGACACATGCACCCCAATGTTCATTGCAGCACTATTTACAATAGCCAGGTCATGGAAGCAACCTAAATGCCCATCAACAGACGAATGGATAAAGAAGATGTGGTACATATATACAATGGAATATTACTCAGCCATAAAAAGGAACGAAATTGAGTCATTTGTTGAGACGTGGATGGATCTAGAGACTGTCGTACAGAGTGAAGTAAGTCAGAAAGAGAAAAACAAATATCGTATATTAATACATGTATGTGGAACCTAGAAAAATGGTACAGATGAACCGGGTTGCAGGGCAGAAGTTGAGACACAGATGTAGAGAACAAACGTATGGACACCAAGGGGGGAAAACTGTGGTGGGTTGGGGATGGTGGTGTGCTGAATTGGGCGATTGGGATTGACATGTATAAAGTGATGTGTATAAAATTGATGACTGATTAAAAAAAAAAAAAAAGATAAGTGCCCCATAAATGTTTGTTCTCCTTGTAGCCTCCCTATTTCTGGAGAAATAGCAAATCCTAGTAGCCTGAAATTGACTGACTCTGGTTATCTGAAACACATGATCTTTTGGTTTTTTGCATAACTTAAAAATGTGTTATTTATCATGTCTAAATAGAATTGTGAGTACTAGTTGGCTTTTATCTGTTACGTGCCTATCATACACAAGGTACTATGCAAAATCTTTAAGGTGCAGTTTCTCACTTAGTCTTCATGGTGGTCGTGATGATGATGATGATGATGATAGTTAATACTTACTATGTGTTAAGCACTGTTCTGAGTCCTTTCCAAGTGTTAACTCATTTAGTCTTCACAATAACCTTATGAGGTAGGAAGTATATCCCCATTTTGCAGATGAGGAAACTGAGTCTCAGAGTTGTTAAGCAATTTGTCCAAGGTACATATTATGAAGTAATGCTGGGACTAGAATTCAAGTCTGCCTGATGCTTAACTTCTTAAAAGTGAAGGTGATAGTTTTGTTTTATTTTTAACACCCTTCCTGGTAATGCCCCCTCCATTTTTGGTCACTTTATATTGCTCAGCAAATAATGTAGTGGGCAAGAGAAATACAGGACAATTTTCAGCCTCAAGCTATTCAATGAGATTATTGGAGTTACTGATGGTGATCTTTGAGAGAAAATATTTTGTAGACTGTCTCCACAAAGATCACCTACCCATGTTACTGACAGACCATTGTTTGGAAATTGTGGCAACATGTAATAGTCAATAAGTGACTTGGAACATACTTATTGTAGTGTATTGTACTTGAATGTACTTACATTGGATTTTGAATTATAGATTTGCTTTAATAAGGGCTGACTCTTTGATCTTGAGAACCATAAAAACTAGAGTTAATTGTTCATTCAGCAAGAATTCTCTGGGTCCCTGATAAATCCTGAGGATTCAGAGATGATTAAGTCACAGTTTCTGCTTCTAATGTACCCACAGTCTTCTGGGAGAGACTCACAAAGAAACTGATTTCACATAAGATGCCAAGTAGAAGTTCCCATCTATAGATCCAAGGTGGAGTTCCAACATTTTGGAAGAGTTCTCGGTGCACTGTCCAGAACTCCCTACTTCATTCTATCCTCATAAATGAATTGGTCTACACTATGGAAAACAGTATGGAGGTTCCACAAAAAACTAAAAATAGAATTGCCGTATGATCCAGCAATCCCATTCCTGGGCATATATCTTGACAAAACTATAATTCAAAAATATACATGCACCCCAGTGTTCATAGCACCACTATTCACAATAGCCAAGACATGGAAACAACCTAAATGTCCACTGACGGATGAATAGATGAAAAGAGATGTGATACATATGTACAATGGAATATTACTACTCAGCCTTAAAAAAAGAATGAAATAATGCCATTTACAACAACATGGATGGACCTAGAGATTATCATACTAAGTGAAGTAAGTCAGAAAGAGAAAGACAAATACCATACCACATCACTTATACGTGGAATCTAAAATACAACAGAAAAGAACTTATCTACTAAACAGAAGACTCACAGATGTAGAGAACAGTCTTGTGGTTGCCAAAGGGAAGGGGAGTGGGGGAGGGATGGACTGGGAATTTGGAACTAGCAAATGCAAACTATTACATATAGAATGGATAAACAATAAGGTCCTCCTGTATAGCACAGGGAACTATATTCAATATCCTGTGATAAAACGTGTGAAAAGAATATGAAAGAGAATGTATGTCTATGCAAAATTGAATCACCTTGCTGTACAGTAGAAATTAACATAACTTTGTAAATCAACTATACTTCAATAAAACAAATTTTTTTAAAAAAAGAAATGAACTGGCCTAAAAATCCTCAGCCTGGAGTGGCAGAGTGCTCTTGGGCAGAGCGGACACTCAGTATTGACTGAGGGATTTTTGCTCCCATGTGGACTCTTCCATAGCCAGAGCTCTTCGGCCCTGGGTGGGCAAAAGGCTGGGCTGGACTTCTGCTGATGCTGGGTCTCATTCCCCTCCCCAGCAGGTCAAGGGGCAAATTCTACCTCCCAATCAATAGATGTTCCATCCTCCTTTCCCAACTCCTGCTCTCTGCTCTGTCCTCCCCCACAAACTTCCAAGCACAGCATTGATGCTCAAGGTAGACTGGAGGGCCCTAAGCAAACATTGGCTCCTGAAAGGTTAATAACTTACAAATGAACTGCAGCTGATAAAAAAAACAGGCCCTGTGCTGCTGGGATTCAGCCTTGACATGCGTGCAATTGGCTTTCTCCAGTGGGAAATAAAGCAGCCGGGCCAGCCAGGTGGGCCCTTTCATAAAAGGCTTAGAGAGGCAAGCAAGACTCCTATTCTCTCCCATCATAACAATGGGAGTTCCAGGGAGCATGAGTGTTCAGTCAAACAACAAATATTTCCGACAACAAGAGAAGTCCAGTGAGATGCATATGCAACAGTATCTCATGGTGCCATCTTGGTAGGGTCCACTCTTCATTCCAGGAAAGGCATCCGGGATTTATTTTTTTCAACTGCACATGCCTGCTCTCCCACCCCACTGACTTTTGCAAATAACTTCTCTACCGAGAGACATAGACCCCCTGGAGAAGCAGGCGTCTCTTTTTGATCCCCAGTGGAGAGAAGAAAACAAAGTCCACTTTCTTAAGCTGTTTGGAAAAACATGGGGCGTCAGTGGGCATATGGAGGAATGAGCAAAAAGAAAGTGGAGAAACAGAAAGCACCTACGGTGGAGCAGTCCATGCCTTTGAGAGCCCGGAAAGGGAGCACACAGGAGCAGACAGAACCAGAATAATTTCGCCTGGAAAAGAGGTGGCTAGGAAGAGAGAGGGAGACGGCTATATTCAGCCTAGGGATTATCATAAAAAGAACCCTATAGAGAAAGTTTAAGAGGATGAAATGAACTTACACTGCAGAAAATAAATTACTGGATTTGGACAGGATGAAATTGTTGTTGTGATGCAGAATAGGTATTTTTCTTCCCTGCTCTACTCCACAGACTAGGATGGCCCATAGAGAAGATAGGTTAACAAAAGAGAGCACTTAGTAATTTTAGTAATGTTCTCAGGTGGAGGACAAGAAAATCATCTCACATAATAGCCTGTAAAAGCTATGCTAAAAAAAAAGCCCATTTGGCATGAGAAGGTTCAGATTGGCTGATGACTGTGATATTCTCACCCCACTGTCCCACTCAAAGCAGAATCCAGAGGAGCACACACATAACCACACTCACACGTACTCACACACATGCTTGAACTCACGCTGGCACATGCACACTCTCAGACATGTTCACACACCTGCTGATATACGTACATTCACACACTCATACATAACCACAGTCACACTTGCTTATACTGGCACTCACATGTGTTCAGAGGTGCACACACACACACACTCACACACAATCATACACAAGCCTATCTGGACAGGAAGCAGAAGGGATGAATGACCACAGCTGAGGCTGGGAGGACAGATGGGAACCAAGGTCAAAGTCCTGGTGGGGATGCTTTAGCCCTGTACTTCCCACACCTCAAATGTCCTTCATGACCATGTTCATACACTTCCAAATCTTATCCATCTGTAGGAGCCCCTTCTGTCAAGTCCTATCTATAGATCCAAAGTGAAGTTCCAACATTTTGGAAGAGTTCTCAGTGCACTGACAAGAACTCCCTGCTTCCTTCTATCCTCATAAAGGAATAGGCCTGAAAAACCTCAGCCTGGAGAGGCAGGGTGGTCTTGGGCAGAGTGGATTCTCAGTGTTGTCACCGGGCACCAAGGGGCCTGGGAACTGCTTCCACTGTCCAAAGGGGGTCTTAGCAGCCATGTTTCTGGGGATAGTTCCTCTGGCCAGAGCTAATGAGCTTAGGGGCTGAACTCCTGACACTCAGCTGAGTTAATCATATCATATCTCCCAGAAGTTCAAGTTTGGACCAGAAAGACAGAGAAGCATTGGCACTGAATCATACTGACAGTGGGACTCTCAAGAGAAGGACCACACCTTCCTCTACTGAGAGGCCTGGGCATCTCTGCTTCCACCCTGCCAAGACTTATTTGTTGAGTTCTTCCTTAGATTCTGTGAGATACCACAGCCGACTCCCTGTGAACATCTAAAGCTAGATTAGCTTTGATTTATGTTACTTGCAAACAAAAAACACACACACCATCCATTCTAATCTTATTCAAACACCCACTCCTGCCTAGTCCTCCAGCTAGAAGAGATCTTTTCATCCTCAGCACACCCACAGCCTTTTTATGGCTCTGTTGTCTTCTTTGTACCATTTCTTTCTCTCTTCAGTACTAGACCATAAGCTCCTTGACGGTGGGAGCGCCCTGCATGCAATAGTTCTAGATAAGTGTTTGTCAAACAAGTGAGCAAATGCGTGATTGAATAAGTGAATGAACAAATAAAGGAGCTTGAGTGATGCTAAGTGTTTCTTCTGTTTTTCCCCAGGAATTCATGAAATCATGATCCTAGAATCTAAACATCTTCATATGTGAATCAGTTCATCTTATTCCATTTTATTGATTTGTTGACAAACAACCATGTGCCAGACACAGCAGACACAAAGATGAATAAGATATGGATTCTGTACTTAAGAACCTGTGATCTCACTGGACTGAGGAGCAGGTGGGGATGTAAACGAGGCAAAGGAATGCGGCTCCCCAGCCTTGGACACAACCCTGCACACCCTGTTCCTGGGAGCAGAAGTAGAAAAGTCACATATTGCCCGTCTGCCCCAATCTTACAACAAGACCATAATAAAACCCATTTTTCAAGCCTGAGTAAGATGTTTATGACCTGATAGGTGATGGCTGGCAAACTCATTTCATCATAAATATCACAGCAGGTAATATACTCAGTATAAATGATGCATCAGCCTATGCCAGGATCCTCAGAGTGACTAATGCTTCTCCAGTATGGGCTTCTTAAAGATAAACAAATTATGGGCTATAATTATCTAACACTTGATTTTCTTTTTTATGAGCTTTTCTTCACCCTAATAGCACTCAGGGTGGGAAGATTGGTACTTAAAGAAGGGAAGAAAAGCTACAAGAAGGGAAGAAAAAGGGTCTGCTCCCTCAGCAGTGAAGCGGATGTCAGATAAACACCTAAAGAAGGAGCTGGCTTTTCCACGGCTCTGGAAGAAAAGGAAAGACTCAGCAAACAGGAAGTTGTGTAGAGAGTAGAGAAATCGAAGATGCCTAAGAAATAAAAGAAATTCCTTCTCTGTCTCTCTGTCTCTGTCTCTCTGTCTGTCTCTCTCTGTCTCTCTCTGTCTCTCTCTCTCTCACACACACACACACACACACACACACACACACTATGCAGATAAAATTCTCCATCTCCAAACTGCTCCCACTGTAGAGTGTGGGTTCAGATTTGCACATTCTCTAGCCTGCTGTGACTCTTGAATTTGACCCTCCTTCTTTCTGGATGCAGTCTTTCCTGTATCCCCTCCAAAGTTTTGCTTAAACTTCAATATTACAAACACCCCAAATCCTTCACCTCCTCATGGACTCCTATCTGTTCTCATCAATTGTTCCACCAAAATGTTTCCTCTGTGGTTTCTGGGCATGTTGTTAAAATTCATACTTGAACATGACACCTCACCTTACCAAAAGGACCAGATTCTATTGGGTTAGTATCTTCTCCTGAGAAGTCAGAGAAATACTTCAAGGTGGCAAGGAAATATGTCATTAAAAAGTAAATCAACACAAAAGAGGGTCACAGTGTAATGTGATAGGATAACCTCTGTATTGGACATCAGAAAATCTGGGTTTAATTAAGACCTTCACCATTTCTTTTGCAAGTGACATTTCTTCACTACTCTTTAAGTCAGTTTTTTCCTCACTTAAAAATGGGAATCGCCCATCTGGTGGGTTACTTTGAAGATTTGATATAATAATATTTTTAAAAATCGCTATCACATCCTGGGTGTTCAATAAATATTTATTTCATCCCAGCTTCCTAAGTCTGGATAATAAAGAGCTATAAAATGTTCACAGCATCCTATGATGTACTTTTTTTTTTTTAATTTTTATTTTATTATTTATTTATTTATTTATGGCTGTGTTGGGTCTTCGTTTCTGTGCGAGGGCCTTCTCCAGTTGCGGCAAGCGGGGGCCACTCTTCATCGCGGTGCGCGGGCCTCTTCACTGTCGCGGCCTCTCTTGTTGCGGAGCACAGGCTCCAGACGCGCAGACTCAGTAATTGTGGCTCACGGGCCCAGTTGCTCTGCGGCATGTGGGATCCTCCCAGACCAGGGCTCGAACCCATGTCCCCTGCATTGGCAGGCAGATTCTCAACCACTGCGCCACCAGGGAAGCCCCTGTGATGTACTATGGAAAGTTCTTTCCCATTAACAAAATTCTCTGGAGGCAGGCAAGACTGAAGTGGTTTCCCTAATTTATTGATGAAGACATTGGAGCACAGAGAGGTTAAGAGACTTGCCCAAGGCCACATGGAGATTTAAAACCCAGATTCTTGAGTCTTTCTATCTTTTTGAAGAAGGCATAGTCACATGGGTAGATCAGGTCAAAGGAGCATGAAATATTTACAAACCCTGACACTTCTGAGCAGAGAAGCAGCCCACACAGCCGTTGAGCTGTGAGTCCAGCACATGTGAGCTTTGCCCTCAAAGAGAAAGATCCAGCTGATACCTGATGCCAGGAATATAACTGATGAGTTTAATGGTTTAGATCTGAAAAAATAAACGAGTTATGAGTGGGGAAAAGAAGGATGCTGGAATCTAGTGATAAATGTATTAGTTTCCTGGGGCTGATATAACAAATTACTACAAACTGGGTGGCTTAAAATAACATATTCTCCCACAGTTCTGGAGGCTAGAAATCCAAAGTCAGGATGTCAGCAGGGTCATGCTGTATTTGAAGGCTCTAGGGAAGAGCCTTTCCTTGCCTCTCCCTGGTTTCTGGTTATTGCCAGCAATCCTTGGCTTTCCTTGGCTTGGAGATGCATCATCTCTATGTCTGCCTCCATCCTCAAATGGGTCCTTCCTGGGCTTGTCTGTTTCTGAGTCTCTCCTCTCCTTATCAGGACAGCATCATATGGGATCAAGGGCCCACCCTACTCTTGTATGGTCTCATTGTAACTTAACTAATTTCATCCATAACAACCTTATTTCCAAATAAGTTCACATTATGAGGTTCTAGATAGGACATGAATTTGGGGCAGAGGCCATCAGTATTCAACCCAGTTCAATAAGGAAAGGAGAGCCAAGCAGAGAAGGAAGACTGAGCAAATGGAAGAGAGAAAATGAGAGAGGGAGAAGAAGAAGGAGGAGAAGAAGAAGAAGAAGAAGGAGGAGGAGGAGGAGGAGGAGATGGAGGAGGAGGAGGAGGAGGAGAAGAAGAAGAAGAAGGAGGAGGAGGAGGAGGAGGAGGAGAAGAAGAAGAAGAAGAAGAAGAAGAAGAAGAAGAAGAAGAAGAAGAAGAAGAAGAAGAAGAAGAAGAAGAAGGAAGAAGAAGAGAAGAAGGAAGAGACGAAGAAGAAGAAGAAAGAAGAAGAAGAAGAAGAGGAAGAGAGAAGAAGAAGAGAAGAAGAAAGAAAAAGAAGAAAAGAGACGAAGAAAAGAGGAAGAAGAAGAAGAAGAAAGAAGAAGAAAGAGAAGGAGAAGGAGAAGAAGAGAAGAAGAAGAAGAAGAAGGAGAAGAAGAGAAGAAAGAAGAAAGAAGAAGAAGAAGAAGAAAGAGAAGAAGAAGAAGAAGAAGAGGAAGAAGAAGAAGAAGAAGAAGAAGAAGAAGAAGAAGGGGAAGAAGAGGAAGAAGAAGGAGAATAAAGGGGAGCAGAAGAAGAGGAAGGAGGAGGAGGGGAAGGAGGAGGAGGAAGAAGAGAAGGAAGGGGAAGAGGAAGAGGGGAGGGGAGGGGAGAGGTGGAGAAAGGAGAGGAGAGAGGAAGCAAAGGAAGAGAATGAAACAGAGAAGCAGGAGGAGACAGAACTAGAGAGACAAAGAGATGAATTTGGAAAGGAAGAGAAAGAGAAATATAAAGGTGCTAGCGAAGGAGAGAAACACATACGGAACTCCTGCACACAAAGTGTGAGAAACAGAGAGGAACATTTCTGTGTTCAAAGAATTACCCCCAAATATACACCTTCTCTCTAACTAGAGGTCCAGTGGGCAGCACTAAAGCTGTTAATGGGGCCTGAAGTGCACCATGGAAAGTGATCCGAACATTCCCTTTGGGGTTAATAGAGGACCCCAGTAAGAGAGGGTCAGCTAGATGAACTTCTGGGAAACCCTAGTGGCTTTCACGTTATTACCCATTCTTATGACTCTGGCTCCAGGGACTTCCAATTTTAAAAGTTGAGAACCTGGGTAATCGTCAGAAATATCTTTTTTTTCAGAAAGCCAATTCCAGGGTGGTCTCATATTCATTCACTTCCTAATGAGAAGAAAATGGGCCACCCAGGATATGTGATGATATTTCCCCGAAAAGAGCATATGTTCCTGGTCTCTGGCAAGCTGCTAGGCGTCCCTCTGTACCTATTATTCATCCAACCAGATGCTAGCCCTTGTAATTTTTCAGACCCCATATCCTGATCTTTTCCAATTTCCTGGAGTTTCCCAAGATCTCCAAAGAGAGATAGTCACTTTAGCGTCAGCCAAAACAGACAACAGGCAAGAGGAAGCATAAATTAGCAGCAAGAAGGCAATGCCAGGGCTGACAGGGGAACACTGGTGGGTGTACGTGTGTGTGTGTGTGTGTGCGTGTGTACTAGTGCAGGCTTTCAAGGAGAAGAAGGTAGAGGCAGAGGAAGCCCGTCAATAGAGACCTAACCATTTCCAAGCTTTGGGGCTCTAAAAACTTCTGTCATCGAACAATCACTCATAATTGAAAGTCGTATAGAACAGGCAGAATTTATGAACTAGGGTCTCCCCTTGCTTTTGTTTTCTTTTGCCATATTGAAAATTAATTAAGTTTGGCTTTCAGGATAACAGTCCCCATTCCTTCCCCATCATAGAAATCCCCACTTTAAAAGAGAGAGCCATAAGCTTGCACATATCTCCCCAAGGAAACTGCCCACAGCAACCTGACTTGGCCAGTACTGTGAATGGGAAGACGTAGGTCAAAGGCAGAAAGGCAGGCTCAAGTCAACACAGCGCCATCTTTGGCCACTGAGCATCTGTTTGGTGAAGTAAAGAAAAAGAGGCATCTCCTTGCATTTGCTGCATTTTTGAAGCTTCTGGGTTTCTGGCCTTCTCATCTCCTTCCTTTCCATAGCAGCAAATGTCATAAAGTACACACGCCCATCTCCAGGAACAACCACAGAAAAGGCAGTAAGTTAGAAGACATTTATCTTACTTGCCCACACAATGGAGTTGATGCCTTCATTATCATAGTGGCTGTTATTTATTCTTTCATCCCCTTATTTACTCATTCATTATTTTTGTTCATCACACTCATATTGGACTATGTTAAGTGCTAAAGGTACTGAGATGAAAACAAAAACAAAAACAAAAAACAAAACTCAGTCTCTAATTTTGATTCAGGGTTAGAGCAAAGCCAGAAAAAGGAACTCTAGAAGCTGAGGTCTTGGTGTCTTAAATTATAGGGATGGATTCTTCAACCTGAGGGTAGGCCTTTCCCATCTCCCCCATGGGGCTGGGGGCCATTCTGGGTGAAATCACAAAGAACTGTTTGGAGCCTCTCCCAACCCTGGGTCCCTCCTCTGCCAGGTGTCTAGCAATCCTCTGGTGAGCTACTGACTTAATTTATTCTCATGAGCTATGGCACTCCAACCAGTTAATGGGACAAAAACCTCAGGACCAAGCAGCCTAACAGAAGCCTAGAAAGGACTCGAAGCTTGGAAATTTGAGAAGGGAGGTGGTTATTCCTGGTACCCTGTCACAAAGGAGACTGACTGCCCCAGGGTTCCAGGCTAAAAGAGAAAATGCAGACAGCCTATGAGTGTGAAACAGTAAAATAAACTGACATGGGTGCTAGCTGTACTAAATAAAATCTAGGATGACATTATGTACCCATAGTTTTCTAGCTGGGATATCACTCAGTGTTAGAAATACCCACCCTGTAGATTTTGACTTCGAATGTATGTTTGTATTTCACGTAGAGATGTTCCCTTTAGCATCTTATCAGCAGCGCTCTTATTTGAAAGCAGCAGAGATGAACTCTGTGGGCTTGTCACTTATGTGTTGTCTCCCATATCCATTCCATACCCTCCCTTTGCTCTGTTCTCCATGGCAGGGAATGACAAGGCTCCCTTGTGGCTGGCCTCTGGGTAGGTTCGGCCAGTGGCACCTGGAGGAAGGGAGAAGGGAGAAGTCAGAGTATTTTTTCTGTCTTGCTTTGCCTCAGGCCAGGTCTCTGAGTCTGGCCGTGTCTCCTTAGCTCCACCTCCCACCAGACAGGCTGATTCAAGCTCGCACTGGTTAGCTTAGCCTCTGGGATCTGAAAACATATCTGCCACTGCAACTCCAATCCTAGGAGTGGCAGCAGCTTCCTGCAGCTGTTAATCTTTGGATTGACTCACCATTCCATGTCTGGTTTTTTGCTTTTCCATTATCTCATATTTAGTTCCTGATATTAAATACTCTCAGTTGAAAGGCCTAGAGTGGTTTCTGTTTTCCTATCTGAAATTGGATATCTTCTGATTGGTCTGAGTAGAAAAGTAATTTATTAGAATGATGTTGGGTCATTTGCAGAACTTCCAGGAATGAGAGAAGCTATGCAGCAAGACCCATAGCCAAATTCAATCCACAGAACCACTGTGAGGGGTCTTCAACAGCTACCACTGAACACAGGAACTAAGGGCCACACTTCTAACAACACTGGCACAGGACACCAGCCCTACCCTCTGCTGCCCTTAGAAACTAGCTCCCAAATAAAGTCCAGGTGGTTTCATCTGATTGGCTGAGCCCATGTCATTTGTCCCACTCTAACTATAGGAGACTGGAAATTGAGTACCTGACCTTTGTAGCAGATTCAAGATCTACTTTTTAGTAAGACTTTAGGTCAATAATTCTCTAAATAGGAGAAAGGAGATAAGACGTGGAACAGCCAAAAAAAAAAAAAAAAAGGAAAATATTTATCACAGGAATAAGATCAGGATTGGAGGGTTGAGTGGCAATGCTAGAGTTAGCATGTAAAGAAGAAAATCTCTCTGGGATTATTGGGTTGATGGTAGTAGAAAGACTAGAGCTCTGTGTGGGAGCCTTTGTCCATGGGCATAATCATGGGACCTTCAAATTAATATTGGACAATCAGCATTTATAACTGTACATCACATAAGACAGCAGAGCTTTCTACCCAGCTAGGAACATTTTTCAGATTTAGGTATTAATCAGAGACTAATCCCTACTTTTGGAACTAATTTTCACCATGATTCCCCAGCCTGAGCTATTTTCTTGTTCCTAGAAACGAGTTCCACACCTTGGATCTCTGAGACAGCCACTGGGTTCCTGCATTAGCCCTTTATCCTGGACCCTTGCTGGTCCTTAAGGGCAAAGTTCCTCTGAGGTTGGGTTCTTGCCTAGACCCATTTTGTGGGTTTTGTGAAGGAGCCCATTTTGCCTGTTGCTAGATTCTGTCTTCATCTAGTTGTCCCTGCCCAAGCACTGACAGCCAGATCTGGGTTTGAATCCTGCTTCTGACCCTTACTGCTTGTATGAGCTAGGTGGGCTTCTGTACTTATGTCCTTATAGACTAAGATTTCTTGAGTGGCTCTCAAATCTTAGTATGTAGCTACGTAAGTATCTACCATCCTAGTGTGTTTGTTAAAAGGGAAGATTCCTTGCAAGGATTCTTCAATATACGCAAATCAATCAATGTGATACACCATATTAACAAATTGAAGGAGAAAAACCATATGATCATCTCAATAGATGCAGAGAAAGCTTTCAACAAAATTCAACACCCATTTATGATAAAAGCCCTGCAGAAAGTAGGAATAGAGGGAACTTTCCTCAATATAATAAAGGCCATATATGACAAACCCACAGCCAACATTGTCCTCAATGGTGAAAAACTGAAACCATTTCCACTAAGATCAGGAACAAGACAAGGTTGCCCACTCTCACCACTGTTATTCAATATAGTTTTGGAAGTGTTAGCCACAGCAATCAGAGAAGACAAAGAAATAAAAGGAATCCAAATCGGAAAAGAAGAAGTAAAGCTGTCACTGTTTGCAGATGACATGATACTATACATAGAGAATCCTAAAGATGCTACCAGAAAACTCCTAGAGCTAATCAATGAATTTGGTAAAGTAGCAGGATACAAAATTAATGCACAGAAATCTCTTGCATTTCTATACACTAATGACGAAAAATCTGAAAGTGAAATTAAGAAAACACTCCCATTTACCATTGCAACAAAAAGAATAAAATATCTAGGAATAAACCTACCTCAGGAGACAAAAGACCTGTATGCAGAAAATTATAAGACACTGATGAAAGAAATTAAAGATGATACAAATACATGGAGAGATATACCATGTTCCTGGATTGGAAGAATCAACATTGTGAAAATGACTCTACTACCCAAAGCAATCTACAGATTCAATGCAATCCCTATCAAACTACCACTGACATTTTTCACAGAACTAGAACAAAAAATTTCACAATTTGTATGGAAACACAAAAGACCCCGAATAGCCAAAGCAATCTTGAGAACGAAAAATGGAGCTGGGGGAATCAGGCTCCCTGACTTCAGACTATATTACAAAGCTACAGTAATCAAGACAGTTTGGTACTGGCACAAAAACAGAAATATAGATCAATGGAACAGGATAGAAAGCCCAGAGATAAACCCACACACATATGGTCACCTTATCTTTGATAAAGGAGGCAAGCATATACAGTGGAGAAAAGACAGCCTCTTCAATAAGTGGTGCTGGGAAAATTGGACAGATACATGTAAAAGTATGAATTTAGAACACTCCCTGACATCATGCACAAAAATAAACTCAAAATGGATTAAAGACCTAAGTGTAAGGCCAGACACTATCAAACTCTTAGAGGAAAACATAGGCAGAACACTCTATGACATACATCACAGCAAGATTCTTTTTGACCCAGCTCCCAGAGAAATGGAAATAAGAACACAAATAAACAAATGGGACCTAATGAAACTTAAAAGCTTTTGCACAGCAAAGGAAACCATAAACAAGACCAAAAGACAACCCTCAGAATGGGAGAAAATATTTGCAAATGAAGCAACTGACAAAGGATTAATCTCCAAGATTTACAAGCAGCTCATGCAGCTCAATAACAAAAAAACGAACAACCCAATCCAAAAATGGGCAGAAGACCTAAATAGACATTTCTCCAAAGAAGATATACAGATTGCCAACAGACACATGAAAGAATGCTCAACATCATTAATCATTAGAGAAATGCAAATCAAAACTACAATGAGATATCATCTCACACCGATCAGAATGGCCATCATCAAAAAATCTAGAAACAATAAATGCTGGAGAGGGTGTGGAGGAAAGGGAACACTCTTGCACTGTTGGTGGGAATGTAAATTGATACAGCCACTATGGAGAACAGTATGGAGGTTTCTTAAAAAACTACAAATAGAACTACCATACGACCCAGCAATCCCACTACTGGGCATATACCCTGAGAAAACCATAGTTCAAAAAGAGTCATGTACCAAAATGTTCATTGCAGCTCTATTTACAATAGCCAGGACATGGAAGCAACCTAAATGTCCATCAACAGATGAATGGATAAAGAAGAGGTGGCACATATATACAATGGAATATTACTCAGCCATAAAAAGAAATGAAATGGAGGTATTTGTAATGAGGTGGATGGAGTTAGAGTCTGTCATACAGAGTGAAGTAAGTCAGAAAGAGAAAAACAAATACAGTATGCTAACACATATATACGGAATCTAAGGAAAAAAAAAAAAAAGCCATGAAGAACCTAGTGGCAAGACAGGAATAAAGACACAGACCTACTAGAGAATGGACTTGAGGATATGGGGAGGGGGTGGGGTGAGATGTGACAGAGTAAGAGAGTGTCATGGACATATATACACTACCAAATGTAAAATAGATAGCTAGTGGGAAGCAGCCACATAGCACAGGGAGATCAGCTCGGTGCTTTGTGACCACCTAGAGGGGTGGGATGGGGAGGGCGGGAGGGAGGGAGATGCAAGAGGGAAGAGATATGGGAACATATTGTATGTGTATAACTGATTCACTTTGTTATAAAGCAGAAGCTAACACACCATTGTAAGGCAATTATACTTCAATAAAGATGTTAAAAAAAAAAAAAAAAAGGGAAGATTCCTGGTTGCCACCCCTTAGAGATTCAATTCATTAGATCTGGAGTGATTCTGTTGTAGGTGGTCCACAGACTGTCACCAAACACAAGTTCGTGTGCCCCATGCACAGTGAGGCCAAACTGAAACGTCAGAGTTTAGAGTAGAGAAAAGTTTATTGCAGGGCCAAGCAAGGATTATGGGTGGCTCATGCTCAAAAACCCAAACTCCCCAACGTTTTTTGGGGAGAAATTTTTTTTTTTTAATTTTTATTTATTATTTATTTATTAGGTTTATTTTTGGCTGTGTTGGGTATTCGTTTCTGTGCGAGGGCCCTCTCCAGCCGTGGCGAGTGGGGGCCACTCCTCACCGTGGTGCGCGGGCCTGTCACCATCGCGGCCTCTCCTGCCGCGGAGCAGAGGCTCCAGACGCTCAGGCTCAGCAGTTGCGGCTCACGGGCCCAGCCGCTCCGTGGCACGTGGGATCCTCCCAGACCAGGGCCCGAACCCGCGTCCCCTGCACTGGCAGGCAGACTCTCAACCACTGCGCCACCAGGGAAGCCCCAGGGAGAAATTTTTAATAGGCAAAATTTGGGGTGAGGGCTGCAGGGTGTGTTACTTTCTTCTGATTGGTTGGTAGTGAGGTAATAGTGGTGCTCCAGGAATCTTGTGCTCAGCCTGAAGTTGCCCTCTTCCACCTGGGTGGGGGCCTTAGTTCCAGCAGAAGAACTCAAAAGTATTGTTATGTATGTTCCTTAAGGAGGAACCAGGATCCTGCTTTAGTCACTACACCATCATTTCTTGACTGCTCCTCCTTTGTTTCTGGATTCCCTTACTTCCCTGATTAGCAACTGTTTGAACCTGCCCTTTGGTACCCAGGGAAGGTTTGGGAAGCTGAAGTCTTTTTCCTACAAACAATAAATGGGGAACACAGAAAGGATTTGTACCCAGGAGGGCCTCACAGGGTCCACACTTTGAGAAACACCAACCCACTAGGTCCTGTCCATTCTTGATGTGGTTCTGTCATTCATTCTGTCAGCACTTCCCAAGTTTCAAGTGGGCTTGGGATTTGAACAAAGATTAAACCATGTCTTCTTATGATCCAACTGGAGATGTGCACCTTACACTGAGCTCCACCCCAGACCTACTGAATCAGAATCTCAGGGTAGGAATTGAGCTGACACAAGCAATTCCCCAAAGTCCCATGTGTGTCTCTTATGCAAACCCCGGGTTCCCTGCTTCAGTACCACACATGACCCCAGCCCTTTTCTCCCCATTCCCAGGCCCACTTGTAACCAAGCAGGACCCTATGAGGCCTTCCCAGGACAGGCCTTCTGCCATATCCTCTGCTTTAGCAGAGGTAGGAGCATCTGTAGCTAGGATGGGGAAAAGGAGGACTAACTCCTCCATCCTCACTGTCCAATCCATGCTTCACCTCCTCCATGGAGCCTTTCCTGATTCCAGCACCTGTGCTGCTTTCCTTTCAATGTTTTCCTACCACATGTCACATTACACAGCTTAGCACTGGACTGCATTCTTCTTTGGAATGCTGTCCATCTGTTTTGGTTGCATACTTCTTGCTTATCTAGCAAGACTGCAGGCTCTCTGAGAGCAGGATCAAGGTTTGAGACTTCCTTTGATGAATCAGGGAGGCAGAAAGAGGGACAGATCTAGGATCAGCTCAAGAACCTCACACTGGAGAGGGATGGGAGAGGAAGACACTGACTGCAGAGGCAGAGTCTGGAGGCATCTTCCCCCCAAGGTGAAGCTGAGGTGCAGCATTCAAGGCTCTTGTCACCCCCGACATGTTTCAGGTCACAGTTGAAGGAAGATCCACTCATTGGGGAGGGAGAGGGCCAAAGACAGAGCACAAGAAGAACCCAAGTATCACTTTGTAACAGGGAAGAACAAAATCTGACTCCATGTTGGATCTGTTTCTTTTACTTTAACCTTTGCTCTCCCTTGCTTTTTGTTACTCTAATCACTAAAAGGAAGTTGTCTATAGCTATTGGCATATGTAATGGCCTTCCTCAGGGAAGCCTGCCCCTCTGCCTAAATGTTAAACTAAAGTGCCTTTGTTCAGCTCACAGGGAAACATTCTGACCCTGCCCACCTGTGAATGGCTGCAAGAAAGAAGAAATTCACACATCCCTTCCCCGAGGCTGGCCAAACCAGGAGATGTTTTGCAAGACTTATGGCCTTTTTGCTTTACTTCCTCACCTCCTCCCCCTCTCTGTTCTATAAAAGAAACTGGCATCCAGATCCTGATAAGATGGTCTTTTTGAGACACTAGTCTGTCATCTTCTCGGTCTGCCAGCTTTCCGAATAAAGTCACTATTCCTTGTGCCTCAACAACTCGTCTCCTGATTTACTGGCCTGTCGTGCAGTGAGCACAGCAAGCTTGGACTCAGTAATAAGTTGGTATTTAGGACGCAAGCAACAGGAAGCAGCCACCACCCAAAGAATGTCTGTTGCCAGCAAGTCCTAAGCAGTGAGGCAGTGGGGACAATCCACCAGTCCTGCACATCCAGGGAGAGGCAGGATGGGCCCCCCAAAGCACCAGGATGGGACTCAAATCAGGTAATCAGCTGTAGATAGGTTGGACCTGTGAACAGAAAAGCTATCAAAATTACAAATTAGGGTCAACCAAACCAAAGAAAGACCTGCCTTCAGGGGCTGACCTTGCTCAGAAAACCCTAACACCTCCTCTGCCCTCCTTCTCCGCCACCTCAGGGGACTTCTCCGGGTTAAGAGCTGGCTTCCTCTCTCTCCTGACCCGAGTTCTGTGGCCAGTCCTTCTTTTTGTAGCTAGTCCCAGACATCTGCCTAATCCTGTGAATTAATTCTTGATTCCCAAGGTTTCATCACCCAAGACTCCAACTGCATTCCCCTTTGACTCAAGTCTGCAGTGGCAGAGGCTGTGGAAATCAGGCCCTGGTTGGCAATTGTTAACCCCACAGTAACTGGAATTGTGTTAAGTACGTACTTGATGTCCATCTGTTCCAATATATCAAATAACCTCAACTCATTGAAGTGCACCCTGGGAGGATATGGAAAATTCCCTGCTGGTAATAGCAGGCCTGCTTCAGAATCCATCTAAACTTCTCAGTTATCCTCTCTGTCACTCCCTACTTTATCCTTTTCTTAAGATCAAAGAGACCTGGGTACAAATCTACCAGCTACTAGCCTGGAACCTTGGGTAAGCTAATTAACCTCTCCAAAAGATGGAGATAATAAATCCTGTGGATAAGAGGCCTCTGCCCTCAATCACTGGATGCCAACTGGCCAGCCTGCTCTTCCTTTACCTCACACATCAAACAGTAGGATCTGAGAACTGGTACTCAATGAACACTTATTGACTTGACCACTTGACTCGTGACTAAGGATATCAAGCTGTAGGCAAGGTCCCATTTATAGCAAGTGAGAGGACCACGAGCACAGTGTTTCTGGGTACCAGGGATGTCATAATTCAGTGTTTGTGGGAAGAGCTGATAAAATGTGGACTGCTAGACCATTTGCAAGGCTAGGCACAAACTCTCTTGAAAGATGAATCACCATATAAATATGTAACATCATAGCAGCATTAAGGTTTGAATCATGCTCAAAAGGTGGATGAAAGGATGGGGGAGGGGGGCATCAAGGAGGCAGAATGATGTAGGAGCAAGGATCTTTATTCTCAGGCTACTGCCTCATACTCTATTTCAAGGTTTTAGTATGTTTTTAATCACTTTACAATTAATTGTACAAACCAACAGAAGGTGCCTGGTGGAAGAAGAAAATAATGATTAAAGCATGAAAGTCATTTTTCTATTGATTTCCTTTCTCTTCATTTCCTCTTGACCTCAGTAGAGAAGGCACAATTCTCACTATTAAAAGAAACCATAACTCATCCCTCACTCATGGACTTTTAAAAAGTGCTTAATATTTTTCTTCTTATGTCCCAGGGAACTACATTTCAGGTGTTTAATCAACTTTACAGTCCCCAAATATTTAGGATTTATGGAAAGGATTTAAACTCAATAGAAAAAATAAAAACAGAAGGTCCTAAATTTAGGATAAATTTCTAGTCTCGTTAGAGTGTTAATTTACGATTCAACAGTGATTTCAGGGCTTTTCTTCAGATCCTCTGAGGTTTATATTTTCTTATTATTCAACCTGGTTTTATTCTCAGTGTCAAATGAATCACACATTCAATCACACAGAGCATAATGTCCACCGTCCCTTACACAGAACCAGAATCTTAGTCTATGGAATTATGACCCCCCTGGGAGGGTCACGGTAGTCCTTGTGGTATCTCATTCCCCCTAGTGATGAAAATGCCTAATCCTTCAAAAGACTGACTCTTGTGGGAGACAATGCCCTTGGGAACTAAGCCTCGAGGCCAGAGTGTCTCAGATGCCCTAAGTAAGGCTCCTGGCTACAGAGATACCACAAGGACTTACTCCAAAGCAATAAAGTGATTTCCAGAAGTATTGGCCTAATGCTCACTAAAGTGGCCTTAATTCCTTGATGGATCCTTCACTCCTGCTTCAGAGGAGGAAGAAGGAGCTGGGATTTGGAGCCTGTGCTTTAGGAATCACATTTCCTCACACTCAGGTGCAAAACAAGAAAAGGGTTTAGAACTGATCAGGGAGGTGGGGACTCAGATTGTGGATGGCAGGGAAAATCCTAATACACCCACCTGGTCATCATGGCTCCTGTCCGAGGCTGCAGGAGCTCTGTGAAGCATCTCTGCAGCTACCATCTCGAAGCATGGCTCAGTCTCCATTGCCCAACCTGGCTTTGAACTTTCACCTCTGGCTTCCCTGGATGCTGTCTGTTGGTCTTCCCACCTGGACTCGCCCTTTCTGACTTACCCTTTCAAACTGATGACTTGTTTCAATAGTCTGCCTGGATTTGGGGTTCAACTGCTCCCCAAGGTGACCGCTTCAGTCCCATATTCCTCACCTGTAGGCAGGTAATGTTCTCATCTTCACACTCTACTCAAAGTCTCCAGGACCCTCAGGTTCCCATTTGCCTAGAAGGGAGGTTAGACAACCTGTGTGATGGACATTTCCTGAGGGAGAGTCATGTGTCACCCAGGCTATCCCCAGGTTCCTGTCCTGTGTCTCCCTCTCCAGTCCAGGGTGTACCCACAGGCAGCTGCTCAGGCCTGCTCTCCCAGAGTGGAGTGGAGCTCTAGCCGCACTCCCCCCCTCCACCTTTCCCATCAGAATCATGCTTTATGTGTCCCACAAGGCCTGGCCAGGTCTGTGATATGCAGATTTCTGATCAGGTGAAGACAGAAGTAAGTTTTCAAAAACATATTTAAGGGAGAGTGTCTTAGCCCAAAGAATGAGAGAATTATAGAACTTCAACTAGCTGGATGAAGGGATTATTTTAGGGAGAATCATTCAGTGGTATTGCTCCAATCAAAGTATATAGGATGAAAAAAATGCTATAAGGAAGAAATAAATTAACATTTATTTGGTACCTACTATGTGCCATACCCTGTGATGGGCTTTTCTTCCTACATTATTTTATTTTATCCTATAAACAACTTACCAAAATATTGTCTTACTTTCACAAAACAGAAATTGAAACTTGAAGAGAAGAGGATTAGCTCATGCTACTCAGCTAGTAAATTGCAGAGCTAGGATTCAAACCCAGGTCTACACTTTCCCTAAATTCAGGAGCGTTCTACTCCAGCACTTTTCCCATGGTCGGCCTTTGCCTTCTGGAAGCCACTTGTCTTGATGCTTACATTCTTTCCTGAGCAGGAAGCAGTGGTGGTGGGCGTGGTGCACTTTTCTTCATCCTCACTCTCACTTCTGGCCCTGACAGCGCTTGACACCCCAGTAAAGGATAAAGGTTTTTCTGGCTACACTGGTTCTTGCCCCAGGCCCATTAAGGGGCAGGCTGACTGGCACACTGCCCCCTCACCACCATGGGACAAGGTACTTCCCACTCTCAGAGACTCCAGAACCTCTCTGGAGCCCCATCTTGCCCTTGATTCTGCAGAGCTGCTCCCCGGAGGTGAGGTCACAGAAAGGAAGGATCTGGATTTGGGCCCCAGGGGAAGTTCTCACTAGAATACTACTGCTCTAGCTTAATTCATCTGGAAATTGGAGCCAATTCTTCCCGTCCTCCTATCCATCTAGAGAAGAATCTTGCAGAGGTCAGGGAGAGCAGAGAGTCTTCTAAGCTGGTAATAGTTCTGTTTCTTAGGATGAGTAGGATCCGTTCAGGAACAAGGAAAGTGTAAGTTCAGGGTCAAGCTGCCACTGAAATGCTTGAATGCTTGAGAAGCAGGAAAATAGCCACATTATGCTTTTAAGAAACCAATATTAGTCAAACAGCCTCATATAAGCCTGGAAGCACAAATGAAGCCAGATGACTCTCTTCCCAGTGTCAGGGGTCGTTCATTCACCTCTTTACGATTCAAACACTGTCACTGGTGGCTCAGCCTCTCCCATCCTGATCATCATCCACTCTAACCAACTGACTTCAAGACCTGCTAGTGGAAGAGCTGCCAAGAGTCACTCACAGCAGTGCCAGGAAAATAACCTCTTCTTTCTCTCCATCCATCAACTTAGCTTCTTTGGTAAGAAAGGGTTAATACAGGAGCTCTTGAGACCCACAGGATTCATGATTCACATAGTGGTTAGGCATTAAAGACCTACCTTCCTCAAATCCAATCCAATCCAATCTCTGTCCCTCTCCGGTTGAGCTGAGGGCAGGTGTGAGTCAAAGGAGCTAAAGGGTGAAGTATAAAGCTGTTACAAATTAATAGGGGGAAAAAAGCACAGTGCAGTGGTCCCCCCAAAAGATATGCTCAAGTCCTTACCCCCTTGATACCTGTAAATCTGACTTTCTTTGGGTATCAGGTCTTCACAGATGTAATCAAGTTAAGTTGAGTTCATACTAGATTAGGGTAGGCCCTAACCCATTGACTGATGTCCTTAGAAGCAAAAGAAAATTTGGAGACACACAGACAAACCTGGAGGGAAGACGGAGGCAGAACTTGGAGTAATGAAGCCACAAAACTAAGAAATGCCAAGGAATGCTGGCAACCACCCAAATCTAAGAAGAGGCAAGAAAGGATTCTTCCTTAGAGTCTTCAGAAAAAGAATGGCCCTTCTGACACTTTAATTTCAGACTTCCAGCCTCCAGAACTCTGAGAAAATAAATTTCTGTTGTTTTAAGCCACCCAGTTTGTAGTAATTTGTAATGGCAGCGCTAGGAAACTAATATACACACCATAGGGGTAAAATGGCAAAATGATATTGAAAAAGCAAATCATGAAAGAAGAAATGCAAATACAATTTAAAAATGTAAACAATGTTCAACCTCAATGGTAATAAAAGAAATGTAACTTAAAACAATGATATACCCTTTTTACTTTTCAGATGGCAAAGATTAAAAAGAATTATAATGCCTGGAGTCGGCAAGAGGGGGGAAATGACATCTATACGCTGCTATTGGGAGTAAGTGGGAACAAATCTTCCATAGAGTAACATGGTAATATACATGAGAAGCTGTAAAATCATCATATTCAAGGAAATAATTAGGTAGGTGTGCCAAGATCTATGCATAATACTGTTTTCGTTAAAGCATTCTTTATAATAGCAAAATAAAAAAGGAAAGAAATTTAAACTTCAAACAATAGGGAATTGTTAAATAATTTATGTTATGTTCACACAATAATAAAATTATTATGAAGCCATTAAAAATGAAGATGTTGATATATTATTTTATTGGGTGCTTTATTCATCTTTTTTTGGGTGTTAATTCTCAAGTAGGATATGAAAGGATTCAGGAATGTCAGGTAAAGAACGTCATGGTCAGGGATGCACGGGGCACCCTCCACATTTCAGTGATATTTGCGTGGCCGCTCATGTTTGAGCTCCTTTGTGAGAAAGGCAATAGCTGGAGAGCATGTAAGCTGCCGGACCAGAAAACCCCAGCTACACTCTTTTTCTTTACATTGACACACCCGTTGTAATACCAGTGGTAACCTCTTTGAGACCCACTAACAACGTCTCAAGCGGTGAAATCCGCATCAGTATCTTGCTCGGCAATTCCCCTATTTTGACATCTGTGAGTTTCTTCTTCTTCACTGGAACGGCTGCCACCATGTTGGAGTCCTGGGGTCTGCTGTCAATGTCAATCTATACTTAACAACAAGGGGAGAAGTTCAATTATATTGCCAAGTGAAAAAAGCACAAAATAGTCAAATAAAATTGTCTGTGTGCGTTGAGAGAAAGAGAGAGAGGGGTGGAGGGAGATCTGGGCTACACTATGCTAACTAACTACTAAACTTATGAATCATTTGTTTTTTTCAATTTTCTAATTATTCTAAAATGAAAATAAAGAAATGTTTCAGAGAAATGAAATTGATTTGAGCACTTCTCCATGTCCCTAGAGAAGAGGGCCTGGGACGCAGCCTTCCCACAGCCCTTTGTTCAGCACGGGGCCTCAGCCATTCAGAGCAGGCCCTGGGGTTCAGGATGGGCCAAGGACAGACAGCCCTCTTCCCCTTGCTCCTTCTCTTGGCTTTGAAGCCTTGAGCACACTCTCCCAGACCTCCTTGTTTTACCTCTAAATCAATCAGTTCTTCCTTTAGCTCCCATTTTTGGTATTTTCTGCTCCTTTTTACTATGTCACCCTAAGTGTTAACCTTGACCTAGTAACAGAATCAGTGCTTTCACCCCCTTTAACATTGTAGCCTGGCTACCTGTAGAAATGTCCATTTTCCCCACTGCAGTGCAAGCCCCTTGAAGGAAGGGCATCTGGTCTACTTGCACCTCCAGTGCCCGGCACTGTGCCTAACCCACATGTGTTTGTTGGATGGGATCTTACAATGTCTAGAACTCAAAGGGACTTGGCAATCAATAATAATCAACGTCCTCATTTTACAGATAAGAAAATGAAAGGCCCAGAAAACTAAAATGATTTGTTGATGGCTAAGTCAGACAAGAAACCAGACCTCCTGACTCCTAGACAGTGTTCTTCCACTATATCACACTGTCTTTCTGAAAAAGTAACAGTCCTTTAGGCCTGAGCCACCAGACCTACTCCACTCCTTCCCATTCCTCCCCCCACCCCTACCCCCAGCCCCCATCATAGTTCAGGAGGAAACTTAGCAGTTCTCTCAGAACCTTCAGGAAGTCTGGCCCCTTCACTGGAGTCCTCCCCCCTTCTCCTTTCCACATGTCTGTCTTCAGGTCCTTTCCGTGAGAGCAAGCTTCTTTATCAGCTGCCTTTCCCTGAGTCCTGGCCCTGCCCTTTCCAGTCCTTTCCCTGACCACCCCCTCAGCCCTGGCCTATCTCACTGAGTCCCTCTCCGTTGTTCTCCTGCCTTCCGAGCACACTTCACAGCACCCCTTCACTTCCCCTCACCTCAGCCTCCACCCCAGTCATCATCTCCCAGGCACAGACTTCCACATTCAGGGGACCCAGAGAAAGTGGATTGTGCCACTGTTGTCCCTTCAGGCCTCATGTTCCATCTTCCAAACTTGTGTTCACACCTAAATACCTCCCATTAGATCTGGTGAGAGCTCAGCTTTCCCCACAGGCGACAGCTCCTACGCTATCTGCTGTAGGCCAACTGGGGTGCTCCTGACCCCCTGTTCAAGGGCTGCCATCCTAACACCCACATGTGGAGACTCCCTCTTGCCCCTACCCTCCCCTCATGCTGGCAAGGCAGACCACAGCCGGCCCTGCCTCTCTTCCCAAAAATGAGGGCCTGCTTCACTGCCTCATGGGTCCCCCGGGGGGGGGCCTCACTTTTATCTGCTGAGACGTTAGAACTTCATTTCTCAGAAGGCTCACCAGGGCTCTTAGTGGGCAACAAGGCCTCTGTTACCACTTACTGTGGGTCAGTTTTAACCCCTGGTCCTACCTATGGGGGAGAAAGGTGGTCAGGACAGACTCAGGAGCAGGATCAAAGGCAAATGGTATGTAGATGAGCAGGGACATTGGGTTTTCCACCTGAACACCACAAAAGCAATTTCCTCAGGGTCCCTGTGAGATGGGGAGGGGAGGCTGGGCTGACAGGGCGGAGCCATCTCCCCACTTCACCCAGAGCAGCTCCACACTTACTTCTTTTATGTATCGATATTTGAAATACCTTCAGATTGTATTTCAAAAATGGATACCATTGTTCAAATCAAGGTTTAAAAAACACACTGAACTGGGGCAGTAGAGGAAGACTGGGTCTCAAGGCAAAGGCAAGATTTCAGTTTTCATGACTGGAACACACAGTCATTCGTTCACTTGGCAAATGCTCTGAGTCACTACTATGTACCAGGCAGTGAGCCAGGGTCAGGCTGACCTAACTTACTACAGAGGCGGAACAGTCTGACACTCAACTTAGGACTGATTCTGAAAATTGGGAGCCTGCCTTGCCTGTGATCCAGTTATCTAACAAGCCACCTCAAATACGAGGCTGAAAACAGCAACAATCATTTATTTTGCTCACAAATGTGCTATTTGGGCGGAGCTCAGTGAGGGCAGTTCATTTCCGCTCCATGCAGAGAATCATGTTCACGCGTCTGGTGGTTGATGGTGGCAGTCTGCTGGGACCTCAGCTGGGGCTGTCAGCTGAAACACCTAAACGTGGCTGTCCAGGCGCCTGCTTGCTTCCTTGCACTGTGGTGGCTGTGTAACAAGAATGAGCGATCCAAGAGAGAGGGCATGGAAGTTGCCAGTTGCTTAATGCCTGGGCCCAGAAGCTAGTGTATTGCTACTTACCCTATAGTCTATTGGTGAAAACGTCACAGGTTCAAGGAGAGGGGACAAAGACGCCATCTATTGATGAGGAGCATCAGAGACTTTGGGATCATGTTTCAAACTGCTACAGTTGGGCTTCCCTGGTGGCGCAGTGGTTGAGAATCTGCCTGCTAATGCAGGGGACGCCGGTTCGAGCCCTGGTCTGGGAAGATCCCAAATGCCACAGAGCAGCTAGGCCCGTGAGCCACAATTACTGAGCCTGCGCGTCTGGAGCCTGTGCTCCGCAACAAGAGAGGCCGCGATAGTGAGAGGCCCGCGCACCGCGATGAAGAGTGGCCCCCGCTCGCCACAACTAGAGAAAGCCCTCACACAGAAACGAAGACCCAACACAGCTATAAATAAAATAAATAAATAAAAACAAAATAAAAACTGCTACAGTCTTCAAGTTGGGAAGAAACGGCCCCAGCTACAGGGAGAGTGACGAGGGCTGTAAACCCAGCAAACCTCTCCCCTTCCTTCTGTAAAGTACAATAGTTGAAAATGTGGGTTATGGTACTGGAGTAACATGGAATATACTTACGGCCCCTGCTATGATAATAGCTCTTCATAGACTGAATGATGGTTACCGTACCCAGTCCCAAGACTCTAAACCAAGCATTCTCAATTTCTTCATCTATTCCTTGACTGATTTGATTTCTAGGCCCCCCTACCAAGTTGATCAGCACCCATGGGAAATATCTACTTGTCAGTGTTCCTTGGAAAATACTACCCATTACTCAGCACTCAGGTCACTGACCAGCACCAAGTACCACGGGGCGTCATTTCTCCATCGAATGACACAGTCTGGCATCTCCAGCAATCCCTTGGTTCTGTTAACACATCTTGAGTTTGCAGGAACCTAAAGTCTTCACTCCTGTGTTGCTGTTAAACTCTGGCCCCTCATTCAGAACAAGTCAATTCCACAGTTATTAAGAGGGTAACCTGTGCTTAGGCAACAGACAGTTGAGACCAAATAGCGGGACTTCACATTACCTGCAGGAGGGAAACTTCGCAATGCACATTACAATTTTCCTCTCTTACAAGCCCTTTAGCTAAAGGTGTCTGTGGCCAGAAGTCTAGTGGTAGCACAGGCAGGGACAGAGATATGACCTGCGCAGTGATTGTCGCCAAGTTGAAAATCCGCAACAGGACCATGAAATAATCTCGAGAGATGCCAATATCTCATTTTACTTCTCCACCCAAACCAGCCATTCTACTCCTCCCCAAGTAAGAGAGGACATGTCCAAGAAAAGATTTGGCTCTGAAACTGACAGGTGGTGGCACAGGGCTAGATTTATTTAGAAACACCTAATTAAGCTCCAGAGTAAACTAGTCATCAAGGTGTTTAATTGGCAGCATGTGAGTATTAGGAGTTAATTAAGTTGCTCCCTCTTTAATTAATTACTTTAATTAATGTTTGTCATTCGGCCACTGCGTAGCTGGTGCAAGTTTAAGGAAGACGGAAGGGCCCACTGGCCAGCTCTTAGACCATGTTCCTAGCTGTCCCCAGCACCAAGGCAGAGCTGAGCAGAGGGACAGCACGTGGGGCTGTGCAGCTCATTCCACAGCCCAAGTACCAGAAGTCATTCTGAATTCCCTTATTGATGCTCCACTCCGTGCCAGCCAGCCAGGCAGAGAGGGCAGTGGAATCTGGTTAAGCCTACATTCAAATCCCACCTCTGCCTCTTACCCGTTGTATAACCACATACCACCTGGCCTTTCCAAATTTCAGTGTTTTTATCTATAGAATGAAAACAAGAAACACCTACCTCATACAGCTCTTGTTTTAAAATAAAAATCAGATATCCTCAATCATGTGTTCAAAACCTTCAGGGACTTCCCATCTCAGAAGAAAAGCTTAAGCCGTCTGAGTGATATGAAAAGCTTTCCATGATCGGGCTCCTTCCCCCGTTCCCCTCCCCCTTTCTCTCTCCACAGTCTCTTACTATTTTCTTCTCCCTCTCCTCACTCCAGCCTCGCTGCTATTCCTTGGACACACCAAGTCGTCTCTTGACTCAGGGCCTTTGCACTTGCTGCCCCTCTACCTATACAATTGACCCTTGAACAACACAGGGGTTAAGGTGCCAACTCTCCACGCAGTGGAAAATCCATGTGTAACTTATATTCAGCTCTCCATATTCATGGTTCTTCTGTATCTGCAGTTCTGCATCCATGGATTCAACCAATCAAGGATCATGTAGAGCTACAGTATTTACTATTGAAAAAATCTGCATGTAAGTGGACCCCTGCAGTTCAAACCCCTGTTGTTTGAGGGTCAACTGTAATATTCTTGCCAAATATCCACATGCTTCACACCCTTAGTCTTCGCTCAAATCACCTTTTCAGAGAGGTGTCCTCTGACCTCTCCATCTAAAATTCGAACAATCTTCCCCACCTAAAATAAAAAGCTGGCAAGTACTCTCTCCCATGTCTGCTTTATTTTTCCTCTTATCATTTAATCCCACCTATACAATACATTGTACTTATTTATTTAGAATTCCTGCCCATTTCAACATAGAAAGTAAACTCAATGATAGCAGAAAATGTTTTACCTGTTTTGCTCCCAGCTGCATTTCCACTGCCTAGAACAATGCCTGGTCCATGGCAGGCACTTGATAACTGTTTGTTGAATAAATGAATGGGCATTAAATTAGATAAAGCATCAAAGGACAGAGCACAGTTCAAGGTGCATATTGGTGCCCGTGAATATTCATTTCCTTCTCTTGGTGCTGCAATAAGAACAGATCTCTCTGCCTTTGAAGACCTCAAATCCACGAAGGAAACAACTCACCACACACCCTTGCTGTACAAATAATTTTTCACCCACACCCCAGTAGTAGGAGCAGAGGTAGGACACACAATAGAACCCATGTGGCAAAACTGATATGTTACCATCAACAATGCACGGGATTTATCCAACACTGGCTATATGACAAGTGTTCTGTCATGTGCCATGGAAATTCAGACAAGAATGGCACACCCTGCCCATCTAAGAAGCTTATAGTCTAGAGCTCAGCAAACATTGCTGTAAAAGGGCCAGATACTAAATATTTTTGGTTTTATGGATCATACTGTCTCTACTAACTACTCAATTTTGCCATCGTAGCCCAAAAGCAGCCATAGAGAGTATGCAAATGAATGGGTGTGGCTATCTGCCAATAAAACTCTATTTATAGACACTAGTATTTGAATTTCATATCATTTTCATGTGTCACGAAATATTCTTCTTCTTTTGACTTTTTTTCGACCATTTAAAAATGTGAAAACTGTTCTTAGCTCACAGCCCACACAAAAACAGAAGACCAGATATGGCCTGTGGGCTGTAGTTTGCCAACCCCTGGCCTAGACAGGGAAGAAGAAAATAAAACACTATTGCTTGTAACTAAGGTTTAAAATATGATGCTACAGACTAAATCTCATAATGTTCTTGGAAGAAGGGGGTAACCAGAGAAGGACCAGAGCTGTCAGGGAGGGCTCTGGGGAAAAGGCAAGACTTAGGCCAAACACTGAAATAGAGTTAGGGTCAGGTAGGCTAAGTGGAGGACTCGAAAGCTTCCCTGGCATGGAAACTAACAGTAATAATAGTATAATAATAGTAATAATAAAAGCAGCCTATTGAGTGTATAGGATGTAGCAGGCCCAGCCCTCAGCATTTTATGAGCATTGTTTAATTTAATCCTCATTGCAAGTAAATTTACCCCCCTTTTCAAATGAGGAGACCAAGGCTTGGAGGGTTAATAATTTGCCCAAATACACAAAGTCAGCAGCCAGAGTCAGATTCTCAGCCTAGGTTGTCTGCCTCTAAAGCCCACCCTCCCTCCCACTGAATTCCACACTTTGATCTAGATTCCCTCCCATTTCCTATGATCAGATGCTGCCATGTCCCTGGTGTGCCTGTATTCATGTAAATAACCATTTCCTAAATACACTCAATGAAAAATCAATTACACAGCAAAGAGGCTGAGGTTTGGATAAATAATCTAATTGTTCCCTCTGGGGCTGCTGACTGAGCAATGCCTGCTGAGAGAAGAAAGAGAGTTAACATTTTTTAAGAGCTCTGCCTCAGGCACTGAATATGCATTCTTTTCCTCCTGGACCATATGTGTCTGTGCCCCTGTGGCCAAGCCTCCACAGCACCCCAGGGAAGTTGCTGGTCTCTATCATTGCATTCGTGATGGTCTAAGTGAGAATCCCCTGATCAAAGTAGACCTCTAACTAAGGCAGACTTGAGGACTTGACCCCTAGGTGTGCATTCCAGGTTCCCTACTCAAAGAGGAACACCTAGCTGCCTGATATATGACAAGTGTTTTGATGTGATTATATCCCTCTAGGAAGGCCACCCTGCTTACACCCCTAGTTACCTCTCATGAGTTCTGTTCATTAGACTTAGATTTTTCCAATTAGACTTTCCTTCTTTTGAGCCAGGATACTGTCCCTGGTTGATATGCAAAGATCCCAAGAAGGTTATGATAAGGTATGCCATCAAAGCTTATCAGTCATTAACACCTTACTGTGAATTAGTTTTCAAGACTTTTCAACCAGATAGGTAATTAAAATCGAGCTGTTGGCTAGAGACCATGTAGAATCCAGGTTTAAGGCATAGAAAGGGAAGGTTGAAGATAGTAATGTGGCATTTGACAAGAAAGACTCTGAAAATAAGTTATGGTGTTCCAAAGGAGTGAATTTGCATGGGTTCTTTCTTTCTTTTTCTTTCTTTCTATCTTTCTTTTTCTTTCTTTCTTTCTTTCTTTCTTTCTTTTTCTTTCTTTCTTTCTTTCTTTCTTTCTTTCTTTCTTTCTTTCTTTCTTTCTTTCTTTCCTTCTTTCTTTCTTTCCTTCCTCTCTTTCTTTCTTTCTTTCCTTCCTTCTTTCATTCTTTTCCTTTAGCTATTATCATGAGTTATTTATGGTGAGCCAGGCAAGGTGTGTGGCAGATGATGCTTGAAGAAATAAGATACAGTTCTTAACCCGAGATTCACAAATAAGTACAACAGCATACAATAAGCACTGCAGGAACACAAGAGCACATCTATCAGTTCTGGAGTAAATTGTTTCAAGTTCTGACCATCTAACTATGGAAGTCATGGAATACCTGAAGGAACCCTGAACAGGAAGTCAAGAGACAAAGGTTCTAATCCTGGTTCTTCTGTGTGTGTATTTGCTGTATGACCTTGCATGAGGGCCTTCCCTTCTCTGAGCCTTAGTTGACTCATTCATTCATTCAAATTTGTACCAGTGCTGTGCTAAGCTCTGGGGATGAATACAGTGATAACATAATAGATACTATTCCTGCTCTCATAGGTTTTATAGTCTAATGGGGGAAGCAGACATGGAATAAATAATTTTACAGATAATTTTCCTATAAAGTGATGAAGTTGGTCTAGACCATACACTTTCAACCCTGGCTACAGAGTAGAATCAACTGGGAAGGAAGCATTAGGAAAAAAGATGAATATTTGGGCATTATCCCCAAAGATTATGATTCAAACTGGTAGGACTCAAGCATAAATATTTTTATAAATTCCCCCAACTGATTCTAATGTGTGACCAGGGTTGAGAACCTCTAAGCTAAATAATTTCTAAATTTTCTTCCTGCTCTAACAGTCTATTAGTCACTTATAGTCTGTGGATAATCTAAGACATATATGTATAAACATATATATTTCTATATACATATATGTATGTGAGAGACAAAGATATACAGAGATAAAAATGTGTGTGTGCGTGTGAGAGAGAGAGAGAGAGAAAGGCCATGTAGCATGTGGGTAAGACAAAACATTGGAAAGCAGTGGGGAAATAATACACATCAACATTTCCCAAACTTAACCCTGAGGTTTGTTCAGTTGGATATTTGTATAGAGACTATTTGCCTCTTTGACATTTTTTCTTCCTTTCCTCTTTGGCTATAAAACTCTGATTTAACTCAGAGCAGTGTTGACCTAAAACAAATAGACTGCCAATTATTTCTCCAGCAAAAAAAAAAAAAAAGGGGGAGAGTTTATTTGGGATCAGCCAAAATTGCAGTTCAGTGTTTGCAACCATGGTGAGCCACATGCAAGTCCCCAGCAAAAATGGAGAGAACTCCTTTATAGAGGAGAAAAGGAAGTTGGGAGGATTATAGTAAACCAAGAGTCCACTGGAGGAGTCAAGAACTCAAAGTATAATGGCTTTTCATGGCCTGAGTTGTGACTGTCTCTTATTTGCTGAGCTCATGCCAGACAAGAAGAGGAAGTCTTTCTTCTTCCTGTTGGGCTCTGCTATCATCGTAGGACATAAGAGCTTTCCTTTTGGCATCCTGACTCTTTTCATTGAGGTCTCTGTTTATTAATTTTCACAGCAGCAATGTGCCCAGCTCTAGGCCTACATTTCTCAGTCTCCATGGCAGCTAAATGTGACCAATGAGATGCAAATAGAAGATATGGGATGGGACTTCCAGGAAATCCCCTTAAGGGAGATGCTTAACAAGGGGGAGCATACTTTATGCCCTTCACACTTTCCTCTAACTTTCTGCCTGGAACAAGTATGTGATGGTCAGCACAACATTAGCCATCTGGAACTGTGTAGTGACTTGGAGTATGGAAGTAATGAGCTAAGGATATAAAAGCAGAGAGGTAAAAGGAGCCTGGGTCCCAGATTATATCATGGGGTCACAGTCACCTGGACTGCCTATTTCTGGATTTCACTCACCTGAAAGAAAATAAAAACCTTACTTTATTTAAGCAACACATTGGAAGTTATTCACTTCTAATACAGGCATTCTATGGAAAAAAAAGAGCCCCTATTCAAATAAGTTTGGTAAATATTGCACACCACAGTAAAGTTCTCCACCTTGTCTGTCAAGATTCCCATTATAAAATATATAACCAACAAGAACCTACTGTATAGCACAGGGAACTATACTCAATATTTTGTGATAACCTATAAGGGAAAAGAATCTGAAAAAGAATATATATATATATATATATATATATATATATATATATATAAATATAACTGAATCACTGTGTTATACACCTGAAATTAACATAACATTGTAAATCAACTATACTTCAATAAAAAAAATGACTCCCATTGCACATTTGCTCCTATTAAATGTTCATAACAAAGAAACCGGTTCACTTTCTTTAAGGCATTTCAGAACCTGGCTTTCTCCACACTCCCTTTCCACAACACATACCTACTCAAACACAGACGCATAGAGCATCCTTTAACATTGCATGAAACTAATATTCTTCCTTGCATTTTGATCATCTCAGACATAAAAGCATAAAATTCCAGAACACTCAACATCTGAGCAGTTCAGTCCAAAACATCATTCAAATGTTTCATACGAGATGTGACAAAACAACCAGTGAAATATTTTACTTTCCACTTCATTGTTGGTGCATTGGAAAGACAAAGTCACAAGTGTCCTGCTCAGAAAATAGCTCCAACAACCCAAATCCAAAATGGCCCAGGTGAGATTTCTCCCTCCAGCAGCCAATTGCTCCCACCTGCCCTCTGCCCTCACACAGCTGTATGCAATGAACTGACCTGTGTTTTCTCATTCTGGCTCATTTGGAAGGCTTCCTGGGATAAAAACAAAAATCAAGACAAACCAAGAACTGGCTTTCAGAATAAAGCTCTGTTGGCAAACTCATTTCTCAGGTGGAGCTAGAAGAGTACAAATCACCCACCATCAGCGTCTCCTTCATAGTCATTAACTTAAGTGTCCACATACGCACAGCCCCACTGATTCAGGCTTGTCATTTGATTTGGCAGTTTCCGGGGTCCCAGTGAAGTTGCCTCTATCTTTCCCGCTTAAACTCCTGTAAGAGATGACCAGTCCTTTCATTTCACAAAAAGGTTGAATTGAAAATGTTCCTGTGAAAAGAACACTAATAAATTCACCAAAAGTACAAATGCTTGATAGTCATTCCTGAGAGCCAGAGCAGTGGTTCTGCGTCCCTTTACTACTAACACATTTGTGTCTTTATAAAATGGATTTTGTAGATAGCATTGTTGTTCGTTTTTTGTTTTGTCCTCTCTGACATTCTCTGTCTATATGTAGACTGTTTATTTATTTATTTTACTCTATACTTTATTTATTTATTTATTGACTTTTATTTTATTTTTTATAGAGCAGGTTCTTATTAGTTATCTATTTTATACATATTAGCATATACATGTCAATCGCAATCTCCCAATTCATCATAGCACCACCACCACCCCCGCCGCTTTCCCCCCTTGCTGTCCATACGTTTGTTCTCTACATCTGTGTCTCTATTTCTGCCCTGCAAACCGCTTCATCTGTATCATTTTTCTAGATTCCACATATATACGTTAACATATGATATTTGTTTTTCTCTTTCTGACTTACTTCACTGTGCATGACAGTCTCTAGGTCCACAAACGTCTCTACAAATGACCCAGTTTCGTTCCTTTTTATAGATGAATAATATTCCATTGTATATATAGACCAGATCTTCTTTATCCATTCATCTGTTGATGGGCATTTAGGTTGCTTCCATGACCTGACTATTGTAAATAGTGCTGCAATGAACATTGGGGTGCGTGTCTTTTTTGAATTACGGTTTTCTCTGGGTATATGCCCAAGAGTGGGATTGCTGGCTCATACAATAATTCTATTTTTAGTTTTTAATGAACTACTACTGTTCTCCATAGTGGCTGTATCGATTTACATTCCCACCAACAGTGCAAGAGGGATCCCTTTTCTCCACACCCTCTCCAACATTTACTGTTTGTAGATTTTTTGATGATGGCCATTCTGCCCAGGGTGAGGTGTTATCTCATTGTATTTTTGATTTGCATTTCTCTAATGATTAGTGATGTTGAGCATCCTTTCATGTGTCTGTTGACAATCTCTATGTCTTTGGAGAAATGTCTATTTAGGTCTTCTGCCCACTTTTGGATTGGGTTGTTTGTTTTCTTGACATTGAGCTGCATGAGATGCTTGTATATATTGGAGATTAATCCTTTGTCAGTTGCTTCGTTTGCAAATATTTTCTCCCATTGTGAGAGTTGTCTTTTCATCTTGTTTATAGTTTCCTTTGCTGTGCAAAAGCCTTTAAGTTTCATTAGGTCCCATTTGTTTATTTTTGCTTTTATTTCCATTTCTCTAGGAGGTGGGTCAAAAAGGATCTTGCAAAAAAAATAAATAAGTAAAAATAAAAAATAAAAAATAATTTTAAAAAAAAGGATCTTGCTGTGATTTATGTCATGGAGTGTTCTACCTATGTTTTCCTCTAAGAGTTTTATAGTGTCTGGCCTTACATTTAGGTCTTTAATCCATTTTGAGTTTATTTTTGTGTATGGTGTTAGGGAGTGTTCTAATTTCATTCTTTTACATGTAGCTGTCCAGTTTCCCCAGCACCACCTATTGAAGAGGCTGTCTTTTCTCCATTGTATATTCTTGCCTACTTTATCAAAGATAACATGACCATATGTATGTGTGTTTATCTCTGGGCTTTCTATTCTGTTCCATTGATCTATATTTCTGTTTTTGTGCCAGTACCATACTGTCTTGATTGCTATAGCTTTGTAGTATAGTCTGAAGTCAGGGAGCCTGATTCATCTAGCTCCGTTTTTCTTTCTCAAGATTCCTTTGGCTATTCAGGGTCTTTTGTGTTTCCATACAAATTATGAAATTTTTTGTTCTACTTCTGTGAAAAATGCATTTGTAGTTTGATAGGGATTGCATTGAATCTGTAGACTGCTATGGGTAGTATAGTCATTTTCACAATGTTAATACTTCCAATCCAAGAACATGGTATATCTCACCATCTGTATAATCTTTAATTTCTTTCATCCATGTCTTATAGTTTTCTTCATACAGGTCTTTTGTATCCTTAGGTAATTTTATTCCTTGGTATTTTATTCTTTTTGTTGTAATGGTAAATGAGAGTGTTTCCTTAATTTCTCTTTCAGATTTTTCATCATTAGTGTATAGGAATGCAAGAGATTTCTGTGCATTAATTTTGTATCCTGCTACTTTACCAAATTCATTAATTAGCTCTAGTAGTTTTCTGGTAGAGTCTTTAGGATTCTCTATGTATAGTATCATGTCATCTGCAAACAGTGACAGTTTCAATTCTTCTTTTCCGATCTGGAGTCCATTTATTTCTTTATCTTCCCTGATTGCTGAGGCTAAAACTTCCAAAACTATGTTGAATAATAGTGGTGAGAGTGGGCAACCTTGTCTTGCTCCTGATCTTAGTGGAAATGATTTCAGTTTTTCACCATGAGAACGATGCTGGCTGTGGGTTTGTCATATATGGCCTTTATTATGTTGAGGTAAGTTCCCTCTATGCCTACTTTCTGGAGAGTTTTTATCATAAATGGGTGTTGAATTTTGTCAGAAGCTTTTTCTGCATCTATTGAGATGATCACATGGTTTGTATCCTTTAGTTTGTTAATATGGTGTATCACATTGATTGATTTGTGTATATTGAAGAATCCTTGCATTCTTGGCATAAACCTCACTTGATCATGGTGTATGATCCTTTTTTTTTTTTTTGATCTTAAAATGGCATTTATTTATTTTTTTTAACATCTTTATTGGAGTATAATTGCTTCACAATGGTGTGTTAGTTTCTGCTTTATAACAAAGTGAATCAGTTATACATATACATATATCCCCATACCTCTTCCCTCTTGTGTCTCCCTCCCTCCCACCCTTCCTACCCCACCCCTCTAGGTGGTCACAAAACACCGAGATGATAGTTTTAATATGCTGTTGAGATTCTGTTTCCCAGTATTTTGTTGAGGATTTTGGATCTATGTTCATCAGAGATATTGGTTTGTAGTTTTCTTTTTTTGTGACATCTTTGTTTGGTTTTGGTATTAGGGTGATGGTGGCCTCGTAGAATGAATTTGGGAGTGATCCTCCCTCTGCTATATTTTGGAAGAGTTTGAGAAGAATAGGTTTTATCTCTTCTCTAAATGTTTGATAGAATTCGCCTCTGAGGCCATCTGGTCCTGGGCTTTTGTTTGTTGGAAGATTTCTAATCACACTTACAATTTCAGTGCTTGAGATTGGTCTGTTTATATTTTCTATTTCTTCCTGGTTCAGTCTCGGAAGGTTGTGCTTTTCTAAGAATTTGTCCATTTCTTCCAGGTTGTCCATTTTATTGGCATATAGTTGCTTGTAGTAATCTCTCATGATCCTTTGTATTTCTGCAGTGTCAGTTGTTATTTCTCCTTTTTCATTTCTCATTCTATTGATTTCAGTCTTCTCCCTTTTTTCTTGATGGGTCTGGTTAATGGTTTATCAATTTTATTTATCTTCTC
This sequence comes from Balaenoptera musculus, assembly GCF_009873245.2. Classification (NCBI taxonomy): domain Eukaryota; kingdom Metazoa; phylum Chordata; class Mammalia; order Artiodactyla; family Balaenopteridae; genus Balaenoptera; species Balaenoptera musculus. Next base: position 147,631,951 of record NC_045785.1, on the reverse strand, counting down.
AAAGAACCAGCTTTTAGTTTTATTGTTCTTTGTTATTGTTTCCTTCATTTCTTTTTCGTTTATTTCTGATCTGATCTTTATGATTTCTTTCCTTCTGTTAACTTTGGGGTTTTTTTGTTCTTCTTTCTCTAATTGTTTTAGGTGTAAGGTTAGGTTGTTTCTTTGAGTTGTTTCTTGTTTCTTGAGGTAGGATTGTATTGCTATAAAGTTCCCTCTTAGAACTGCTTTTGCTGCATCCCATAGGTTTTGTGTCATCATGTTTTCATTGTCATTTGTTTCTAGGTATTTTTTGATTTCCTCTTTGATTTCTTTAGTGATCTCTTGGTTATTTAGTAGTGTATTGTTTAGCCTCCATGTGTTTGTAGTTTTTACAGATTTTTTCCTGTAATTGATACCTAGTCTCATAGCATTGTGGTCAGAAAAGATACTTGATATGATTTCAATTTTCTTAAATTTACCAAGGCTTGATTTGTGACCCAAGATATGATCTACCCTGGAGAATGTTCCATGAGCACTTGAGAAGAAAGTGTATTCTGTTGTTTTTGGATGGGATGTCCTATAAATATCAATTAAGTTCATCTTGTTTAATGTATCATTTAAAGCTTGTGTTTCCTTATTTATTTTCATTTTGGATGATCTGTCCATTGATGAAAGTGGGGTGTTAAAGACCCCTACTGTGATTGTGTCACTGTCGATTTCCCCTTTTATGGCTGTTAGCATTTGCCTTATATATTGAGGTGCTCCTATGTTGGGAGCATAAATATTTACAATTGTTATTTCTTCTTCTTGGATTGATCCCTTGATGACTATGTAGTGTCCTTCTTTGTCTTTTTAACAGTCTTTATTTTAAAGTCTATTTTGTCTGATATGAGAATTGCTACTCCAGCTTTCTTTTGGTTTCCATTCGTATGGAATATCTTTTTCCATCTCCTCACTTTCAGTGTGTATGTGTCCCTAGGTCTGAAGTTGGTCTCTTGTAGACAGCACATATACGGGTCTTGTTTTTGTATCCGTTCAGCTAGTCTATGTCTTTTGGTTGGAGCATTTAATGCATTTACATTTAAGGTTGTTATCAATATGTATGTTCCTATTACCGTTTTCTTAATCGTTTTGGGTTTGTTATTGTAGGTCTTTTCCTTCTCTTGTGTTTCCTGCCTAGAGAAGTTCCTTTAGCATTTGTTGTAAAGCTGGTTTGGTGGTGCTGAATTCTCTTAGCTTTTGCTTGTCTGTAAAGCTTTTGATTTCTCCGTCAAATCTGAATGAGATCCTTGCTGGGTAGAGTTATGTTGGTTGTAGGTTTTTCCCTTTCATCACTTAAATATGTCCCACCACCTCCTTCTGGTTTGCAGAGCTTCTGCTGAAAGACAAGCTGTTAACCTTATGGGGATTCCCTTGTATGTTATTTGTTGCTTTTCTATTGCTACTATTAATTTTTTCCTTTGTATTTCATTTTTGATAGTTTGATTAATATGTGTCTTAGCATGTTTCTCCTTGGATTTATCCTGCATGGCACTCTCTGCACTTCCTGGACTTGACTGACTATTTCCTTTCCCATGTTAGGGAAGTTTTCAACTATAATCTCTTCAAATATTTTCTCAGTCCCTTTCTTTTTCTCTTCTTCTGCTGGGACCCCTATAATTCGAATGTTGGTGCATTAAATGTTGTCCCAGAGGTGTCTGAAACTGTCTTCAATTCTTTTCATTCTTTTTTCTTTATTCTGCTCTGCGGTAGTTATTTCCACTGTTTTATCTTCCGGGTCACTTATCCGTTCTTCTGCCTCAGTTATTCTGCTATTGATTCCTTGTAGAGAATTTTTAATTGCATTTATTGTGTTGTTCATCATTGTTTGTTTGCTCTTTAGTTCTTCTAGGTCCTTGTTAAATGTTTCTTGTATTTTCTCCATTCTATTTCCAAAAATTTGGATCATCTTGCTATCATTATTCTGAATTCTTTTTCAGGTAGACTGCCTATTTCCTCTTCATTTGTTTGGTTTGATAGGTTTTTACCTTGCTCCTTCATCTGCTGTGTGTTTCTCTGTCTTTTCGTTTTGCTTAACTTACTGTGTTTGGGGTCTCCTTTTCACAGGCTACAGGTTTGTAGTTCCCATTGTTTTTGGTGTCTGCTCCCAGTGGGTAAGGTTGGTTCAGTGGGGTGTTTAGGCTTCCTGGTGCAGGGTACTGGTGCCTGTGATCTGGTGGATGAGTCTGGATCTTGTCTTTCTGGTGAGCAGGACCACATCCAGTGGTGTGTTTTGGGGTATCTGTGAACTTATTATGATTTTAGGTAGCCACTCTGCTAATGGATGGGGTTGTGTTCCTGTCTTGCTAGTTGTTTGGCATAGGGTGTCCAGCACTGTAATTTGCTGGTCATTGAGTGGAGCTGGGTCTTAGCATTGAGATAGATATCTCTGGGAGAGCTTTTGCCATTTGATATTACAGGGGGCTGGGCGCTCTCTGGTAGCCCAGTGTCCTGAACTCAGCTCTCCCACCTCAGAGGCTCAGGCCTGACACCCGGCCAGAGCACCAAGAACCTGTCAGCCATTTGGCTCAGAAGAAAAGGGAGAAAAGAAAGAAAGAATGAAAGAAAAAAATAAAATAGTTATTAAAATTTTTAAATATTATTAAAAATTTTTTTAAATTTTTTAAAGAATGAAAGAAGAGAACGACCAAACCCAAAAACAAATCCGCCAATGAAAATAAGCATTAAAAACTATCCAAGAAAAAAAAAATTGACAGACAGAACTCTAGGACAAATGGTAAAAACAAAGCTATGCAGACGAAATCATACAAAGAAGAATACACATACACACTCACAAAAAGAGAAAAAAGATAAAATATATATATTAAAAAAAAAGGAAGAGAGCAACCAAATCAATAAATAAATTTACCAATGATAATAATAATATCTAAATACTAAACTAAAATAAACATAAAACCAGAAACAAATTAGATGCAGAAAGAAAACCCCAAGTCTACAGTTGCTCCCAAAGTCCACCACCTCAATTTGGGATGATACATTGTCTATTCAGGTATTCCAGAGATGCAGGATACATCAAGGTGATTGTGGAGATTTAATCCGCTGCTCCTGAAGCTGCTGGGAGCGATTTCCCTTTCTCTTCTTTTTTTTTTTTTTTTAAACATCTTTATTGAAGTATAATTGCCTTACAATGGTGTGTTAGCTTCTGCTTTATAACAAAGTTAATCAGTTATACATATACAATATGTTCCCCTATCTCTTCCCTCTTGCATCTCCCTCCCTCCCACCCTCCCCATCCCACCCCTCTAGGTGGTCACAAAGCACCGAGCTGATCTCCCTGTGCTATGCGGCTGCTTCCCACTAGCTATCTATTTTACATTTGGTAGTGTTTATATGTCCATGACACTCTCTCACCCTGTCACATCTCACCCCACCCCCTCCCCATATCCTCAAGTCCATTCTCTAGTAGGTCTGTGTCTTTATTCCCGTCTTGCCACTAGGTTCTTCATGGCTTTTTTTTTTTTCCTTATATTCCGTATATATGTGTTAGCATACTGTATTTGTTTTTCTCTTTCTGACTTACTTCACTCTGTATGACAGACTCTAACTCCATCCACCTCATTACAAATACCTCCATTTCATTTCTTTTTATGGCTGAGTAATATTCCATTGTATATATGTGCCACATCTTCTTTATCCATTCATCTGTCGATGGACATTTAGGTTGCTTCCATGTCCTGGCTATTGTAAATAGAGCTGCAATGAACATTTTGGTACATGACTCTTTTTGAACTATGGTTTGCTCAGGGTATATGCCCAGTAGTGGGATTGCTGGATCGTATGGTAGTTCTATTTGTAGTTTTTTAAGGAACCTCCATACTGTTCTCCATAGTGGCTGTATCAATTTACATTCCCACCAACAGTGCAAGAGAGTTCCCTTTCCTCCACACCCTCTCCAGCATTTATTGTTTCTAGATTTTTTGATGATGGCCATTCTGACCGGTGTGAGATGATATCTCATTGTAGTTTTGATTTGCATTTCTCTAATGATTAATGATGTTGAGCATTCTTTCATGTGTCTGTAGGCCATCTGTATATCTTCTTGGAGAAATGTCTATTTAGGTCTTCTGCCCATTTTTGGATTGGGTTGTTCGTTTTTTTGTTATTGAGCTGCATGAGCTGCTTGTAAATCTTGGAGATTAATCCTTTGTCAGTTGCTTCATTTGCAAATATTTTCTCCCATTCTGATGGTTGTCTTTTGGTCTTGTTTATGGTTTCCTTTGCTGTGCAAAAGCTTTTAAGTTTCATTAGGTCCCATTTGTTTATTTGTGTTCTTATTTCCATTTCTCTGGGAGCTGGGTCAAAAAGAATCTTGCTGTGATGTATGTCATAGAGTGTTCTGCCTATGTTTTCCTCTAAGAGTTTGATAGTGTCTGGTCTTACACTTAGGTCTTTAATCCATTTGAGTTTATTTTTGTGCATGGTGTCAGGGAGTGTTCTAATTTCATACTTTTACATGTATCTGTCCAATTTTCCCAGCACCACTTATTGAAGAGGCTGTCTTTTCTCCACTGTATATGCTTGCCTCCTTTATCAAAGATAAGGTGACCATATGTGCGTGGGTTTATCTCTGGGCTTTCTATCCTGTTCCATTGATCAATATTTCTGTTTTTGTCCCAGTACCAAACTGTCCTGATTACTGTAGCTTTGTAATATAGTCTGAAGTCAGGGAGCCTGATTCCCCCAGCTCCATTTTTCGTTCTCAAGATTGCTTTGGCTATTCGGAGTCTTTTGTGTTTCCATACAAATTGTGAAATTTTTTGTTCTAGTTCTGTGAAAAATGCCAGTGGTAGTTTGATAGGGATTGCATTGAATCTGTAGATTGCTTTGGGTAGTAGAGTCATTTTCACAATGTTGATTCTTCCAATCCAGGAACATGGTATATCTTTCCATCTATTTGTATCATCTTTAATTTCTTTCATCAGTGTCTTATAATTTTCTGCATACAGGTCTTTTGTCTCCTGAGGTAGGTTTATTCCTAGATATTTTATTCTTTTTGTTGCAATGGTAAACGGGAGTGTTTTCTTAATTTCACTTTCAGATTTTTCGTCATTAGTGTATAGAAATGCAAGAGATTTCTGTGCATTAATTTTGTATCCTGCTACTTTACCAAATTCATTGATTAGCTCTAGGAGTTTTCTGGTAGCATCTTTAGGATTCTCTATGTATAGTATCATGTCATCTGCAAACAGTGACAGCTTTACTTCTTCTTTTCCGATTTGGATTCCTTTTATTTCTTTGTCTTCTCTGATTGCTGTGGCTAACACTTCCAAAACTATGTTGAATAATAGTGGTGAGAGTGGGCAACCTTGTCTTGTTCCTGATCTTAGTGGAAATGGTTTCAGTTTTTCACCATTGAGGACAATGTTGGCTGTGGGTTTGTCATATATGGCCTTTATTATGTTGAGGAAAGTTCCCTCTATGCCTACTTTCTGCAGGGCTTTTATCATAAACGGGTGTTGAATTTTGTCGAAAGCTTTCTCTGCATCTATTGAGATGATCATATGGTTTTTCTCCTTCAATTTGTTAATATGGTGTATCACATTGATTGATTTGCGTATGTTGAAGAATCCTTGCATTCCTGGGATAAACCCCACTTGATCATGGTGTATGATCCTTTTAATGTGCTGTTGGATTCTGTTTGCGAGTATTTTGTTGAGGATTTTTGCATCTATGTTCATCAGTGATATTGGCCTGTAGTTTTCTTTCTTTGTGACATCTTTGTCTGGTTTTGGTATCAGGGTGATGGTGGCCTCGTAGAATGAGTTTGGGAGTGTTCCTCCCTCTGCAATATTTTGGAAGAGTTTGAGAAGGATAGGTGTTAGCTCTTCTCTAAATGTTTGATAGAATTCACCTGTGAAGCCATCTGGTCCTGGGCTTTTGTTTGTTGGAAGGTTTTTAATCACAGTTTCAATTTCAGTGCTTGTGATTGGTCTGTTCATATTTTCTATTTCTTCCTGGTTCAGTCTCGGCAGTTTGTGCATTTCTAAGAATCTGTCCATTTCTTCCAGGTTTTCCATTTTATTGGCGTAGAGTTGCTTGTAGTAAAAAATACAAACACATGGAGGCTACACAATACACTACTTAATAACGAAGTTATCACTGAAGAAATCAAAGGGGAAATCAAAAAATACCTAGAAACAAATGACAATGGAGATACGACGACCCAAAACCTATGGGACGCAGCAAAAGCAGTGCTAAGAGGGAAGTTTATAGCAATACAAGCCTACCTCAAGAAACAGGAAACATCTCGAATAAACAACCTAACCTTGCACCTAAAGCAATTAGAGAAAGAAGAACAAAAAAACCCCAAAGCTAGCAGAAGGAAAGAAATCATAAAGATCAGGTCAGAAATAAATGAAAAAGAAATGAAGGAAACAATAGCAAAAATCAATGAAACTAAAAGCTGGTTCTTTGAGAAGATAAACAAAATTGATAAACCATTAGCCAGACTCATCAAGAGAAAAAGGGAGAAGACTCAAATCAATAGAATTAGAAATGAAAAAGGAGAAGTAACCACTGATACTGCAGAAATACAAAAGATCATGAGAGATTACTACAAGCAACTCTACACCAATAAAATGGACAACCTTTCTCTTCTTTGTTCACACAGCTCCTGAGGTTCAGCTTTGGATTTGGCCCCACCTCAGCATTTAGGTCACCTGAGCGTGTCTGTTCCCAGCCCTGACAGGATGGGGTTAAAGTAACAGCTGATTAGGGGGCTCTGGCTCACTCAGGCCGGGGGAGGGAGGGGCATGGATTGCAGGGCGAGCCTGCGGCAGCAGAGGCCAGCGTGACATTGCAACAGCCTGAGGCACTCCATGTTTTCTCCCAGGGAAGTTGTCCCTGGATCACAGGACCCTGGCAGTGGCGGGCTGCACAGGCTCCCGGGAGGGGAGGTGTGGACAGTGACCTGTGCTTGCGCACAGGCTTCTTGGTGGCTGCAGTAGCAGCCTTAGCATTTTATGCCCATCTCTGGGGTCTGTGCTGATAGCCATGGCTCACGCCCATCTCTGGAGCTCATTTAGGCGATGCTCTGAATCCCCTCTCCTCGCACACCCCAAACAATTGTCTCTTGCCTCTTAGGCAGTTCCAGACTTTTTCCCAGACTCTCTCCCAGCTAGCTGTGGTGCACTAGCCCCCTTCATGCTGTGTTCATGCAGCCAACCCCAGTCCTCTCCCTGGAATCTGACCTCCAAAGCCCGAGCCTCAGCTCCCAGCCCCCGCCCGCCCTGGCGGGTGAGCAGACAAGCCTCTCGGGCTGGTGAGTGCTGGTCGGCAATGAACCTCTGTGCGGGAGTCTCTCCGCTTTGCCCTCTGCACCCCTGTTGCTGCGCTCTTCTCTGTGGCTCTGAAGCTTCCCCCTCCCCGCCCACCGCCTGTCTCCGCTAGTGAAGGGGCTTCCTAGTGTGCGGTAACTTTTCCTCCTTCACAGCTCCCTCCCAGAGGGGCAGGTCCCATCCCTATTCTTTTGTCTATGTTTTTCCTTTTCTCTTTTGCCCTACCCAGGTACGTGGGGAGTTTCTTGCCTTTTGGGAAGTCTGAGGTCTTCTGCCAGCATTCAGTAGGTGTTTTGTAGGAGTTGTTCCACATGTAGATGTATTTTTGATGTATTTGTGGGAAGGAAGGTCCACGTCTTACTCCTCCGCCATCTTGAAGGTTCCTCACACATCACATTTTAAATGTTTAAAAAAAAAAAAGGCATTAAACGTTAGAATCACACTCCAGGTCTTTAGTCTTTGCAATCTGTGCTGCAAAGCAAAACACATTATCATTTACACATGTGTGTATACACACAAACACACATTGACAGCAAGGAGTCAGTGGCTTAAAAGTGGCAACCTCCCCTTGAAAAACAAAAATATAAAAAGTCATCCCTCCATTCTGTCCTTCAAATTAGAAATAAGACAACCAGATTTGCCTACTGCAGAGTGGGATACTAGAAAAGACATTCTAACGTTTAACTTGAGACATGGTTAAAGCATACAACCCGGGCTTCCCTGGTGGCGCAGTGGTTGAGAATCTGCCTGCCAATGCAGGGGACACGGGTTCGAGCCCTGGTCTGGGAAGATCCCACATGCTGCGGAGCAACTAAGCCCGTGAGGCACAACTACTGAGCCTGTGCGTCTAGAGCCTGTGCCCCGCAACAAGAGAAGCCAGGACAATGAGAAGCCTGCGCAACGCGATGAAGAGTAGCCCCGCTCGCCACAACTAGAGAAAGCCCTAGCACAGAAACGAAGACCCAACACAGCCAAAAATAAATAAATATATAAAAAAAAACAAAAAAAACAAAAAAAACCATACAACCCTAGGTCCCAACTCGTACAACTTAAATTTCAGTGTACGTGCCTTCATTCCCACTCCTGCCCCAGTAGCACCATCCAGGGCCTGGGTCCCAATGACGACCACCCCATGCACTGGGGCTGCAGGCATCCACCAGGACCGCCTGCTCTGGACAACCAGGCACCCGGCTCCCAGCCTACCATGAGGCCCTGGATGAGGGGTGTCCAGGGCTCCCGATGCCCACGACTCTGGCGAGGTGTAGCAGCTGGGCTGTGGACTCCGGCATTTTAAAACTACTGAAAAGTCTCACTGCACAAGTGATGCAGCTGAGGCCGCCACCACCACTTCATGTCTCCCAGTCCCCTTCCCCTCGGAGCAGGCCAGGCAACCCAGGTGACCCTCCAGAAGATCGCGGTCAGCTGCCAGGAACGTGGAAGAGCAAACAAAGCCACCAAGATGCTGCGGCAAGTCCCGGAACAGTCAGCTGCAGCTTTCCCTTTGCTCCTTAGTTACAAGTCCCCTGGCAGTTTCTGGCACTTACTCCCGGAAAATGAAAAAAGTGAAAAACCATGGAGGTGCTAGAAGTTGCTGACATTTTCCGTAGAAGGAGATCCCCTCAGCACCATCCCTTAGGCAGGATTTCCAAACTCAGATGCATCCTCAGCAGAGGTATTCCATGTTGACAGATCTCTTGCCTCCCACAAAATGGGGTGGAGGAGGCTGCTGCTGTCTCCTCTATGGGTGCCGCCATTTTGTGAGGTGGCAGCACAGTCGCAGGAGCCAAGGGTGTGTGTAATGGTTTAATAGAATGACCTTGATTACTGTAGCTTTGTAGTATAGTCTGAAGTCAGGGACTCTGATTCCTCCAGCTCTGGTTTTTTCCCTTATGATTGCTTTGGCTATTAGGGGTCTTTTGTGTCTCCATACAAATTTTAAGATTTTTGTTCTAGTTCTGTAAAAAATGCCATTGGTAGTTTGATAGGGATTGCATTGAATCTATAGATTGCTTTGGGTAGTATAGTCATTTTCACAATATTGATTCTCCCAATCCAAGAACATGGTATATCTCTCCATCTGTCTGTGTCATTTTTGATTTCTTTCATCAGTGTCTTATAGTTTTCTGAGTACAGGTCTTTTACCTCCTTACGTAGGTTTAGTCCTAGGTATTTTATTCATTTTGTTGCAGTGGTAAATGAGAGTGTTTCCTTAATTTCTCTTTCAGATTTTTCATCATTAGTGTATAGGAATGCAAGAGATTTCTGTGCATTAATTTTGTATCCTGCAACTTTACCAAATTCATTGATTAGCTCTAGTAGTTTTCTGGTGACATCTTTAGGATTCTCTGTATATAGTATCATGTCATCCACAGTGACAGTTTTACTTCTTCTTTCCCAATTTGTATTCCTTTTATTTCTTTTTCTTCTCTGATTGCCTTGGCTAGGACTTCCAAAACTATGTTGAATAATAGTGGTGACAGTCGACATCCTTGTCTTGTTCCTCATCTTAGAGAAAATGTTTTCAGTTTTTCAGCATTGAGAATGATGTTTGCTGTGGGTTTGTCGTATATGGCCTTTATTATGTTGAGGTAGGTTCCCTCTATGCCCACTTTCTGGAGAGTTTTTACCATAAATGGGTGTTGAATTTTGTCAAAAGCTTTTTCTGCATCTATTGAGATGATCATATGGTTTTTATTCTTCAATTTGTTAATATGGTGTATCACATTGATTGATTTGCGTATATTGAAGAATCCTTGCATCCCTGGGATAAATCCCACTTGATCGTGGTGTATGATCCTTTTAATGTGTTGTTGGATTCTGTTTGCTAGTATTTTGTTGAGGAGATTTGCATCTATAATATCAGTGATATTGGTCTGTAATTTTCTTTTTTTTGTAGTATATTTGTCTCATTTTGATATCAGGATTATGATGGCCTCCTAGAATGAGTTTGGGAGTGTTCCTTCCTCTGCAATTTTTTGGAAGAGTCTGAGAAGGATGGATGTTAGCTCTTCTCTAAATGTTTGATGAAACTCACCTGTGGAGCCATCTGGTCTTGGACTTCTGTTTGTTGGAAAATTTTTAATCCCAGTTTCAATTTCATTACCTGTTATTGGTCTGTTCATATTTTCTATTTCTTCCTGGTTCAAGCTTGGAAGGTTATACCTTTCTAAGAATTTGTCCATGTCTTCCAGGTTGTCCATTTTATTGGCATAGAGTTGCTTGTAGTACTCTTATGATGCTTTGTATTTCTGTGGTGTCCATTGTAACTTCTCCTTCTTCATTTCTAATTTTATTGATTTGAGTCCTCTCTCTCTTTTTCTTGATGAATCTGGCTAAAGATTTATCAATTTTGTTTATCTTCTCAAAGAACCAGCTTTTAGTTTTATTTTGCTATTGTTTTCTTTGTTTCAATTTCATTCATTTCTGCGCTGATCTTTATGATTTCTTTCCATCTACTAACTATGGGTGTTGTTTGTTCTTCTTTCTCTAGTTCCCTTAGGTGTAAGGTTAAATTGTTTATTTGAGATTTTTCATGTTTCTTGAGGTAGGATTGTACTGCTATAAACTTACTTCTTAGAACTGCTTTCACTGCATCCCATCGGTTTTGGATCATCATGTTTTCATTGTCTTTTGTTTCTAGGTATTTTTTTGATTTCCCCTTTTATTTCTTCATTGATCTCTTGTTATTTAGTAGTGTATTGTTTAACCTCCATGTGTTTGTGTTTTTTATGTTTTTTCCCTGTAATTTATTTCTAATCTCACAGCGTCATGGTTGGAAAAGATGCTTGATATGACTTCAATTTTCTTAAATTTACCAAGGCTTGATTTGCGACCCAAGATGTGATCTATCCTGGAGAATGTTCCATGTGCACTTGAGAAGAAAGTGTGATCTGCTGCTTTTGGATGGAATGTCCTATAAATATCAGTTAAATCTATCTGGTCTATTGTGTCATTTAAAGCTTGTGTTTCCTTATTTATTTTCTATCTGGATGATCTGTCCATATGTGTAAGTGAGGTGTTAAAGTCCCCCATTATTACTGTGTTACTTTCTATTTCCTCTTTTATAGCTGTTAGCATTTGCCTTATATATTGAGGTTCTCCTATGTTGGGTGCATATATAATTGTTATATCTTCTTCTTGGATTGATCCCTTGATCATTATGTGGTGTCCTTCTTTGTCTCTTGTAACATTCTTTATTTTAAAGTCTACTTTATCTGATATGAGTATTGCTACTCCAGCCTTCTTTTGATTTCCATTGGCATGGAATATCTTTTTTCATCCCCTCACTTTCAGTCTATATGTGTCCCTAGGTCTGAAGTGGGTCTCTTGTAGACAGCATATATATGGGTCTTGTTTTTGTATCCATTCAGCAAGCCTCTGTCTTTGGTTGGAGCATTTAATTCATTCACATTTAAGGTAATTATTTATATGTATGTTCCTATTACCATTTTCTTAATTGTTCTGGGTTTGTTTTTGTAGGTCCTTTTCTTCTCTTGTGTTTCTCACTTAGAGAAGTTCCTTTTGCATTTGTTGTAGAGCCAGTTTGGTGGTGTTGAATTCTCTTAGCTTTTGCTTGTCTGTAAAGCTTTTGATTTCCCCATCAAATCTGAATGAGATCCTTGCCAGGTAGAGTAATCTTGGTTGTAGGTTCTTCCCTTTCATCACTTTCAATATATCATGCCACTCCTTTCTGGCTTACAGAGTTTCTGTTGAAAAACCAGCTGTTAACCTTATGGGAGTCCCCTTGTATGCTATTTGTCATTTTTCCCTTGTTGCTTTTAATAATTCTTCTTTGTCTTTAATTTTTGTCAGTTTAATTAGTGTGTCTTGGTGTGTTTTTCCTAGGGTTTATCATGTATGGGACTCTCTGCTTCCTGTACTTGGGTGGCTATTTCCTTTCCCATGCTAGGGAACTGTTCATCTATAATCTCTTCGAATATTTTCTTTTGTCCTTTCTCTCTCTCTTCACCTTCTGGGACCCCTATAATGCAAATGTTGGTGCATTGAATGTTGTCCCAGAGGTCTCTTAGGCTGTCCTAATTTCTTTTCATTCTTTTTTCTTTATTCTGTTCTATGGCAGTGAATTCCACCATTCTATCTTCCAAGTCACTTATCCTTTCTTCTGCCTAAGTTATTCTGTTATTGATTCCTTCTAGTTTAGTTTTCATTTCAGTTATTGTATTGTTCATCTCGTTTGTTTATTCTTTAATTCTTCTAGGTGTTTGTTGTTTAATTCTTCTAGGTCTTTGTTAAACATTTTTTGCATCTTCTCGATCTTTGCCTCCATTCTTTTTCTGAGGTCCTGGATCATCTTCACTATCATTATTCTGAATTCTTTTTCTGGAAGTTTGCTATCTCCACTTCATTTAGTTATTTTTCTGGGGTTTTATCTTGTTCCTTCATCTGGGACATAGTCCTCTGCCTTTTTATCTTGTCTATCTTTCTGTGAATGTGGTTTTTGTTCCACAGGCTGCAGGATTGTAGTTCTTCTTGCTCCTGCTGTCTGCCCTCTCATGGATGAGTCTATCTAAGAGGCTTGTGCAAACTTCCTATTGGGAGGGACTGGTAGTGGGTAGAGCTGAGTGTTGCTCTGGTGAGCAGAGCTCAGTAAAACTTTAATCTGCTTGTCTGCTGATAGGTGGAACTGAGTTACCTCCCTGTTGCTTGTTTGGCCTGAGGTGACCCAGCACTAGAGGCTACAGGCTCTTTGGTGGGGTTAATGGTGGAATCCGGGAGGGCTCATGCCAAGGATTACTTCCCAGAATTTATGCTGCCAGTGTCCTTGTCCCCACAGTGAGCCACAACCACTCCCCACTTCTGCTGGAGACACTCCAATACTAGCAGGTAGGTCTGGTTCAGTCTCCTATGGGGTCACTTCTCCTTCCCCCAGGTCCTGATGTGCACACTACTTTGTGTGTGCCCCTCAAGAGTGGAGTCTCTGTTTCCCCTAGTCCTGTTGAAGTCCTGCAGTCAAATCCTGCTAGACTTCATAGTCTGATTCTCTGGGATTTTCTCCTCCCGATGCCAGATCCCCAGGTTGGGAAGCCTGACGTGGAAGTCAGAACCTTCACTCCAGTGGGTGGACTTCTGTGGTATAATTGTTCACCAGTTTGTGAGTCACCCACCCAGTGGTTATGGGATTTGATTTTATTGTGAATGCGCCCCTCCTACTATCTCACTGTGGCTTCTCCTTTGTCTTTGGATGTGGGGTATCTTTTCTGGTGAGTTCCAGTGTCTTCCTGTCGATGATTGTTCAGCAGTTAGTTGTGATTCCAGTGCTCTCTCAAGAGGGAATGAGCACATATCCTTCTACTCCGCCATATTGAACCAATCTCATGTAGACCATTTATAATTCAAATGATTATTGACATTGCTAGATCAATATCTACCACAATTTAAACTGCTATTTGTCACATGTGTTCTTCATTTCTTTGTGTTTTTTTTTTTTTGCCTTCCCTTCTTTTTCTGTAATCTCTGGTTTTAATCAAACATTTTATATGATTCCATTTTCTCTCCTCCCTTCGTATGTTAGTTATACTTCTTTTTAAAACAATTTTAGCACTTGTCCTAGGGTTTGCAATATACATTTACAACTAATATAAGTCTACTCTGAAATAATAATATGTCACTTCACAGGTAGTATAGGTACCTTATAACAAAGTATTCCCAGTTCCTCCTCCCATCTATTATAACATTGCTATCATTCTCTTCATTTATTCGTATACTATAATCACCCAGTACATTGTCACTATTATTACTTTGAACACTTATCTATTAGATCCATGAAGGATTAGAAATGATTTTATTTTACCTTGTTCCTTCTCTGATGCTCATCCTTTCTTTTTGTAGATGTAAATTTCTGACTCATACCAGTTTCCTTTTCTCTGAAGAATGCCTTTTTTCTCTCCTTCACTTCTGAAGGATAATTTCATGGGATACAGAATTCTATGTTGGTGGGTTTTTCCTTTCAAGTATTTCGCTCCTCTCTCCCCTTGTCTGCATGGTTTCTAACAGGAAGTCCATTGTAATTCTTATCCTTCTTCTTCCATAAGAAAGGGTTTCCATCCTTCTAGCATCTTTTAAGATTTTCTCTTTATATTTGAATTTCTGCACTTTGAATATGAGATGTGAGACTTCCTTGGTGGTCCAGTGTGTAGGACTCTGCACTCCCAATGCAGGGGGCCCGGGTTCAATCCTTGGCTGGGGAACTAGATCCCACATGCATGCTGCAACTAAGAGTCTGCATGCCACAACTAAAGATCCCGCATGCCACAATGAAGATCCCACATGCCGCAGCTAAGATCCAGCACAGTCATAATAAATAAATAAATAAATAAATAAATAAATAAATAAATAAATTTTTTTTGAAAAAAGAAACCAGGTAGATTTATGAAGTCATCAAAATAAGTAATTATATTTTTTTTTAAAAAAATGAGATGTGCAGGTGTAATTGTTTTGGTACTTATTCTGTTTGGTGTTCTCTGAGCTCTCTGAATCTGTGGCTTGGTGTCTGTCATTAATTTTGGCAAATTCCCAGCCACTTTTATTTCACGTATTTCTTCTACTCATTTATCTCTTTCTTCTCCTTTTGGTATTCCAATTATGTGTGTATTATACCTTTTGTTCCACCAGATCAGTGGTTCTCAAAGTATGGTCCCTGGACCAGTAATATCAACATCACTGTTATAAATGCAGTTGTCAGGCCCCCTCCAATCCAGATCCTTTTATTTGGAAACTCTGGGATGGGAGGAATGTGTGTTTGATTAAGCCCTCCAGGTGATTCTTTTGCATGCTGAGTTTGAGAACCATTGCACTAAAGCAAGAAAATGATCATCAGGACATCTGAAAAGGGTGATACAGAGGAAAGGGAAGTACAACAGCTGGAAACATTTAGTGTGTCTTAGAATTTTGCCCTTAATATTCTGGTTTACATATCAGTGGTACACTTATTGGAGAGATTCACAGCTTAAAGTAGGCCTAAAGGAAAATGTGAAACTAACTCCAAATGAACTGCCAGCCTCTTTACCTCCTTCAACTCAGCTCCCAGTTAGTGGCTCCCAAATCAGGCTGCATCTCACCCTGAGAGCTCATTTAAAATGAACTCTAGACCTACTGAACCAGAATCTCCAAGGTTTGAAGCCCATGAAACTATACTTATAACACGATTCCCTGAGTTTTCTGACTCAGTTAGCTAATGACCTGGCAATAGAGGACCACTGCTAGAGCACTATAACTGGACCTATTGGCTGCTTTTCATGAAAGCTCTGCCTTCATCCCCAAAATAACCCTGATGTGTCTTGGGCCATATTTAAACAGCCTCTGCCTCACCCTCTCTCCTTCCCTCTATCTCTCCTTTCTTCAGGTTGACCTGAAGTCTTCCACACCCTCAGAGATAGCTCCAGAGCTCCAGAGCTGAGTGCTGGGCCTCATGTGACATCCCCACTCTCCTTTGGTGCCATCACACACAGGGCATAGTGCTCTCAGTACATAGGCTGACTGTTCTCACTGTCCCCACTCCCACCAGGATGTAATTCTTCCTGTTCCTTCTACCCCGTCCAACCCCACTGAGGCTGGCACATGGAAATATAGTGCCACTCATCAGTTCTAATTAATTAGCTTAGTAACTCAAGTCCCTGTAGGACCTGATCTAACCCTACTGCCTGGGGACCCTGCTGGTCTACATGCTTTTACTGGCTCTGTATCTTAAGACTGTTACCTGGCTCCATGACTCAGCCCACAGGCTGGTACCTTGCTCTTTTTAAAGAGGCTGCAGGTGAGGGCTATCCTCCTGCCTATCTCTGGAGTGTTCCAAACATCAGCCATTCCAGATTCCCTAGACCTTCCCATCTGTTGGGACCCTGTCACTCACTGGGTGCCAGTGGGCTCTGGAATCATGCTGAGAGTTCTGTGCCCCTTGGACATGGGCTCATCCGGACAGCTCCATTTGTTAGTGTGAGAGGAGGAACTGGACTCTGGAATCTGGCCTGTCCCTGTAGATGGACTCATTCTAGATCCCAAGACTTCTCTGATCCCCCCCCTCCTGCCAGAGCTCTGACTAGGGTGAGGCAAGGAAGGCACCTAGGAAGCACTCACTCCCAGGGTCAGGCAAGTGCAGGGTGGGCACCTGAGAGTAAGTGCCTTCTTACATTTTGCACCCTAGACTCCTCACTCACTCTGGTCCC
Source organism: Balaenoptera musculus (assembly GCF_009873245.2). NCBI lineage: Eukaryota > Metazoa > Chordata > Mammalia > Artiodactyla > Balaenopteridae > Balaenoptera > Balaenoptera musculus. Next base: position 147,615,453 of record NC_045785.1, on the reverse strand, counting down.
AGCCCTGCCTCCCCCAGCTTGCCATGACTGTGCCAGGCAGGCTCCTATGGAAGACTAAAAGTAAAATACTATCAATCCCAAGGCCCCCAAGAAGACACTCAGCCAGTATTTATTATACACCCCTAGGTTACAAACACAAAGAAAGCAGAGTCCCTGCCTATAAGGAATTCACAGCATGGTGGGGAAGGAAAACATGTAAACAAGAAATGAGAACACAAAGTTGGCTGGCACAGGTGCTCAACAGAGGTATATGTGGAAGGGCAGAAGAGCCTGGGATGAATTACGATGAGAGACAGAAAAGAAGGCTTCAAGAAGAAGGCAATAGTTTTTTATGAGCTTGGAAAATGTACAGACTCATCTAAAGGGAGAAAGTGGGAAGCTGACAGCAGATAAAAACAGCATGAGTCAAGATGTGGTGTGTTCTGAGACTAGCAGGTGGTCAGCGTCATTAGAGGGTTAGAGACTTGGAAAGAATGATAGGAGATGAGGTGGGAGAGGAAGAGGGCCAGATTGTAGAGAGCCTTGAAGAGCCTGTTAAGGAGTGCTGAGCCTCCATCTATGGAACATGGGGCATCTTGGAAGATTTTGAGGAAGGGGAGGAAAGTAACTGGATTTCAGCATCACAAATAAAGACTCAGAGGCTGGGGGCAGTGAACAAGATCATCAATGGGGGAACCAGTTAGGAGAATGTTAATGACAACTGCCAAGTAGTCCATTACTGGATGATTTTCTACATCAAGGCATCAAATTCTTGAGGGTCTGTGGGCTGGAGACATGGGCAGCACCAGGGAGCCAGTCTTAATAGGCACCCATCAATTCCCAAGCATCTGCCAAAGCACTGACCTCTGCAGAAAGAGAACTTAGTGCCAGGCCCAGATGTTCTGGGGGACAGCAGCCTCCAGAGCCACCTGTTAGAGATGCAGGCAAGACTGGCTTAATGGATTTTGTAGCCTGTCCCCAGGAGGCACTCAAGCTGCTGCTGCTTTGACAAACCTCCCTGAGGAAGAAAATCTCCTCTCTCCAGCCCAGGAAGCAAAGAACCTACCTGTTGTAAAATTCTTCAGGTTTGGGATCAAACAGTTCATTCTATCAGAAGCTTTAAAGAAGAATGCCCAGATAACTTCCAAGCTACCTTCCTGCCCTCTCAGTCTGTGGTTTGAGGATTCTATGACTATCAGATGCAAAAGCTGAAGACTTTGGTTCTTGTAGCGTTCTCTGCTAAAATGATTCTGTGTCTGTAATAGATGTAATCATATCGATGGTTGCCTTCTCTCCATCCACCCTGGGAACACCCAAGCCCAGCCACTGGCTTCTCTCAACTGATCACTGTTAGAACCTTCTGTGTGGTCTTTCTGCTTTTAGTTTTGCCTCCACTTCTTATTCCATTTTCCATGAAGAAGCCAGAAGAGAATTTCTAAAGCACGTCAATCTGCTCAAGGCATGTTCCTGCATAAAATCCTTCCTGTTGCCTTCAGTGATGCTTTTTTTTTTTTTTTTTTTTTTTTTTTTGGCTGCACCTCGGGGCATTCAGGATCTTAGTTCCCCAACCAGGGACCAAACCCGTGCCCCCTGCAGTGGAAGCACAGGGTCTTAAACACTGGACTGCCAGGGAAGTGCCTTTCAGTGATGCTTTTAAGGGGCTCACTGGACCCTTCATGTTGCCACCCCACGACCTCTCCCGTTCTCACCAGCTGAGCAATGAGAAATCTCTTCCAGTTCTCCAAACCCCTTGAATCTCTGCACAGACCACAGAACCTCTGAGCCTCTGCACAGACCATTCTTGTTGCCTAGAGCAGCTGTGGCCAGTAGAAAAACGCCAGAAGAACTCAAGCCACTTATGCCATCTTAAATTTTCTAGTAGCCACATTGAAATAAAAGTAGAAAGAGACAGGTGATCTTATCATCAATGATATATTTTGTTTAATTCAGTCTATGCAAAATGTTATCATTTAACATGTAATTAGGATAATAAAATATTGAGATAATTTACATTCTTTTTCATACTAAGTCTTCAAAACCTGGTGTGTATTTTACACCTATAGCACATGCCAGTTTTAACTCGTCACGTTTTCAAGCGCTCAACAGCTACATATGGCTAGTGGCTACCATAAAATGGACAGCACCGCCCAGACCATTCTGCTTCTACTCCACCAGGACGCTGTGCCCACTCTTCAGGTCTCAGCAGGAAGGGCACTGCCTCTAGCTGCGTCCAGGTGCCCCTCTCTGTGCTCCCACAGTCCCTAACAACCCCTGTGGTAACTCACACAGAAGTGCTAAAGCCTGTGTTCTAATCTGAATCCAAAACCATAGGCTCCATGAGGACAAGGACCACGTTCTTCTGGTTTATCATTGAATTCCAACGCTGAGCCCAGCAGCAAACGTATACTGTATGTACAAATCATTATCTGTTGAAGGAAGTAGAATAATCTCATGTGTCCTCATTCATTACTGGGTGATACTAAGATGCTTTAAGATTTCTTTAAAGATTCCCTACCAGCCGCATAGCACAGGGAGATCAGCTCGGTGCTTTGTGACCACCTAGAGGGGTGGGATAGGGAGGGTGGGAGGGAGACGTAAGAGGGAGAGGATATGGGGATATATGTATACATATAGCTGATTCACTTTGTTATACAGCAGAAACTAACACAACATTGTAAAGCAATTATACTCCAATAAAGATGTTTAAATAAATAAATAAATATTCCCTTTTGCCTCACCCTCCCTTTCTACACCATCTGCATGTACACAAACACACACTCATCACACATTCTCACAAACCTTCACACTTACAAACACCCTTGCACTGAAATACACATACCCTCACATACTCCCATACACACACACAAACACACGCACGCATGCCATATGTTCTCAAACTCTCTCACACAAACTCACACTCACACACACATCCACACACTCACACTCATACACTCACCTACATTGCATACTTACACTCACACATACTTACACCCACACATATTGCAGAGGTTGGTGGGAGGTCCAGAGAGGTGTTTTACTTGCTCCAGGTCACACAGCACAACTGGGACAGGCATGGAACCATATCCCAAGGTGACCATCCCCATTCGGGCAACCATGCTGCTTCTCGCTGGACAAGTGTATCTGGGTGCATCAAAAATGATTCCTGTTTGCTGCCTGCCAGCGACTAATGCCAGAACCCATCATCAATTAGGTACATTCTTGGACTTTTATTCTGTTAGGACAGATCTCCCTGGATGCACTGCCTCTGAGAGAAACGCTACTGATTCCCAGGGCAAGCAGGGCTTTGCTGACACAACACTGAGCAGTCAGGGAATTAGGGTAGACTTGCCAAGACCTGGCATCTTATCATCCTAGCAGAGCAAGGGGCTGGACATCTCAACAGAAAATCAGATCACTCCCATTCTCCTAGAAGGAAAGCAGGACTCGTAGCCGGGGTGAGGGGAGTTATAGGTGATGTCTTAGAAAAGCAGTCTTAAAATTGGGGCACACAGTTGTGCTGTGTGACCTAAAGCAAATAAAAGACCTCTCTGGGCCTAGTACCAATCTCTGTAATGTGTGTGAGTGTAGGTGTGTGCAGATGTGTGTGGGTATGTAAGGCAGTGAGTGAGTGACCATGAGTGTGTATGGATGTTTCCGTGTGTGTGAGTCTGTGAGTCTATATGTGTACAAGTGCAAGAGTGTATAAGTGTGAAGGTGTGTGAAAGTGTGTTTGGGAGTATACAGTGGATGTAAGCTTGTAAGGGTGTGTGTGTGTGTTTGTGGTTGGTGGAGAAGAACATTCCATACATGAGGACTTTCCAAGGGGTCTGCAGATGTGGCTAATTCTATCAATTTCAGGTACTCAAATTCTACATACACTACTCCCTGGTGTCACGTGGGTTCCCTTTTTTCACTCCCCCCCCTTTTTAATCACACTTCTCCAAATTTACAGAAGACAGGTGTTTCCTTCACCCATTCCCAGGCCTATTATGGTGTACTCTCCAGGATGTAAAATCCTTCAGGGCACCAAACAAAAAGGAAAATTAAAAATATTATTTTGGGGTGGGTCTCCTTATTGATGAATTAAGGCACAATAACCCCTTCTTAAAACTTCCATTCCTTCCCTGTTTCATCCATTCTTTAGGTAAGAGAAAGCCACATCCTAGGTAATGGACCCTTGTAGAAGTGGCCTTTAATCAGATGTATTATAGAGTATGGGCGGTGGGTGTGTTGGCATTTTGGGGTAAGGACAGCAGCTTTGCACTCCTCAAGTCTTGTCAAAGAATGCATTGCTTTTGACAGGGTCTGGGGAGAATGAAGAAAAGACAACATTGTAAGGAATAATGAAAACTAAAAATGGCTTTCCTTCTCCCTCCATATCAAAGAAGAACAATTCTTTTCAACTATTCTCAATATTCAATCCTAGGATAAGCCAAAACCCAAACAGCAAAAAACAACAAAACCTTTGAACAGCCGCACAAGCAGAGGTTTGTAACACTGATTCTTTTAAACACAACTGAGACGTTCTCAGGGGCTACTAAAGTTGCTAAGTTGTACTGGATATAACCCACAGATAAAGTTTTATGTGATTTCTTTTGAATGCAGTGTGCATTATTCAGTAGGTTGTTAAAATCTATTTTATCAAGTAATATAGTGAGATATGTATTCCAATTACAATCAATCCTGAGACTACTTCATCTTATAAAATGTTTAAATATTTTCCCTCCTACACCTCCTATTAATCAAGAAAGAAAATTCAATGCTAGCTGCTGGACAAACTCATTTTAAGCAATGTATACCTTTCTCCCTCATTAAAGTGTTAGAGAATTTATCTCAATGTCTAAAGAAATTAAAGGAGTTACTTCTGTGTTTTCATAAAAGATTCTTATTTAATTTTTCCCAAAAGCTAATTCCAAAGTTCAGTACATACACATTTACTCAAAAAATGCCACACCTTTTATCATGCTTTTTGTTTCATAAATAACTTCACTTTGAGCACATAACATTGAATTATGACAAACTGATGAAAAACAGCATATAGATTTATTCCTGTTTCCACAACTTTTCATGAAATAGATTAATTATATTATATTCTTCATGATCTTCATCTTGCTTTTAGTAACCTTTTTTTACAAGATTAGAAGTAATCCTTCACACGGTGGGTTTCATAATATTCTCCAAAATGTATTGTAATGTTGATTTGAATTAAAAATTTGTCACACTTTTTCATAGAGAAAATCTGTTTTGCAGACTGGCTTGACAAGAAAAACAGGCTTTGCTAAATAGATTATGCATTTTCCATAAAATGAAAGGACTAAATCAGAACTCTAAGGTTTTAACCAAAAGGTACTTAAGCATGTAATAAAATAAAAGCATTTTATTTCTTAAAATTGCATTGGGAAAAGTGGATTAAAATTAACAATGTTTTAATTTTCCAATCTTTTTTAAATAAATTGAAAGAGACAAGGTGAAAAAAATAACAGATGTACTTAATAGTCATTGAATAAATTTTAGAAAATCTTGGATATTCCCAGAAATTGAGAAAGTGAATGGTTCTAATTATGGATAACAAATCCCTTACAAAGCTTTTTCTCTTTCAACAAAATTGAAGGAGAAAATAATTTTTGACGATGGGTCACTGTGTGATTTAGGGCGTTTAACCCCAAAAGATCTCAAATAATTAATGAAGTTAACAAAATAAAACATCTCCTGTTCCTATCAACTTATTCATGTTAGCAAGATTTGCCAGTGTTCACATCTATAAAAAAAAAAAAAATCATTTTCAAAAAAGAATAGATTGGACGAAGAACTCTTTGCCACTCTAAAAATAAGTAATATTTGTTATCCAATTGGGAAAATCCCATTAACCTCATTAAGAAATGTATTCACAATAAATTTTTACTCTTTAATTTAGTATTGACAAAATTTATGTTATATTTATTTTGTTTTGATTATTTGTACACTGATAATAATTATAATGATCACACATTCAAGAAGTAATTTTAACATTTAGAACTTTATGAAATATTTTAATATTAAAAACTCTTATGTATAACAATCTGTGTACACTTAACACTACTTAAAAAAGGTTAAGATGATAAATTTTATGGGGTTTTTTTGAATTTTTGAATTCTATTTTATTTTTTTATACAGCAGGTTCTTATTAGCCATCCATTTTATACATATTACTGTATACATGTCTATCCCAATCGCCCAATTCATCCAACCACCACCCCACCCCCACGCTTTCCCCCCTTGGTGTCCATACTTTTGTTCTCTACATCTGTGTCTAAGTTTCTGCCCTGCAAACCGGTTCACCTGTACCATTTTTCTAGGTTCCACATATATGCGTTAGTATACGATATTTGTTTTTCTCTTTCTGACTTACTTCACTCTGTATGACAGTCTCTGGATTCATCCATGTCTCAACAAATGACCCAATTTCGTTCCTTTTTATGGCTGAGTAATATTCCATTGTATATATGTACCACATCTTTTTTATCTATTCGTCTGTTGATGGGCATTTAGGTTGCTTCCATGACCTGCCTATTGTAAATAGTGCTGCAATGAACATTGGGGTGCATGTGTCTTTTTGAATCATGGTTTTCTCAGGGTATATGCCCAGTAGTGGGATTGCTGGGTCATATGGTAATTCTATTTTTAGTTTTCTAAGGAACCTCCATACTGTTCTCCATAGTGGCTGTATCAATTTACATTCCCACCAACAGTGCAAGAGGGTTCCCTCTTCTCCACACCCTCTCCAGCATTTGTTGTTTGTAGATTTTCTGAAGATGTCCATTCTAACTGGTGTGAGGTGATACCTCATTGTAGTTTTGATTTGCATTTCTCTAATAATTAGAGATGTTGAGCAGCTTTTCATGTGCTTCTTGCCCATCTGTATGTATTCTTTGGAGAAATGTCTATTTAGGTCTTCTGCACATTTTTGGATTGGGTTGTTTTTTTTTTAATATTGAGCTGCATGAGCTGTTTATATATTTTGGAGATTAATCCTTTGTCCATCGATTCATTTGCAAATATTTTCTCCCATTCTGAGGGTTGTCTGTTCGTCGTGTTTGTAGTTTCCTTTGCTTTGCAAAAGCTTTTAAGTTTCATTAGCTCCCATTTGTTTATTTTTGCTTTTATTTTCATTACTCTAGGAGGTGGATCAAAAGAGATACTACTGTGATTTATGTCAAAGAGTGTTCTGCTTATGTTTTCCTCTAAGAGTTTTATAGTGTCCGGTCTTACATTTAGGTCTCGAATCCATTTTGAGTTTATTTCTGTGTATGGTGTTAGGGAGTGTTCTAATTTCATTCTTTTACATGTAGCTGTCCAGTTTTCCCAGCACCACTTATTGAAGAGACTGTCTTTTCTGCATTGTATATCCTTGTCTTCTTTGTCATAGATTAGTTGACCATAGGTGCGTGGGTTTATCTCTGGGCTTTCTTTCCTGTTCCATTGATCTATATTTCTGTATTTGTGCCAGTACCATATTGTCTTGATTACTGTAGCTTTGTAGTATAGTCCAAAGTCCAGGAGCCTGATTCCTCCAGCTCCGTTTTAGTCTCTTAAGACCGCTTTGGTTATTTGGGGTCTTTTGTGTCTCCATACAACTTTTAAGATTTTTTATTCTAGTTCTGTAAAAAGTGCCATTGGTAATTTGATAGGGATTGCATTGAATCTGTAGATTGCTTTGGGTAGTATAGTCATTTTCACAACATTGATTCTTCCAATCCAAGAACATGGTATATCTCTCCATCTGTTTGTGTCATCTTTAATTTCTTTCATCAGTGTCTTATAGTTTTCTGCATACAGGTGTTTTGTCACCCTAGGTATGTTTATTCCTAGGTGTTTTATTCTTTTTTTTGTAATGGTAAATGGGAGTGTTTCCTTAATTTCTCTTTCAGATATTTCATCATTAGTGTATAGGAATGCAAGAGATTTCTGTGCATTAATTTTGTATCCTGCAACTTTACCAAATTCATTGATTAGCTCTAGTAGTTTTCTGGTGGCATCTTGAGGATTCTCTGCGTATAGTATCATGTCATCCACAAACAGTGACAGTTTTACCTCTTCTTTTCTAATTTGTATTCCTTTTATTTCTTTTTCTTCTCTGATTGCCGTGGCTAGGACTTCCAAAACTATGTTGAATAATAGTGGTGAGAGTGGACATCCTTGCCTTGTTCCTGATCTGAGAGAAAAGGCTTTCAGTTTTTCACCACTGAGAATGATGTTTGCTGTGGGTTTGTCATATATTGCCTTTATTATGTTGAGGTAGTTTCCCTCTATGTCCACTTTCTGGAGAGTTTTTATCATAAATGGGTGTTGAATTTTGTCAAAAGCTTTTTCTGCATCTATTGAGATGATCATATGGTTTTTATTCTTCAATTTGTTAATATGGTGTACCACATTGATTGATTTGCATATACTGAAGAATCCTTGCATCCCTGGGATAAATCCCACTTGATCATGGTGTATGTTCCTTTTAATGTGTTGTTGGATTCTGTTTGCTAGTATTTTATTGAGGATTTTTGCATCTATATTCATCAGTGATATTGGTCTGTAATTTTCTTTTTTTGTAGTGTCTTTGTCTGGTTTTGGTATCAGGGTGATGGTGGCCTCATAGAATGAGTTTGGCAGTGTTCCTTCCTCTGCAATTTTTTGGAAGAGTCTGAGAAGGATGGGTGTTAGCTCGTCTCTAAATGTTTGATAGAATTCACCTGTGAAGCCATCTGGTCCTGGACTTTTGTTTGTTGGAAGATATTTAAGCACAGTTTCAATTTCATTACTTGTGATTGGTCTGTTCATATTTTCTATTTCTTCCTGGTTCAGGCTTGGAAGATTATACCTTTCTAAGAATTTGTCCATGTCTTCCAGGTTGTCCATTTTATTGGCATAGAGTTGCTCATAGTAGTCTCTTAGGATGTTTTGTATTTCTGCGGTGTCTGTTGTAACTTCTCCTTTTTCATTTCTAATTTTATTGATTTGAGTCCTCTGTCTCTTTTTCTTGATGAGTCTGGCTAATGGTTTATCAATTTTGTTTATCTTCTTAAAGAACCAGCTTTTAGTTTTATTAATCTTTGCTATTGTTTTCTTTGTTTCTATTTCATTTATTTCTTCTCACATCTTTATGATTTCTTTCCTTCTGCTAACTTTGTGTTTTGTTTGTTCTTCTTTCTCTTGTTCCTTTAGTTGTAAGGTTAGATTGTTTATTTGAGATTTTTCTTGTTTCTTGAGGTAGGCTTGTATAGCTATAAACTTCCCTCTTAGAACTGCTTTTGCTGCATCCCATAGGTTTTGGATCATCATGTTTTCATTGTCATTTGTCTCTAGGTATTTTTTGATTTCCTCTTTGATTTCTTTTTTTTTTTTTATTTTTCAATTTATTATTTATTTATTATTTTTTTTTTATTTTTGGCTGTGTTGGGTCTTCGTTTCTGTGTGAGGGCTCTCTCCAGTTGCGGCGAGTGGGGGCCACTCTTCATCGCGGTGCGTGGGCCTCTCACCATTGCGGCCTCTCTTGTTGCGGAGCAGAGGCTCCAGACACTCAGGCTCAGCAGTTGTGGCTCACAGGCCCAGTTGCTCCGCGGCACGTGGGATCCTCCTAGACCAGGGCTCGAACCCGTGTCCCCCGCATTGGCAGGCAGACGCCCAACCACTGCGCCACCAGGGAAGCCCCCTCTTTGATTTCTGTAGTGATCTCTTGGTTATTTAGTAACGTATTGTTTAGCCTCCATGTATTTGTGTTTTTTATGTTTTTTTCCCTGTAATTGATTTTTAATCTCATAGTGTTGCGGTCAGAAAAGATGCTTGATATGATTTCAATTTTCTTAAATTTACTGAGGCTTGATATGGACCCAAGATGTGATCTATCCTGGAGAATGTTCCATGCACACTTGAGAAGAAAGTGTAATTTGCTGTTTTTGGATGGAATGTCCTATAAATATCAATTAAATCTGTCTGGTCTATTGTGTTCTTTAAGCTTGTGTTTCCTTATTAATTTTCATTTTGGATTATCTGTCCATTAGTGTAAGTGAGGTGTTAAAGTCTCCCACTATTATTGTGTTACTGTCAATTTCCTCTTTTATTTGCCTTATGTATTGAGGTGCTCCTATGTTGGGTGCATATATATTCATGATAGTTATTTCTTCCTCTTGGATTGACCCCTTGATCATTATGTAGTGTCCTTCCTTGTCTCTTGTAACATTCTTTATTTTAAAGTCTATTTTGTCTGATATGGGTATTGCTGCTCCAGCTTTCTTTTGATTTCCATTGGCATGGAATACCTTTTTCCATCCCCTCACTTTCAGTCTTTATCTGTCCCTAGGTCTGAAGTGGGTCTCTTGTAGACAGCATATATATGGGTCCTGTTTTTGTATCCATTCAGCAAGCCTGTGTCTTTTGGTTGGAGCATTTAATCCAGTCACGTTTAAGGTAATTATCGATATGTATGTTCCTATGACCATTTTCTTAATTGTTTTGGGTTTGTTTTTGTAGATCCTTTTCTTCTCTTGTGTTTCTCACTTAGAGAAGTTCCTTTAGCATTTGTTGTAGAGCTGGTTTGGTGGTGCTGAATTCTCTTAGCTTTTGCTTGTCTGTAAAGCTTTTGATTTCTCCATCGAATCTGAATGAGATCCTTGCCAGGTAGAGTAATCTTGATTGTAGGTTCTTCCCTTTCATCACTTTAAGTATATCATGCCACTCCCTTCTTGCCTGTAGAGTTTCTGCTGAGAAATCAACTGTTAACCTTATGGGAGTTCCCTTGTATGTTATTTGTCATTTTTCCCTTGCTGCTTTCAGTAATTTTTCTTTGTCTTTACTTTTTGCCAATTTGATTACTATGTGTCTCAGCGTGTTTCTCCTTGGGTTTATCCTGTATGGGACTCTCTGCACTTTCTGGACTTGGGTGTCTCTTTCCTTTCCCATGTTAGGGAAGTTTTCGACTATAATCTCTTCAAATATTTTCTCTTGTCCTTTCTCTCTCTCTTCTCTTCCTGCGACCCCTATAATGCGAATGTTGTTGCGTTTAATGTTGTCCCAGAGGTCTCTTAGGCTGTCTTCATTTCTTTTCATTCTTTTTTCTTTATTCTGTTCCACAGCCGTGAATTCCACCATTCTGTCTTCCAGGTCACTTATCCATTCTTCTGCCTCAGTTATTCTGCTATTGATTACTTCTAGTGTATTTTTCATTTCAGTTATTGTATTGTTCATCTCTGTTTGTTCTTTAATTCTCCTAGGTCTTTGTTAAACACTTCTTGCATCTTCTTGATCTTTGCTTCCATTCTTTCTCTGAGGTCCTGGATCATCTTCACTATCATTATTCTGAATTCTTTTTCTGGAAAGTTGCCTATCTCTACTTCATTTAGTTGTTTTTCTGGGGTTTTATCTTGTTCCTTCATCTGGTACATAGCCCTCTGCCTTTTCATCTTGTCTATCTTTCTGTGAATGTGGTTTTTGTTCCACAGGCTGCAGGATTGTAGTTCTTCTTGCTTCTGCTGTCTGCCCTGTGGTGGATGTGGCTATCTAAGAGGCTTGTGCAAGTGTCCTTATGGGAGGGACTGGTGGCGGGTAGAGCTGGCTGTTGCTTTGGTGGGCAGAGCTCAGTAAAACTTTAATCCCCTTGTCTGCTGATGTGGGGTTGTGGTTTCCCTCCCTGTTGGTTGTTTGGCCTGAGGCGACCCAACACTGGAGCCTACCCGGACTCTTTGGTGGGGCTAGTGCTGACTCTGAGATGGCTCACGTTAGGAGTACTTCCCAGAACTTCTGCTGCCAGTGTCCTTGTCCTCATGGTGAGACACAGCCACTCCCCACTTCTGCAGGAGGCCCTCCAACACTAGCAGATAGGTTTGGTTCAGTCTCCTATGGTGTCACTGCTCCTTCCCCTGGGTCCCGATGTGCATACTACTTTGTGTGTGCCCTCCAAGAGTGGAGTTTCTGTTCTCCAAGTCCTGTCAAAGTCCTGCAATCAAAACCCGCTAAGCTTCTAAGTCTGATTCTCTAGGAATTCCTCCTCCCATTGCCGGACCCCCAAGTTGGGAAGTCTGATGTGGGGCTCAGAACCTTCACTCCAGTGGGTGGATTTCTGTGGCATAAGTGTTCTCCAGTTTTTGAGTCACCCACCCAGCAGTTAGGGGATTTGATATTATTGTGATTGTGCCCCTCCTTCCATCTCATTGTGCTTCTCCTTTGTCTTTGGATGTGGGGTATCTTTTTTGGTGAGTTCCAGTGTCTTCCTGTCAATGATTGTTCAGCAGTTAGCTGTGATTCTGGTGTTCTCCCAGAGGGAGGGAGTGAGAGCATGTCCTTCTCTTGTTTTCTCTTTCTGAATGAAGCAGATTGGTCTAAAACATCATATTTTCATGTCACTGGAAGTTGCCAGGTAACATTGGGTTTGCAGTAGAGATAACACCCAGCTGAGTTGCTAGATTCCTACAAACTGCATTTCAAGAAAGTTTAGTTCTTGATGAAGGTGCTTCCAGGTTCCAGAGCAGAGCAAGTATGATCTTATTTGTTTTTTAACCAGAATTTAAAATAATTTTTTAAAATTTCTGATACATACATTTTACATAATACATACATAATATTATTTCAGAAATGCATATTCAGTGGTCAATAAAGGATTATCAAACATAAAAATATACTACATTAGAATAAATTTCTGTGAGAAACAAAATAGAAAGCCAAGTTTAAGAAAAAGAATGAAATAAAAGTTTTCAGTGTTAAAGAAACAGTTTGCTCACAGGCTTTTCAAATGGACGATGATGGATATCAAATCACTATGGTATTTAGATTCCACTGAATACATTTAATGAGTGATGATAGTTTCTTTTTAAAGAGTTTCATAGTTTCATATCCTCTGGAATGATTTCAACGTATGTAGAAAATTGTAAATAATTACTTAAGGATGTTTGAGGTGCTACATAGATTTTAGGATACATTGGAAGGCACATGAGCAAAATGGAAGGGCACTGTCTTTGAGCCTGGAAGTGAGGAGGGGTTCTGGCAGCAGAGACCAGTTCCGGGCTTCCTGTAGAGTCGTGATTTCCTAACTTTTCCTTCTACCTGATCCCTTAAGGGCCATTCTTTCTCCTAGAGAAAGCAGTGACCCTGTGGACCAGAGCTATCAAAGGCTTGGGACCCTCTCCATCTCTGTCCACTCAATGTTACAACAGCCTTTCTGTTCAACAGGAAACCCAGTTGGGCCAGGTTTTTAATGCATAGTCTGGTTCATTCGTTTAGGAAGGAGAGAATGTGGGGAACATTTATTTATTGAACATCTGCCATGTGCCAGATACTGTGCAGGATGCTTTACATACATAATCTCATTTATTAATAAAAACAAGGTTATGATATATAATTATTTTTACTATGCTGAATACTTACTATGTACTAGATACTAAGCTATAACTTTATATGAATGATGGTAATCAGTCCTTACAATAATCCTATGAGGTAAGAATTATGATCATTCCCATTTTACAGATGAGAAAAATAAGGCTCAAAGAAATCTTTCAAAGTTAAACAACTAGTAAGTGAGAAAGCCTAATTATGATGCCAAAGTCCACACTTTTTATCTCAAGTGTTGTTATGCCCGCTTAAAATGAAGCTCTGAGATGTTAAACAACTTGGGAAGATTGAAATTGGTAAGTCCCAGGTAAGTCTGATTGATTGATTCCTTATTTTGTTCCAGAAGAGCATCCAAGCACTTCCTGATAACTATAGATATTCATATTTTCCTAGAATTCTCCAAATACATTATTCACCATGCTTCTTTGTCAATTTCATAAAGCAGACAGAATTGATTTTATTATAATAATTCTTTTATTATAATTGATTTTTTAAATTATCATAATTATATAATTACTATCCTTCACTTTTTTTATTTTAAATGAGAAAACTAAAATGTCCAGAATCTTTCCTGAGACTTGCCCCTCCCCATCAGCATTTTACAGACTCCTGATCAGAGCATGTCTGACAGCTGTGAAAACTAAGCCAAGGCAGCTGATGCAACACCGGGGCCCCCAAAACACGCAGGGCTCGCACAGCTGAGCCTGGGTAGGAAGCCTTTCACGCTCTTCATGCTCTTGGATATCAATGCAGGCGAGGGCTCCAAACTGACACGTCCCATCAGGAGGGACCTGTCTGTCCACAGTCTCACTCTCAGTTTTAATCGGGAAGTCTTTGGGCCCAGGGCCAGGAGTAGACACGAAGGGCGGGCCTACAGGTCTTCGGAAAAGAGAGGTGTGTGGAGTTCACTCCTCACTGCAACTCCCTGAATAGGGGTACTTGGTTTATTGCTTCAGAAAGGAAGGGTATTCACTGGACTTTGCAAAAGGGCCTTTTTCCACTAATTATGCCCAAGGCAATGGCTGGGGGGGGTGGGGGGTGAGAGGGGCATTTAAACCTAATATAACACATGCAAAAATCCAAACAGTGATTTGATCCTGAGGGAGCCTGAGCCATGGAGCAGCATGCTAACATCGACAGAAAGGAAGCAAGACTAGACTCCTCTGTGGTTTGCCTGCTGTTACTCCCAGAATCCTCCTGCCTACCCCATTCCACTGCTCCCAGGAATGGTGCATCACAGGGAGAAATAAATGGTCTCATACTGGTGCTTTTTTTTTTTTTTTTTTTAAGGATTAGAAGAGAAGAAATAGCTTTTGTTTTCTTTTTCCCCAGTTGGCTAACCATGACATTCGACCTACAGGCTTAGAAAACAACTTGACTAGCAGTGTGAGTGATTAGATAAGACAACAGCCTGGGGTATTCTCTTATGGAAGGTGGGAAGCCCAGGCTGTCTTTTCTTCTAAAATGTGTGGCAATCATCAGAAAAGAGCAGCTGTCAAACTCGCCTCCTGCCCCAGTGGGGCTGCCAGGCTGCTGCAGTCTTTATTTAATTGGTTTATTAATCTTATAAGGCAATACAAGCCTCTGTCTCTCTGTTTCCCTAGTTGGCCAAGCCTGGATTTTGTAAATATGTTTAATTAAGCTCCAAAAGCCACAAGCCTTCTCTCCTCTTGGTTACACTCTCCCACCAGGCCAGACCCCATCCAGAACTGAAATAAATAAATGGCTCTGCCTCCCAGTCCATCTGCTTCCTCTGGGGGGTGGTGATGCGCGGGCAGGACATTCAGAGGAAAGAAATGTCCTTCACCTCAGCACAGGTTTGCTGCACTCTTTGATGGGAGGGCTGCTGTTCTGTGCAGAAACATAAATTAAGAACTCTAGAGGGAAAGGAGAGAAAAGGAAACCATTCAAACTTTTATGTATAAATCGCTCCTTCTTCCAGACACACATACTTGTTGGGAAGGAGAGCTAGCTAACAAAGGAGCAGCCCTTCTCTAGGACTCTGTGAATTCCTGAAGACAATTTCCCACTATAGAGAGGAGGGGAAGTGTGAGGCCAGGGGGAGAAGGTGGGCTTGTCCAGAGATGGATCTGGGGGAAAAGGTGCATGCTTTACCACTGTGTGTTAACAGCTGTGTGCACATCTGTCTCACCCAGTACATTGTGAGTCCTAGCAGGTAAGGACTAGTACCAAGCACAGTGCAAGGCACATAGTTTTGAAGGAGGAAAATAAGGAAGGAAGGCAGGAAGGAGGAAGGGAGGGAGGAAAGAAAAGCAGGTTGGGTAGGTGAGGAAGTGGGTGGCTGGATGGATGGACAGATGGATGGCTAGATGGATGAAAGGAAGGATGAATGGGTAGATGAGTAGATGGGTGGATGGACGGATGATGTGATAAGGATTTGGATGAGGGACTCCACTCATTATTACACAGTCCCCTTGGCTCCAGAAAACTGAGCCATGGTGTTTCTTCCTCAGACTGTTCTTCTACTGGAAGAATCTCTTTTCTAGAAAGGTCCCCAGAGAGCATGGTCAGAGACAGCTTATGTGACGTCTGCACAGCACACCACCCAAACAATGCCAGCAGAAAGAAAAAATCCCCATCTGTCTACCAGTGATTTTGAAAACAAGATGC
Source organism: Balaenoptera musculus (assembly GCF_009873245.2). Classification (NCBI taxonomy): domain Eukaryota; kingdom Metazoa; phylum Chordata; class Mammalia; order Artiodactyla; family Balaenopteridae; genus Balaenoptera; species Balaenoptera musculus. The sequence continues at coordinate 147,599,496 of NC_045785.1, read as the reverse complement.
TAAACAACTCACTGCTTGGGTTATAGAGGTTATCTTTATTTATTCATCTATTTCTTTTTACTGAATTGTGTCCACAGGGCTCCAAGCACCCAGAATAAGCAAAACTGTAAAAATTAAATCTACCATCTGGACATTTCTAAACATTTGGATATTTGGCATCTCGTTGACCCCAACTGATTGTCTTATGGCCATGGAGTTATAGCCCAGAGCAGCAGTAGAGCAAAGGAGAAAGTATAAATAAGGGTGGTTAGAGTGATCATACATTCTAGAATGCTCATAAATGTCCAGATTTCAAATACTCTGAACCATTGTCAGACTATATTTTGGCTTTCAATTTGAAAAATATGGTTGTGCTAGACACAGGGGTAAAAGACAGAGTTTGAGGGAGAAGGGAGAGAAAGAGGAAAGAAAGGACAGCGAAGGAAAGACAGCAAATAAGGAAAGGAGCTTGTTGGGGGCACATCTCTGAGCAGTGAGACAGGGCAGCTGGAGACAGCACACTGTACCACGTGGTGTTCCTGAGCGGGTGCTTTTTAGATTGAGACTAGCTTAGGCTGTTGTTCCCCCCCTCATAGGAGCAACAAGATCCAGATGGAAATAGCCAGAGCACCAGATACTCCTGGAGTTTATCTTACACCAGTTTTAGTCACAACCCTGCTCCCTTCCTCTGTCCAGCAATGTGGGCCTCCCCATTCTACAGGGAAGAAAACTGAGGCTCAGGAGGAAACAGAATCTATCCAGTGATGAGCTTAAAGACAGAGATAAGGGGAAGCTCCTTGCCTCCATGGTACCTTTAGCAGAGACAGGAGTACAGAGAAGACTTCCCTGAAGTTATCTTTTCCCACTGCCCACATATGCATCAAAAAAGAGGCTGGACAAGGGGTAAGCTGGAGACTGCTTAGAAGTCTGGAAAAGATTGACACCACTTTAGACATGGCCCCCCAAACACACACACACACACACACACACACACACATATGCACACACGCATGCACACACATATGCCAAATGCCCTTAAGATTCATTTTATTTAAAACCCATCAAGAGAAAAATATCCTCTCCATAGGGACCCCTCCCTGCCTGCCAGCCTTGCATCTCTTCTTAGCCATTCCCGGCTTGCTGTGGTGTGTTTTTGATTTCTGTCCAAGGTGATTGATTACAGAAGAGCAAATTAGCTCACACCGCTTTTAGCTTACTTTCTTTTTTAAAATTTTATTTAATTTATTTTTTTATACAGCAGGTTCTTATTAGTCATCCATTTTATACACATCAGTATATACATGTCAATCCCAATCGCCCAATTCATACCACCACCACCACCCCCAACTTTCCCCCCCTTGGTGTCCATACGTTTGTTCTCTACATCTGTGTCTCAGTTTCTGCCCTGCAAACCGGTTCACCTGTACCATTTTTCTAGGTTCCACATATATGCGTTAATATACGATATTTGTTTTTCTCTTTCTGACTTACTTCACTCTGTATGACAGTCTCTAGATCCATCCACGTCTCAACAAATGACCCAATTTCGTTCCTTTTTATGACTGAGCAATATTCCATTGTATATATGTACCACATCCTCTTTAACCATTCGGCTGTTGATAGACACTTAGGTTGCTTCCATGACCTGCCTATTGTAAATAGTGCTGCAATGAACATTGGGGTGCATGTGTCTTTTTGAATTACGGTTTTCTCTGGGTATATGCCCAGTAGTGGGATTGCTGGGTCATATGGTAATTCTATTTTTAGTTTTTTAAGGAACCTCCATATTGTTCTCCATAGTGGCTGTATCAATTTACATTCCCACCAACAGTGCAAGAGGGTTCCCCTTTCTCCACACCCTCTCCAGCATTTGTTGTTTGTAGATTTTCTGATGACGCCCTTCTAAATGGTGTGAGGTGGTACCTCATTGTAGTTTTGATTTGCATTTCTCTAATAATTAGTGATGTTGAGCAGCTTTTCCTGTGCTTCTTGGCCATCTGTATGTCTTCTTTGAAGAAACGTCTATTTAGGTCTTCTGCCCATTTTTGGATTGGGTTGTTTGTTTTTTTAATATGGAGCTGCATGTGGTGGGAATGTAAATTGATACAGCCACTATGGAGAACAGTATGGAGGTTCCTTAAAAAACTGAAAATAGAACTACCATATGACACAGCAATCCCACTACTGGGCATATACCCTGAGAAAACCATGATTCAAATAGAGTCATGTACCAAAATGTTCACTGCAGCTCTATTCACAATAGCCAGGTCATGGAAGCAACCTAAGTGTCCATCAACAGACGAATAGATAAAGAAGATGTGGTACATATATCCAATGGAATATTACTCAGCCATAAAAAGGAACGAAATTGGGTCATTTTTTGAGATGTGGATGGATCTAGAGACTGTCATACAGAGTGAAGTAAGCCAGAAAGAGAAAAACAAATATTGTATATTAACGCATATATGTGGAACCTAGAAAAATGGTACAGATGAACCGGTTTGCAGGGCAGAAATTGAGACACAGATGTAGAGAACAAACGTATGGACATCAAGGGGGGAAAGCAGCGGTGGGTGGGGGTGGTGAGGTGATGAATTGGGAGATTGGGATTAACATGTATATACTGATGTGTATAAAATGGATGACTAATAAGAACCTGCTGTATAAAAAAATAAATAAAATAAAATTCAAAAAGAAATGTAAACTAAAAGCAGTGGGAGCTAATTTGCTCTTCTGTAATCAATCACCCTGGATGGAAATCAAAAACACCACAGCAAGCCAGGAATGACTATTCCATATATAATGGTTTCCATATATATGGAATCTAAAAAAGAAAAAAAAAATGGTCATGAAGAACCTAGGGGTAAGACGGGAATAAAGACACAGACCTACTAGAGAATGGACTTGAGGATACGGGGAGGGAGGAAGGGTAAGCTTGGACAAAGTGAGAGAGTGGCCTGGACATATATACACTACCAAATGTAAAAAAGATAGCTAGTGAGAAGCAGCCGCATAGCACAGAGAGATCAGCTCGGTGCTTTGTGACCACCTAGAGGGGTGGGATAGGGAGGGTGGGAGGGAGGGAGATGCAAGAGGGAAGAGATATTGGGGACATATGTATATGTATAACTGATTCACTTTGTTGTAAAGCAGAAACTAACACACCATTATAAAGCAATTATACTCCAATAAAGATGTTTAAAAACAAACAAACAAACAAAACATATATTGAGCTGCATGAGCTGTTTATATATTTTGGAGCTTAATCCTTTGTCCGTTGATTCATTTACAAATATTTTCTCCCATTCTGAGGGTTGTCTGTTCGTCGTGTTTGTTGTTTCCTTTGCTTTGCAAAAGCTTTTAAGTTTCATTAGCTCCCATTTGTTTATTTTTCTTTTTATTTCCATTACTCTAGGAGGTGGATCATAAAAGATCTTGCTGTGATTTATGTCAAAGAGTGTTCTTCCTATGTTTTCCTCTCAGAGTTTTATAGTGTCCGGTCTTACATTTAGGTCTCGAATCCATTTTGAGTTTATTTTTGTGTATGGTGTTAGGGAGTGTTCTAATTTCATTCTTTTACATGTAGCTGTCCAGTTTTCCCAGCACCACTTATTGAAGAGACTGTCTTTTCTCCATTGTATATCTTTGCCTCCTTTGTCATAGATTAGTTGACCATAGGTGCGTAGGTTAATCTCTGGGCTTTCTATCTTGTTCCATTGATCTATGTTTCTATATTTGTGCCAGTACCATATTGTCTTGATTACTGTGGCTTTGTAGTATAGTCTGAAGTCAGGGAGTCTGATTCCTCCAGCTCCGTTTTTTTCCCTCAAGACTGCTTTGGCTATTCGGGGTCTTTTGTGTCTCCATACAAATTTTAAGATTTTTTGTTCTAGTTCTGTAAAAAATGCCATTGGTAATTTGATAGAGATTGCATTGAATCTGTAGATTGCTTTGGGTAGTATAGTCATTTTCACAATATTGATTCTTCCAATCCAAGAGCATGGTTTATCTCTCCATCTGTCTGTTTCATCTTTGATTTCTTTCACCAGTGTCTTATAGTTTTCTGCATACAGGTCTTTTGTCTCCCTAGGTATGTTTATTCCTAGGTATTTTATTCTTTTTGTTGCAATGGTAAATGGGAGTGTTTCCTTAATTTCTTTCAGATATTTCATCATTAGTGTATAGGAATGCAAGAGATTTCTGTGCATTAATTTTGTATCCTGCAACTTTACCAAATTCTTTGATTAGCTCTAGTAGTTTTCTGGTGGCATTTTTAGGATTCTCTGCATATAATATCATGTCATCCACAAACACTGACAGTTTTACTTCTTCTTTTCCAATTTGTATTCCTTTTATTTCTTTTTTTTCTCTGATTGCCGTGGCTAGGACTTCCAAAACTATGTTGAATAATAGTGGTGAGAGTGGACATCCTTGTTTGTTCCTGATCTTAGAGGAAAGGCTTTCAGTTTTTCAGCATTGAGAATGATGTTTGCTGTGGGTTTGTCATATATCGCCTTTATTATGTTGAGGTAGTTTCCCTCTATGTCCACTTTCTGGAGAGTTTTTATCATAAATGGGTGTTGAATTTTGTCAAAAGCTTTTTCTGCATCTATTGAGATGATCTTATGGTTTTTATTCTTTAATTTGTTAATATGGTGTATCACATTGATTGATTTGCGTATACTGAAGAATCCTTGCATCACCAGGATAAATCCCACTTGATCATGGTGTATGGTTCTTTTAATGTGTTATTGGATTCTGTTTGCTAGTATTTTGTTGAGGAGTTTTGCATTGATATTCATCAGTGATATTGGTCTGTAATTTTCTTTTTTTGTAGTATCTTTGTCTGGTTTTGGTATCACAGTGATGGTGGCCTCATAGAATGAGTTTGGGAGTGTTACTTCCTCTGCAATTTTTTGGAAGAGTATGAGAAGGATAGGTGTTAGCTCTTCTCTAAATGTTTGGTAGAATTCATCTATGAAGCTATCTGGTACTGGACTTTTGTTTGTTGGAAGATTTTTTTTTTTTTAGCACCTTTAATTGTTATTTATTTATTTATTTATTTATTTGGCTGTGTTGGGTCTTCATTTCTGTGCAAGGGCTTCCTCTAGCTGCGGCAAGCGGGGGCCGCTCTTCATCACGGTGCGCAGGCCTCTCACTATTGAGGCCTCTCTTGTTGCGGAGCACAGGCTCCAGACGTGCAGGCTCAGTAGTTGTGGCTCACGGGCCTAGTTGCTCCACGGCATGTGGGATCTTCCCAGACCAGGGCTCGAACCCATGTCCCCTGCATTAGCAGGCAGATTCTCAACCACGGCGCCACCACGGAAGCCCTGTTGGAAGATTTTTAATCACAGGTTCAATTTCATTACTTGTGATTGGTGTTCATATTTTCTATTTCTTTCTGGTTCAGTCTCGGAAGGTTATACCTTTCTAAGAATTTGTCCATTTCTTCCAGGTTGTCCATTTTATTGGCATAGTGTTGTTTGTAGTAGTCTCTTAGGATGCTTTGTATTTCTGTGGTGTCTTCTGTAACTTCTCCTTTTTCATTTCTAATTTTATTGATTTGAGTCCCCTCCCTCTTTTTCTTGATGAGTCTGGCTAATGGCTTATCAACTATGTTTATCTTCTCAAAGAACAAACATTTAGTTTTATTGATGTTTGCTATTGTTTTCTTTGTTTCTATTTCATTATTTCTACTCTGATCTTGATGAATTCTTTCCTTCTGCTAACTTTGGGTTTTGTTTGTTCTTCTTGCTCTAGTTCCTTTAGGTGTAAGGTTAGATTGTTTGAGATTTTTCTTGTTTCTTGAGGTAGGCTTGTAGAGCTATAAAATTCCCTCTTAGAACTGCTTTTGCTGCATCCCATAGGTTTTGGATCGTCATGTGTTCATTGTCATTTGTAACTAGGTATTTTTTTATTTCCTCTTTGATTTCTTCAGTGATCTCTTGGTTATTTAGTAACGTATTGTTTAACCTCCATGTGTTTGTGTTTTTTACGTGTTTTTCTCTGTAATTCATTTCTAATCTCATAGCGTTGTGGTCAGAAAAGATGCTTGATATGATTTCAATTTTCTTAAATTTACTGAGGCTTGATTTGTGACCCAAGATGTGACCTATCCTGGAGAATGTTCCGTGCCCACTTGAGAAGTGTAATCTGCTGTTTTTGGATGGAATGTCCTATAAATATCAATTAAATCTATCGGATCTATTGTGTCATTTAAAGCTTCTGTTTCCTTATTTATTTTCATTTTGGATGATCTGTCCATTGGTGTGAGGTGTTAAAGTCCCCCACTATTTTTGTGTTACTGTCGATTTCCTCTTTTATAGCTGTTAGCAGTTGCCTTATGTATTGAGGTGCTCCTATGTTGGGTACATATATATTTATATTTGTTATATCTTCTTCTTAGATTGATCCTTTGATCATTATGTAGTGTCCTTCCTTGTCTCTTGTAACATTCTTTATTTTAAAGTCTATTTTGTCTGATATGAGTATTGCTACTCCAGCTTTCTTTTGATTTCCATTTGCATGGAATATCTTTTTCCATCCTCTCACTTTCAGTCTGTATGTGTCCCTAGATCTGAAGTGGGTCTCTTGTAGACAGCATATATATGGGTCTTGTTTTTGTATCCATTCAGCAAGCCTGTCTTTTGGTTGCAACACTTAATCCATTCACGTTTAAGGTAATTATCAATATGTATGTTCCTATGACCATTTTCTTAATTGTTTTGGGTTTGTTTTTGTAGGTCCTTTTCTTCTCTGTGTTTCCCACTTAGAGAAGTTCCTTTAGCATTTGTTGTAGAGCTGGTTTGGTGGTGCTGAATTCTCTTCGCTTTTGCTTGTCTGTAAAGCTTTTGATTTCTCCATCGAATCTGAATGAGATCCTTGCCAGGTAGAGTAATCTTGATTGTAGGTTCTTCCCTTTCATCACTTTAAGTATATCCTGCCACTCCCTTCTGGCTTGTAGAGTTTCTGCTGAGAAATCAACTGTTAACCTTATGGGAGTTCCCTTGTATGTTATTTGTCATTTTTCCCTTGCTGCTTTCAATAATTTGTCTTTAATTTTTGCCAATTTGATTACTATGTGTCTCGGCGTGTTTCTCCTTGGGTTTATCCTGTATGGGACTCTCTGCGCTTCCTGGACTTGGGTAGCTATTTCCTTTCCCATGTTAGGGAAGTTTTCGACTATAATCTCTTCAAATATTTTCTCTTGTCCTTTCTCTCTCTCTTCTCTTCCTGCAACCCCTATAATGCGAATGTTGTTGCGTTTAATGTTGTCCCAGAGGTCTCTTAAGCTGTCTTCATTTCTTTTCATTCTTTTTTCTTTATTTTATTCCTCAGAAGTGAATTCCACCATTCTGTCTTCCAGGACACTTATCCATTCTTCTGCCTCAGTTATTCTGCTATTGATTCCTTCGAGTGTAGTTTTCATTTCAGTTATTGTACTGTTCATCTCTGTTTGTTTGTTCTTTAATTCTTCTAGGTCTTTGTTAAATAATTCTTGCATCTTCTTGATCTTTGCTTCCATTCTTTCTCTGAAGTCCTGGATCATCTTCACTATCATTATTCTGAATTCTTTTTCTGGAAGCTTGCCTATCTCTACTTCATTTAGTTGTTTCCTGGGGTTTTATCTTGTTCCTTCATCTGGTACTTAGCCCTCTGCCTTTTCATCTTGTCTATCTTCCTGTGAATGTGGTTTTTGTTCCACAGGCTGCAGGATTGTAGTTCTTCTTGCTTCTGCTGTCTGCCCTCTGGTGGATGCGGCTAAGAGGCTTGTCCAGTTTTCCTGATAGGAAGGACTGGTGGTGGGTAGTGCTGACTGTTGCTCTGGTGGGCAGAGCTCAGTAAAACTTTAATCTGCTTGACTGCTGATGGGTGGGGCTGGATTCCCTCCCTGTTGGTTGTTTGGCCTGAGACAACCCAACACTGGAGCCTACCTGGGCTCTTTGGAGGAGCTAATGTCGGACTCTGGGAGGGCTCACACCAAGGAGTACTTCCCAGAACTTCTGCTGCCAGTGTCCTTGTCCCCATGGTGAGCCACAGCCATCCCCTGCCTCTGCTGGAGACCCTCCAACACTAGCAGGTAGGTCTGGTTCAGTGTCCCCTGGGGTCACTGCTCCTTCCCCTGTGTCCCGATGCACACACTACTCTGTGTGTGCCCTCCGAGAGTGGAGTCTCTTGTTTCTCCCAGTCCTGTTGAAGTCCTGCAATCAAATCCCACTAGCCTTCAAAGTCTGATTCTCTATGAATTCCTCCTCCTGTTGCCGGACCCCCAGGTTGGGAAGCCTGAAGTGGGGCTCATAACCTTCACTCCAGTGGGTGGACTTCTGTGGTATAAGTTTTCTCCAGTCTGTGAGTCACCCACCCAGCAGATATGGGGTTTGATATTACTGTGATTGCGCCCCTCCTACCATCTCATTGTGGCTTCTCCTTTGTCTTTGGATGTGGGGTATCTTTTTTGGTGAGTTCCAGTGTCCTCCTGTCGATGATTGTCCAGCAGCTAGCTGTGATTCTGGTGTTCTCGCAAGAGGGAGTGAGAGCACGTCCTTCTACTCCACCATCTTGGTTCAGGGCCCCCACTCCCACTGCTTTTAAGATGCATTTTCTCTCTTAAAGAGAAGATCATGTAAGCATCACTTCTCTCTCCCCTCTGCCTGCCTGACTGTTGGCTGCAGTCAGTGCAACTTTAGGAAGGCATTCTCGGAAGGGAGGATGGGCACAGGCTCTTGTAGAGTCAACAGCCCACCCTGGTGTGACCCAGTCTCCTCCTCTTAGCCCCAGGGCATCATGCTGGTTACTCCAGGGTACTTTTACTCCCCTCTGTGCCTATATGTGAATCCAGCTGCCTAGCACAGAGTGGACACTGTTGAGTCAACAAATAAATGATGAATGAAGTATAAACACTAAGATCTCAACTTAATAAGTGTTCTCTCTCCCCCTCCCTTGCTATAGGCCTTGCTACTCAAAGGGCCGTCCCTGCATCAGAAGCATCGGCAGTCACCTGGGAGCAATTTTTCCGGGATCCCAGGTGATCTAGACCCAGATTCGACTCTGAAAAGTTCTGCTATGTGGTCCTAAGTGGCGGCGGAATAGTAGACAAGATGACCTCTTAAAGACCCTCATAGCTTTACTTGTGTCTCAAATCAACATGGCCTATATTAGATTGCTATGATCATGGAAGGCTTAGCTCAGGGTCATTACAGCTAGAGCACTAGCCTAAGAGGGGGAAGGTGGAATTTCATCTCTTCCTTTCTGTCTAGCCCTTCCTGCTGTTCTGCTTCTTTGAGGGTCCCAGCTGACAGATCCGAAGCACAGCATGGCTTTGCACTAACTAATTGCCAACAGTTGGATCTAGCTACATTGGTTATTCAAAGAGGCTCATTAATCTCCTAATGCTAGTGCAGCCGCGGCTGCTAATGGTGCCTCTCACCTCCCAGCACCCAGTTCCCAGGGGGCATCCTGGTTCCTTCTGGCAGCAGAGCAGTATGAAACAGCGTCCTTCTCAGAAGTCTCAGCTAGTGCCTGGGGACGGGGAGCTAGGCTGATTTGGAACCTGGCTAAGCCCTGCCTCTGGCTAGAGTGGTCCTAGGAGGCCTGACCTAATTCTAGGTCACACATGGGTCACAGAGCCTTGGAATGATACAGGTGGGCCTAAGAATGGATTATAGCAATACTAGGGGGAGGGGTATCTGCAACCTCTTGGATGAGTTCAGATGCCCTCTCATAGCCATATTAAGGAATCTGTCCCTTTTTCCTTTGGATATAGGGATGAGCTCTACCTTGGAAGACCTTGCAGGATGTGTGGAGATATAGAAGAGGTGCATTCTCGAAAGCTCATGATGAAGAAGTCCTGAAGAAGTTCAGAGCCTCTTTCCAAGGTCTGAGTCCAAGGCTCAAACTTGTGTTTTTCCTGTGGCTCAGAGAACATAATTTAAATGTTCTCCTGCCTTTCTCCTCGAAGTTCTGCTTCTGTGGGTTTGTCTTGCCAAGACTGTAAATTCTTAAGGGAAGGGATCTGTTGTGTCTTTCACATCTACCCCCTTGGTCCCAGTACCTGGCCTTGTTAACTCATCAGCCATCCACCTAGACTCACACCAGGGGTAAAGGAGAGAGTGTGAGGGAGAAAGGAGAGAAAGAGGAAGAAAAGACAGGGAAAGAAAGAGAGCAAGGGAGCTCTTGGGGGCAGGTCTCTGAGCAGCGAGAATATGATGAATATTAAGAATAAGATGCTTAATAAATATTGATACCAACGCACACATCCAGTGGCTGTGGAACTGGTCCAGATGGGTGAGCTACTCACTAGCCCTAGGACTGAGGTGGCACAGCTTAGAGCTTTATCCTCTTTCTTCTTCTAACATTTTAATATGAAAATTTTCAGAGAGAAAATTTGAATTATATAGGAAATGCTAATCGTCTAATAATATGGTAGGTATATAGGTGTCCTTTTTTTTTTTTGGCTGTTTTTGTTCTTTAAGTGGACCAGACCCTCTGGCCTCTGTCAATTCCATCAGTATTGCCAGCCAAAGCATCCTGCTCCCCACAAAGTGGTTGTTAAAACAATACTGCCCTCTGCTGACCACAGGCTCTCACTTCTCTGGAACAGCTCTTCTGCAAAGGGCTCAGAAAGGGCTGGATCAGATTGTCCCTCTTGTGTCTGCCCTTTGCCAAGATGCCTCCTTAGTGCTGTTGGGACCCACCCAGGCACAGGGGTGAGTACCAGGACTGAGATGCAGCTGAGCTCAGACAATTAAGCAATGTATTAGGCCAGCTAATGTCCTTATATCTTCATTATTCTACAGTCGTTTGCTGAGTACCTGCTTGCGTGAGGCCAAGCACCAGGGCTGTAGTGCAAAGCTATGGCTCTGTGCCATGGATAAATGACCACTCAGAGCCTCATTTTCCTCCTAGGTGAAATGGGGACCATCAGACTGTCTTCCCTGGGAAAAAGAGGAGTTATAGAGCAGAGAGTGAGAAAGAGAGCAATAAACCCTTGTGGTTTCAGACACACCTAAAAGAACTAGAAAGCATTAGCCTTCTTAAAGCAACCATGAATCCATTTCCAAGTGATTTTTTGACTTCAAGTAAAAACACTGGGCCTTGATCTGTTTGATGTTAACTATTCTAAGACAGCTGATGCTTAAATATCTCAACCAACGGGAAGGGGTAAAGCAGGATGGATCATCCCAAACTGTGGCCACCTATGGGGTCAAAGTCCCTGGGTAACTGGGAGCTGAGAGAATAAGATCTCTCCCTGGCCTTTGTCACCTGTTTTATTCAAGATAATGTCACCTGTTTTATTCAAGATAAGTTAGAGCAGTGGTTCTCAAACTTGACCTGTGTCATATTCACCTGAGGCAGTTGTTAAAACCCAGATTGCTGGTCCCACCCTCAGTCTCTGATTCAGTATGTGTGGGGTGGAACCTGAGAATTTGCATTTCTAACATGATCCCAGATAAGCAGACGGGACAGAACTCCTGGGCCAGGCTGTGCTGCAGTAATAACTCCTGAATCTCAGTGGCTTCACACCATAAGAGGTTACTTCTTGTTCATGCTGCATATGGAATAAGAGTAGTGCATCTCTGTTACATGCGGTCACTGGAGGACCCAGGTCAACAGATGACCCATCATCTTACAGCTGCAATTTCTAGAACATCTGACCTTCTTAAGCTGCTGTGACAAAGGAAAAGATAGTGAAGAATCACGTTTGGGCTTTTAACTGTCTCAGCCCAGAAGTGATGGCACTAATCATATCCATTCACATTTCACCTACCACAACTACTCGCACGGCCCTGCCCACATTCCAGGTAGAAGCCTTCCATGTCCCTAGGAGAGAGAGGTGAACTAGATGTTGGAGCACTTGTACTGTAACCCTGCCACCCAAGCATATCTCTTCTCACTCACAGGAACAAGTGCAACCAAGTCAAAATGGAATGGTGGTTATGGGAGACACACGTTCAGCCTCTTACATATTGGTCATAGAGCAATGATGATGGTGGTGATGATGGTGATGATGATGATGATAGGCAATAACCACTGAGTGCTTACTATGTGCCAGGAACTGTTCTAAGTGCTTTCTGTGTATTAACTCATTTATCTCTCATGATAACCCTAATGGTAAGTACCATTTACATTCCCATTTTACAAATGAGGAAACTGAAGCAATGTGTGGTTATGCAGTTTTCCCAGGTCACACAGGTAGTGAGAGACACAGCTGGGATTATAATCTAGCCAGTCCAACACTAGAGTCCATGTTCTCAACCACTGTTCTGCTCAATCATTGTGCAATTAATTTTATTTTTGAAGAGAGAGTAGAGGAGACTGTAGTGGGAAGGCCTGGTTTCTGGATAAGCTGGTAGTTCAGACCTAGTTATTCTAAATATAAACAGTTCTACAGAGAGCAACCCTACACCAATAACTCTACTGATTTATGAAGGAATCAGTTCAAGCCAGATATTTAAAATGGGATCCAGTTCCAGCAGAGGGTCTCTAAGGCCCCTCACTGATGCCCCGCAATGACCAGAAGGTCATGCAGGTAGTGTCCATGCCTCTAAGAAAGAACACAATCTTCGTAGTAGTTGATCAGCAATCGGGAGGATGGGACAAGACATTTCTCGACTTTTCTTATAGAATTGCTTCCCAGATCTTACGGGTCCTCCTTAAATGGGGACCCAGGAATCTCCTTAAGCTCACTCCCTCCATCTTCCCCCCCCAACCCCTCCCCTTGACCCTACTGCATCTGGAGGAACATGTCCAGCTGCAGTGCCTCCACCTGATATCTCGGCACCTCCTCTCACTACTGGTGAGCTACTGCCAGGTTCTTATCTGACAATGTCATAGGAACAGGTTTTAAGTCTTAGCATGACTGAGGGGCCGCCCAGTGCGTAGTGACTAAAACACCTCTTGAGGTTAGGGCACCTACATGAAAAATAAGCCTTTCTCCCACTGATAGTAATAGACTCTCAAAATGTCCATGGGTGATGCTAATGAAAACTGTTCCTTTACTGTGTCTTATCAAAGACCCACACTCTACAAGAAATTAGGAAAGGAGGAGCTAGAAAAAAATACAGTTGGGAGACGGAAATCCAACGAGTTTGTTTTTTCCGTCATCAGCGGGAATGGGCAGGACTTAGCTACGGAAAGGGCCTCTGGCTGATCCAAAATGGCCAGCAGAGGGCGCTAGTCTAGTGCCTTAGAGAGCTTCAAATTATGAGCTTTGGTGTGTTATCTCTCTGGTCATTCCGTGATATTTCTGGAGGAATGTTACATCATCAAGAGGGATTTGTTTAACCAGAAACACAGGATATTCAATGATCCTTGTTAGTGCATCAAAGGGAGTCAGTCTTTGGTCTCAAAATTTCAGATTTCTTCCCTGGGGTTTACAATTCTCTCTTTTCCTGTTTTTCTTGATAAAAGTTCAAAATCTCCCTGGCAATGATTTTGAAACAGTACAGTTTTCAAGGCAATCTAAAAATACTGGTTATTTTGTTTAGACAGCTATCAAAGATCCAAGGTCAGTTATTCCATCCATTTGTCTCTCTTTCTCTCTCTCTCTCTGTCTCTCTCTCTCTCTCACACACACACACACACACACAGAGAGAGAGAGAGAGAGAGAGAGAGAGACAGAAGAGAGAGAGAGAGAGATACACACCCACATATTCACTCAACAGTCACAATTTCTGCTGACAATTCAAACCTTTGTCTGCAACCTGGGGTCTGACTGAGAAGACAAATGACTGGGAATTAACTAAGTGCTCAGATTTGTTATTCTGTATTGAAGGTCTGTATTGTGAAGGGTCTCAGCTTGCCCAGGGGTGTAGTTGGCATTCACAAGGCACAGTGCTGTCGAGCAGTGACTAAAGCAATTCTTTCTGACCAAGTCTACAGGTGGTCATAGACATGGAAACATGTCTTTCCTTTCTTGCAGGAGTCAGATGGACCAGCAGTGGGAATTGTGCTGTGAAAAACAAGCAATAACCACTCACTTGTCAGCTAATTTTGACATGGGATCTTCCATAGCTCTCATTCCAGCCTGTGTGTGAGAGGCAAGCTGATCCCAGCACTTCCTTACTGCAGCACTGCCCAGCTGCACAAGGTTCCTATCCCCAGTTCAGTCCTATCCATCTCTGTGAAGGTGTATTAGTTTGCTAGGGCTGCTGTAACAAACTACCACAAACTGGGGGGCGTAAACAACAGGAGTGTACTGTCTCACAGTTCTGGAGGCTATATGTTCAAAATCATGGTGTCAGAAGTGTTGATCCCTTCTGGGAACCATGAGGGAGAGTCCATTCCATGACTTTCTCCTACTTTCCACTGGTTTGCCAACAATCTTTAGTGTTCCTTGTCTTATAAAGGCATCCTCCCAATCTCTGCCTTCATCTTCACTTTCTGTGTACATATCTGTATCCAAATTTCCCCTTTTTATAAAGGCACCAGTCATATTGGATTAGTGCCCACCCTAATGACTTCATCTTGACTAATTACATTGGCAATGACTCTATTTCTGAATAAGATCACATTCTGAGTTACTGGGGGGTTAGGACTTCACCACATGAATTTGAGGGAAATGCAATTCAACCTATAACAGGAGGGTATACCCTCTCACAACCACCAACCCATCTGCCAGGCCAGATGGGGATGCCAATGTCCAGGGTATAAAGAGAAAAAGAAATAATTCATTAACTAGATTCTAGAGTTAATTTCTTCAGCTTTCTAGCCTATCAGTATAGATTGAAAATCTCAATGAGTAATAACCCAAATGTCCCTATCTCTTCCACCCCACCCCTTGAATTCACATCAAACCTAGAGCCTTCTGCAAAGTTGCCCCAAGTATTATTGTAAATCCTCAGGGGCTGTTTCATGTCTGCCCTTGAGCAAGTCTCTCTGCTGCTACCCTGAGATCCCTCGGGATTCTCCACCTGCCACTCTGATCTCACCTGCTTTTCTCTGGAGCCGTGCAGTTCTTCCCTGATGACCGTCACTGATCCATCATGCGCTACCACCAATGTCCTGACCTTCTCACTACCTATACTGTTGCGCGTGGCCAGTTTGAGAATGAAGTAGAGACAGGTGGAAATGTCTTTTTCCCCTTCATGGAACACTGTTAAGAGGCTATTTGTGCCCTAATGCTTTACAGGGTTTCCTGAAGCAACACTTTCTTGTTTTAGTTAGAATCACTTTTTCTCCTGGAGAGAACGTATTAGCACTGAGCCAAAGGTGATTTCAAGTAACTGCCACCAAGCTCTACCCCTCCCATCTAACAGGTAGTGTCTTCCCCAGGAACAGGTTCATCTTGCCTCAGAATGACTTCTCCCACAGTGTTCCTTGGATCCCCTGCACACTGGTTTCTATAGAACACTCCTGGTTTCCTAAGACTTGGCCTCTTGTATCTAAACCCCATCAGCAGACATATATTGAGGTTCTTTCCCAGAGTCTACTCAACATCCATGCAAATAGACTTCTGGCAGGTCCACCTCCTCAGTTTCCTAGATGAGCCCAGAAGAATCTTTCTCACACTCAGCATTTCTTAAGAATCTACTAAGTTCTAATCATGAACTGAGTAAGAATTAAGGCTACAAAGATGAATATGACACAGTTTCTGTTCTCAAAGGATTTGCAGTCTAGCTGAGGAGACAGTCGTTAAGAAAATATTTTCAACACAAAATTATGTACTGAGTGATAAAAGTACATAAATAGAGTGATAGGGTGTCACAGGACTTTTTTTGCTCAACCCAAAGAAGGCTTCTCAAGCAGTTGAAGTCTTAGATGGCTTTTAAAGGTGAAGAAATACAAGATGGTATTCCTAAGCAAAAGGAGAGCACCAGCATGAAAAAGCCCATGAAGCATGAAACGAGGTGTATGCAGGGAGTTTAGCCAGATCTATACTGTGCCATATAGCTTGGATTTGATCCTGCAAGCAAGGGAGGCCCTGGGCAGATTTTAAATGAGTGATATGTTCAGATTTGCATTACAGATCAATCATTTTAGCCAGGCTAGTGAAGAATGGGGATGGGAGAGAGACAAAACTAGAGGAAATAAGACCAATTTAGAGCTCTTATTATAATCCAGGCAAGAGATGATGAAGTCAAACCATGAAGGAATGAAGAAGAAGGGGCAAGTTCAAGAAATATTTAGGAAATTAAATCAGTAAGACTACGAGATTTGCTGGATGTGGAAGGGTGAAGGAGGTTGAGGGGTCACGAGTGACTCAGGCTTCCAGGTTGGATGACACAGGATACAGATGGAGGATCCAGTATGGGGAGAACATGTCATGTTCAGTTTTCTGGCTCCACCTCACCCCTGACCCTTCCTACTCCCAACTTCACATTAGATATGCTGAACTTGAGGGGACTCTAGGATCCCTGGAGGAGGTCTTCATTCCTGTCCTCAAAGAATTCACATTCTAATAGAGAAAATAGACATGCATGATCTAAATATGCCTAGACTCGACTACCTACAATTCCACAACCCTTTATCTACAATTCCAAAATCCAAAAAGCCCAGAAAATCCAAAAGAAAAAAATGTTTTAATAAATTTGAAGTAAGTTCATTTGACAACAAAACTAAACAGAGCTCACCTTTGACCCATCAACTGTGGCCAAGGGTAGGTTCTACATAGACATGATGGTTCCCATTGGAGCCATGTGACAAGAAAATGAGTATTTCCCGGCAGAAAAGGGGTGGAAGCATGTACCCAGAAAGGGGAAAGAGGGCTGTGTAGACCCCACAGGAGTTATCCACTATGCTTATAAGAACCCAAATGCAGTCAAGATTACTTACTTACAAATACTTACTTACAAGATTACTTACAATAATTGCAAGATTATTCCTCCATCATAGAGTTGAAAAAACTGAGGCTCAGATTTATCTGAAGTCACCCCAGAAGGACTCAAATCTAGAATGAAAACCTCTTCTATGAGATGAGAATTTGCAAAGGGCTGCTAGGACCTGAACTGTCATTATTCTAAGACCTAAGATTACTTGACTTTTGCACTTCACTTTCTGGTTGTTTTCATGATGATTGAACACCCCCCATAGACATGTTTATCATACCTAAGCTGTAACCCACCCTTCTCCAATCCATGGGTTAGAAAAAGGTTCTCTCCCAGGAGGCTTTCCTGGAGTGAGAAGCCGTGTGATGCTCCCCATGGGAAGAGAAAAGCCACAGAACTGTTCTTGAATTTTAAAACTAGAAGTAGGCTCTGTGGAAGACATGGACAGGTAGTACGTGCATGGATGGTGCATCTGCATCTCTGCAAGTTTCGTTTCCACATTTTGCACAGAGCGTGTCTAATATCTAATGGTGGCATGAGGCTGATTCTCTGGAGATCCCATCAGGTGTGCTAGGGCTGCCTGCTCTGCCCTTTGTGGAGAAGAGAGGACAAAGCAATGGTCCAGGTCTCTGGCTTCTTGCCTTGTTGATGCATGGCATCATCAGTCCTCCAACTACAACAGAGACCCCTTCAACCCTGTGCCCCCAGCTGCAGACTCAGCCCCATTCCAGCATGGACATCAGGACTGCCTTCCATTAAGGAGCCTAGAAGACCCTTTTGCTCAATGTTCCTGAGACTTGGTCAGCATCTAGCCTTTCTCAGGGTGAATATTCAACTCTGTGACTGAGTCTACACCTTATTCCTGAAATGAATTGTCCTCGCTGAATCCCATTTCCAACCTGGATTCCTCTGCTGGGATCCCTTCATTAAAACTCCACCCAGTCCCCAATTCCTCTGGGACAAGGACACTTCCTTGCCTTTGTTTCTACACTAACTTTGAGTTTGGGGTTTCACCCTGATATACCCCCCACCAAATCTCACCCCCATGCTACCCACCAGCCTGCCTCCCTGAATCCTAATTTATATTTCTTGAATTAATAAATTACTAGCTGCTATATGCGAGGCACTTAAAGACCAAGTATCTACTCTAAGGGCTCAGTATTTCGCAAAATACATTAATTTAATAATTTAAAATTTTGAAAATGATGGCAAAATGAATAAGATATTGCCAGACACTGTGGAGGGAGTGAATCACCTTGTCACGGAGGATTTCGTAGAGGGGTAAGATGTGAGCTATTTTTAAAGCACAGTGAGTAATCTTATAAGAAAAGGAGAGGACACTCCGGGCAGGGGAGGCGGCCCACGCGAAGGCATATGGCAGGACAGTCTCAGAATACTGCCTTCTCCAGGACCCCCCACTGCGGTTTCCTGCACGGTTGTTGCGATGACCCCATTACTTCTTGCGGAATATGATGTACCAGCTATTACCCATCAGCCCTCTCTCCAGATACTGAGCTCCGTCTGGCCCTTAATCTTTCCATTCTCAGCCAGTTACAGGCTCCCATAAAGTCAACCTTACCTTACAGAGAAATGTCCAGAATGACTGACCTGATACTTCCAAAGCTTCCTAAGGTTGGAAAAGGAACAGGGTCTGCCTTTGGTGCTGCTCTTTCCTTCTGTCCCTGGTATCTGCTATGCCCTCGTCCAGGAGGAGAATAGAAGAAATACCTCCTCCCCCTTGCTCTCCCTTAAACACACCATCTTGCAGGTCTGAGCTCCAAACATGACCCTTTCAGTAGTCTCATCTAGGACCTCTGCACCCCAAGGTCAGTCAATGATTTTCTAGTGCTACCGAGTACACTGGCCTTGCCAGCACTGCAAGAAGATAATCTCTGGTTCTCTTGATAATCTTTTAGCTTGGTTGCTTTCCCCAGGGTTCTGAAAAGCCTCGACAGACCATTTTCTCTCTGCTTCCTCCCACCTTTTGGGGGAGGTAGCAATGCTGAAAGCTGAGATCAAAACAATGCATAACCTGAAGTGTCAATGCCAGCTTGCTTCCCATCCCGGTGCTGCAGACTCGCCTCCAATACAAGGTACAGGAACTAGCCTTGGACGTGGAGTGTATTGTGTCTGTTCCCAGTGCAGGCCATTGTTCTCAGCCCACAGACCTGGCCCTGGAGGCCTCGTGCCTGCATTCTCTCCCTCCACAAGGTTCTTTCAATGCATCTCCCAAGGTCAAATTTGGACCACAGCACTGCGAACTGTCAGACAGGAGATCTGGTAACTAAATCAAGCAGTTGTTTTCTTCCTCAGGAGTAAATGATTTCTGCTGATTTCTACTTATCATCAGTTCTATTATTTAAATGTTCTATCTCAGGAACAATTGGACATGAGACCATTTTGGTGGTGATGCTACCAGCAGCCTCAGGAGCCCTCCTCGTCCTGGAAACTTGGATGGCAGGGGAGGGGTTCACCTGCCCTCAGCAGGGGTGGAGGGAGGGCCACTGGAAGGAGGGGTGGTGGGAGGGTCACTGTGGCTACTTTCCCCAGGGGCACCAGAGGTGGATGTGTCCCCAGAATACTGTCTAGCTCTTAGTTCCTAACATTTCTGTTGCTCAGGAGTCCTGGTTTTCACTCTCCCTAACCCATTATTAAGGAAAGGTTGAGTCCTTTCACTGCCCTCCCCCTACTTGTGACTAAGTCCATAACCAGGGCGTGCACTTGACTTGCCTGGGTACTAGAGTGCTCTGGAGCTCCGCACTGCTCCTCTTCCTGGAAAAGAGAGTTATCCCAAGAGAGGAGAGGACCTGTCACTGCTACACCTTAGGATCTTAAGCTGAGACCTCACTGTACATGGAAATCCTCTATCCCAGACATCACTTGCAGGCATGCACACACGTACCCACACTCCCCATCCATGTGGACACTGCCCCTTCCCCGGCCCCATCTGCTGCCTCCACCCCTCCATCTAGCTCTCTGGAGCTGCCTTACTCTCTGTATTGTTCCCTGCCGTGTCTCAAACTGAGTCACACCCCCAAAGGGTCCACTTCCTGAGTGCAGATCGTTTCTCAAGCACTTCACGTACATCATCTCATTTAATTCTTAGGACCCTCTTGTTGAGGAAGATGTTCCCTTAGGCCCATTTTACGTATGAGAAACAGACTCAGAAATGTTAAGAAACTTGCCTAGGATCACACCGCTAGTAATAGAACACCCCAAATTCAATCCTAAGTCTGCTCTCCTGTCTGATTCCTAAACTCTTCACTATGACTCTCAAAGAGATGTATACATATTACAGAATTTCAGCATCTATCAGGGGAGGCACTTCTGAAGGTCAAGTATG
Source organism: Balaenoptera musculus (assembly GCF_009873245.2). Taxonomy (NCBI): domain Eukaryota; kingdom Metazoa; phylum Chordata; class Mammalia; order Artiodactyla; family Balaenopteridae; genus Balaenoptera; species Balaenoptera musculus. The sequence continues at coordinate 147,579,408 of NC_045785.1, read as the reverse complement.
CATTCAGTAGACAAATTCTTCAATAGGTGGATCCTTCCAGAATGTCTTTCTGCGCTGGGCACCGTGGGAACAGAGATAATTAGCAGGCTGTCTCTGTGGTCCTGTCGGGTCCTTTCAGTGTTGGGGGGTGAGGGGACAGGGTGGGAGGCTCAGTTATCATCGCTGGAAAGTTTCCAGAAGGTTGACATCCTGCGGATGACTGGTGTGAGATCTTCTCCTCCTGAGACAGATGAGTCAGCGGGGGCGGGGAGGAGGGTCCCCTCCATGCCTGGCACACTTCCCACCCACCATAGTAGACCCCTGACAAATATTTGTTAGTTCTTAGCATAGTATAAAAAACAGCAGCACTCACCACCTATAGCACGAATATGGAGAATTTCGAGGCCAGGCTTTTTTGAGGAAGGGTTGGTCAGAAACAGTCCTGCCAGAAAGAAGGTCTGTTCTCCCCATCAGCCAGAGGGGTGGACGCAGGCACCAGGTCTGGGCAGAAGGCTGTCACTAGAGGGCAGTGGCAGCTCCCTCTTGGGACTGAGGAATCCCTGCTAGCCTATTTTCTATCCGGAGAAACTAAGAACAGTCCTGAGCATTGTAACTCTGCCTGAGGCGGGGGCAGGACCGGGTGCCAGACACATGATTTCAACCGGGAATAAATGCAACATTACTGTTTATGTTTCATACACATCCTTTCATGTCATTTGGCCCCAGTAGACTTGTGGGGTAGACTGACATTGTTAGCCCAATTTGACAGAGCAGAACAGGAAGATCCTTGAGGTTTCGACTCATCCCAGTTTGTTTAGATAGAAAAAATGTTATGGGGACAAACGCTAGGGCACCTAAACCCCTGTCTGGGGAGAATATGTTTGTAAACATGGTGATGTGGGCTAAATTCTTTAGTGAAATTCTCACCATCATAATTTTTCCTTTATAGGCCAGTCTCTTTATTTGTTCATTCCCTGGAGGGTTAGGAAGAAACAGAAAAAGGAGATTAAAATCAAATTGGACAATCAGGTACTTTGTAAGTAGCCTTAACAAAAGTTTGGATCAGGCAAGTGATACTCATGAGCACCCACCCAACACCTTTGCCCCCCCCACTGTCTTTCAAGGTCATACTGGTGACCTTGGAGAGTCATGACTGATTCCGCCAGCTATGGATACAGAAATACATGCAGATAATGATGGACACGGAGGAGAAAGGTACAGCAATCTCTGCCGAGGACCAGAAGCAGGTTCCCACATAGAAACTGACTACGTCATCAGCCAAAAATCCAAAGCCCAGGGTGATAGGCTTATTCTGCCCCCTGTTTCTTCCTGGAACATGGCATATACCAAGACTGGGCTCATTTGGGAATGTGACTCAAGGCAACAAAGGTGACATATTCTCCTAGCCATAGAAACACAGCAAACAAACACAAGAGGAGGGGATCAGGTGAAATTCTACTCACCTTGTAGGGCATCCAACCTGCAGGATCCAATGCCACTCCCGGTCCCACCCAGAGTAGAGCTGGATATAGCTGAATGCTTGCTGAACCTTGGCAGAGACTGAGTAGGATAGGAAGATGTGCAGGAAGGGTATATAGGATGAATCATGGGAAAGAAGAGAAGAAAGAGAAAGTTCAGGTGTCATGGGCTGATACCTTCCTCCCTAGGTGGAGGGGCCATGGGGAAGCAGCCAGAGAAGCTGACTGAATGGCCCACCCAACACGCAACTCTGCAGACTCTAAAGAAGTTGGAAGATGCAACGCAAACCAGAAGAAGTGAACTCTTTTATATATTCTTCTTGATTCTCTGGGGGGAGGGGTAGCCCATGGTAGCCTGTTACTAATGGACTGAATTCCTGCTCCTACCGTTAATGGTGTCAAACTCAGGACACACCAGAAAACTCTCCTTTTAGGTTTTATTCAGGACTTTGATTTTGCAAACCTTTGTGGAACATGCTCTCTGCCAGGCAATATGGTGGTTATAGAGGTAATTGAGGTATGGTTTGTACCCTTAGAGAACTTGTCACTTATGGGCAACCTTGACATGCATCAGACCAATTTCCATCTGAGTGGAGCAGGGTGGACGCCATTGTAGAGACGGGCTTTGGGAGAAGAGAGGGTGGTCCGTTTTGCCTGTGGACCCAGGGAAGGGTGCTTAGGAGAGGAGACTCTTTACAGGTTCACTTCAAATAAAAAGATGAGTACATCACAGGCTGCAGGAACAATGCAGACCATGCTTATTCCTGGAAGCACTAGAAATCTGGTGCCTTATTTTTAAAACAAATACTAAAGTAGCAAGTATCACATTGTGCCGGCCTGTCTCTGCTATCTTGTCATTTTCATTCTCTCCCTCCATCCTCACTCCCTGTGCCCATTCCATTCTCTATTAACCAACTTCAGTGGGAAACGTGTTATGACAACAGTGGGATTTGTTCCTTGGTGGCCCCTCCCCCTCTCATTATCTTTCCCATGATACTTTGAAGGCCTTGCATGATTTTCTCCTTTTCCTGCTTCACCAGCAGCAATTGGGGTTCCTCTCTCTCCTGCTCCCACTGCCCAGCCACAATGCACTTCTCTGTCTTTCCAATAGGTATGGCTCCTTTCCACCCCAGGGCCTTTACAGTTGCTGTTCTTTGGTGTCTCCAACTGTTCTTGTAGCTAATTCTCCTTTCTTCTGATTCCAGTTTGAAAGTCACTTCCTTGGGGCTAGTAAGATCTCCCTATCATATACTTTCTTAATGCCCTAAACTGTACATAGTATTTATCACAATTGTAATGATCTGTATTTGTTTAAAATCTGACAATACTGCTAGAACACAACACTCACCAGGACAGAGACAGTGCCTATTGTGTTTACTACTGTGTGCTCAGAGCCCAGCTTACTGCCCAGCACACAGTAGGTGCTCACAAATATTTGTTGCATGAATGAACTAATGGATATTGTTTTCCCTTCCCTTTTCCACCCTGGCACCTCATTATGTCTTGTCATTTCCTATCCAGAAAGCTCAATTTGAGATCTAATTAAATGTAAAAGACAGCACAGACCAAGGGGAGGTAAGAATGTGCTCTTTGACAGACAAAGGATTGCTCTGTCCTCATAAGCGCACCTCCCTTTTCTCCTCCTTACCCCAACCACAGGAAGACCCCTTATTTTGTTTATTTGGGGGATAAGTATGACCACACGGGAGCAGCAGAGGGGAGGACCTGGTGAATACACTTAGCCACTTCTCCTTTTGCCAGCATCACCTGTGAACTAAATAATAGCTTGATAAGCTCAGACCCACACCAATCATTTTGGGGTGAAAGGAGGAAGCTGATGGGCAATGGCACCCCCTTCAGGCCACTCCCTTCTTCTCTCCACTCCTGCTCCCTCTTAGTTCCAGCCAGCCCTCACCCCCTCAGGTCTCGGTGACTGCAAGGTTGTCTGCTGATTTTCCAGTCTCCAACTTTCCCAGCGTCAGGCACATCACCACTGGGTTCCCATCAACATCCTTGCTTAAGAACCTGCAATGACACTCTACTGTCTTTGCAGGCAAGTCCAAAGCCCTTCGCTGCTTCAACACTAGACACTCTAATCTCTCACTGCATTGCAGGTCGTCGTATCCAGCACACATCTTGTATGTTCCAAGCTCTGTGTTTTTCCTAATCCCATCACACCCACCACACCTCCCAAATCTGGTCCTACTCATCCTTAAGGCTCAGGCTGACTCCCATGAAACTTTTCCATGAAACCTTTCCTGACATCTCCAGCCCACAGCCGGCTCCACATGGCCTCATCTCTGATGACAACATGAGTTAATAGCATCCTATTTAGCTATTGATTGATCTCCGATTGTTCTCTGTGTTTTAGTTTATGTGTAATAAATATTTGGTTGAATTGTTGATTGGGGAAAACATAGCGATACGGCCATTACAAGAATCTGAACCAAGCCAAAATGCAAGCACAGGGGTGCATGTGAGCACGCATGTGTGTGCATGAGTGTGCATGTGTTATCAAGCCAAAAGCTCTCTTCCAGCTCCTTGGGAAACATTTTCTAGTCACCTGTATCAATACCGGAGCAGTGGCTGCTCCCCGCTCCGGCCTCTGATGTCTGGCGTATGACCCAGTCAGTACCTGCAAAAACATCCGCCTTCTGAATTCAGCATAAAGAGGCAACACTTTCTCCCATGCCACCCAACATCTGCTGAACCTACTTCTGTTTCCACAGCTGAGAATTCATTCTCTGCACTGTGGCTCGCCAGGACCAGCAGTGTGCCGGTGGATGGGAGGGAAGGGGAAGGAGGGAAGAGGATGCTGGTGGGTTGGTGCTCACAGACAGTTCCTTGCCCAATTCAAACTTGTAACAGAATACAAAGTACTCTGCATCACAAAGTAACACATTCTGAGTTACAGAGTACAGAACTGACTTATTCCTTGCACTTGGACAGTAGAAGTTCTATGAGTGTTGAGTCTGAGCCTGGCTTCTATCCTCAACCCCTAGTACATAGTCAGTGCTTGATAAATATTTAAGGAATGAGTGTACATACACATGTGTTGGGGGCGACTTCAGAGAGGTGGAATTCAGCTCCCTATGGAGATAAACTCTCTAACATTTGTTGACGTCCATGAGCCATGCACCAGAATGGAGGACAGCTGCTCGTCAGGTCAGGGATGCTATACCCAGAGAATCTAAGCAATAAACAAGATGTTAGACCCATAACAATAATATGTTATTATTCTTGTTATCAATACTAATGAGTTAGCATTTATTGAGTAGTTACTATGTATACCAACCATGAGCAAATCATTTCTTATTTATTGGACTCTCAGAGGCCCTTCCACTTCTGGTGGAACCTATCTGGTTCATCACTAAACATTGGCTGAGTGCCTACCCTGTGCTGGACACAGGAGGAAGATTAGGGAAAGGAAGACAAGAGGGCAGGAAGAGAGGCGAAAATCACTGCCTTAAGAACTCTCAATTCAAGAAGGGAGACAGCAGTGGAAACACAAACTAGAATTCAAGGCAGAAAAAGATTAAGAACTGAGGAGAGTTGTAGACAGAGAGTTTTGAGAACAGCACAGAGGAAGGAGTGATTATTTCTAATGGGGCAAAGAAATCATGGAAGGCTTCATGGATGAGATGGTATTTGATGTGAACTTTTAAAACCTATAGTATTTCCATAGGCAGAGAATGAGGAAAAGGTATTCTACACTGATAGATCAGCATAAGCAAAGGTCAGGAGCTTTGGAAATAAGTGGCATGTTGGAAATCAGTGCCTCCTGTGATATGGCTGGAATGTCAGCTGGGTGGATGGAGGGACTCAGGGGAGGGAGGATACTTTTGTACCAGATCCTGTAATGCCTTCAATGATGGGATGAAGTGTTTGGATTTTATTCTGTAGGGAATGGATATTTTTGAGGTGGAGGCAATTTTCTTATTGCGATAATTCTAGCAAAAATGAAAGTTGGAGAGAGAATAATAGTAGCTCACATTTACTGACTACCTACCAAGTGCCAGTCATTGTTCTAAGCAATTTGCCTTCTGTCTCACTCCACCCCACTAGTGTGTGAAATAAATTCAGTGATTATCCCATTGGACAGATTGAGAAAACTGAGGCACAAAGAGGTTAAGCCACTTGTCCAAGGCCACACACCCAGTTAAAAGACAGCCCAGGAGTCCAGCCTAGAAGTCTTCTCCAAAGCCTCACTTAACTATCCCAGAGGACTACCTCACCCAGGAACCAATTAGAGTCTAGTCTAGTCTATTACAATAGTACCCAAGAGAAGAGAAGAGGGGCCTGAATTAAGATTGTAGAGATGAAAATATAAACGAGGCAGCATTTACTTACTGTCTTTTGTGTAAGAAAGGGGGCCAGGGAATATATATATTATTTTGTTTGTTTCTGTGTGAAATACTGGAGAGGTACACAAGAAACTAATAAAAGTGGCCACCTGTAGAGGGCAGGGTAGGGGGAAGGGGTGGGTGCGGAGTGGATGGAGTGAGACACCTCTATGTATGGCTTTCAATAGAGTTCTGATTTCTGACCCACATGAATGTGTTGTTTATTCAAAAAAACACAAACGATAAAAAATGGAAAGGCACAATTTAAAAGCTAAGAGTTTCCAGAAGGAGGGGAATGGTCTCCTGGGGTCCAATGGGTTAGAACTGAGAAAAGGATGGTAGATTTGGGGATCAGAATGCTTTGCTTCTAGAAACAGGTTAGAGGGGTGAAACCATGTAGCATTGGGCCCCCCGAGGGACATCCAAGTGCTTCTCCCATTTTATAAGACACTGAGGGTTTTGTAGTCTCTACTTTCAGCCAGTATAGATATCCTATTGCTCAGGAAGGTATTTTAAACAACATACACCAGCATCTGAGTGGTTAAGAGGGAAACGGAGGCAGGCAGTCTCTGATTTTCTATCATCACCCCATTCAGGCCAATGGAAACCTTTAATTTGATGTTTTGTTTTTGCCCTTTATGTTTTCCCTCTCTCCATCACACACCTCCATGCAAATACAATCACACACACACGCACACACACACAAACACACACACACAGCATAAAAAGGCCCCTTTGCAAAAGGATTTTTCTGGATCTGCTCAGAGGGAAGGAAAGGCAGAGGAAAGGAAGGAGAGATGCAAGCCGCCCTAGCTACTTTTCCTCCCCTTTAAGGCTGCCTGGTTACAGTCCTAGGAAAGAAAACCCCTGCATTCCTCCCCTTTAATTCAGCTTATTGTTGAAGTGCTGGAGCAGCTAATCCTCACAGACCTGTAGGAGCTGGAGTGGCAGGACCACGAGCACCGTTCTCTCGGATTCCCTGGGTAAGACGAACCTGCTTCTTTATTTGGTTTGGGGAGGTTTCTTTGTTTAGCGGGAGGCTCCTGGCACCAAGAGAGTGGGTTTGAAGAGCCACTCTTGCAAGCAACTTGGGTGTTTATTTCAGCCCCAGTTCCTGTCTTGCCTGACTCTCGAGGTATCAAGGGGAAGTTGCAGCTGCCTTGGAAGATAAGTCTGAATGGGTGTCCGGGTGGGACTTCTGCGGGGATTATCTGGCCATCCCTTCAGGGTTGGCTTGAGTGGGAACCTTTCACACTCCTGGGCAAAGAAAAGGGAGCAAAATATCTGTATGTGCCCCTCCTGCCATGCCTGCTTGCATTTAGGGACAGCCCTCTGGGCTCTGTACCTGGGAGGGGCTGTCCATCTGCAGGGTGTCAGGACCTCCAGCGCCCTTGCACCCCTCCCTCCTGCTCAGCCTTCATCTCTTAACCTCTCAGACCCCATCTGTCAAATGGGGCAATGCTCTGTTTTGGTTCTGCCTACCTGTCTAGGTTGTTGTGAAGATTAGGAGAGTCAGTGGGCAAAAAGGAGGTTTGTAAGCAGTCAGTGGCTCTGCAGACCCAAGGCAGGCAGACCAGCCTCAGTCCTTCCTGGCAGGGTCCATGGCCCAGCTCCCGCTCCTGTCCCCCACCGCGTTAGGATGCAGAACTCAGCAGGGACACCGCTGTCAGTCACGAGGCCCCCTCCTTCACCTTCCCCAGGGGCAGGTCTCTCTCCCTTCTGTCTTTAAACTTCCCTAGTTCAGTTCTCAGGTAAAAATGGTAAAAGGAGGTCTGAACTCATCACCACCCCCATCCGCACTGTGGCCCCTTCTTTCCACGTAACTTTGACGCACAAACATTAACCCTGAGGCTCCCGGGGACGGCTGCCAGGGCTCTCGCTGCTGTTCTGGCAGCAGTGCGTGGCTGGCCAGCGGCTTGTTCTGGAACCAGATCAATTGATGAGGAGGAAAATCTCTGAGAAGGGTCAAGAAAGTCAAGCAGGTTCCATCTTGGGTGAGGAGATGATCTTTCCCAGATCAGAGGCTGGAGGCAGCCTGACCCCTGGCAGTCCTACTGACTTAAGCTTAACTAGGGCCAAAGACAAGACCCAATAGGCCATAACACAAAGTGCTTAGTAATACCTGATATGGGAACCACACTCTACAGTGAGTAATGTGCTTTTAATTAATCATCTTTAAGACAAGCCCATTGGGCTGGTGGGGCAAATAGTGGTTCCACTGAGACTCCACAAGGCAAAGCTGGATACTGGCGAAATCCATTTGATGACAATAGCATTTGAACCCAGATCTTCTGACATAATCGGTGACCTTTCCATGATACTACAGATAGCTATGGTGCAGGTGTGAGTGTGGGTGTTTTTATGTGTATTAAGAGCACTCTTTAGAAAGATAGGGCAAAACTTTGGGAAAGAAGCTCAAGGTTAGAGTGAGAAAAGGTTTGAGCTGGAGCCAGGAGCCACTTAGGCAAGAGACAGATGGCCAGCCCCAGACTCAATGTTGAGAAATCTGAGTGTTCCCGGGATCCAGCCTTTCCCAGATCATCCGAGCCAGCCACGCGTTCCAGGGGGAATCAGTTTGTTGGTGGGATTACAGGAGAGCATCCTAAGGATGAGGGCGGAGGTAAGTGAAATCCCAAAAACCACCCCCAGGAAAGAGGCAACAGGTTACATGGTGGGGGTCAGGGAGACTGCTGTTGGGGTCTGATGGGCTGGGGCTCATGTCCGGCTCTGTCACTTACTATCTGTTTGATTTGGGGCATTTTTCTTAATCTTTCTACCCATCAGTACTTCAACTATAAAATGGGGTTAACAATACCTGATACTTACCTTCAAAGACATTAAACGAGATAATGGCAGGTAAAGCGCCCAGCACAGGGATCACCCAGGTGATCAGTCTGAGGCAGCGAATACCTTAGGGTCTGGGAGCAATTCTGCAATTCTGGCTGCGACTACAAAGAATCCCCTTCCAAGAGACCAGCACCTCCCTGACTCCCTGTGCCCCACTCACGCATGCACACGCGGCCAGAACTAAGCTGCCATCCCTGAGTGACAGGGCCCAGCCGCAGCCTGTCAGAGGCAGCGGAGTGAATGGGCTGCAGCATGAATTGGGGGGGGGGCAGTGGGCAGCTGTCTGCAAACGGGCTGCGAGCCAGCCCTACAAGTGCTGGTGCATGGCCATGGTCAAGGGCGAGGGGACTGGGGGTGAGCAGCTACCCCCGTGGAAAGCAAGCTGGTGATGGTGCCGGGGAGCTGCACGGGTTGTGGATGACTGTCACACCGGTGTCCTGGAGCAGGGGGAGGAGGAGGGCTGGGCACTCAGAGCTTCTTGCCACAGCCATTCTGAGCTCAGCCTGTCCTTCCTCCTGCTCCCTCTCCCCAGGTGGAGGTCCCTCCTCTCACCTTCCAAGGGGCGCAGTACAGTGAGCCTCTTGCGTGGGAGTGGGTCTTAAAGGCAGCGTGTGGCGGACACACAGTTAAACCTATGACTCTTGAACCCTGCTTAGAAAGGTACCCCAGTGGAGACCAGCCCATGGAGAAACCCAACCCAGGCAGTGTTAACTCTGTGCTCCAACAGATCTCTGCCTTCTTGGTTGAATAGCACATAAAGTAGTTGGTTTGCATTTCAGGGCTACATGTATGAAAAATTATACGTCTTCAAACACTTTAGAATCAGAGTGAGATGCGGGTCACACTTGAGAGGCATGTGGCACACACTTGAGAGCCGAGACCAGCTGAGGAAACAGCAGATTCACATCTCCTGCTGTGTGCTCACCCCTATTTAAACTGTTTGTTTCCCCTCTCTCTGCCCAGTGTTTAATCCATGTGCCTATGAAGTGGGCTCACTGCACAGCACTTTAGAGGTTACAGAATGCTTTCATGCCTGTTGATGTATTGGAAGCCCACAGGAATCCTGGGAAATAGACAGAGCAGGGATCATTAGTCCCATTCAGCAGATGAGGAAAATGAGCGCATTAAGAATAATTAACACACCCAGCTCTCTCCAGTGACTCTTATGTGTCGACCCCTCAGCCACCAAACAAAGCAGCACAGAATTCTGGCTTGTCACTGCAGCAGGGTTTGATTAAACTTAAATGTGGGTTTGAGCCTGAAATAAACTGCAGGAGGCAATTGAAAAACGACCTTCCTCAGTGATTTTGGGAACAGAAACTGGCATGCAGAGTTGGCCTTGGAGATGCCAGACTAGGGGGGAGGGCCGGGGATGGAGCCGGTATTCCTGGGAGGGTCTGTCCAGCCAGAAGTCTCCAGGAACCTTTCAGGTCCAGGGCCCGAGCTCTGGCAAGCTGACCAGCCACTTCAGCTGCAGCCTATGAATTGGAAATAGGTTCTGATGGCACACACAGACCCAGCCACGTGCCTGTGCACCAGGAGGAGAGCAGGGCTGTGAGTGATGACAGCAGGCTGCTGGAAATTTCATCTATTGCTCATTTATACAATCACACAACATCAGAGCTGGCCTAGTCCCCACTTTCCCCAGTAGGCTCTGAGCAACCATAGATCCTCTGGATGCTAGTAGGTGTCGCAAAAGGAAAGAATTTACAGTTACAGTCTAGTAAAGTTGAGGGACACTAGGTTAAAGAGCATTAAGCAGGTGTCTTTAGCAGCCCCCAGAGCCTTTAATACGCTAACACGGAACATGAATCTCCAAGAAGGGGCAGTTAGCAAATCTGCTTTGCTTACAGAGAGTCTCCTAAGACTAATATTCTAAAAAACAAATGTCAAGGAACCCTAATCTAGTCCATTTTCCTCTTTTCACTAAGGAGAAAGGTGGAAGCCCAGAGATGTACGGTGATCTGCCTGGGGCTGCACACTTCTTGGTGCCGAGCCAAGACTGGAGCCAGAATTTGACCTCTTTCAAGTGTGCCTCTCAATCCAGAGGATGATGAGAAGTCCAGTACAGGCCAGAGTCCAGGAAACTGTGGGACCCAGGAAAGAAAATGTCCCAGCTTTAGTCTTTAGGCCCCTTTATAACCAAACAATTTATATATTGCCATGATTCTGTGTGTCCCAACCTGGAGACAGGGAGCACGTTCTTATGTGCTTATAAGACAACTGATAACCTCCCTCCCAAGACCCACAGCCCTTTCTGAGTCATGCTCTCAAGGAATGGAGAACCCCAGATGTGGTCTTAGGGTGGGCTAATTCCTCTGGGGTCAGTAAAGGAGCCACACCTGGTCCCGCAGGAAGGCTCTGAGGCTTGCCCACCATGCCTCCAAATCATTCATGCCTCCTTGCTCAGAAGCCTCAAGTGAGAGCACTGGAGAAGGCTCTTCCCATAGGCAGGGTTGAGAGCCGTTATCTGGAGTTGTAGGCTGCAGGGATGCTACTCGAAGATTCTCCCCTTCCATGTGTCCATCTCCTCTAGTTTACTCGTATCCAGCTTAGGAATCTACTGTGGGTTTGGGAAACATACATTGGATTGGACTGAATTGAACGCCTCTGGATTCAAACATGGTGCCCCTGAGATTCTGGGACGTCTCTTCAGGTGGGGTGACACTCTGAAGCAATTAGCCCTGCTGATTAATTTTTTAAAAGCACCTCAGAGCAGAGTCTTAAGTGGCTATGACTCAAGATAGTAAACTTTGGCTAAAGAGGCCATGTGGACCAGGGCAGGCAGGAGTGAGTGTCCAGAGAGAGGGTCCTGGGCAGGGTGTGGTCATAACATGACTTGGTACCTACGTAATATGGTGATGGCAATGAGGAGGGCCCTGAAGATACATGTCACGTGCCTTCGGGTTCTGCCTGGGGCTAATTGCTGCCCCTGTGACCAGTTGGAGCCTGGGAAGGAGAGAAGGACAGCAACGCTCCGTGAAAGAAGAATGTGAAGCGTGCCTGCCTCCTGGGCTCACAGCCTGAGCATCTCTCCCCAGCAAGTCATAAACAGGCAGGCTGGATGCCACCCGCCTATTTCCAGAAGCTCAGAAAGCGCCACACTCAGGGGTAGCGTCCACCTCAAGGCTGTGCAGCCTGCCCTTTAGGAATAACTTTTCCCGCTGTAGTCTCCTCCCCAGCTATGAAATTTTTTCCCAAGAGATCAGGCAGGCCATCTGTCATATGGAAGACCACACAACAGAGCAGGAACTAGGAGCCTGGTGTTGCCCTGTGGGGATTACTTTAGAACCAAGTGAGAGCAATACTGGAGTTTCAACCTTCTCGGAATTTTTCTTTTTCTCTGAAAGGGCCTCAGTTACAGAAGTCGAGAGAGGAGAGGGAGGATTTTCAGGGAAAGAAGCCAGGCTGCAGCAATAGAACACCCCCGCCCCCCACCTCAGAGCCCACAGTTAGACCTCTAGCACACAGGGCACCGGGGCCCTGAGGTTTCTCCAAGGTCAAGGAGGGGTGGGAATGAAGTGGAGTTTCAGATCAGGGTCCCTGAGCTTTCCATGCGGCTCTGAAGATGGAACTAAATTGTTAGGGCTGAGTGTATGGGAGGAGGGGTGGGCGGGAAAGATGTTTTCTTATAGCCGAGCTTGGGCTAAGAATACTATGTTTTTAAGCTATTTAAGAGCAATGGGAAAGAAGGAACAGTGAGTACAGATCTGCTAATGAGGTGGTGATGCTTCCTGGAAAGTGGACCCATCATTCCGCAGGGGCTTCAGAAGGGGGAGTGATGCATGCCCCACTGATGGGCCTGTGCTGGAAAGAAGGCCCTTGATTGGCTCTTTACTTGGAAAATGGGCATCTACAGCCCAGTTGTTCTGTGGAGGGGAGAGACAGAGAGGGCGTCACTCAAACTAATCCTGTTGATAGGCTCCTTTTAAGGTCCAGCCCCTGGCCCTCATCCCCTACATCCTTCAAGACTTCTCAGCTGTCCTGTGTCTATATAGTAAGAAGCAATTGGTCCAAGCACAGCTCTGATAAGTGGAAGCTGCTAGATTTGGGGCTAAGAATCTGCAGAATAGTATCTGGCTAAAGATAGCCCTCTGTTCTAATATTTCATCTTCCCCAAAGCAATCTCTGCCAGTCAGGGTTCATTTGTCTCCACCTTGTAGACTGTGCCCTCGAAGTTCAAGATCAGCCCACCATTGCATGCCTGGCGAGTCCTCCTCTGGCCGGTGCCTGGGCCCTGAACTGCTGTGGTCCCTCTGGGCTGCCATCCTGCCAAAAGGAACAAATCAACAAATGGGCCTGAAGATACAAGAGTACACCAGATCTACATTCAGCTGTATCGAATGCTGAAGAATGCTTAACATTTCCCACATGTGCTTTTCATAATAATAACCACCAATTATTATATAGCCAGGTTGCACATTTACACACTAGACTAAAATGTACAAAGAAGATGTAGCTTCTTTATTTCCTGTAAAATCTTCCCCATGAATTCCCACCCTACCAGGCAGCAAAAAGGGTACAAAGGGCAACTTTACATTTGAACTTGTCCATTATAGCATCTCAGGTTTAATAAAGAGTCTCATTTGGCTGATCCAGTATCTTTCAGGAAAACACAGCCTTGAGATGGTCTTTTCTCCTCCTGTTCCATTTTCAAGGTAGCCTTTTATGTTATAAGGTACTTACTTGACCTGTTTGTGGCAGAGGAGAAGGGGGCCCCCTACTATCAGGGACCTCAGATCCCAGTTCTCTGAGAACTCACAGAGGCTGACTAGCGACCTCTGAGGTGTGCCTGGTCCCATCTGGCCCCTGGGGCATCAGGCCGACATCCTCCACTAAAGGCCTGACCCCAGACATTTGCTTCCACGTGAGAAGCCCTGATCGTAGCCGTCTCTTCTTCTGGACCGTGGTTGACAGGAGCCCTAGCAACCCTATATCCCCTCACCAGGGCCGTGGGCAGAGGTGAGCTGGTAAACGTTTAACGTCTGGTTCTTGGGGGATGGGGTGAGGAGTGGAGGAGAAGCCCTGATGGTAGCATTTGCCTGTTCCCATGGTGTAAATACACCCACTGTTGTCAATTCCAAGCTAACAACATGAGGCCACTGAGCATGGAGTTTGGTCAGCCGTGGGTCCAGCCCCCACAGGCCCTGAGGAACTTCTGGACTCCCTGCAGGTCATGTGACACTGACTCATTCACCTCCCCCATCTGGGCCTGTCCCGTGATGACTGTTAAATGTGTTGAAGTCAGAGTTCCTCCAAGGCTTAGGGTCTCCCACCAGGAGAGTCCTGGGGAGCCCATCCATCCATGTCACCGATCTCCCCCATTCCTAGATGGATGTTTACTACAAGAGGGTGAAAGCAAGATGTGTGTTTCTGACAACTACACCATCTGTCTCCCCATCTCCTTCTCAGGATCCACTTGGGCCAAAATCGTCAGTCTTTCCACACCTCTTCCTCCTAGCAAGGACCATCCTTGTGTCACATTCTTCTTATTTCCAGGGTCTTAAGCCTCACAGTTGTCACTTAAAGGCAGAAAAGGTTTCCCCCTGTATCACAGAACCTATTTTATGATGTGAGTCCTCCCCTGACCTTCATCTAAATAAGACCCTTCCTGATTATCCCTCTAACAAGCTCGGGTTTTGTTCTTTTATGATCTACCCACACTTTGTCACTGTATACATGTTAGCTGACTTGTTCGCTTACTGACCCCTCCAGACTCCTGGACCTAGGAAGGCAGAGCCATCACCTGTGCTCTTCACCTGACCGCCGGGTTATACACTAAGTACCATAAGCAATTTTACCTTGCAATGAAATGTAACAGGAACTCATTTGTCTAAAAATGTATTGAAAAACATTAATTAAGACACTAGAACTAGGTGTCAGGAGGCTAGAATGCAGTGTGATACAGTGAGGGATGCATAGCTTCTGTTCCTAGTCTTGACTAAGAAATCTAGACTGTAAACAATTAGCTCTATAACCTTGGCTAGATTATCTGATCTTCAGATAATCATTCTGAATCATCCTTATAAAAGATTTGAGATCTGCTCTATCTACCTCACTAGAAGCTAAGACCACTTTTCTGGTTCCCCATTTCTCATTACATCAATCAGGGTCCCAACAGGAAGCAGATGACATACATCGATCAACAAGGAGAGTATACCGAAGGTATTATTTAGAGGGATACAGTCAGGGTACATACAGCCCCTGGCACATCATAGGTGTTGACTGTTGAATAAATATGGTATTGAGAGAACTCATACAAGCTCAGGACACAATTCAATTCAGATTTTAACGATTAACTGTTTTTCCAGCACTGTGCTAAATGTCATGGGAGTTGCAAAGGAAACACAATGCTCATTCATCTAATATTCATTCATTTAACCCGTAAGTTAAGAACAGTAATGACTGGAGGTGGCGTCAGAGCTGTGATAATAGAAAGAAGGGCGGCTGACCCAGTAGTCTGAATAAATACCTGGGCGATCACTTGGTATCTTAAGAAACAGCCCAGATGCCTTCAAGGTGGATAGTCCCATGTTAATCATTCGTGTATGTCTTATTGCCCTTACGTACGTTTGTACAAAGCGGATTTTCCACTACTAGACTCTAAACTCCATGAGCATGGGGCAAGCACAATGGACATGCAGTAGACGGTCAATAAAATTTGTCATGGTAGTTTCAAAAGCAAGTGGAGAGAATAAGTCTTATTTTTGCCAATTACCCAGGTTTTGCTCCCAGTCTTTCCTTCCAGTTGTTACATGCAGGATGTATTTTAGATTCTTTTTACAACTTGTTCTCATCCTATTGGAGGAATTATCTGATCAGACCCTTTCTTTCCTTCCTCAAACCAAGCATCCCCAGAAGCTTCAACTCTGGAGGCAATGGGTCGGAAGGAAGAAGATGACTGCAGTTCCTGGAAGAAACAGACCACCAACATCCGGAAAACGTTCATCTTCATGGAAGTGCTGGGATCGTGAGTCCTGGGGCTGAGGATAGGGTGGCTGGACTGCCTGCTGTGGGGAGTCGGAAAAGAGTCATCCTGGACCAGCAGAGAATGATAAACTGGGCTGAGGCTGCTGTAACACTATCTCAATAGCTCTCAGGGAATAGAGTAGGGGCTTCAGGGGGCAGATTAGGGAAAGGCACCTTGGGGTAATACAGAGAACAATCCAGCCCTTTCCCCAGGGCTCTGCCTCCTTACTCCCAGAGGCCCCCGCCCTGCTTCCAGATCTGTGACAACTTGTGAGTCCTGCCCTGGTTGCAGGAAAGAGGAGTTCTGGAGCATCTCTGGAGACGCAGTGACCCTAGAACCTTCCTGGGCCTCCTCACCCAGCTTCCTCATTTCCCCCCTGCAGCGAACAGGTCAAACCCACTGTCTGCTATAGACAGAAAAAGGAGCTTCTGAGGCTTGGAGCGTGGATGGGTTACACACACCTGAATCAGATCCTACCACCACCATCCTCTCTGCTCCATATTTAAGTATCATGTTGGAAAAATAAAGTCACGCTGTAGCCAAACTCCTACCTGCCTCTGGGGTGTCTGTTCCTTCCCCCTTGACAATGATTACATGGCTGGTGGAGCAGAGACAGCTTGTCTGGAACTGACTCTCCACTTAGTCCTACCCCCTCCTCCGAGAGGTCACAGCCTCTGACGCAGGCTGGCACCCACTCCAGGCCACCGGTTCCCAGGGCCTCAGAACCCAAGCTGGTCAGCTAATTAGTCTGGGCTAATTGGGCCGGGGACATGAGCGGCCCTTAGTGGGCTGTCCACTGAAGCCAGCTTTCCCTTTAGCCAAACTGGCTAAGTTTAGCCCCCTCCGCCTGGCTAGGAGGCAGTGACCTCAGGCAGCGACAGCTGCCTACACTCTCGCTGCAGCCGTAAAGGAGCCGGCTCAGCCCTGATAGGAGGCATCTGAGCCCTCCCATCCCAGACGAGGGTGACACTCAGCACGCAGGAGGATCTCAGCGGCCGCCCTGGTCATCAGAGCCTCCACCCTCCATGGAGGGCCATTGCCAAGACGGGGTTGGCTAGAGAGGGGGTTTTGGGCAGGAGAGAGAGACAACGCTCATGAGTGAATCCGAAATGATTTGCTAAGCAGCCCAAAAATCCAGAGAAAGAGAGAGAAATAAGCCCAGGTTGACAAGAACGTATTCACCCTCTGCTCAGATTTGTGCTATAGGATTGTGAGAGGCAGCACATGCCACCCTTACAGAGTTCAGTGAGGTCTGCCAAGCAGCTTCTAAACCCAGGAGGACATCGGAGCCACCTGGGGAGCTTATGCCTCTAACTTTTAGCTGTGAAAATATCTAAGTAAAGAAAAGGTGAAATAATAGTACAGTGAACTCCGATATACCCACCACCTAAATTCCATAGTGGTTAACATTTTACTAATTTGTTTTATATACACACACACACACACACACACTGCATTGAACAATTTGTAAACAACTTGCGAACATCATGACACAACACCTCTGAGTCACCTGTCGGCCCTGCCTAAGAATGAGGGCATTTTCTTCTATGTTCACAAATATCATTGTCACACTCAAGAAAATGAATAATTCTCTAAAATCATTTTAGTCTAGGGAATTTTTGAGAAATACAGGTTCCTGTTCCCAGACTATTAAGCTGGAATTTAAGGGGCTAGGACCCAGTGGCCAGGCATCTATGTATATATTTTTTAAATTATCTATTTATTTATTTTTGGCTGTATTGTGTCTTTGTTGCTGCGTGCGGGCTTTCTCTAGTTGCGGTGAGCAGGGGCTACTCTTCGTTGCGGTGTGCATGCTTCTTATTACAGTGGCTTCTCTTATTGCGGAGCACGGGCTCTAGGTGTGTGGGCTTCAGTAGTTGTGGAACATGGGCTCAGTAGTTGTGGCTTGTGGGCTTAGTTGCTCTGCGGTATATGGGATCTTCCTGGACCAGGGATCGAACCTGTGTCCCCTGCATTGGCAGGTGGATTCTTAACCACTGTGCCACCAGGGAAGTCCCAGGCATCTATATTTTAAGTGTTGCTGGTGACTCTGATGTACCCAGCCCAGCACTAATTTGAGGGAAGCAGGTGGACAAGACAGGGCAAGTCACAGCTGTTGCAGCAGCTAAGGCTGAACAAAAGCTAAGAAGAAGTCACCTCTGTGGTGCTCAGGATGGGGACAGGCAGCCCCAGGCTGCAGACTCCACAGAGTTCCCCAGGTGAGGTGCTCTCCACAGAGGGGGCAGCTAGACAGAGCTGATTCCCCTGCTCAGGAAGCGCCAGAATCCCATGACAAAGGCCCCTTTCCTCTAGTCCTCAGCTCCTCTGGAACAACCCACCAGGGAAAACAGGCTTTTGTGAAATCTGCCCAGATTCCACCCACAATTCCAGGGCCCTGGGCAGCTGTAGGGACACTGGGCAAAACTCGTCCATTACAGAGGGTGCATCACCCAAGTCCCAGGCCTCCTCCTTTCACTGCCAAGGAAGAGATTTTTCTTCTTGGTTCCTCCCTTCCTCCTCCATCACCCAGGCTCCCAGCAAGAGCAGAGAGCTATTCAGAGCAGGAAACACAAATCAAGATCTATTGCAGCAAGCACTTGCTCCTGGCTCTGAAGCCTCTGCCCATCTTGCCTTCTGACCCAAGCAACCTTGGCCACTCAAAACTAGCTCTCTGCTCCCCAGTCTGACAGATGGCACAATTAAGTCCTCTAATCCCTCTCCCCTGCCCCTGCCACACACACACACACACCACCTCCCACCTCCTCACACACACGCACAATGCGTAAGGCAGCCTGAGCCAAAAGAGCAGTAATTACCACAGCATTGCACAACCCTAGGAGATACCACACACTGCAGGATCCCCCAGGAATGTTTGATCTCATTTTACAAGTGGACCCAGAGTGGGTGTCAGCTTTGAAATCAGGGGACCATCCATGTGTGGTTCTAAAGATACAGGTGAAAAGGGAGAAATCTGAAGGTGGACCCAAGAACATCATAGGCGGAAGGAAACTTTAAGGCCATGTGGTTCAACTCTCCTTTTACAATAAGGAAAGTGGGGTCTCAGGATGAGTAGAACACACAGATAATCCCAGTCCAAACGTCCTACCCATCCATCCACCCGTCCACCCATCCACCCATCCATCCATCACACAAACACTGACTATTTTCCGTATGCTGCCAGGCACAGGACCTGGTGCCCATCCACATTTTCTTCCCTCATTCCCTGCCCCACACTCTAGCAAAAGAGGCTGGATTACCTGAGGCAGCCCTGCCTCTCCCTGCTGTTTTGCACCTCTAGGCTTTTTCTCATGCTTCTTCCCCACCCCCACCTGAAACATCACTTCCAACTTGTTTTTTTCCTAGGCTAACTCTCATTGATCCCTTAAAACTGAGCTCAGTGTGTTCTTAAGTCAGAGGGCCACAAATGATGTGCTTCTCCGCCATCCCAAAGTGGTCAGTTTGGACACATTAGGGAAAAGCGCCCTTTTCTCTAGCTTGCTGTCCAGAGCAAAAATGTTCTTATAATTATTGTATGAAAAGGCACAGTGGCTCCAAGGTGATGGCATCTGCTGGAATTGTACAGTGTGTAACCCGCCCAACCATAGCAGAGGCCCTGTCTTAAGCGTCCATTTTCTGTGGTCTCATAATATTTCCCACTGATCTGTGTCTCTCACACTAGATTCTAAGCTAGACCAAAACTAATCCCAGTGCCTAACACGTAGAGGTTCTGTCAGCTCAACAAGCATTCATGTAATGCCTAATAACATTTTTCAAAGTGAATGTTAATTGCTCATTTGTCTGCACTCTTCACTAATTTACAGGCTCCTTGAGAGCAGAAACACTTCCCTTTTTATCTCTAGTGTCTAAGATTCAGTAGGTGCTCAATAAATCTTGATTAGAGGGACGACTGAATGAATGAATGAATGAAGAGAGCAAGCTCTGAAGGCTCTAATTAACTCAGTTCCAAGTGCAGCTGGGGGAAACAGGAAACACCAAGTATTTTCTAATGCAGATTCTGAATGTCCTTACACAAGCTTGATTGCTATTGGGGCTTCATGCTAGAATCCCCAGATGGCAGGGGAGAGGATGGCTCAGCTATTTCCTCACCTAAACTCTATCACCTCTTGTTACGATCAGGTGTTCTCCCTACTGGTATTCAAATAATAATAGTACTAATAAGAATAATAGTATCTAGCACATGTAGTTTACTAGATCTCAGGAAAACTTTTATGCACTTATATCTATAACTCAGGTACTCTTCTAAACAACCCTATGAATCAGATACTATTGACATTCTCACTTTTCAGATGAAGAAACTGTGCATATGGAAGTTAAGTGACTTGTTACCCAAAAAGCTGAGGTTCTAACTTGGGCCATCAGGCTCCAGCATCACCTATTTGCTAACTGCTGTTATGGCCTTGTCTCCAGAGGACCCCCTTGAACCAAGAAGCCTGCAATTTGGAATCCTACCCTGTGTTCCCATTGGGTTCCATCCTTTCTGTCTTCAGACAGCCTGCCCAGAGCTGCTGAGTTCCGTTTTGTCCTCACAGATCCTACTGAGCGAGAGGATGTTCACCTCCCTTGCCGCTAATCATTGGTTCAGGGCAATCATCACTATCTAAAACAGATACAAGAGTCTTTTTCTCTCACTGTCAGAGCCCTGTCTCCCAGTTCTACTTCCAACTGCCACACAGTGACCACACAGAACACCACGTTAGGAGAAGCCAAGTAAATTGACTCTGCAGTGGCCTCTCTTTTTTTTTTTATTTAATAAAATTTTATTTTTCAAAATGTACAGTTGGTGGGACCTGTTCATGCATCTTCACCAGCAGCTGGGGTATCTCAACCCTTGGTATTTCTGGTGTAAATTACTTGAGCTCTATGCTTTGAAACCAGCTTTAAAATCCTTTACTAAGGAGCTCCTGAAGGGCTGCCCTGGCCAGGGATCCAGGAAGCTTCAGTCTCTCAGAGACCACAGCTGGGCTTATAAGCTTCCAGTTGGGAACTTCTTTACAGAGTTTGTCATGTGTCGCTTTGTCAGACAAGACTAGGTTATTGAGCTTGTCCCGAACTTTGCCTTTGGACCACTTCTTCTTTTTGGCCTTGCCCCCAGATTTGTTCACTGGGCCTCTGTCTTTCCTGGCCAACTTTCCAGCATCTTTCTTCTGTTTGTCATCCTTGGGCAGCATGGGGAAGCCGGGAGAGCAAGTGCTATCACTGCCGCCTCGCTAAGATCAGCAGTGGCCTCTCTTTAATGGGTTTGCCAAGTGGAGAAATCTTCAGAGCTAAAGCAGTTTCTGGGAATCATTCCCAAATTATGGAACTAGGCAAGAGCAGCCACCTAGACCCTGAGTCTGTAATAGAATCTTTTCTTTCCCACGTGATAGGTGAAAGAAAGCACACAAGGGCATGTCAGGTGGGGTCTGCCATGGATATGGCTCCTCGGGGTGCCCACAATGACAATGAAACGAATTACCCGTCACACCTTCTTTCATCTACCCATTTTGCCTCCAGCAATGTTCTGTACCGGCCAGTACTAATTTCTATCTCTTGGTGTCTTCTACTCAGAGGAGCTTTTTCAGAAGTTTTCCTGGTGAAGCAAAGGGTAACTGGGAAGCTCTTTGCCCTGAAGTGCATCAAAAAGTCGCCTGCCTTCCGGGACAGCAGCCTGGAGAATGAGATCGCTGTGTTGAAAAAGTGAGTGGGTCCTAGGGTTGGTCGAGTGCAGCTGTGGGATCACAACATTTCCTTCAAAAATTACCTTCGAGAAGGACTGGGGCTCAATTTCCACACCCAAAGGTATTACTCCCTTTGATTGAGCTAATGGGTCAGTTTGATTCATCAGCTATATTAGCCAGACAGCTGTCTTGGCTGATTTTCTTTTTTTTTTTTTTTTTTTCAGCAAATTAACTAGTGATCAACTGATAGCAGAGTTGGTTTGTGTACATAAACCACAGGGTAATTAGCTCAAAGGACCAAAAATCAATTGAGGGCCAACACCAGGAAGAATCAATAATTCAGGAAGCAGCACAAGATTTGGAAATGCGCCTCAGTTTCTTCCAAAGCAAATGCAGGTTCAGCACCCCAACTATCATGAGGGAGCTGACACTAACAAATCATCAAATGTTTAGAGCGGGACTCATAAAACAAACCCTTGTGGAACCCCTGTGGTGAGCCAAAAGTTTATTAGGCATCAAGACCACAAGGATGAAACCAATAAAATTCCTTACCCTCAGGAGCTCGCATTTTGTGAACAGAGTCAAAGGTGCCCATAAGTAGCACCAGTCCCATTGGATGTGAGCCACACAGCAAAAGGCAGAGTTCAGAGGAGACAGAGATTCAGGTTGCCTATATGTGTGTTTTCACTAGTATGTGTTTTAGGTACATTTTCAAAGACAGACCTTAATGGATGAGTAGAATTTTGTGGAGGCAGGAGGGGCAGTACAGAAAGGGAAGTCCAGCCAAGAGTAGCATAAACTTTAACATAGAATCATGGACGGGCAAGGGATGTTAGGGGATAGTTAGAATTGGAAGCCCCTGAACTGAGAGTGAGTACCGTCAAGGGACAGGAGATGAAACTAAAATGGTCAAGTGGAATCTGATAATAAAGGGTCTTAGATGCCATGATAAAGAATGTTGACTTTATTCTGTGGGCAAAGAAAAGTCATCAAAGGATTTTAAGTCAAAAGTCCCATGATCAGATTTATATTTTAGAGCCATCCCTCTTAAGCATGGTGGTGGAGGATGGATTGGAGGATTCCAGCCTAGAGGACAGGAGACCAATTGCCAGACTTTCTCAATAATCAAGGCAAGGGATGAGGATGCAAGCAAAGGTAATGGCGAGATCACATGGTGGCAAGAAGACTGGGTTCAAGAAATGTTTCAGAGAGAGAAGTGATTAGGTTTGGGGGTTGGCTGGTAGGAGTGTAAAAAAGAAAAGCATTAAAAAGACCCTGAGAAAGTAGGATCTCAAAGAGATATTTGTACACCCACGTTCATAGCAGCATTATTCATAATAACTAAACCATGGAAGCAACTCAAGTGTCCAGCAGTGGATGGACGGATAAGAAAATGTGGATATACATGCAATGGAATATTGTTCAGTCTTAAAAAGGAAGGAGATTCTGCAGTATGTTTGCAACATGGATGAACCTTGGGGACATTATGCTAAATGAAATTAGCCAGTCAGAAAAAGAGACATACTGTATGATCCCACTTATATGAGGTACTTAGAATAGTCAAAATCATAAAGACAGAAAGTAGACTGGTGGTTACCAGGGGCTGGGGGCAAGGAATAATGGGGAGTTATTGTTTAATGGGCATAGAGCTTCAGTTTCACAAGATGAAAACAGTTATGGGGATGGACAGAGGTGATTTTTGCACAACAATGTGAACGTATTTGATACTGCTGAACTGTACACTTAAAAAATGGTTAAGATGGGGAAAAAATTGTTTATCATGAAATATATCAAAGTGTAAATAAAATACATATGTATAATTTAAAAAAATAAGTCCCTGAGATTGAGCTGTTATGTGTACAGTCATATCATTGCTTGGGATAGCAAATGAAAAGGATGTGTAGGCTGAGAGGAAATAGAAATTGGTTGCAGTATATTGAATATAAATATCCACCTACCTCTACATATATTGAATAAATATCCACCTATCTCTACATAGAGGTAGGTGTCTGGTAGGATGTTAGAGATGTAGGTCTGGGCTTCAGGGAGATTAGGGTAGAGACTGTAAACTCATTGAGAGCAAGGACTAAGATGGTCTTTCTTATCATTGCATTGTATCAACAGTCCCTAACAGCATAGGTGCTCAATAAATATTTGTTCAGTGAGTAAATCATCGATAAATTACTGTTAGCATCGTCAGATTATAAATGTAGTTGAATCCATCATGTAGCCACTGCATGGGGTCTGTATTTTTTTTAAATATCTTAAAGATGTTAGCTACTATTGATTATGTGTCTTCTATTTCCCTAGACACTGTACTAAGCATTTTACACGTCTTATCTCTTTTCATCCCGATATAATTCTATGGGAAAGACGTACTTTACAGACAAGGAAAGCGAGGCTTAGAAGATTTGAGTAAACCAGCCAAGGTTACCCAGCTAGTAAGTGCCTGAGTCAGACCTGAACTCAGGTCCAACTGACTCCGAGTCTAAGTTAACTCTTGTGCTGCACAGCCTTGAGTAAAACTTCTTAGAGACTTTTCTCCTGGATGGGCATGCACAGAGATGCTGCCTAGAAACCAACCCCATAGCTAGTATGATTATTCTGCTTGCCTCAGCCTCTGAGTAATCCCAGGCAAAGGTAATCTAGGGCAGGGTTTCTTGACCTCAGTGCTATTGACATTTTTTTTTTAATATCTTTATTGGAGTATAATTGCTTTTCAATGTTGTGTTAGTTTCCTCTGTACAACAAAGTGAATCAGCTATATGTATACATATATCCCCATATCCCCTCCCTCTTGCGTCTCCCTCCCACCCTCCCTATCCCACACCTCTAGGTGGTCACAAAGCTTCGAGCTGATCTCCCTGTGCTATGCAGCTGCTTCCCACTAGCCATCCATTTTACATTTGGTAGTGTATATATGTCAGTGCTACTCTCTTACTTTGCTCGACATGTTAAACCAGCTAATCTTTGTTGTGTTGAGGGCTCTCCTGAGCATTGTAGGATGTTTAGCAACATTCCTGTCTCTACCCACTAAATGCCAGGAGCACTTCCCCCCTCCCCAATCGTGACAATCAAAAATGTCACTAGATATTGTCAAAGATCCCCTTAGGGACAAAAGAGCCCCTGCTTAAGAATCACTGATCTAAGGCATCCCACTGAACTGACCCTCAAAATGGGCATCTGTCTTACTTCTCACAATATCCTGGAACAATAATTTTGCAGCACTTCCTCCGTGGTTACCCATGAGGAGGCTTAGCTAACCAAAATCCCACCCGTTGAGGGATCACACTTCATGCGATGTTTCTGAAGGAGACCTGCATACCCATTTTGTAGAATAACCTCGTGATCGATGCTCCCCTAGCCTCCCTCAGTTCTTTTAACTTTCTCTTTTGGTAAAGTTTAAAGAGATTCCTGGAGTAACAATGAATTATTTGTTCCCTGAAGGCACGAGGATCAATTACCCATTCAAAAATATGAACTGAACACCATTCTGGGAATCTTTTCTCTGGAATTTCTTTGTGACTGCCTACTTATTAGGAAGGCTTCACAAGGACCTTATCTTCCTAAACATTGTCAGCAATAGTCTCTGAAAGAAATAAAAGTCCAGCTGGGCTAGATCTGCATTCTTTGTCTGGACAACCTGAACCATATACCTTTCTCCATTACCCTTACTCTTCCTCAGGATCAAGCATGAAAACATCGTGACCTTGGAGGACATTTATGAGAGCACCACTCACTACTACCTGGTCATGCAGCTGTAAGTAGAAGGTGACCTGCTTCTCCACACATGTCTTGCGGGGCCTTAGGGGACTAGAAGAGGTTGGTCGGTGATGAGGGAAGGATGGTGGTTAAAAGACAAATCAAGAATTAGTGCAAGAGACCCTGAAATGCCAAGAGTTCCTTCTGGTCATGGATGTGTTCTGAGTGGGCCGAGGGGTAAAACTAGGCCTGATGATTGAGTTGGTATGTACCAATGTAACCTTACCACTGGTTAAAATATTTCCTACTGGTCAGCAAATAGCTGTGGCCCTAACCTGTCCATCCTACCCTGCTTCCCTATACCCCAAACTTTCTGGACCTCCCCACAACCCTACAATTGAAGGAGTAATGCCTGACATAGCAGGAGGCCTCCAGAACCCTTCTCTGCACCATAGCTTGAGTCCATTTTGACCAGTCAGTCTATGTCCTCTTAACCGGGCATTAAATATTTTAACATCCTCCAGGGTAAAATTACCATGGGAGGAGAAGCCAGAGGTAGAGCAATATCAATTCAATAGAAAGAAGACTTTCTCAAAAGAGAGGCACCCAATATTAAAAATAAGCTGATATTGTGTGTGTACCCACGTGTAGGACAGATATGGTACCCCATTAGAAAGCTGTCCATGTCACTGTCATATCCAAATCAGAGCGATGCCTGAGAGTGACTGCTGTAGGGCTGGTCAGTGCTCCTGAGGGCTCAGCCTTAGGCTCAGAGATGCTTCTGTGTATAAAGTACACACACACACACTCACACGCACATCACCCGGCAATCTCAGCACAGCTGGATGCAATGTTTTTGACTGATAGGCTGATTCCTCAGAAATTTTAATGAGCTAACTCAGGCTATTAACTCCTGGGCTCACCTGAGGCCCAGTGAATAGTGGTAGCAAGCAGTCAAGGGAGTGAGCTTGGAGGGGCCCAGAGCAGCACTAACAAGTAAGCAGGGACCATGTGTCACCTTAATGAGGCCAAGTCAACAGAATTAGCACACAGTCATCCAGGTAGGAAGGTGGGCAGGTTTCGATGTCACCAAAGTACGTCAAGCCTCCTAGAGCACCAGCACCAGGACCCAGGCCAGTCTGAGTCAGGAATTCATACCTGTGTACAAAGAGTATCTTTCTCATAGGCCTCTAGCTCCCATAGCAGAGCCCAGAGCTTCAGGACAGAAACAAAAGGAGTAGGATGGTGTGCATTTTGATTAGAGAAATTCTACTTCCTTATTGCTGCATGGTGCTGTCATGTGTGCATATTCACAACCAGTGTCACTTGCAGAAACTACAGGGAATCAGGTTGCATCATAATATATGGAAATAGTAAGAAAGTGACAAAAAATAAAAGTCTGTTTTAGGAGGGAGTGAGTTCTCTGCCACTGATGTGTTCCAGTACTGTCTAGAAAACTTGGCAAAAATAGTGGAGAGAACATTCAGGACATGGGGGTTGGACCTGACCTTAAAGCTCCCCTGAATCCTCAGATACCATACCATGTGAGCCTAAAAACACTATTACTATCAGAGTCACTATATGACTCCACCTCATAATTTCAGCTTTAGGTAGCTCAACTTTCCAAAATGAGGAAAGAAATCCTGGCATAAGGCCAGTTAGCCTCATCTGCACTTCCTTCTCTTTCCTACTTTGTCTGATTTTAGCTTCACCTCTCCCTTGCATCATGGCTTCCTGTGTCCTAGGCCAGGAAAGAAAGCAGCTAAGAAATGTGTCCACAGGAAGCAATCATTGGCTTCCTTTTTTTTTTTTTTTTTTGACATATAGTTGACTTACAATGTTGTGTTAGTTGATTATTGGCTTCTTGCAAAACCCTAACCAGAGGCATTTTGCATTTTACAAAAGAGTTCCCAGGGAGAAGTCAATGGTTGGCCCAAATAAATGACTCCCTAGTGACATCATTCCAGGTACCCAAAGAATGTGTTCTGAGGTCGGAGTAGTTCTCCCTGCACCCCTTGAATCACAGTCTGTGGGCACTTGCCTGTTCCACCACAGCTGTGTCCCCAGGGCTACAGAACAAATGAATTCATGTCCCTTTGACCTGAAATAAGTACTGGATTCCTGCACTTGCCCCTGTGCCCACAGTGTTTCTGGTGGGGAGCTCTTTGACCGGATTCTGGAACGGGGTGTCTACACAGAGAAGGATGCCAGCCTGGTGATCCAGCAGGTGTTGTCAGCAGTGAAATACCTCCACGAGAATGGCATCGTCCACAGAGACTTAAAGGTGCCAAGGCGGGGCCCTCAGTGGGAAACAGGGAATGACCCTTTAGGAAGCTGCATGAGTCATGGGAAGTCTAAGCTCTGTAAAATGAGAGGGTTAGACTAGCTCATCCCTCAGATTCTAAAACAAATCTTGGGTGACTGAACAATCATTGTTCATTTGCACCTCAGCCTTTTCCTGAACTTTTTACTAAGCCTCACCCTACTAGGATACCAAAATAATCCACACATTTCTTGAATTTAGCCACAGTCAAATTTAATAAATACTTATTGAAAGTCAACATTGCAACAGACACCTACCAGACTTTAGAGAGATCAGAGAAAATAAACTAAGGGTTGGTTTCCTCAACAAGCAAAACAGTCTTAGGGTAGTTAAGGATGAGAAGAGGGAAGGGTTAGTACATTAATAGTTATAAAGCTAATCAAAGTCAGGGCCAAAACCAAAACTCAAGGTGCTGGGTTAGAGGGGTTGAAGGTCCGGTAGGAAGAAGGAAGGAAGAATGGAGGGAGATTAGTCTGGCTTTGAAGTCAAGAGCACAGGATGCAGCTTCCTAAGAAATTATATATCAGGGGAAGGAAAGAGATGCTTGTTTCAGGTGACTATATCCTGCATTACATGATATTTCTCTTCTCCCATAGCCTGAAAACCTGCTGTACCTCACCCCTGAGGAGAATTCTAAGATCATGATCACAGACTTTGGTCTCTCCAAGATGGAGCAGAATGGTGTCATGTCCACTGCCTGTGGGACCCCAGGCTACGTGGGTGAGTCTAGGAACAGGAGGGAGGTTGACCAGTTGGCTACATTCCACCACATGGATGTTATTCATGAAGAAGGATTGTTGTAAAGAGACAGGGTTCAATTTCAGGGGTGATCCTGGTAGTACAGTCACTTATGAGGTTTAGGGCCAGCCAATCCATCTGGAACTACCCCTCCTGCTCACAAATCCTACATCTTCAAAGACATCCTACCCCTGAGCCTTCCCACTCCTCCTGTCTATACTTTTGTTCTCACTTTTGCAGACAGATTTCCTGCCTTTATCTAGACCAGGGACAGAGAAAGGATCACAAACCCAGAGATCAGTAAATTGCTGAGAGGTTGGCCACTAGACCTCCTTCTACTTTCTCCCAGTCTGGAGAAGACCTCAGCCCCCCAACTGGTGGTATCCTGGAGGCAGAGAGTTGTGTTTGAATGTGAGGATCTCAAATATGGGTCCCCAAATATACACCCAAGAAAATACCCTAGGAAACTGGCAGAAGTGGGGCCTCCTGCCTAATAGCCCTATAGGCTTCCAGGGCCCCCCAAAAGGTGAGAGCAGTCAGGGTACCAGGAGAGAACATTCATGGGATCTAGGAGGGAGAAAGCCAAAACTCAGAGCATCCACTACTGCCCCTTCCCTCTTAGCCACTCATCACCTGGTTGGGGCTGGGAGTGGGAAGCAGAACCCTGACTCAACAGAGGGAATCTTCTCTCTCCACAAAAGAGAGGTTAGTCACTTACCAGCACGTATTGAGTCCATTGGATACAAATCCCTGGTATCTGGGATAAATGCAGACGGCAGCTCACTACTGCCCTAGAGCTCCCAATCAGAGGAAGACATGGCCCATTCCCTCACGGAGCTCTTGATCTGATGAGGTAGACTAAGCCCTGCCCTCAGAAGGTAACAGTGACTGATGGGACAGTTACTACTCAATGGAAGTCCTCAATTAATGGAACTTCTGCTTTCAGGGAGATCCCAATCTAGTGGGAGAGACAGCCTTCACCTTGCAGATTTCCCTGTCTGAAAGGAGGCATAAGGCCCCTGTACTGGGGGTCCCCCATCTGAGTGGGGAGATATAAGCCCTGCCTCCAGAGAGTACTCAGTCTAATGGGGAAAACCTAGCCCTGGAGATCCCCAGTCTGATGGGGGAGTCATAGGCCCTGTCATGGGAACTTTCAGTCTGATGGAGGAAGATTTAGTCTGCTGGGAAAGACACAGTCCCTGCCCTAGGGGAATTTTCAGTCTTAAAAAACAACACTATCCCAGGCGCTACCCTAGTCCTCTTCGCTAAGCTGCTTCCTGACATTTTTCCCTCACTCCTCAGCCTTTTCTCTTGCCCCTGCTCAGCCTTGACTCTGCCTTTGGTTTGCTGCAGCTCCGGAAGTGCTGGCCCAGAAACCCTACAGCAAGGCTGTGGATTGCTGGTCCATTGGCGTCATCACTTACATACTGTGAGTAGATGCTGGCATTGGCTCAGTTCCTGAGGAACCTCAGAGCCTGCTCACCCTTTCTTCTTTCCTCCCCATCTCAGCTCCTTGAGCAGCATCCACCTCCAAAGCACGTGCATGTACACATGCACGCACACACACGCGCACACACACACACACTTACGCACACAGCTCCAAAGGCTCTTGTCCTGATCTCCACCAGGTTATAAAAACAGAGCTCAGTGTGAACCCACTGTTCAGCCACGTGGCACTCCCTCTTTAAGCAACCCACCCCCATTTACTGTATATAAATGTATTGAGTCCCACTCTGTGGAATGAGCAATAAAAGAGGGAGAAGCCAAGCTAAGCTTAGAAGCCAAGTGGGCAAAATGTTCACATCTCAGATTTCTCTCCTGGCAACATCAGCCCAAGGCAAAATGATGGCCTGGATGAACCCGACCCTTGTCACCGCTCCTCTCCACACATTCTCAGGCTCTCCCTTCCAAACCTGCTCACCGCCTCTTCCCCAGCATCCCTTCTCACCTATAGCAAACTTTGCTCTTAGGAAAATAACCTGCGATTAGTCATTTATGCCTTAGTGTGGATGCATTTCTCTATTTCCTCAGCTTATGTTGAATAATGCTTCTCTTCATTCATCTACTCAACAAATATTCATTGACTGTCTGCTGTGCCAATCAGTGGTTTAGGTACTGAAGAATGACGAACAAAGGAGCCTAAAACATCCCTCACGAAACTTACATTCAAGTGGACATTTCTACCATCCTTCTTAAAAATATTTTATATGTCATCTGAGAGTCAGGGGAAGTATGTGGAGAGGTGGTGAGGATTTGGGGGAGATAATGTCCAAAGAGGCCTTTCAGGGTGGCCTGTTCCAAGTTTTGACTCCTGCATAAACACTTGAAAGAACCTGCATCATTCCTGAATCAGAGGCAGACCCATGTCCTGGTCACACTGCTGGTGGGGACCTTTATATTGCCTGCCTGTGTATATAGTGGGAGGCTGGACAGAGGGGAGAGGTTGGCCCAGGGAGGATGGGGTCATTCAGCAGCATGTACCTTCCTATTCCACTGCAGGCTGTGTGGGTATCCCCCCTTCTATGAAGACACTGAGTCTAAGCTTTTTGAGAAAATCAAGGAGGGCTACTATGAGTTTGAGTCTCCGTTCTGGGATGACATTTCTGAGTCAGGTAAGACCAGCCAGTGTGAAGGACAAAATAACAGGCTCAAGGCAGAGGCTGCCAAGAGACAAGAGCTTAACAAAGGATGACAGTCCTGGCTCTTGACAGTCCCTGGGGAATCTAACAGAACAGCCTCCAAGGAAAGTGGAGAAATCTTCATCTGGGTCAAAGGCCAAGGAAGTGATTCGCATCTCAGGTTCATGCTTTTGTTTTCCTGGAGGCAGAACCGCAGTATGTCTGGTAAAAGCTGGGGAGGTGGCTCAGATGAGGGGCCAGGA
This sequence comes from Balaenoptera musculus, assembly GCF_009873245.2. Classification (NCBI taxonomy): domain Eukaryota; kingdom Metazoa; phylum Chordata; class Mammalia; order Artiodactyla; family Balaenopteridae; genus Balaenoptera; species Balaenoptera musculus. The sequence goes on along the minus strand of NC_045785.1, from coordinate 147,548,469 downwards.
GGGCAGAGCCAGGCACAGGGGAGTGTTCCAGGCAGGAGTGGCAAAACCAAGGCCAAGTTTTGCCTTTCACATATCAAGATCAGGAGTCTGCAATGTCTGTGTGTGGGAAGGTTATCAGTGTTTGTTGTTGGGTCCATTAAGTGGGGATCAGAGCTGGGATAAGCTAGCATTCACATGTGTGCCCATGTGCGGTGCTGGTCCCTGACTGGTGCAAATGTGCACCCACATGGCATCAGGCACATTGGTGCCTCGTGCCCAGAGATGTATCTACAGTGTTGGGTGGGTGACACGGCTGCATAGAGCCTTTCTGGTGGTTTGTGGTGGGTTGTTGTCAGGTGGTTTGGTTTTTTTCTCTCTTTCAAGGCTCTTAAAATTGCCTCTTTGGAAGATGAGCTAAAGGTGCTTTCAGTGCCACCCACCAGCCTGGAAGTGAATTTCCATCAGTCATGAAATCTGGTCCTTATCTGTTGTATCTTTGATTGCTCCCCCTAGCCAAGGATTTTATTTGCCACTTGCTGGAGAAGGACCCGAATGAGCGGTACACCTGTGAGAAGGCCTTGAGGCACCCCTGGTGAGTGAGGAATGGGGTATGGGCTCTAGACCCTCACCTGTCGTTCCACAAACACCATGCTGACTCGTTCACAGAGTGTTTCCCTGGAGTCTGCTTGCCCTAGCTGTTTACTGTGTGACATCCAAAGGGCACAGAACAGACCCAGCTAGAGAAGAAAATATCATTTAATTAAGTGGATTCTGACCCAATGGTGGCAGCTGGGCCATCTAGTCAAGTTCAGGAGGCAGATGCAGCTAGACAGGTAACTTTACCCTGTCTTTAAGAGCATCATTTTACCCTGGGGTCAAAGTCTGTTCCATGCAAGGTGCTTTGAGAACAATCCCAAAGCAACCAATTGGTAATGCAGGTAAATAAAATCTTGAAACACTTCGTTTTTCATGCTACACCCCTGCTGGAAAATTTACAAGCTCCCCAATTCCCACCACAGCAAGCCTAGGTTTTCCCTAATCTGGCCTTACCCATTACCTCCAACTTCATTTCTCAGGATTCCCAGCGTACCTTCTGTATTCCAGAAAGGCCTAATAGCTATATTTCTCTCCCTGCCCTCCCCCGCTTTCTAAACCAAGTTTTTCCCAAATTACACCTTGGGTCATACCATTCTCACCACATTGAATGCCCTGCATTAGATGTAGCATTCTTCAGGATCCAGAGCAGCTTTTGTCCTTCTCTAAAGCCCTGCCTCCTGCAATCTAGACAGACCTCCCATCTTTCCTTATCCATTACACAGCTCACCATGAATTACTCTAGTTCATGGCATGAAACAAGGCTTCAAACCTACAGTGTAAGCCCCTAGTGATCAGGACCACGTCTGTTACTTCTCTGGGTCCCTTAGTACCTAGAAAGTACTGTGTATGTGGCAAGTGTCTGAGGGACACTTAGAGATGGATGAATAACAGGCTGAGGGGACAAGAAAAGGGCAGCCTGTATTGGGTGGCCTTACTGAGGAAAGTTTGCAGGAGAATGTGGGTTCTGAGCAAAGTTTTGAGCCAAAGGATGGTGACAGCCCAAACGCCCTCTGACATGGGGTGGGGGGATAGGGTCAGTAAACTTTTTTTCTGTAAAGTGCCAGATAGTAAATATTTTAGGCTTTGCTGGCCATATCGTCTCCATGGCAACTACTCAATCCTCCCATTGCAGCTCGGAAGCAGCATAGCCCATAGCTGAATGAATGGGCGCGTCTGTGTCCCAGCAAGATCTTATTTACAAAAGCAGGCAATGAGTAGATTTGGTCCACAGGCTATAGGTTGCCCACCCAGCTCTAAAGCAAGTTTCTAAAGCATAGGCCCCCTATGACCTGCCCGGCGGAAAGAGGAGCCCTGGCTCCAGCCCTTTCCTAGCTCCGGGTGCCCTTGTCCTGAGGCAGTCCACTCAGTTTACCCTATGCCCAGCCCCCTGCCCAACCCCTGGCTGAGTCCCTGTAACCACCACTAGCCAGGGGTCCCCTCCACGTCCACAGGATTAATGGAAACACAGCCCTCCACCGGGACATCTACCCATCAGTCAGCCTCCAGATCCAGAAGAACTTTGCCAAGAGCAAGTGGAGGGTGAGTTGTCCTCTCCCGGAGGCGGGCAGGCTGTCTAGGCCCTGGAGGCTGGGCTGGGGCAGCTGGGGTAGGGGCTTTCCTTGGGGTCTCCCAGCAGACCCTGGAGTTCCCTGAACCCTCTCTGAAATGAGAAGTGCACACGTCGGTTTCAAGAGGTTGCAGGGCAAAGGGAAAGCTTAAGCCTCACGGCCCTCTGAGGATGGAGACGGCCAGAGACTGGTCTCCTATCTCCTCAGCAAGCCTTCAACGCGGCAGCCGTGGTCCACCACATGAGGAAGCTGCACATGAACCTGCACAGCCCAGGTGTCCGCCCGGAGGTGGAGCACAGGCCACCCATCACTCAAGCCTCTGAAGCCTCAAGACCCAGCTCCCCTGAGATCACCATCACCGAGGCACCCGCCCTGGACCAGAGTGTGGCCCTCCCTGCCCTGACCCGGCTGCCCTGCCAGCATGGCCCCCTGCCCACTGCCCCTGGGGGCAGGTCCCTCAACTGCCTGATCCACGGCTCCCTCCGCATCAGCAGCAGCCTCGTGCCCATGCAGCAGGGGCCCCTGGCCGTCGGGCCCTGCGGCTGCTGTTCCAGCTGCCTGAGCGTCGGGACCAAAGGGAAGTCCTCCTACTGCTCTGAGCCCACGCTCCTCAAAAGGGCCAACAGAAAACAGTACGTATTTTCAGCCAAAGCCCAAGGCCTAGCCCTGCTCAGCCTGGGTCTGAAAGAACTCAGGCAATGGAGCTGAAAGAAACTGACCAGAGAGCCTCTCCCATTTGGGGGCAGCTCTGTAGGGTGGAAGAGCTCTGGATGCGGGAGGAGGAGGGGGTCAAGGGAAACACCTCCAGTCCTGTCCCCACCCCTCACCAGCTGTGTGGCCACTGTCATTTCAATCCATATCTCTGTTTCTAGTTTGCTCATCTGTAAAATGGGTTGATTGGATCATACCTGCTCAGCCTGCCCCCACAGAGGTACTGTCAAAGTTTAGTGAGGCAACAGGGATTATAAATGCCTGCAGAAAGCTGGGTAGGTGTGAGTGGTGGGCGTTAGATCCCTTGAGTTTCCAGGGCCTCTGTGTTTTGGGGGGACATTGGGGGCTTGGTTATCTCATTCATCTTTTCTATAAAGGCTCGTACTTTCTGAAGCTCATAAAGGGAGTGCTGAGCGGCAGCCGCGGGCACAGAGAATTATCCCGGCTCTCCTTCCTCCTCAAATACTCTATAGCCTGCTACTCCACTTCCTTTCCAGGAACTTCAAATCAGAGGTCATGGTGCCAGTTAAAGCCAGCGGCAGCTCCCACTGCCGGGTGGGGCAGACGGGAGTCTGTCTCATTATGTGATCCCTGGGGCCTGAGTCTGTGTCACTACAATCTTCAGGTGAGGGAACTAGAGGGAGGAGGGCCAGGGCCGTGGGCTCAGGGGGAAATCGCAGTCACAGAGTCTCAGTGATGGGGTCCGAGGGGTACCAGAGGCGACAGCACCCCCTCAACCCTGAACCCCCTTCTTCTGCAGGAGAGATAGCTATTCACCTCTTCTCTGCCTTTCCAAACCTGGAGTCTACGCTGCAGTGGGAAGAAGGGAGAGCCAGCCGAGCAAGGCCTGATCAGAAGCAGCAGGCAGCTGCCACCTGGGGCAGACCCTCCCAGAAGGCCCAGGAGTGAGTCTCCAAGCGTGGAGGCCTCACCGAAGCTGTGGGCGGGAGGAGCGGCATCCGAGGCTTCCAGGTCTCCCTGGCCTGCCCGCTCCGTGCCCCCAACCCTACGTGCCGTGGCTCTGCACAGTGTCCGTAGATAGCTGTCACCCAGGTCTGTGTCGTTTGTCGTGAAAAGCTTAATGGGTTGGCCAAGCTGCGTCACCATCTCCGAGCAAAGCCATATGGAGCATCTACCCAGACTCCCCGCTCAGCACACACGCTGGATCTTGCCTCTCCAGCCTCCGTCCTCACAGCCAGAACGGGCTCGTTAATGGAGTGGCCTGCGCATCTGCATGAATGACAGGCAGCTTCGTGGTCTGCTTGTGAGCTCTCCAAGCTCAAAGCCTAACTCTGGGATTAGCTCCAAACCCGGCCAGCCTACGCCCAGCACTCTTCTGATCACCTCCCTCCCTGCCCGCATCCAAAAGCAGGACCACACCCTCCAAGATGAAAAAGAAAGAAACCCGAGGCAAGGTACCCTAAGGAATTATTATCCTGGCCGGATGCCCTCTACACACACACTCAGTTAAGTAAAAATTGGAAGTTGACTGTTCGTTCAGCCAGTGATTCAAATCCAGGTTCTGCTCCCCTTTCCCTCCCTGAAATATCAGGCACATTGTTCTTCTCCCTTCCCAGTTTTCTTGTCTCCCGCTCCCTCCAGCTTCATGCTCTGTGTTGTGCTGAATAAAATGAACATATTTTTTTCTATGAGGCTTCCTTTGGTTCTTCTCTAAGTCAGAAGCAGCTCAGGGGCTTCTGGGCTTTCTGGAGTGGAAAATGCACAGAGAGCTTGAGGTCAGGTAGGACCTAGCGACGGTAGGAGTGGTCGGGGGACACACAGTGGGCCAGGCACCTGGTGACATGAGCTACACACATCAACTCATTTCCTTCTCAGAACAACTCCTTGGGGGAGGTGCCCCGGAACCCAGACAGCCCAGCCCAAGCAGCCATCCTCCTAATGCCTGTAATAGATGAACTTGGGTTTGAGGCCTAGCTCTGCCCTGCCTGCCACATCTGTGACCTTGGGGGAGTCACTTAACCTTTTGTGCCTTGGTTTCCTCACTTGGGAACAACAGTGCCACCTACATCATGAGATAATGCAGATGATGTATCTAGCATAGAGCTCAATAAATAATTACTATGATCAATAAAGACCAAGAAGTTCATGTAGATAAAATGCTAGCAGTGTCCGGGCCACAGTTAGCACACAAACGTTCGTGCCATTTCCATATCTGTCGGCACACACATTCACACACACACACACACACACACATCCATTTACAGCTTCTTTTTGAGATCTCTAGAGACACAGAGTCTGGTTTTAGTTCTGCCTCTAGGAGCTGTGTGATTTTGAACAGCTTGCTTCCCATCTCTGGATTTCTACATTTTCTTCTGTAAACGAGAAACTGTATAGTTGTTCAGAGGTGAAAACACCTCCTCTGGTCTCTCAAGGATAGAATCCATCAATTCCTGGAGCAAAGGGGCCCCATCTCCCTAAGTCTGGGTGATGAGTCGCTAGACTGAGCAGAGCGGGGGCAGCCTATTCTTCACCCACCACCAGGCCTCGGGCTTGAGCAGAGGAGCACCCAGGAACCCCAGATGGGAGACAGAAACAAATGAGAAATGTTTACTTCACAGGGAGACAGACTATTTCCCCTCTTTGAAAGTCCAGGCTCCTTTCTATAGATTTTTCTTGGGCTTTTCACTTGTACATCATTTTTAGTTATGTTTCTGTGTTGGTCCAGGATTCAGCCTCAAAGGAGAATGAAGGGCAAGGACACTGCCCAGCCAAGCGCCCTCCACTTGAGAGCTCCTGGTTACAATGATGTGGCCCGCCTCCACCATCTCTGTCCCTCAAGGGTAGTTGTCCCACCAGCCCAGGCTCAGCTGCAGCCCAGAGTAATCCTAACAACTGCACACCAGGGTGGTCCAGGCTGTGCTTTAGGCTGCATAAAATTTTCCTGGAGCTGGAAAGTATTCCAAGCCAGTCTGGCCCCCAGAAGCAAAGAGGGCAGACGAGCAGGGCCACAGGCTGGACGCTGGCGCATCACTTGCAGGTGGCGTAGTAGAGCACGCGCCCATTGATATGGTTGCGGATCTGCTCCACGTGCTTCTCCAGCCCCGTCAGGTCCGCCGAGCGAAGCATGATGGCCTGGCTCCCCCGAAGCAGCTCCGACTCCATGTCTGAGGGCAGATGGAACAGCAGGGGGAGGAAGAGGAGCTGGGGAGAAGACTCCCAACCTGAAGACTCCCAACCCTTCCTTCTCCTCCCACCCACCTGGGCGCAGCGTCTGCGGGAGAAATCACCTCCACCTTGAGGGAGTCTGGCCCCTGGAGGCAGCTCTCTCCAGCCTCAGGCCTCTCCAGCCCCCATCCCACTCTTAGAGAAACATGGCAGGGGCCAGACCCAGGAAGGCCTTACCCCAAGGATCCTCTGCCCCTACTCTTCTCCTCTGCTCTAGGCAGAGTTGTCCCAGGCTGATGAGGGAGGCCACGGGCACCAAGATTAGAAACCCACTATGTTGGACCCAGACAGCTGTCATCCCACCAATGATTCCTCAGGTGGGCACAAGGGCAAAAGAGCTGGGTGGCCAGAATTCCTCCCCATTGTCTCTCCCCAAAAATGCCACTCCAGATAAATCTATTCCTCCCCCTCCGGTCCATTCCGCATACCGCCACCAGATTATGTGTGGAGGATGTGAAGGACTCCAAAGTGATCTAATCTAGCCTGTCCCCCCTGTCATCCTAAGCAGGAGCCCCCTGTACCACATTCATGAGAGCTGGTACCCAGCCTCAGCCTGAACTTTCCAGGAATAGGGCCAGGGGGCACTGTCTCACAAGGCTCCAACTTTAGGCAGCTCTGCTTGCTAAAAAGTCTTCTCATTAAGCCAGAATCTGAGCACATCTTGCTGCCACCCAATTGTCCCAGGTCTGTCTCCTGGGGTGTAGGAATCTATTCTTTCTGTTTCCTACATGGCAGTCCTTCACATGTGTGAGGCCCCATCTTCCCAAGATGAAACCGCCCTAGTTCCTTCATCCACTCTTCATCTGATATAATCACCAGGCCGTCCCTACATCCCAACCCTGGCCACCCTCCCTCTCAAGTGTGTGGGTTCATCAATATCCTTTTTGAAGATGTAGTAGCCTCCATTGAACTCGATCTCACCTGGGAGATCAGCAGAGTGTAACAGGGTTATTAACACTGCCATTCAGCCAGTGGGTACCCACATGGACCTATGGGTTAATAAAATACTGAAATTTTTACAATTGCTGTTCTGTTCCCCAACCCCCATCCCCAGAGGCTCCTTCAGCATGCTCCTCCCCATAACCCTGCAATTAAAGGTAAATTCCTGCAAGCAGGTAAATGCTTGCTCCAATGCTACAACCTGAGCCTTTCTGGGTGGTAGGTGCAGGACACACCAGTTACTAAATATTTTTAATATCATCCTTGAGCAATTACTGCCCTTGTCTTGGCTGCTTTGCATTTATTAGCTCTTTTGGCAGGAGCAAGGCACTTCTGACTTATATCAAGCTTACAGTTATTCAAAACTCTTGGGTCTTTTTCGGGTGAGTAGCAACTCATACGTGTTTATCACTAACTGGTTATAAAGTGTTTAGCTACATTATCCACTGAGAAGCCAGACGTCACCTGAGCTACACTTGTGAGTTGAGGTCCAAACAAGGCCAGAGTGAGAGAGAATTTTTCTCCTTACTTAATTTTATCCTGTTAGTTTCAGCCCATCCTTTCAGACTTCTGAGACGGCCTTAGAATGCTAGTTCTGTTATCTAGTGTATTAACTACCTGTCATCCTCAGATTTGATTAGCAAATTCTTAAACTTCATACAAGACACTGATGGACAGGGCCAGGGCGTGCACTGACCCAGCCCTGGGCTCCTCTATCTAGGTCAGCTCTTCTCGCCTCCCCCTTCAGTTGTGGCTGGCCACAGCCACTGTCAACTTGCCAGCCCACCTTTCTCCATAGTGTCCATCTAGCTAGCCAAACAGATTTTTGTCAAAAGCTTTCTCTAAAATTCAGAGACTCTGGTTTTGTCATTCACAGGGCAGTGACCCCATCATCACATCTCAGAGACTAAGCCTGGAAATCTCTGTTCTCCTTTCCGAGGAACCTCAGAACCCTTTTGAAAGCTTCTTTCATTATGGTTTGCCATATTCAAAACCCTTGGATGGTTTCCTACTGCCTCCAGGGCTGAGTCTACCCACCTCCTCCTGGCATCAGGGCCGGCCACGTGGACCAGCCACACTGGCTCCATGCTACTTCTCTCCCACCTGTTCTCTCCTCATCAACCCTCCTCTCCAGTTGGGTGGTCCCGCCTCCATCCTCAGAACATGTCTTGATGTCTCTCCTCCTCCGCACAGCCTCTTCCAGGCTTATACATCCTCCCAGGCCCACCTCAAATCTTATCTTTTTTGAACATTACCTTCTCTGAACATTTCTCTCTGACGTTATTTATCCTCTGAGCCCCTAGAGCTCCTATCATTCGGGCTTTTATCACAGTCCTCCTTGTGCTATTAAATACAGTTTCATGAAGCTGGTGGCCAGTAGGAAAAATGGATTGCGAGCCTCTTGAGGGCAGGCCTAGTCTTTGTGAACATGTCCACACGCCTCAAAGCCACATCATATGCCTTGTACTTAGTAGGTGCTCAGGAAATCCCAATTGATCTCACTGCCTTAGCACTGCTAGCTCCAAACTTTAGGCCTCAGAAACCCTGGGTTGGGAGCAGCCTTCAGGGATGCCCTGAAGTCCAAGCCCCTGGACCACTCCCTCACCTTTCATCCTGTCCATCATCTCCATGGTTTCCCCAAACAGTTCCTCCGCCTCTGTCTTGATGCTCAGGATCCGGCTGCCCTGCTCTCCCAGCATGGGGCTCCGACCCAGCCGGTCCTTCAACTCGGCATATTTTTGCTTTATTCTCTCAAATCCCTGAAAAAGGAAGAACAGTCTCCACATCATCATCATCCAAAGTCCTGAAGACCTTTGGCTAAAGGACTTGATGTAACCCAAATCAGCACACAGAGATGAGGTGCCTCCTAATATCCCCAATGGGTTGATTCTGCCTATAAAAGCCCCTGGGCCACAAGCCATACCTTAACTTCTGTATTTCCCTCCCTTCATCTGCAGTGCCAGCACAGGGCCAGGTACACAGCTGTCACTTAATAGTATGCTTGGCAGCTTGGCCACTGTACCGGGACCACCAGTACCCTGGAGACACTGAAACTGGCTCTTCAACCTTCTCTCTGATCTAATTCTGACAGTGATGGGCTCAGGTTGGGCTAAGTCAAGAGTTTCTGTCTGGGCTGGATAACCATGACAGGGGACAAGCTCTGGATCAGGTGTCAAGAGACCTCCTTTGTAGATGAGCTTTAGGTCTGGACAGAGTCACCACTTCATCTGTGAAAGGAGAGGGATTGGACTGGCTCTTTCCAGCATCCCTGAACCAGCTCCACCAAAGGCAGCCAGAGGGAGAATTCAGATGCCTGGCCAGGTGTGCCTTAATCCTGAAGCCCCCACTGGATATTTCAGAATAACTGTTACTCGAAGTGCTTTGCAGCCCATGGTCTTATAAAGTGTACAGAGTCCTCTCCTGCTCCCGCTGGCCATGCTTGCTTGGGCTGACTCTGCCCTCGAGGTACCTCCTGGGCACTCAGTGCCTGCTCACTGGCTTCCTCTGCCAACTGCTGGGCCTGGGCTGCCTGCGCCCGCTGCTGCCTGGTCCGGCGGCTGAGCTCCTCCATCCGTGCTCGGAAGCCACCCAGCTGCTCCATCATGCCGGTCACCAGTCTTTCCGCTGGCCCCAGCACCTGCTGAACCTTTGTGGAAAAAGAGACCCGGAGTTTGGGGTGGGTCTCATAGGCAGTGACCTTCATTCTTCTCTCCTCCAACTCATCAGGCCGCAAAAACTCTCTACAACCAGGACATCACTATCACCACCATCCCAATCCTCTATCTGCCCCCTGGCATCCAGGCCTCTCCCCCTTCTCCAGCTCAGCTGACCACCTCCCCGCCCACTCCTGCAGCAGCTCAGAGCCCACCTTGGCTTCCGCACCGGACACGAGAGCAGAAAACCAAAGGCTCGAAGCCAGGCCCAAGGCTCATAGGCTCCCTTCTTTAGGGCCCCAGATCAGTTTCCACCCAGGTCACTTCCTGGCATCCTCTATGCCTTGTGCCTGAGTCTGAATGTTCATTCCCACAAGTGGGGGAAGGAAGCCGTAATGCCTACCTCAGCAACCCTGTCTTGGATAAGCTGAAGGGAGCGGCGGGTGCCTTGCATGGTGTCCCGGGCCTCCTGCAGTGCCAGCGTGCCCTGTCGCAGGTTCCCCAGCACGTCCTCCACCTGGCCCTCCACTGTGTGGGCTCGGCTCCTGGGGCCAGGGGAATGGAAGGGGGGGGTGGAATGGGTGCGCAGTGAATGAAGAGATGTGGGTCCAACTCACTCCCCAGGCCAGAGAATATCCTTTCCAGCCAAGATAAGAAGCCGAGTATTAACTCAGTAGCTTTTCCATCCCAGGACCCCACCAAGCAGGTTGCCTGAGGCAGCCTTTGGGGACGGTTTCCAATAAGGAAGACGGGGCCGTGCCGAGTAAAGTTTAAGCTGGATGCTGTGTATCACTTCACCATCCCCCCGCCACAGTAAGCGCCTCCTCCTGTCTCCCAGCCCTCCGCACCCCTCTGACTTGCAGACGTTCCTTTCTTGCTTCCAGCAACAGAGTTGGGGGGCAAAACCACAGCCCGATCCTGGGAGAAGTTCAGGGCCCAGGGCCACACCTGGCCTGCTCAGCCTCAGCCTGGAGCCTGCGAGCCCGAGCAATGTCCTGCTTGGTCTGAGAAAGCACCAGCTCCACGTTGGGGAGCCTGGCTGCGATGGCCTGGATCTCATTCATCTTCTGCAGGACGGTGGCAGAGTCTGTGGGCAGCCACAGGGCCAGCACGGCCTCACTGACCTCCTGGATGGTGGCTGTGTCGGTGTCGGGGTCTGGAAGACAAACCATCCATCGGAATGGGGGAGCTCAGCCACCTCCCCGAAGATCAGAGGCCTCTCCAGGCTGAGCAGCCCCCGTGGGCAGCACCTCCATGCCACCTCTGCCCAGGCTGCCCAAGGAGCTGCCGCTCCCTCCCAGGCACACTCAGGCGCCCTGCTCTGAGAATTTCCGGGCTCGCTGCCGCGGGAGGATGGCTGCCCGCACAGCTGTGGCAACTAAGTGGCACCACAGGAAGCTGCAGGCTGGGGAGGAGGAGGTGGTACCAGGCAGCTGGTACTGAACAATGCCTGGAGCACAGATATAATCAGCCCTAAAGTGGGGAGACCAGCCAGGAACTGCAACTGCTTCCTTGGCAATAAGACCCCTTCCACGTGCCCCTCCTCTGGGGCAGAGTGCTCGCTTTTGCAAAGGCAGATCAAGATTACCTGGGCTTTGCTCACGTGTCACCTTCTGAGAGAGGCCAGCCCAGGCCATCCAATCTAGGATCGCAACCTCCACCCTCTGCCAACACTCCTTATCCTCCTTCTCAGCTTTATCTTTCTCCCTAACATTTATCACCACCCACGTGCTGAACACTTAACTCATTTATTGGGTTTTCTGTCATATCCTCACTAGGATGTAAACAACGTGAGGACAGGGACTGGCTTTCATCCACAGCTATAGCCCAGCCCTTAGCACAGTGCGTGGCACTTGGAGGCACTCTGCTTGTACATTGAATGAATGATTGAGGGGCTCCAGTCTCAGGCCTCCTCTTTATTATTCAAGCAAACTGGGACAAGTCAACTGGCTTCGTTGAGCTCAGTTTCCTGATCTGTGAAATGGGAATCACGATGCCCAAACTCAAGGGATGATATGACACAATCAATTTAGCAGGAATTTCACAATCCAACTCTGGGTCAGAGAGTAAGGTCAGAAGTACAGAGATGGCATCTCCTCCCCATGGTCACTTTTGCAGATTCCACTGGTACTGACATGGTAGGGAAGGGGACACTCGCCCACCCAGATAGTTTGCCCTGGGACTTAACTCCTCTGGGGCCCACCCAGCCTTACTCTGCAATCAAAGATTTCCTCACCAGCTGGCTACACAGGTCCTAGACCCAGTCCCCTCCCCATGCCAGGTGGAAGGACATTCCTGGAAGGTGGAAACCATGCCTCTTTATTGCTATGTCCTTTGGGGGCCAGAGCAGCACACCGCAGGAGCGCAAGGCATAATTGCGGCTGAGTTGAATGAAGTGGGCTTTTCCCTAATTACAAGCTTTCACAAGGACCTCCCCATAGAGACCACCAACCTCTCACCTAACCCAGAGTCCTACTCTCAACACGGCTTGTATGTGCCTTCCCTAGAAAGCCTCTTACGGCAAGCACACCCTCACCTAGCGCCTGCCCTTCCTTTGTTCTGCTTCACTTCAGCTGCACCCGTGGGCTTGGTCTGAGTTACACTCAGTGGTGGGCTCAGCAAACATTCACTGTTCTGAGCAGCAGGATGTGGGGAGCTGAGACTGCAAGTCAGATTGGACTTGGTCCTTGCCCTCATGGAGCTTGAAATCTAGTGCGACAAGGAAGCACAACCCTGAGTGACGGGGGTAAGCTCAGGGTGCTAGGACGGCTGTTACAGGGGCACCTAACCCAGTCTGACAGGTCCAGGAAAGCTTCCTGGAGAATGAGATACCCAGGGGATCCTTAGAGGGTGTGTAGGAATTAGCCAGGTCGGGAGGGGTGGGGCAGGGCAGGGGAGACAATGCAGGGAGAGGACAAACATTAGCGAAGGCAAAGAAGCAAGATGGGTGGTGGGGTGCTGGGAGGTGGTCCATCTCATAACGCAATAATCTAGAGTGTGGACTCCGGAGTGAGGTGAACCCTACCCGTACTTCCTCCAAGCTGGATGCTTTTAGGCAGGTTTCTTAACCTCCCTGTATCTGGAGTCCTCACAGGCAAAGTGGTAGGCAGTCGGGATTAAATAATGTGAAGCACTTAGAACAGTGCCTGGCACTTAGTAAGAACTCAGTAAACCTGACCTATTATTTTTGTCACTTCCCTTGATGACCTGAGAAAGATGGTGTCTCCTCCCTCCTCCACTGGGCTTCCACTCTCCCGCCCTCTCTGTGACCCTGCGTGCCCACAGCAGCTGGTACCCATGCCTCCTGCAGCAGGATTCCGGACATCAGAATCCACAGCCATGGAGACTGTAAGAATTGTCCCAGGTCCCTCCCAGGGGCCAGGTCTCTCTCAGGCCCTGCTCCTTCTCTCTGCCCCTCATCCTGTCCAAGGACTCAACCTGAGACACAAGCATAACTGAGGGGACAGCAGGGACCCCGCAGCCCGTCCACTCCCTGCCCATTCATTGGAGCCCGGACTGCACCACAAGGACAGGCTTCCTATCCCACCAACCCCTGGCTGGGATTGATGCAGGATGGGGGGCCACCTAGCCTGCCTTAGTCGGCTTCCCTCAGGGAAAGTCTTCCTTATTTGTGAGTCCCATCACCAAACTCTGGCCTGTCTCTGCTTCTCTCCAACCTGCCACCGGCACCCAGGAGGGGGCTCTGGCCTCTTGAAGCAAAGGCACCGCAATAGTAGAAGGAAGAACGGCTGTCATTACACCAGGCCCTCAGCTCATGTTAACTGGGCTCCCAGCCAAGCAAATTCCCTGGCAGGGACCAGAAATTTAATAATATCAGTTCATATTCCTGAGGCATCTTTAATTTTTCAAAACACATTTTACATCAGTTGCTTGACGTCCGGAATAAACTTGTAAAATACTATCATCCCCGTTGGCAGAAGCGAAAGATGAGGCAAAGAGGAAAACAACTTGCCCAAAGTCCCACAGATTTCCTGAGTCCTGTCCAGGGACCTTCCCACTCCCCAGGTGGCAAGGGAGGAGATCGGGTTCATTTATTCATTCAATCAACAGTGGGTGCTTTTCTGGGCCTGGACTTATGCTAAGTGCCAGGGACACAGTGAATAAGACAGACAGCCATCCCTGCCCTCTTGGAGTTTAGAGTCCAGTGGGGAGACAAACATTACACTTGTAGACAGGTGAGCTCAACAACCACAGGCTCGGAGTAGAGTGAAGGTCAGACTCCAGAGGGGAATACGGGGGAGGGGGATGACCAGATGGAGTGGTCAGAAAAGGCCCCTCGAGGGAGATATTTAAACTCAGACCTGGAGGGCAAGAATCAGCGGCCTTAGAGAGAGCATCCCAGGCAGAGGAACAAACAGCAAGAGCCTCCGAGGCTGGCAAGAGCCTGGCCTGTTCAAAGACAGTTTGTGAGCAAAGTGGAGAGGATACAGGCCATACCCAGGAGGTAACAGAGGCCATGGTAAGGAGCTGAGAGTTTATCCCAAGAACCAGGGAAAGCCAGTGAAGGATTTTAGGCATGAGCAGGATGTGACCCCGCTTACACATTTTTCAAAGATGTTTCAGACTGTTCTGCTGAGAATGGGCTATGAGGGAGCAGGAAGGAGGTGGGGGGTCACCTACAGGCCGTGCAGCCATCCAGGTGAGTGACGGGGGCTGGTCCAGGGGCATGGAGACCAGGGAAGGAAGTAGCTGACTGATGAATGGGATGAGGGACAGGGAATGGGGCACTGAGGACAGGCAGAAGTCAAAACATCAGCCCAGGGAAAGGTGAAGGCCAGCTCACCTGAGAGGAAGTCCCGGACCTGCTGGATGAGGAGCCGCGTGCGTGTGACGTCCTCCTCCATCTGGGAGCGGCTGGTGCTCACCTGCATCTCCAGGCGCTGAGCATCCGACTGCACCTGCGAGGTGGCTTCCTCGGCTGCCCTGATCTGCTGACACACACTATGGGTCAGCAGTGGTTAAAGCCCCAGGAGGGCCTCTCAGCAGCCCCCGAGGGTTCTGTAGGCACCTGCTACCCAAGATCTACCTAGGAAACTCTTGTAACTAGCTCGGTTTGGCCCCGGAAGAAATGATGTAGAAACACTGGCCTCGAACTCCATCTCTCACGTGCTGTAGGGCCACGGGAAAGTCACCTGACATCTCTGGGCTTTCGACTCCTGGCTTCAAAATGGGAGCTCTGCCTTGCTCAGGGGCTCTGTCCCCCCTGCCTCCTCCTACATGGGCCCACTCCACCTCAGCCACACCTACCATCTGCCTGGTCTGCTGGAGCTGGGCGTTGAGGCCCCGCAGCTGCTCGGCCACCTGCCCTGCCGTCCGGAAGGCCCCACCTGCCCTGGGGAGAGCACCACTGCAGTGGGAGCCACAGGCCGTGCCGTTGTCTCGGGGACACAGCTCCCCAGGGCATGCTCCCGGGGTGCAAGCCATCTCCCTGGAGCCCCCACAGAGCTGTGGAGAGATGGGGGCATCAGAGGGGGTCCCCAAGCCTCCTCAGTGATCACTCCCCTCCCACACCTGGGAAACAAGCAGCCAGACATCTCCACGGCAACTTGGGCACCAGAAACTTGTTTCCTTGGTAACTGCTGAACACACTATGTGGGGTCAAGGGTCGGGATGGGCGGGGGTGTGGGAGGTCCACGTGGCCCCAGGAGGGAATGTGGAGCAACAGTTGGTGAGTGACAAGCTGGGGCAGGGGGCCTCTGGAAGCGGGGCTCCATGACAGGAGTCACCTTGTTGACGGTGGGGGTCAGATCAGGCAAGGAAGCCATCTCCAGCCTCAGGGCCGCGAGCTGGGGGCCACCGGCTCCTCCTCCTCCTCCCAGCTTCTGCTCCAGCCTCTCCGCCTCTCTCCGGCTGTCCCTGAGCTGGAACAGCCAGCGGGAGCTGTCCGCGACCTGCTGAGCAGCCTGGGACGACCGCTGGTGGGCCGCGGTCAGCATCCGGAAGACTCCTGTGGGAAGAAGAGAGGGCACCAAGCTGGCCCTGGACCCGGAGGCCTGGAGACGGAGATGAAGCCTGGCCCGGCGTGGCGTCTGTGAACCCCTCCTCACCTGAAGGGTCGGCACTGCTTATTTTTTCAAACCGCTCCCTCTTGCTCTGATACATAACGAGGAGGCGATTGAAGCTTCTGTCCAGATTCTCCAGGTCTCCCGGGAGGGACAAGGTCTCCTCCTCGAGGGGCAGATCCACCTGCAGGCCCTGGAGAGTCTGCCTGAAGTGGGAGAGAAGCTTCCACTAAAATACAGCAGGGGGGCTTCCACCCCAGAGCCAGCCATCCCCTCGGAGAAATCACTACCGAGTCAGGAAAAAGAGAGGCCGTCAGCAAAAGCCACAGAAGGGAGCCTCCACAGGCTGGAGAGGATCCTGCCGGGCAAAAGCTAGCACAACCTCCCTCCACCCCTATGCAGGCAGATCCATAAACATCTCTCCCTCCTTGGCGTGTGTGACCCTAACAGTCCCAGCTTTCCTCCACCTCCCCACGTCGGCTTCCACGAGGAGGATCCCCTGAGCCCCTCCTCCTCCTCCGCTGCCTACGGGCTGACATCAGCCACCACCTGTACCCCAGGCTCCCGAGCCTCTCTTCTGCAGCCCACACTTCCCCACGGAGCTCCCGTAGCTGCTGCCCACTGGTGGTCTCCACCTGAAGAGGGTCACCTGCCCTGACCCACCGCGGCTGAGCTTTCAGACATTCCTCCCTCCCAGGCCCTTTGCAGCTCCACCCACCACCATTTCCTCCACCAGCCTCCCATTCTCCGTGGCCGGGCTTTGCTCAGCACGGACCGTCCTTCCGCAAAGCCCCTCCAGGCCTGCACACCCAGCCCACCAACTGCCTGCGGACTCCCTACGCAGTTCTGAGACCGAGGTCAATGGCACACCTAGGTGGCTCAGGCCCTCACAGTCAGCAAGTGCTCAGGGAAACAAACTCCTACAAACTTCAGAACGAAACCTCACTGAGAAGGCACCTCTGCTAGTAGGAGGGGACTGTGGGTGGGACTGCTCCCGTTCCAAAGGCAAACGCAAGTTATTTTTAGAGCCCTGCCTCTCGGATGCCCTCCACAAGGTTGACTAATGCAGAGCTGACTCTCCCACGGGCGGCACCGGGCACTTGAGAGAACTCAGGACTTGGGCTCGTGCCTGTGCTCCCGGTCCCCCGCTCTGCCCCTCGGTGGCCACGTGACTCCATCACGCCACCTATCTGCGCCTGTTTCCCCATCTGCAAGACGCAAGGAATAACCCCGCCAACCTCCCAGGGCTGTTGTGACAGTGAAAAGAGAGGGGCCTGTGAGAAGCCTTGGTAGACGGTAAAGGGCTGTAACCGATGTAAGGAAGGACCAGTGCGCCCCCATGTGGACGCACGTGGAGTTGTTTTTCTGCCACGTGGCTCGGCAGGGAGGGGGAATGACCTGATGGAGACGATGGCATTGGCCACCTGGGCCACCTCCTGCTCCGTGACCGAGGCGCCGCCGAGGATGGCTTGGATCTGCTCCAGCTTGTTCTTTGTGTCCAGCATCCGGGATGCCAGGCCGCGGTCCTCCAGGCCCGGCCCGGGCCACAGGCTGGTGGTGGCATTGCGGAGGCTGCTGAGGCGGAGGGCCCGCTCCCGGAGGCCAGCGTCGTAGGTCTGGAAGCAGGGGTGGCAGGCCACACACACCGGGTAGCGGTCACAGTAGGCTCGCTGGCACTGGTCGCAGCGTGGCCCGGTCGAGCCAGGGCGGCAGAGACAGCGGCCCGAGGCCTTGTCGCAGCCTGGTCCCTCCGTTCCCCGGAAGTCACAGTCACAGGCTAAGGCGGGAGAAATGATGGTCAGAGGCAGGGGGGGCAGGAAGATCAGGTGTTTGGTGGGGAAAGCCCAAAGAAGAGGTCTGACCTCAGGGTATTTCACACTTAGAATAAGACTGTCAAGGCCAGAATGAAATCATGGTAATGACAGCAAGCCCTTACGTAGCACCTCCAACGTGCCAGGCACTGTTCTGAGCCTCTCACTCACCAGGCACACGCCTACGCTTCTGACCCTCACCACACACTCTGTGGCAGAGTTAACACGCTTGTTTTCCCATCCTCACAGATGAAGCCTCTGAGGCAATGTGCCCCTTCCCCAGATGAGGAAACTGAGGCCTGAAGAGGTGAGCAACTCGTCCCGAGGTCACAGAGCTGAGAACAGACTCAGGTCTGCGTGCCCTTGTCACTACTCGTCAAACTGACCCCCCTCAGGACTCACTTTCTCCATCTATGAAGAGGGAGATGAGGACGTTTCCTGCAGATGGCTTCTGGGAAATGGTTTCTCAGGGAAGTGGGAAGCAAAGCAGCCCTCCTGTCATGCGCACATGGGGACACGGGGACGGCCTGGTGTCAGCCCTGGGCAGCGGTGGGGAGCGAGCGCTCCTATGGGTTGCCAGGGGCCCCCCCAACCCCGTGCACCAGTACGGGATGCCCTCCCACACCACAGACCCACGTGTCCCCACCACGAGCCCACCCGAGCACACAACCCCCCCATGCCCTCCGCGTCCCCACTCAGTGAGCACACCTCGGCATCCCATAGCTGCATCTCCGTAGGTTCTGTCAGGACACTGGCGGACGGCTGCAGTGCTGCAGGTCAGGCCACCAAACCCTTCCTGACAGGGGCACTGCCCTGTGAACTGTGCGGGGAGAGACCGGTCAGGGAGCCGAACTCCCTAGTGCACCCCAAAGCAAGGGCTCCCACGAGGACACAAGCTCTGAGGTCAAAGCCCGGGACGGCCCTGCAGAAGGTGTGCGAATGTGGCATTGCCAAAGGCTGAGAGCCACGGACGGAGGGACATTTGGCAGCCTCCCCAGGGGAAGGCGGACAGAAGCAGCCCAGTCTGACTTTAGAAAGACCCAGAAGGGCAGTGCGGAGGGGAGACAGAGGCCGGTGGGCGGGAGCCCTCCCTTGCTGAGGGGCCCATGGGCCACCCCGCCATGTACCTGGTGGCACTGGGGGCTGAGGGAGTTGTGCAGGTCGCAGGCACATGGCTCGCAGCCCCGGCCACTGGCCAGCTTCCAGTGGTAGCGAGCGCACTGGTCACATTTGGGGCCCACCACGTGGGGCAGACACAGGCAGCGTCCACTCTCCTCATCACACGGCATGTCCCGCCGGGTACCCAGGACGCTGCAGTCACAGCCTGCAAGGGAGGGAGGGCTGCTGAGCCTGGGGGCCGGGCCACCCAAATCTTACCCCCAGAGGATGTGCGTCAGGGAGGGGCACAGCCTGGGAAAAGAACGAGGCGGGGCCGTTCCCTCCAGATAACCTGGCTGACTCATAAGGCCACCACACTTTCCCACCAGTGCCCGCACCTGGCTGCTGGGCCACCTGCCTGCCCTCCTTCGGGAGGGCTCTGTCCCAGCCTCCACCTCAGGCCTGTGCTGTCACCTGCTGGAAGCCAGTGGCAAAGCAGCCGGCACGCAGCTCAGTGAGCAGGACCAGTCACAGACCTGGTGGCCCCAGGCCGCCTGCCCCACGCCACGGCAGGCTGGGCCCCCTACTCACGGTGGCAGCCCTGCGGGTTGGCATAGGTGAGTCCTGTAAATCCCGGCTTGCACAGGTCACAGCGTTCCCCCTGCACTTGCTCCTTGCACACACACTGCCCGGTCACTGGGTCACAGGGCGCTCCTGGCACTGCCCCATCTGGATCACACTCGCAGGCTGAGAGACAAAGGCAGCCACGGCAGGAGGGACAAAGAAGAAAAGCAGAGAGCACATTCTAGAAGCCAGGCTTCCTGGTTCAAATCCTTGTTCCACCACTTCCTGGCTTACAACCTTACCACCTTAGTTGAGTTATTTAATCCCTCTGTGCCTCAGCTTTCTCATCTATAAAATGGGGGTAATTATACAACACTCATAGGCTTCTTACGAGGAATCAATGAGTAAGTGTAAAGCAGGTGGAACAGTGCTTGGCACATGTTAAGTACTATAAAAGTTTTGGTTGGCATTATTGACTGAACAGCTACCCTGTGGCCAGCACGGAGCTGGGCACTCTTGCCTCTCACCTTATGTAATCCTCACGATAACCCTGAGAGGTGAGGATGCTTATCCCTATTGCACAGATGAGGAAACTGAGGCTCAGAGGTGTTCAAAGAACATACGCAAGGTCACACAGCAAGCGAGTGCTGGAAACAGAAGTCAAACTCAAGACTTTCTCACTCTTTCCATAAATAGATAATATCAACAGGAAGTGAACCAACTTTCTCCCACCCCAAAACCCAAGCCCCTTTCATGGCTTTCAAAATGAAGACTCTTCCTTCACCTAGAAAGTCTTACCTCCTGGGTCACTCCTGGGTGACTTACATGTTCATTTAATAAACATTCCTGGAGCATCAATTATTTGTCTGTGGTTTTGCTAGGGCCCAAGGATACAAGAATAACCCCTGCCATGGAGGGGTCCTGAATGTTGGAGGAAGCACAAAAATAAAGAGCAAACCACACTGACTTGCTTAGAAGGGCACAGCTAAGTTGAAAACAATTGCCCACAAGTCCTGACACACAACCAAGTCTTCACGCTTCCTGTGTGTCCTTAGGGACATGTGCTCTGTTGAGCCCAGAACAGATGGGGATTAACAGACAGATGATGGCTTGGCTCCCTGGAGCCCCTACTCACGGAGGCAGGTCTCCTGAATGGGAGCACCAGGACGCCGGTTCCGGAAATAGTGCAGCTGACACCGCTCACAGTTCTTGCCCTCAGTGTGGTGCTGGCAGTTGTCACACACACCTCCATGTGCCCCCTGGCTGGCGGCAAACACGGCTGGGTCGAAGTGACATGTCTCTGAGTGTCCGTTGCAGTCACACCCTGAAAAAGGAGATTACTAGGGCTGACATTTGACCAGCATCGTTGCCATGTACAAAGCACGTTCCACACTAACTCACTGGCATCCCCAGCAACTCTGCAAGATGCTCAGGTCTGGGAAACAGGGAAACTGAGGCCCAGGGAGGCTTTTGTAATTTATTTCAGGTTATATAGCCAGTAAGAAAGGAAAATAGAGAACTCAGGCCTCTTGACTCCCAGCGTGGGGACTAACCCAAGAATAATACCCATGTTGAGCCAAAGAGAGAGCCCTTTGAATGGTCCCATGCCAACCCTCCCCCACTGCCACCTGCTGGGTCTCCTGCTGGGTCACTGCCCTTCTCTGGGCTGGGATCTTTGTTGCCCTCATTTATGCAGGGAAGGGCCCTGCCTCCAGGAATCTAATTCCATGGATTTCTACTCTGGATGCACATCTGAAGTAGAAAGAATGACAACAGGGAACCACGTATGTCCTACACTGGATAGGCCAGAAGTAGGAGGACCTGTGGTTAGCACAAAAGGCACGTGGCATCAGAAGCATGGACCAAATCGTGGTCCCTCCAGGCCTGGCTGAGGAGAAGGGCCAGGAGCTGTGGGAAGATGCGACTCAAATACTTTCTCAAATACCCTCTCCTTCCCCAAAGAGCAAGGAGAGCTTAAATTACAGAATGCAATTAGGTTTAGATTTAAATAATAAAGACTAGATTCTCCTTGTGTCCCTGATGGGCCAGCACCCCACCCAGCTGCTGCAGGGGAGGTGGGTGATCCCAGGCTCATACTTTGGCATTCATGGGGGTCCTGGTCATCTGCGGGTTTCCAGGGCCTGTTGTTGTAGAAGGGTGCACAGCGTTCACAGTTGGAGCCGGCGGTGTTGTGCTGGCAGACGCAGACCTCATGGACCTAGGAGAAGGGTCATAGGACACCATGAATAATTATCACAGGAGCGTCCCAGAGATGGACTTGCCCTCTCCGCTCTGTCCCCAGGGTCCAGCTCAGACCCCAGCTCCTCCAGCCTTCACTCAGCTCCTATGACACTCCCAGATGCCGGCTTGTGTGGTGTGTGGGTGTGTGTGTGTGTGTGCATGCACACACCTGCACTGCTCCTCCAGTTAGGTTCTTAAAAGCTCAGCCCTTGCATTTGGCCATCCCCATGCTGCCCAGTCCAAAGCACCACCTGTAAAGTGCTTAGACAGCCTTGTTGGTAAACTGTGGTTCTAGAAGCTTGTGGGCCCTCTGGAGATTTATATTCCAACAATCTATGACTGCAGTTGTTTGGCTAATGAGACTGCAATGATGAATTGTTACTAGACTCATTAAGGTATAAAAATAGAATAGCAATTGTGTGCTAACTGTTTTCCATATTAAGCTCACCACCCTCAGGCTGGCATCTAGGACTTGTTGTGTTTGCTCCATCCTCATCCCCTACTCACTCCTAACAGCAGGGCTGAGCTGAACTAGTGGCTCCCAGGACAAGCCCTACTTTTCCCCACCTTTTGGCCTGTACTGATGTTTTTCTTCCTGACTAGAAGTCCCCTCACTCTCTATTCACCAGCAAAATCCTGCCAGCTAGACTGGCATGTCCTTCACCAGGCTTGCCTTGTCCCTCTAATTCCATGGATTTCAACTCTGCACGCACTTCAGAATTATCTGGGGAGCTTTTAAAAAAATACCAATGCCCAGGCCCAATTCAATCCAATCTCAGGGACGAGGCCCAGGCATCGGTACTTTAGAAAGTGGTGATTCCATTGTGCAGCCAGATTTGAGAACCACCGGGGCTGGGCAGGCCGTTGCCCTCCTCTACATCCTCATATTCCAGCAATCCTGCTCAGCCTGTGTTCTGGTCTTTTGTTTATGGACCCTAATGGATGACACATCTCTGGCACTGGTCTCCCTCTGCCTTCCTCTGTAGCCTGGGGCAAGCGCTGGCCCAGAAGTGGAAAGGATAAAGCTGCCCAATGCTCATGTCACCTGTATTTCCCTCAAGGGTCACTTTACATGATTTCATCGTGCGCCTCTATCACTGGGGCAAATATCATGGTCCCATCTGTTAATAGAAGAACCGAAACCCCAGAGAAGTGAAATGACAACTCCCTCTGCTTCTTGGTCCTAGGCTCTCTCTCCTCTACTAATGGTTCTCAAGCTTGGTTTCACAGCGAAATCCCCTGGGTTTCTTGTTAAGCTGGAGTTTCTCTCTTCCATGCCTGACGCATCCGACTCAACTGCTCTGGGGTGGACTTAGCATCTGTGTTAGACTCTGTTCTCTCACCTTGCCCCATATCTCACCTCTACATGGGACTTTACAGTCCCCAAACCAGTGACTCTATGGCAGGATGTTAGAATCACCCGGGGCTTTAAATAACAATAATAAAATCGGAGTGTATGAAGGTGTGGGTCTGGGCAATGTTTTTTAGCTCCCCAGGAAATTACAATGTGTAGCCAGTGCTGAAAATCAATGCCTTAAGCTCCCCCACCAACACCCATGCTTATACTTCTACTTATATGTATGCTTATACTTACATATACTTCTATGTTACTGAATAAAAATCATCTCAAACCATAAAGCAGGTCCAAAGAAGTGCTGCAAAATCTGACTTTTGAAATGACAATAATTTAGACTCATTTTCACCATTGCTAAAATATTAAGTACTCGAGTCTTAAATTTAGTGCCCTCCCTCCTTTATAGGAGCCCCAGAGACGTCAGTCTGCCCGGGTCTTGCCCCTCCCCTCTCCTTTCCCCCTCCCTGGGCTGTCACCTGCACAGCGGTGGAGGGGCCGGCAGGGGCTCTGGAATTGGGGGCACAGCGGTCAGCATGGCCGTGACAGAAGCAGCTCCCCTGCAGACGCAGCTGGGAAACAGCATAGTAGGCGCTGGGAGGGTGATAGCCCCTCTGGGGCACAGGGGCCAGCCTGGTGAAGTTGACTCTCAAGTTTGTGATCTCCCCCAGCTCTGAGGGGGACAAACAACAAGGAGGGAGGGGGTAGAGATGGGAAAATAAAGAACAGGAAGTTAGAGGCAAATAGAGACTCCTAGGGCAGGATGATAAGGAAAGGAATTCTGGTCGCACCATTCCATCTTCCTCAAACTTCCCCCAACAGAAAAGACCCATTCCACCCTGGCTTAGGCCTTTTGAGTCTCTGGGGCCACCACAATACCCCTATGGGCTGAGCAGGGCAAGTGTTCAATCCAACCGTGTTGACAGAGGTAGGAAAGACTAGGAAATGTCCATGATCTGGGTTGCAACCATGTTTTGCTCCCCATCCACAGTCCCACAGGCTAGAGGAGTAGCCACACTGACCTTGAATTTTTTGACTTTGAGTTGCTGGGATCCCAGAGGCTAAATCCATAAGGTTAAGTTGGACCTGCAGAGAGAGGGGAAATGGAAGACCTGAGGTAGAGGTGAACTGTGGCCCAAGCCCAGAGGTCCTCCTTTCCATTCAATGCCCTGACCTTCTCATACTAAGGTCTTTCTTACCTGGAGCCTGAGATGACCATGGATGTGAGGTCTGCCAATCACTCTGGGGGAGGGAGATGATCACTGAGCCTTAGATGAGTGTGTGTGTGTGTGTATGTGTGTGTGTGTGTGTGTGTGTGTGTGTGTGTGTGTACAACCTCTCCTCTCCAGTTGAAAATATAGCTATCCCAAGAATTTCCTGATTTCCTTGGGTCAGAAGTTATAGTAAGATATATAATAGACATATGAGGGTTTAGGGGATACTAATTTTCCAAAGACCCAGGATGAGTGAGAGGGTCCAGAGCCAAGGATGCATGGACGTGCTGACCACCACACTCTAGACAACCCCAATTTCAACTATGCTGTTCTTACTTGATAAAAAAAAAAAACACTCATTGGATGTAACTTCAGCTGCATATCCCAGGAAGAGTTTTCACATCAACCTTCCACAAATCAGGGAAAAGTCCCATGTTCTGATGTGTGGTCTGGGGCATGTGGCTAACGTGGATCTAGATACGGCAATAACCAAGGAGGAGTCGTTGCAGGGAAGGAAAGAGACGCACTGCCTACAGGAAAGACAGCGCTCCGAGCAGCTCTGAGGGCTCCCCTGAACCTCAGCCAGAGAAAGGAGACAAAATACAGCCCCCGTGGGTGGGAGCGAGGGGGCAGTGATGAAAGAAATGAAAGGATTTGACCCCAGGTGGGAAGATTCAAGGAGAGAGCAGGGTTGGGTTATGCAATACACTCAGTGTGTTTCTGAAATATCCTTCCTGGGCAGCAAAGAGGATGTGCAGCAAAGACGTGCCCAGAGGGATCATTATTGGGGAGCTCAGGAAAGACAGCAGGGCTCACTGCCTGGGGAAGGGGGTGGTTCTCCTAGATTCTCCAAAGCCTGGTGACCATGTGAGCAATGGGATGGGAGAGACCTCTCCCCGTGCCTACATTTTCAGGGTCCCCTCTGCCTACCTTGGCCCCATCCAGGCGCCTGTTAGGCCTCTGGGGCAGAGGCTGGCACCGAGCATCCTGCCAGCTCTGAGGCTGGCCCTGGCGGACCCGGGGGAAGGCAGACGTGCAGTCGGCAGCTAGGTATTGGTACACCTGCCAGGTCTTGCCGAAGTCCGAGGAGCGCTCGATCAGCATGCCAGCAGGCATGGGCCCCTGCAGAGACACACACAGGGTTGGGGCCTGAGTGACCCCGCAGTGGGGACGCAACCACAGAAAGAGGCTCTTAAAGAGGTGCTGGTGGCCCCTGAGAACCACAGTGAGGAGGGAGAAAGGGGGCTGCATGGGACAAGTGGGCTCAGGGGTACCCGGGTCCAATTCTCCTGACAAACCACTGGCCCCAGCGGGTTTTCCGCAGGGGAGCCGTGGAAAGTGATAGAAGGCAGATCTGCGTTCCAGAAGGCATGATCCCTAGTTCAGCCCACCACCCAGGTGGCCAGGCCAGAAAATTCTCCCACTGCACTTCCCACAGCCAACCATTTTTTAACACCACTAGCTCGCAATTCTGTCCCTCTTTTTCTCGCATGGCCGTGGCCATAGTGCAGGTCCCAGTTGCACTGAGTCTGGGTTCCTGCAACAGCCTGGAACTCAAGCCCAGCCTTTGTCCAGGCTCTCCAAGCCACGCTCCCCACTTCACCTACAGGGTTATCTGATCACGTCCCTCCCTGCATGAGACCCTTCCATGGGTCTGCGTTGGCCTAAAGATAAAATGCGAGCCCCTTAGCATGACATACTGTCATGTCCCTACTTCTTCTCTCAGTGATTTCATCCATTTCTCATGGCTTTAAATGTTGTCTTTATGCTGACAGGTCCCAGCTTGGAACACTTCCTTGGGTTCATAAACCAACCTCTACACAGAGAGAACTTTCTTTCTAAAATGTAAAGTGAGCCATGACTCCCCTCTGCTAAAAACCTTCCAGTGGCTTTCCACTATTTTTTTTTCCCAGCTTTATTGAGATATTATGAACCTATCACATATGTAAGTTTAAGGGATATCAAATGTGATGACTTGATACACATATATATTACAAAATGATTACTGCAATAAGGTTAGCTAATACTTCTATCCGCTTACATAATGACCTTTTTGTGTGTCATTTAACAGCTTTCAGGTGTCTAGTACAGTATTATTAATTATAGTCACCACGCCGTACATTAGATCTGTAGAACTTATTCATCTTATAAACCTGGAAGTTTATATCCTTTGATCAACATCCACCCATTACCCCCACCCTCCAGCCCCTGGCAACCACCAACCTTTTCTCTATGTTGATGAGTTCAGCTTTTTAAGATTGTGTATATAAGTGAAGACATGCAGTATTTGTATTTCTGTCTGTCTCATTTCACTTAGCAGAATGCCCTCAAAGTCCATTCATGTTGACCCAAAAGGCAGGATTTCCTTCTTTTTTCATGGCTGAATATTCCTCTGTGTGTGTGTGTGTGTGTGTGTGACATCTTCTTTATCCATTCATCCACTGATTGACACTTAGGTTGTTTTCATATCTTGGCTATTGTGAATAACATTGCAATGAACACGGGAGTTAAAAATATCTCTTTGAAAAAGTGACTTCATTTCCTTCCAATATATACCTAGAAGTAGGATTGCTGGATCATACGGTAGATTTATTTTTTTAACTTTCTGAGGAAACTTCATACTGTTTTCCATAGTGGCTGCACCAATTTACATTCCCTCTAATGGTGCACAAGTGTTCTCTTTTCTCCACACCCTCACCAACACTTATGTCTTATCTTTTTTCTTTTGGCTGCACCACGGGACTTGCAAGATGTTCCCCAACCAGGGATTGAAACCAGGCCACAGCAGTGAAAGCCCAAAATCCTAACCACTAGGCTACCAGGGAATTCCTTATCTTTTTGATGATGGCTATTCTGACAGGTGTGAAATGACATCTCATTGTGGTTTTGATTTGCATTTCCTTGATGGTTAATGATGTTGAGCATCTGTTCATGTACCTGTTGGCCCTTTGTATGTCTTCTTTGGAGAATTACCTATTCAAGTCCTCTGCCCACTATTTTTTTTTTAAATAGATCTTTACTGGAGTATAATTGCTTCACAATACTGTGTTAGTTTCTGTTGTACACCAAAGTGAATCAGCTATATATATATATATATATTTCCCCATATCCCCTCCCTCTTGAACCTCCCTCCCATCCTCCCTAACCTACCCCTCTAGGTCATCGCAAAGCAGCGAGCTGATCTCCCTGTGCTATGCTGCTGCTTCCCACTAGCTAAATGTTTTACATTCGGTAGCGTATATATGTCGATGCTACTCTCACTTCGCCCCAGCTTCCCCCTCCCACCCCGTGTCCTCAAGTCCATTCTCTATGTCTACATCTTTATTCCTGCCCTGCAACTAGGTTCATCAGTACCATTGTTTTTTTGTTTTTTTTTTAGATTCCATATATATGCGTTAGCATATGGTATTTATTTTTTCTCTTTCTGACTTACTTCACTCTGTATGACAGTCTCTAGGTCCATCCACCTCACTACAAATAACTCAGTTTCATTTCTTTTTATGGCTGAGTAATATTCCATTGTATATATGTGCCACATCTTCTTTATCCATTCATCTGTCGATGGACACTTAGGTTGCTTCCATGTCCTGACTATTGTAAATAGTGCTGCAATGAACATTGTGGTATGTGTCTCTTTTTGAATTATGGTTTTCTCAGGGTATATGCCCAGTAGTGGGATTGCTGGGTCGTGTGGTAGTTCTATTTTTAGTTTTCTAAGGAACCCCCATACTGTTTTCCATAGTGGCTGTATCAATTTACATTCTCACCAACAGTGCAAGAGGGTTCCCTTTTCACCACACCCTTTGCAGCATTTATTGTTTCTAGATTTTTTGATAATGGCCTTTCTGATCAGCATGAGGTGATACCTCATTGTAGCTTTGATTTGCATTTCTCTAATGATTAATGATGTTGAGCATCCTTTCATGTGTTTGTTGGCAATCTTTATATCTTCTTTGGAGAAATGTCTTTTTAGGTCTTCCACCCATTTTTTAATTGGATTGTATTTTTTTTGATATTGAACTCCATGAGCTGTTTATATATTTTGCAGATTAATCCTTTGTCTGTTGTTTCATTTGCAAATATTTTCTCCCATTCTGAGGGTTGTCTTTTTGTCCTGTTTATGGTCTCCTTTGTTGTGCAAAAGCTTTTAAGTTTAATTAAGTCCTATTTATTTATTTTTGTTTTTATTTCCATTACTCTAGGAGGTGGGTCAAAAAAGATCTTGCTGTAGTTTATGTCAGAGTGTTTTTCCTATGTTTTCCTCTAAGAGTTTTATAGTGTCTGGTCTTACATTTAGGTCTTTAATCCATTTGGAGTTTATTTTTGTGTATGGTGTTAGGTAGTGTTCTAATTTCATTCTTTTACATGTAGCTGTCCAGTTTTCCCAGCACCACTTATTGAAGAGGCTGTCTTTTCTCTTTTGTATGTTCTTGCCTCCTTTGTCGTAAATTAGGTGACTATATGTATGTGTGTTTATCTCTGGGCATTCCATCCTATACCATTGATCTATATTTCTGTTTTTGTGCCAGTACCATACTGTCTTGATTACTGTTGCTTTGTGGTATAGTTGGAAGTCGGGGAGCCTGATTCCTCCAACTCCATTTTTCTTTCTCAAGATTGCTTTGGCTATTAGGGGTCTTTTGTGTTTCCAAACAAACTGTAAGATTTTTTGTTCTAATTCTGTGAAAAATGCCATTGGTAGTTTGATGATAGGGATTGCATTGAATCTGTAGATTGCTTTGGGTAGTACAGTCATTTTCACAATATTGATTCTTCCAATCCAAGAACATGGTACCTCTCTCCATCTGTCTGTGTCATCTTTGATTTCTTTCATCAGTGTTTTATAGACTTCTGAGTACAAGTCTTTCATCTCCTTAGGCAGGTTTATTCCTAGGTATTTTATTCCTTTTGTTGCAGTGGTAAATGGGAGTATTTCCTCAACAGATGCAGAAAAAGCTTTTGACAAAATTCAACACCTATTTATGATAAAAACTCTCCAGATAATGGTCATAGAGGGAACCTACCTCAACATAATAAGGGCCATATATGACAAACCCACTGCAAGCATAATACTCAATGGTGACAAGCTGAAAGCATTTCCTCTAAGATCAGGAACAAGACAAGGATGTCCACTCTCACAACTCTTATTCAACATAGTTTTGGAAGTCCTAGCCACCAAAATCAGAGAAGAAAAAGAAATAAAAAGAATGCAAATTGGAAAAGAAGAAGTAAAACTGTCATTGTTTGCAGATGACATGATACTATACGTAGATAATCCTAAAGGTGCCACCAGAAAACTACTAGAACTAATCAATGAATTTGGTAAGGTTGCAGGATACAAAATTTCTGCCCACTATTCTTGAATAAATCTGAACTGCTGACCATGGCTGAAGAGGCCATGCTCTTGGGCCCTGCTCCCTCACCCCGTCTCATGCCACTGTGCACCTCCATCTCCTCAAGCCCTCAGTCACATTCCCTCTTCAGAGCCTTTGTTCACGTTGTTTCTTCTGCTTGGAATGCTCCTCCCCCTCGTGGGTTCCTTCACATCTTTTGTTCTCAGCTTAAATGTCACTTCCTCACAGAGATCTTTTTATACCTATCTAATGTGCATTCTTCTGCCCACACTCTGCCCACCCCACTCCATCATTTCCTATTCCAGGATCTCATTTGTTTCCTTCGTAAATGTCACACAATTTCCAATTATTTATTTGTTGGTTTCCTGCTTTTTATTTTCCACCTACCAGACCAGGGTTTCCCAAACTTGACACTGTTAATATTTGGAGGTGAATAATTCCTTGCCATGGGGTCAGTCCTGGTCATTTTAGGATGCTTAGCAGCAACCCTGGCCTCTTCTCACTAGATGTCAATAGCATACTGACAGTTGTGACAACCAAAAATTTGTCTATGAACTGCCAAATATCCCCTGCTTGAGAAGCACTACAGTAAACCATAGACCCCCTTGTCTATCTGTTTTGTTTTTTTTTTTCTTGGCCATACTGCACGGCTTGCGGGATCTTAGTTCCCCAACCAGGGATTGAACATGTGCCCTCTTCAGTGGTGCAGCGGAAGCACAGAGTCCTAACTACTGGACCACCAGGGAATTCCCCCACCTTGTCTATCTTGTTCATAGTGTACCCCCAGCATCTAGCACATAGTAGGCAGTTAGTACATCTGTTGAATGAATAGATGAATCTTTCACCTACTTTCCTCCCTCCCCATTTACATCTGTAAACTCATCTCTCATCAGTTTGTAACCTTCCACATCCCTACCTCTCACTACCGTATACACATTTGCCCCACCAGACCCTACGTGAATTCATTTGCCCCCTCCCCCAATTATATACCTTCTTGCCTCTTGCCTCCTGGCCTTTGCACTTTGCTGTTCTCTTTGCCTGGAATGAACTTAACCTTCACCTGGATATTACTGGCCTAGGCAGTTTCATCTTCCCCGGGTGTATTCTCTGATCCACTCCCCCAAAGACAGATCAAGCTGGATGTCCCTTTCCTGGGCTCCCCAGCACCTCTTATTACCAACATCAGAGCACACAACCCACTGTCTTGCTACTGGTTCTTTGACTTCCCTACATATACCAAAGCAACTTGAGGATCGTGATCTAGTTCTAGTCATCTTTTTTAACAGCATATAATCAATGTTCAATATGTGTGTAGCAAGAATGGACAAATAAATGAATGGGTGAGTGATGACAAAGCAATGAGACTACCAGTATCCATCCAAATGAATGTTGCCCTTAGAAGTTGTCACTGTTAGAGACTGGGCATTTGTTCAAGTGGCACTAGAATGTCTCAAAATACTTTTGACCTATTCTTGAGGCAAGGTTCTTAGAGCAACTTCCTCAGTCACATAGGATATTAGGAAAAGGAAAAGGAAAAAAAAAAAGACCCGTCAGTAATGAATGAAAATGTTCCCTCCAAAAGGCATACCTCCAAAGGCTAGTCTAAAAGCAGAGTCTGAGAAGTAATAGCACTGAATGAGCAGATTGCTCCAAAAGCACATCTTACACGTGGATGGGCCAGTTCTTGGCTGTTTGTTAAACTCAATTTCATCAGCAAAGTTATTAAAACAGAGTATACCAAGAAAACACAACTGTATAATAAGTGGCCAGGCTTTGTACAATTGGTCTTGGCAGAGCTGAATAAATTAGATGGGCTAAGGGTGGGGGATGCAAAGAGGGAGAGGATATATAAACACTACACAGCCAAGACAGGGAACGTGGAGGCACCACTGTTCTCCCGTAAGTGGTACCTCTGCTGTCACCATGCTACAGGCTCAGGGTAAGTGTCGTCCCAGCCTGGGGAAGGGAGGCCCACCCAGCATGTGGTACCATCACCTCCAGCCTGAGGAGACAAGGACCTTGTGCTCCCCATGAGTCCACGCCCACATAGCCCAGAGTCCCCCTCTCCTAACCACTGCCATGCCCAGGAAGCACACCTTAAAATCCATCATGAGGTCTTGAAGCTGGAATTTCCTGTCTAGGTCCAGCTGCAGAGAGACAGGGCTCACATCTGGAAAGACAAAACGTAGAAACTTTAGAGCAGAGTATTTCTACCTTTCCAGGCTCTAGGAAATCAGAAACTCTCTAACCTTGATTTTCCAATTTCCCTCTCAGAGAGGAGTGGTACCAGTATGTTTCTACTTACTATCACCTATTCAAGATTCTATCTCTTCTTGGCCAAATTTCCTTCCCACCATCACTTGATGCCCCTAAAACCTTAAAGAGTTTCAACTCCTCTGTTCAACACAAATCTGTTCCCAAAGCTCAGTTCCTTCAGCAAGCCCACTGTGACTAAGTAGAATGAAATTAAGGCATTTCTCTCTCTTCTGACCCTTTCATTAACCTCCAATAAATTCTTCTACCTACAGCATCTGAAAGACCTCAAATACAAAGAGAGAAGGTTCTGCTTGTCAACCACCCACATCCCACTACCATAAGAAAGCCCTGGGAACCCCAAAGGGTTCCCGGGCACCCTCCCCATCCTGTGGGAGCCTCCATATGTTTGGGTCCCTGGAGGCTGTGGCAGGTCCTTACCATTCTGTGACTGCCACCAGCGCATGGGGCCCGAGGACGAGACCACATTCTCCACTCGGTGACTGTTGTAATTGTGAGGCAACCTTGAGTCACACTTGCAGCATTTCATCTGCCACTGTGGGACAAGGAGATGCCAGAGACTCAGTGGTGGGACCAGTGAGAATTCCCCCCTTGTATCCTGAGAGCCCAGAACATTCTCTCCATGGAAATGCTACCCTTGGGGATCCATTGATTTCATTAATACACTTGGAAGGATCAACCTCTCAAAACAAGGTTACTGTTCATCTTTTCATTTAAGTCCTTTGGGTCCCCCCCTTAACACATAGCTAAGTAAATAGTAAATAGAGGTTGTGATTGGGAAAGTGGTATGAGGTGGTAGAGAAAAACTAATTTTCGTATGTGACATTGCTCCAAAGAGAAATTTGAAAAGGGTGCTAAGAGCAAAAAGAAGAAAGAAAGAGAAGCTCACATTAATTTAACATCTGCTATGTGCTATGTGTAGGCTAGAGAGTTTTATAGCTCATCTCACTTAATTCTGGCAGCCTGGGGAAAGTCAAGTTTCTAAGGGTTAGGAAGAGGGGACAGGAAAAATGAACAAGGGAATTTGGGGTTCCAGTCCTAGCTCTCCTCTGTAAATTGAGTGGAGATTTAAGTAGAGTCATTCAATCATTCAACAAATATTTATTGAGCACATACTACATGCTGGACCCTGCTCTGGGTTGAGTTATAATAGTGAACAAAACAAAGACCCAGCCATCAGGAAGCCAACATTCTAGTAACGTTAGATGACCTCAAAGGCCTTCCAGCACTGACATCAGGGACTTGAGGATCTTTCCCAGGTTTGGCATCCCCTACCCACAGGAGAGAAGCCTAGGGTCTCCAAACAGATGGATCTCTGTAGGTAGGTGTCCCAAGGCCAAGAAGACATAGGGCAGAGGAAGTCTGCAGTCCTGGGGCTGAAGGTAGAGGCTCTTCCCCATGAAGATCTGGGTCAAAGTGGGCAGCCAAGAAGGAAACAGCCTCACTGGGGAAGTCTCCTCGAAATCTCACCTTCCCTGGCCTGCCCATGCTCTGGAGGGAGACAAGAGACAGAACTGAACCCCATGGGCTCCAGAGCAGGGCAGAGATGACCAAGAAAAAGAACACAACCAGAGAACATGGCCCTTGTTCTTTCAGTTTGTACATATGTGCGCAAATGTGTGTGCACGTGCGCACACGCGCACACCTCACAGAGACACCATGACCTTACCCCAGGTCCCTCATGCAACACACATGAAACCTATTTTCTCTGAGTAACCATGGTCCCAAACCTTGTGCCCAGGAGAAAGAACACTGTTCAGAGGGCTCCTAATTGACCCACATGTAAAAGCAAGGCTTGGACGAGAACCTCCCTGACCTGTGAGTTCCTTTGGGTAGGGACCAGTGTACCTCCCCACACCTCCTGCCTCTGCTTTCCCCTAAGCCTCCACCCACCAGAGCCAGGGGAAAGCTCAGGCAGCCTTCTCTGAGGCCTTCTAGCCCCTGAACCTCTGCCCTGTCCAGGGAAGCCACTAAGCTAAGGAAGCCGATGTTCAGAACGAGTGATGTCTGCTGAACTGGTGAAGTTGACAGCTCAGTCCCAGAGGGATTAAGTTAACACGCTGAGTCTGTGCCTTGAGTTATAGAAACTCCTCACTCAACACCGCTCTTCCCCCTGCACCGTTGACAAAGCCTGGAACAGTGGAGGAGGCGAGAGGGGAGTCAGGAGTCCTGGCTCTGTGAGCCTCTGCTTCCCACCCCACTTTGCAGCTCCCACCTCCAATCTGCAAAACAAGAGGATTGTCACCCTTCCTGGTACTTGGAGGTGTCCTCATCATGTCCCAAAGTGCTTTATTAAACAATAATTTTTGGTATGATACAAATGAACTTACTTACGAAACAGAAACAGACTCAGACATAGAAAATAAACTTATGGTTACCGGAGAGGAAGGAGGGGAAGGGATAAATTAGGAGTTTGGGATTAGCAGATACAAACTACTCTATATAAAATAGATAAACAACAAGGTTCTGCTGTACAGCACAGGGAACTATAGTCAATCTCTTGTAAAAATAAAATATAATAAACTATAATGGAAAAGAATACAAAAAAGAATTAAAAATGATTATGAAATATAAAAAAACAATATTGGGGGGATGTTCAATGCTCTTATAATGGCTGGCACATATGCTTTATATAAAACAGCACCCACTGTCCATCCCTTGCCTTGCTACATTTTTCTTCATAGTACTATCTCCACTTGACATATTGTTCATTTACTGTCAATTTATTTGCTCACAGTGTTTGTTTACTGTCTGCCTCCCCCTGTGAGAATGTAGACTCCATGAGGGCAGAACTTACTTTCCTTTATGCTGTATCCCAGTGCTTAGCAAAGTGCCCAGCACTTAGTAGGCCCTCTATAAATACTTTTTGAATGAATAGTAAATGCTCAGTAAATGCTAGCATTTTCATTTACATTATTACTAGACTCTCCCTTCCTGGGAGTTTAAAAGGAGGGATGAGGGAGTGAGGAGGTGACAAACATCAGTATTAAGTGATTGAGCACTTACCATGTTCCAGGTACTGTATCAGAAGTTTCTGTGCAATAACCTATTTAAGCCTCACAACCACCCTACGTGGTAATATTATTCCCATTTCACATGTGAGAAAGCTGAGGCTCCAAGAGGCTATGTGACTTTCCTGTTGATTGATAGCCAGTGCCAGCACCAGCACCAGACAGGATCCCTCCTTACTTCTTTCTCTTCTTCTCCTCCTCCCTTCCCATCCCCACCCCTTCCTTACTCTTCTCTTTCTCTCTCCCTCCCTCCTTCTCTGTCATCCTCTCATTTCCACTAGGAAACCACCTGGGTGCACAGACATTGTGGGAAACATGGTAAAGAGTGACAATCTCTGTCTCACCCAAAGGGCTTGGTCTGACCCTGAGGCTGACCATGGCCTAGCCTCAGACAGAGAAAGCACTCTGGGAAGCAAGCTGGCTTGTCAGGCTAACCTAGTTCAGTTAACTCGGAGACTGCAGATGTGTCAGTGGCTAAAATAAATACCTGAGCACTTAAAATAATCCTGTCTGGGCAAAAGACGCCTCTTGCTGGAATCTGAGTCTCCTCCAGAATCCTATTTTGGTCCCTGGCAGCAAGCATGCCCTTCTCCCCATTCTGGCCAGCCTCTCAGAGGCAAACTTTTCCACTCCCCAACCTCCATCTGCACTCAGCACATGTCCTGCAGATTGACAAGGGCCAGCTGCCTTCTGGCGACCTGTCACCAGAGACCCCCCTGCTCTGTTGGGAACTGATCCCAGCCTGTTCCCTGGCCAGGAGAATGCCAGAAACAAGGCTCTTTTTTTCCCCCTGGGCCATGGGACATAGGAGCTGGAACAACTCAACCTGGGACTGGGGAAATGCCGTTGATATTCCCAAATGATGCAATATTATATACCATTAAAAAGACTGTTGAAAGAAAGATTTTCATTGCATGGGGGAAATGCTTACATTATAATGTTTTATGAAAAAAATTATCATGTTCTCTGAAAAAAAGTTGGGCATAAGCTTGTATACATGTCATGATCACAAATATATATTCCTGAAGGAATAGAAAATATGTGGAAGGAAATACACCAATATATTAGGTTGAACCAAATGAAATGGTTGATATTCAGCCATCTTGACCAACAAAAATGGCAACTGCATACAGTTTAACCTAATATCTCTGGGAAATGGCATTACGGGTAACTTTTTTTCTTTGTTCTTTTTTAATAAAAAATTTTAAACTTTGATGCCTTGGATATATACTAACTTTTATATTCAGGCATTATTGTAAAGCAAAACAAACTAAAAAGGCACAGGGTACTCAGCATGGGCTTGTTACCCTGCCTCCACCCTGTCTTCACAGTCAGTCTGGGGTACCCCACGCCTTCTCCACCTGCCTTCCACGTGCACAGACAATGATGGAGGGATCAGATGGCCTCATGAGCTTAACATCTACGTGCCGCTTATCACAGTAACATAGCTAAAGGAGGGATTATCTCAATCCTCAGAGACAGGCTAAGCCATAAGGCTTGGGACAGGTATTTTAAGTAGCTCTGCTTGTCAATCAGCTAGAGGGATGGAGGCCTGAAATAGTGCGGCTTATGGCAGAAGCCCACATGAAGGCAAGTTGCCAATTTCTTCCCTCTCTTCTCTGGGCCTCAGTTTCCCTTCCTATTTTATTCTTGTATGTCTATAGGTAGTATGTGTATAAGAGTGTGTGTGTGTGTGTGTGTGTGTGTGTGTGTGTGTGTGTTTCTCAACATGAGGCTCCTCCTTTCATATGTGTTACATTCCTCTGTCTCTCCCAGCTGCAGCTGCCTCTCTCTCTGGGGTCATTTGGCCAGCATCCCCCTGGCTGTGCTACTTCAGAGACACAGCATTATTATCCATTCAGCCTGTCAGGCTTCCAGCCAGTTTGGCTGCTGCTCCCCTCAGTCTGGAAAGACTGGGCCTTTTCCCTTATCCTGGAGCTTTCTAGAAGCTCAGCGGTCTGGCCGGAAGACAAACCCTCCCAGAGAGCAATGGGGGAGGCAAAGGAGAGAGCAAGAGCCAGTGGGAGCCTGAATCACAGTGGAGAGGGTGGAAAAAGGAAAGCAATGCAAATCAAAGCTCTGTGCCTTTGCAGAACATGGAGCTAATTCTGGGGGAAAATAGGAAAACAGGCTCTGGTTATACGTGGTCCAACTCCCTCCCACAAGCAAGTCAGAGACTGCCTGTGTCTATCTAAGGAGCTGTAGTCAGGGTCATGGCTGCCAGCCAGGGCCAAAAGAAAGCCAGCACCAAAAAAAAAAAAAAAAAAAAAATGCAGCTGCCTACAAGAAAGACATTCCCTCCACTTCACCTTCCTCATTGGTAAAATGCAGGGGTGGGATGAGATAATAAAGTTCCTTCTTGTTTTAACATGCTATTACAATTCTCCCCCACTCCAGCTTATCTGCTCAGAGGTTAAAGACACTCCAAACAACAATGCAAAAGAAGCAAGAGAAAAATAAGACATTGGCCAAACACTGTACTAAAGAAACACGCTTCCCAGCAAAGTGGGCAGGGGAAGAGGGGACCCTCAGACCTTGGTCAGCAAGGCCTCCATTAGACCGCACTATGATCCACAAGCCTTCCCATTTCTATGTCAATGGATACTGCCAGCAAATTTTAAAAATCGAGACCTGTTGTGGTGCCAGGTGGGAGGAGGTCCCCAGTGCTAGGAGGCACTGTCATGAAGTAACATCTTGACCAAAGCCTTAACTCAGCAGAGCCCTTATCTCCATCTAAACTAAATTTAGATAGCTCAATTCTAAAGCTGATGACAGAGATGATGAATACCACACACCCCAAAATTACACTGCACCAGGCTCTGTCCTGAGCACGATACATACCTTATCTCATTTTATGCTTCCAAAATCTCTGAGGTAGGTATATTATATTAAATGGTGGGTATCCTCATTTGACAGATTAGGAAAGCAAGTCTTAGAGAAGCTAAGAAATGTGTCCAAATCCACAGGGCTAGGAAGAGAAGAAGGAGGGATTCCTCTACCAGGCTCTCTGCCTCCAAACCTTCTCATCGTACTCTGCTTCAAGGGACACAGCAGTCACGTGGCAACCATGGGAAATTACAGGGACTAGAGTTGGTTTTCAGGATGTTCCCTCTCTTCTCCCCTAGTAAGGGCAGCCTCACCCTCAGCCCAGACTTCTACAGAAACAGAATTATCCCCCTAGACCTGATTGCAGAGAGTTGGTTTGCATTCCTGGACCTCTGAAAGCTCTACGAGTGACAATGATTCCTATAGCCCCTGAGAGCAAAGAAGCAAGGTAGGTCTGCAAGACACTGCCCAGAGAGCTTCTAGGGACCTGACCCAAGGAGCAAGGTGGTGAGAAGCCAGGCCAGCAAAGTCGTGAGGCCACCCAGATTTGTGTCCAGGTTTCCATCTCACTTTTCCACTCTCTTCCCTCCTTTTAACCCCACAAGCCACAATCCCCAACCCATAACAACCAGGACCCAAAAATCTCACATTCCACACCCCATGTTTTGCTCCCCTCTGATAGCAACTCTTTCTCTAAGTGTCCCTTTTCATTTTCTTCTATCCCCTCAAAACGTACTCATTCTGGGTCTTATTCTCTTAGGGCCCTTTGCAAAAGCCACAGCTAATTTTCTGATAAGCAAACCCTTCCTGAAATATACATGATGATAGATTAACAAGATGCCTTTCCCAAGGGTGTCTGCATTTTAAACAAAGAGCTCAATGATGCTTCATCCAAAAGAATAAATCCCCAATGGTAGGAGCTTTGAAAGTTTCATACATGCTAAGAACTTCTGGGAAATAGGAGGGCAGATATTTTGGTCAGAGACAGGCTCAAAGTCCTCTGTGAGCGGAGGACAAGGACCTCAGGATGGATATGAATGCATCCTCACATCCTCACATCCTCTGCCTACACATTAGCCATGCAAAACGTCAAGAAAACAGATGACTTTCAAACACAGAAAGGCAGTGGTTGTCGGGGTGTGTGCCTGTGGGTGTGAGTGTGCTTCTGTGCATGTGTGTGTGTGTGTCTGTGTGTGTGTGTGTGGAGGAGGGGACGTCAACTGGCTACTGCTCCTTAGCTTGTTTCCAAGAGATAAAAATGACAGCTGTTTGGTTTACACAGCTAATTAACCTGAGGAATGCACTGTGTAAGACTGTTATTAAGGCAGCTGGGTAATTAAGTTTTTCCCCCAGAAAGGGAGGGACTGGGGGATAAATAAAGCATTTAAGGGAACAGACACAACATTGGAGAAGACATTGTCAGGAGCAGAAATCAGGGCTGGAAAACTTCCAGGTGAAACCCACTGGTTCCCAAGGAGCGTGCACCAGCCCAGAGATGACTGAAGGTCATGGCTCAGCCCCTGCCAGCACCCACCTGACAGAGACGATGGCCAACCCTCAGGGTCACATACAGCCCAGCCAGAAGTTGCCAGAGATGTTAGAGCTGTACAAACAAAGGCTGACTAACCCAACTCCTTCATTTCATGAATGGGGAAATGATGGTCTAGACAGAAACCATGACCTTCTTGAGGTCATGTTCCTATTCTAAGTGTCAGAGCCAGGACCAGACCTAGAGAGTCTTCACCCCCAGTCGGGTGACTTCATTAACCACGACGACTTCCAGATTTCCCAGCAGCCCACTGCAAATCAGCTGGGCAGCGGTCGCCTTGGAAGCAGAAAGTGGGCTGGCCCAAGGGCAGTTTGATTTCAATAAGTATGCGAGTGTGTGTCCTGATCCAGGAAGAAACACTCAGGAGCATGATTCACAGATGCAGAGGCCCCTGCGTGCAGACACAGGTCCCCGGGAGGTGGGGAGAGGGGGATGGGACATTTAGCATCTTCCAGACACCAGCCCAGTGGTCACTTGGCTCCTTCCTTTATACAGTCCTCACAACAACTGTTGGAAGTGGGTGCTGTCATTACTCTTATTTTTCAAATGAAGAACTAAGGCTCAGAGGAAGCACAGACGAGAATGAGGGCAGGGAGACATCACAGACATTTTCATCCATGCCTTGGGTTTTAGGGAAAAATGGTGCAGTGAGTTTACTCCGAGGTTACCTAGGAGCTGGAAGAGAGAGAGCCAGGGGACACGGTGGGACTGCAGCCTCGGGCCATTTTGGTAAAGATCAGCCTGGGTTCAAGCCTGGACAGTTAACGAGTAGTCAAGGCAGGTAGGCCCAGAAGGGCAAAGCTGGGTTGGGGTGGGCGCACAAGGCAAAGCTGGCTGAGTCGTATGTCCATTGTAAAGGCTGCAATATGGACCCAAAACCCATAGAAGCCAGGCCTCAAGGACAATAGGATTGAGCCGGTGAGACAAAATTAGGCAGAAGAGGTGACATGCTAACAGGCTAAGATTGACCCACAAGAAAGGAGCCGCACTCTGAGATCAGGAGCTGGGAGAGACAATTTTTGAACAGGAAGGAGTCCCCACTGCTCCTGAGTTTCTTCAGGGTTGGCAGGGGGCAGCGAGCAATGCTAAAATGTCCCAGAGTCATAAATCCCTAAAGCACTTACATTCATGCCATACCAGTAGACAGGCAGGCAGCAGGTGCTGGGTGATTTTTACTGGGCTCAGGGCTCACCATGTCACCTCTGCATGAAAATAGAACAGAGGCAGTAACCAGAGGCTATGACTTAAGGAAGGTATGTATATGGAGGTGGGAGCCGGTAGAGAGGGATGCAGGGGGATGGAAGGGGCAGGCCCTAGGAATGCACCTCTGCACCATGCCACCTTCCCTTCCAGCTGGGGCTGGCCATTGCACCTCCATCTCTAACTACTCAGAAAACTCAATACCTATGTGTTTCCATCAGAAGTTTGGGAGTCCCAGCACACACCCAAACTTTCCCAATAGCTCACGGGGATAATAAGAGCCACCTCATGGAGTATTGTGAAAATTAATTGAGATAATTTATATAAAACTCTTAGTATAGTGCCTGATACATATAATATGTGCTTAATAAGTTATAGTTACTATAATATCATTTAATAATAAAATAAACTTAAAAACTGAAATTGGAACTCATCAGAGTTAAATCTGGATTCCTAATTTTCATCACACAGCTGCCCCTGCACCAAGTGAGGGTTCAGGGTACACCTGTATAGAGGAGTATCTGTGCCTTTAGCGTGTATCTTCACTGCTGGCAACCAGTGGCCTCTAGGTGGTTAGGTAGGGAAGGGAGAAGGAAAGAGAAATCAGAAAAGGCAGAGAGGAGACAGGTGGGGGAGAGAAGTTGGTTCTCAGCAGGCAGCTCATTCCCAAAGAAAATTGGAGCAAAGAGCAACCCTAAAGACCATTTCTCTAACACTCATTCATGGAAGAGGAAAGCAAGACTTAGAGAGGGGTAATATTTTGCCCACGATCGCACCACAAGTTAGTGGCAGACCTGGGGCTACACACTGCACTCAAGATGCCCTATCCTCCACTCTTGCAAGAGGTTACATGGATTTATTCCCCCTTATAGAAAAAGGAAAAAAAGAACCAATGCTTCTCAACTTTCACAGCACCAAAATAACTGAGATTTATCCATCCCCATGCTTGCAAAAGTCTAGACTTCTCTTTTGCAAGCACCCAGTTTTTCTCTCAAGGGGCTGCTTAAGAGCAAGGGAAGCAATTGGCTCCCTGGGGCATTTGAGAGAGGCAGAGGGCAGGTCAGGATGAAGCCAAAAGCCCAGCCTAGAGGGAAAGAGGCTGTCCAGACAGGGCTGTGGCCGAGGAACATCCCAACACAGGGGCCTACGATCTCTCCTTGCTTCCCATCCCAGAATACGGATCAGCCCAAGGAAGGGAATCAGCAGAGGACTCCCTGAAAATTTTAGACATGGCTCAGTGGCACAAGATTGGAGGATGTGTGGGAAGGCAGCAACTAAAACCATTCTGTTGCCTAGAAAGCTCAATACTGCCAGGTCCCCTGATGCTTGTGGAGTAATCTGGGCTCACAGGGAGGACTCGCCTGATGCTGGCCATCTTACCCAACACTGTCAAATGGGCTTTCCCACATCCAAGTGGGTGAGATGCAGAAACCACAGCCATCTCTGCTCAGCACCTCCAAAGCCACTATACAGTACCACCTATGATTAAAAAGTGGCCAAAAGAACACTGGGGACTGGAAAGGCAGTGAGGCCAGAGATGGGATCAGATACCATCTCCATGGTCCTGAAGACAAGGACCACCCAGAAAGAGGAAACCACAGACAACCCAAGCCTCCTTCATGGCCATTAATCTCTCTCACTCCCTTTCTCTCTCTGTCTTTTTACCCCAAGAGATGCAGAGGCTCAAGGGAAAACCACTCCCTCACTCTTCCCTTTGTCCAAACCTGTGTTTTGAGGGCAGAAAAATGGCCAAATGAGACAGGCAGCTGGGAAACAAGAAAACACTGAGTGATTTCCACCTTGGTAAACACAAGGAGCAAGGAAAGACCTCAACCTTGTTGAAGGGAAAAGAAAAGAAAACCAAAGTTCCTACCAGAAAGGTCCAGAGGCAAAGTAGAAGAAAAATCACAAAGGCTCTTTGAAAAAAATCAGTTACCTAAATAGGTGATGATAATTGACGTAGGTCAAAGAGTTCCAGTGCCTGGATTTGCTCAGCTCGTTTCCTTATCAGCTGAGCCACTGAACCTCCTTGCTAACCTCAAGTCACTTCCTCTTTTGTCTCACTGATCTGTGTCCTTTAACAGCAATTTGAATATTTCCCCGGGAGGAGGGATAAATTAGGAGGTTGGGATTAACAGATACACACTGCTATATATAAAATAGATAACCAACAAGGACCTACTGTATAACACAAGGAACTATGTTCAATGTCTTATAATAACCTATAATGGAAAAGAATCTAAAAAAGAATGTAACTCAATCACTTTGCTATACACCTGAAACTAATACAACATTGTAAGTCAACGATACTTCAAAAAAAAATTTTTTTAATTAAAAAAAATTCTGCAAAAAAAAATGTCTCCCACTTCTTCCAGAGTGGTAAAACATGTGGCCCAAACATGCAGAGGCTGAGAGGTAAGTCATACGTGACGACTGCAAAACATAGAAGGATAAACTCCAGCCTATAATCATTTGGTAGCTCCAGCCACACCCTTTCCCCAACACTAGCCAAAGAGATGGCAGCAAGAGAGGGGCCATGGCACAGCTCGGTTCCCCCCTCAGCAAGAACACAAGCCTTGCACACGTCCCAGCATCTGTGCTCCACCAGCCTTGACGCTGTCCACCAGAGATGGCGCCTTACACTCCACACAACTAAAGGATCCCTATCTATCCGATTGCTTATTCCCAAGACTTGGAAAACTGTCCTGCCCAGGCCCAAGGGCTGAGAAAAACTCCAGCTTTATCAAGCAAAAGACAGAAGGGAGCTATTTTGCTAGTTCTGAGTACGTTTTCTCTTGCCCAACAAAGGTGAAAATTCCTTAGAGGCAGAGATCCGGTCATACACTTTTCTTGCACTCCCCACAGCGCATGGATCTAAGCCGATAGCAAGTCCACTCTAAGTATTCAGTGAACAGATGGCAGGCTTCCCCACCCCCACCCCAGCTCGCCTTCTTCCAGCCCCCGGAGGCCATGGAGGAAGAGCCTACCTCGCCATACTGGGCGCAGTAGGTCTCCGGCTTGGCCAGGCCACAGGTAGATGAAGCTCGGAGAAACCGGGTCCTCCCAATGAGCAGGTCCCCAACGGGTGGATAGCAGGCCCCACGGGAGCAGGCTTGCTGGGCACACAGGACGCTGGGCAGGACTGAAATCACAGGGGGTACAGGGGTGCAGCCTAGAGAGAAGAGGGTCTAACCGGCCAGCCCAGCGTGCCCAGGGAAGCCGACGTCGATCGGCAAGACTAGACCCTCTTCTCCATCTTCTTCATGCTCCCACCTGCTGGTTGTGGGAATAATCGCAATCCTGATGCTGTTTGCTAAAAAAGCTGATTTTATAGTCTGTAGCCCCCAATCTAAAAAGAAAGGAGGAGAAACACCGGCAGCTAAAAAGCCCGGATGATCCTGAAACGTAGCATCCATATGTGGCTTTTTAGAACAGAGCTGCAGACACACGCTCAGCCACCAGGACACGGCCCACAGCTCTCCTCACCTGCAGCGTGGCCTCTGTCAACAGCCCAGAGTAGCGCCGGCTGCTGGCTGTTTGTGGGACACTGGGAGATACCTGCATTCTGTCTGCTCCTTTATCTGTAAAGGTGACCCTGCCACACTTTGGGAGTACCCAGCTGCAATTCACTGAACATCGAGAACTCAAGCCATGATGGCTCTGGGACCAGCTTGAGAGTGAGAGGACGGGAAATAAACCATGCAGGGCACTGGGGGAGCCACAAACCACCCTCAGGTAGGAAGAAGACATTTGGGAGCCTCTCAAGATCATCTTCTTCAAAGGCCCCCAGGACAGAGAAACCTCATGGACATCCCAGTAGACATGTGTCCCAAACTTAAAGACCCCAGGGTGACTGGTGATGCTCACACTTTGGTAGACTGTCCTCCTACCCACGGCTGTCCCCTCCCTGGTACATGACAGGGCCTGGAAGGATGGGAAGGGATACTTACCAAAATACAGGAGAAGGAGCAGCCTCATCTTCAGCCAGTGGGATGATTCCCACCCAGGACCTCACCTGGGACAGAACAAAGCAGCCTGGGTGAAACCATGCAAACTCCTAGGGTGCACCAGCCCTTTTCTGTTTCTGAACTCATGTTTTCTCAGAAGGCTTTGCCTAGGGTCTTGACCTAGGACACTTCGGAGAAGCAGGTGCATCTGTAGCCAAAAACTTTGAAAATGCCAGAGACCTGGCCCCCTGTCCCAGCTGGCATGTGACTCCCAGGGTGCCCTGGGATAACGCCACCCACTCCCTGACTCCAGCTTCCCCCTCTGAAATAGAGGGGAGGAGGATCGACACTGCCCTACCCCACATGGTCAGAAGGACAACGTGGGGAGCAGGAAAGGGCTGGACCCTTTGCAGGAGAAGTCCAGGGCCTTGATGCCTCCCCAGGAAAGAGGAGTGTCCTTTCTCAGGGCCTGGCCCACCTACAGGCGCAACGATGAGTGGGTCAAAGGGGCTGAGGACCTGGAGCTGAACCCTCTCCTGCTATTGGCATGGTCTTCAGTACCACACAGAGCCACCCCGAGAGTGAGGCTGTGGTGGCCACATCTCTGGGCTGAGCAGGTAGTGGAATATGATGGAA
Organism: Balaenoptera musculus; assembly: GCF_009873245.2. NCBI lineage: Eukaryota > Metazoa > Chordata > Mammalia > Artiodactyla > Balaenopteridae > Balaenoptera > Balaenoptera musculus. Next base: position 147,503,736 of record NC_045785.1, on the reverse strand, counting down.
AGAGAGGCAGGCCTAGCAGTCTTTAAAACTGAGTAAACAGAGGAATGGATAAAGATGTGGCACATATCTACAATGGAATATTACTCAGCCATAAAAGGGAACAAAATTGGGTCATTTGTAGAGATGTGGATGGACCTAGAGACTGTCATACAGAGTGAAGTAAGTCAGAAAGCAAAAAACAAATATCGTATATTAACGCATATATGTGCAATCTGAAAAAACTGGTATAGACGATTTATTTACAAAGCAGAAATAGAGACACAGACGTAGAGAACAAACGTATGGATACCAAGGGGAAAGGGGTGCGGTGGGATGAACTGGGAGATTGGGATTGACATATATACACTATTGAGACTATGTATAAAATAGATAACTAATGAGAACCTACTGTATAGCAGAGGGAACTCTACTCAGTGCTCTGTGAGGACCTAAATGGGAAGGAAATCCAAAAAAGAGGAGATATATGTATATGGATAGCTGATTCACTTTGCTCTACAGTAGAAAGTAACACAACATTATAAAGTAACTATACTCTAATAAAGTCTTTAAAAAAGAAAATTAAAAAAAAAAAAAGTGAGTGAGGATTTCATCTGAACTGGAAGCAATCCAAAATGTCTCCAGTGATGGGCTGGGGCTGTACAGGAGACATGGGGGTTGGGAGGCCACAGAGCAAGGATTCTGAAGGAGGCTAGGGGTGGATACTCGAAGGGTCCTAGAGGCAAATGCTCCACCCTGTTCATGCAGTGCCCACCTCTGCCTTGGATCAGTTGCTCACTCTGCTCCAATGACGGCCACAAACTCCTTTGGCCGGGATGGAAGGATGGGGGGTTGGCAAGGCAGGGGCAGGGGGCGACCAGGAACACTCCTACAACTTTAAATCCTACATCCTAATGCTTCAAAATCTTTCCTTCCAATCCCCCACCAGAGGAGTCAGGGGCCCAGGGAAGAGACAGGTGGCCTGAGGTCACACAGCCAATTGTGGCCTAAGAGGGAGACCCGTCCTCTGGCTTCCTCCAGCGCTATCTCTGCTCTCCCATCCTGGGGCTGGAACCAAACCCACACCCGGAACTAGGCATTCTGGGCAGCCCTTAGAAGAGCTCTAGCCGGGCCAGCCCACCCTCTCTTCGTCTCTTTGTGTTCAGCCCCAGCTCTGAACCTGCTTTCTTCTAAGTCACTGAGATGCTTATCAGATGTGAAAAAGAAATCCAAACAGTGGCAGACATTAAACCTAGCCTTTGGATCTTAGCTGGCTCAGCTGAGCTCCCAGGAAGAGGAATGAATCAGGCCCTGCAACCAGGCCCCAGACACCCAGATACACAACCCTTGTCCCGCATCCAGCCCCCACCAGGCAGGTGAAGGCAGGTAACATACCTCACTCTGTGCTGCCGCGGTTCTTTCTCCAGATCGCCTCTCTGAGAGCGCGCCTTGAATGTGGGAGTCCCCTCTCCTGGCTCCTAGGTTTTAAACAACGGCCTCACCTCTGGAGCCGCCCTGGCTGGGCGTCACCCCCTGCAGGGCGGGACTCAGGAATCTGGCACACCCATCTGTAGTCACTGCACCCTCACCCTCACCCCCAGACAAGACTGGGCAGGTGGGTCGGTCCCAGAGCCCTCACAGCAAACTCAGCAGTGCCCGCCTGCCTGTGGGTGCCTTGTGGGGGGAATGTTAGTGATCTTTGGAGACCAGGATTCCTGGCAGGGGGGTGGTGGGGGGAAGGACACTGGCATTTGTGACAGGCACTGCGCTTGGTACTTTCCCAAGGCCCATAGAGGTCAGCCTCCTCTGGTGTCCTGGACCACCCTGGACAGAAGACCAAGCAGAGAACACAAGGGTCAGGGCTTCTATATAAGTTGTTATAGCCCCAGACCAGTCACTGAGCTGGAAGGGGAGAAGATGCAAACATCCAGGACCCTGGAAAGCACCAGACCCCTCCCAAGGGAAAACAAAAAAATGGAAAATCCCTGTTTCTTGGGGGATTAAAACGCTATGGTTCATCAGGAAGGGGTCAAAGCCCAACTCACCCAAGAAAAGCTTAAGAGGAATAAACAGGAATGAACTCTAAATGTCTCCCCTCAGGCTCCCTCGCAGCCTTGGCAGGGAGCCCAAGGACAGGTAATTACCTGTGAGTCATGGCTCTCAGCTCGGGAAGGGCTGCTCTCCTAGCCCCTCCCACCCCGGGCAAGAATGCCTGCCTGGAGGGCCAGAAAACAGACCTGACCCTAAGGGATGGAAAGGAAGGCTGAGGCATAACTGGACCAACTTCCCCTGGCCTCCTGCCAGGCCTGAGAACACAGCTTTCTTTGTAGGACCCTGGGCAGGCTCCTGGCTTAGGGCTTTGGGCTGAGAGCTTCTGTTGGAGGACAGTCTTCCCCCCAGGTTAGGGTCAGAGGGCTTTTAGAGAGATCTGGAAGGTCACCCAGTTCAGATCTTGGCCCCAGAGAGCCTACACTGGCCTTGTTTGGACATTATTGTCTCAAAGTTTCTATTTAAAGGAGACTCTTAAGGAGCCAGTCCAGCCTGTCAGTGTCTCCTCAGCAGGATATTCTCTACAATTGGAGGGTTAAGTCCAAGAAACTGGTTTGAGAATGCTTAAGGGGAAAATGTAGGATTTTGTGGATTAAACGGTAACCTGGGCATTTCTAACCCTCAGATTCTAATGTAGCCCAAGAAGTTTAGATGGGCAGGAAAAATACTATAATTAGAAAATGGGCAATAAGTTGTTTGGATGCAAACAGACATTCCAATAAATGTTAGTGTCTTGACCCCTGTAAACATTCCAGTGAAATCTGGCTTAATGAACCCGGATCAGTAGTTGGCCGTCCTGGGCCCTGCCTCTGCAATAAGAACACAGAGACACACCCCCTCCAGTCCCCGACAGGGAAAGGTTACTGCTCACACCCGCAAGCTTTGAGCCCACCCACCTATTCTCTTTCTCTCCAACTCTCCAACTCCCTGAACCCAAGGCTTCCAGGAAGCTTGCCCCTCATGGAGCTGTCCATCCTCTGCCCACCACCAGGAAGAGGATGTGACAAAGAACTCATGAATAGTTAACTCAGCAGAAGAAGCAGCCGTTGCAATGCCATATCCTCAGACCGGTGGGGCGGGAGTGCGATGGGAGGCTGGGCCCTTTAAATCCCCCTCCTCCTCTCCCATTATGAGGCCAGGAGCCCAGGTAAATAGCTATCTCAGACTTCACAGGCTGGGGCAGGTCCCAGAGCAGTTTGGCTTCACAGAGGGGAAAGGCAATTGCTCTGTGTGGGCTCCTCACCCCACCCCCACGTTCCCAGCCAAGTCCAGGATGTTGTTTCTGCAGACCCCAAGGAGGGCCCAGCCAGCCCACTCCTCAGGGACACTAAGCACTCCCCAGTGGGAATCTAGTCCCCCCAGGACTGCAGGGCCCCAGGCACAGGGTTTGAACTTCAGAACCCAGTTTTTTCAGACACAAGAAGCCTAATCTAGAGACAGAAGCTAGGGTAGGACCTGGCCAGGGCTAAAGGCAAGGTGGGAGCATTGCTCCAACACCATCCCCTCTGCGTCCCCTTCCTCTCCCGCTGCCCGCCATCCTGCTCCAGAGCTCTCCACTCTCATTTCCCTCAGAGCCTTGGCTTGTTAGAACAAGGAAAATGGTGCTCAGGAAAGTGGTCATCCTTGACCCCCGTTCCTCTCACACCTACATCAATCCATCTGGCAATTCTGTTAGCTCCCTTTTCCAAAGGCAACCTGAATCCACTTCCATCCTCCTGGCCTGAGCCCGTCTACCCCAGGCTTCTGCCACAGCCCCCTAACTCCTAACTGTTTAGTCCCACAACCAGGTCTTGTCACTCCCCTGCTCAGAACCCTACACCAGCTCCCATTTCAGTCAGAATCATGAGGCCCCATGTGATCTGACACTGCCCGTTCCTTCTCCACCTCTATCACTACTCTCCCCCCTGAATCCTCTCCCTCCAGCCACACAGCCTCCTTGTTCTGCCTGCAAATTACCAGGTTGCTTCTGAGTTAGGGCTTTTGCCCCAGCTGCTCTCTCTGCCTGGAACACTCTTCCCCCACGTTGGCAAGGCTACTTCTCTTACCTCTTTGAACTCTTTTTTCAAATGCTACCCTCTCAAGGAGGCCCACTCTGACCACCCTATTTAAAACGACAACAAACTTCCCTGCCCCGTCCTTGTCCCCCACCCCTAGCATTCCCAACCCCACCTACCCTACATTATGGATGAGTTGTTTTGCTTTGCAATACTTACCAATTTCTAACCAACTATACAATCTATCTATTTATCATGTTTATTTTCTCTCCCCCCACTGGAATGTAATGTCCAAGAAGGCAGAGATTTTTGTCCATTTTGTTCACTACTGTTTTCCGAGTACCTAGAAATAGTGTCCGGCTCATAGGAGGTGCTCAATACTTGTGGAATGAATGGATTCACGCACTGTGGAAATCATTGATATAATTTAAAGAGTTCCTCATGCCCTGTAGGTATAGTTGCATTCTCAAAGGGGACGGTCTGGGCTTTTGCTCACCAGAATGGATGACTAATAGTGGAAATTCCTGCATCAGTCAGCTGCAGAGGGCGTGGTGGGGAAGGTCTCTTTGGAGACACCTACCCCCAGATTACAGGAATGGCACCATGTCAGTGCAGGCAGTCTCCCTCTCTGCCTGCTTGTCCGTTGTCCCTCACAGTATCTCTGACGGGGGGAGGAGGGGTGGCCTGAGAAGCTACCATCTCCATTACCCATCTCTCAGGCTCAAACCATCCATGTTGCCAGGGAAATCAGCCAAGATCTGACCAACGAGAGATCAAGGGATAGGGAGAAAAGAAAGGAGGGAAGGAGGGTGGAAAGGACGAAAGAGGTTGAGAAGTTATGATAAGAGAACCTGGTCCAGGCTGTGGATGCCAAATCCCAGGTGTTTTGGAGGAAGGGGCGCCAGGTGACTAAGGCTTGGGCACCACCCGGATCCAGTGAGTCATGGCTGAGTCCTCGTCTGTGGGACTGGGTGGGTTCCAGGAAGGGTCCTGGGGATTTGTCACGTGACTAAAGCTGGCGCGTCTCTCCTTCAGCACAACCGCTCGGCTGCCCAGACAAGCGGTCACTCTTCGTGCACCTCTCCAAGAACCAGAGAGAGAAGGTGGGGCTTTATGAGCTCAGGCAGGAGCCCTGCCTCGGGTGGGGGCCAGGAGAAAGACAACGGGAGCCTGGGCTGCCATCATGGGGTGACTCTATTGCATAGAGTCCGTCTCCCCCCACCTTCCCCTTCCCATCCTGAATGTCCATCCAACTGACAGCAGTGCACATCAGCCTGGGCCTGAGGTCTGGTAGAAATCAGGCAGTCAGCCTAAACTAATCACAGCTAACATTCTCTGGAGAGCTCGCAGTGTGCCAGGCACTGTTCTAAGATCTTTATACATATTACCTCATTTAATACTCACTACATCTCTGTGCAGTAGACACTTAATTATCCTTCCTTTGCAGATTAGGAAAATGAGGCACATTTTCAAGAACTTGGTCCCAGCTAATAAGTGGTCATTTGAACCCAGACCAGTTTGCTTGGCACTTATGTTCTTAACCATTACTTTGGGCCTAAGATGGCCTAAACTCCCTGCCTCCACCCTTGGTAATCCTTGACCAGAGTCCACCAGACTCTGAACTTTACGTTTCCCAAACCTAATCAAGACCCAATAACTGAAAAAGTGTGTTTTTGGAGCACGAATGTCGACTGGAGACTCCTGGGGAGACACTGATGCTATAGAAACTTCCAGAACAGACACCATTAGGTGCCTTCCTGTTTGTTTTCCATGTAGACAACCTCTTTTGTGTGGGCACAGATGGAGACGGTGCTGGCCTCCAGATGCCCCTTCTCAGAGACTCCAGCACATACATACCAGCAGGGTTTCCCCTTCATACCAACAGGAAGCTGCTCTGAGTGAGGATGTGAGCAACCTACAAGGGGTGGGAAGACAGGGGAGGTGACCAGACAAACACCACGGAGAGCTGACAAGATTAAACAAAAAAGATTGAACATGATGACAGGATGACACAACTTCCCCCTCACTGAAGGAAGGGGATCCCCTCCCCAGAGGTCAGACTTCTGGGTCAGGGGCCCCAATTTCTTCTGTTCCATCTCCTAGGTCCTAGGGTGCACCTCCAAATGTCACCACCCTCCTGAGGGGAACAAATGCTGGCTCGTGGCTCCCCAGAAAAGAGGGAGGAATATCTTGACCACTCTGCTACTTTCCCTGCCCTCCCAAATTCCCGACCTTCCTGGGGGGGCAGGCTGGCTCAGACCACACCCGCTCTCTACCATTGCCTCTGGGAACTAGCTTCTTGGGACCTAAGTCCAACCTCTGTAACCTTTGGCCACAGATTCGCCATGTGGAGCTGGCCATGTGGCTTGAGAGGAGAGAGGCACACACCTGAAGGGGGTAACTTGTGGCCACAGGTGAGGTCAGGAGCTTCTGGGAATGCCTGAGAGGGACCTGGCGGCGGAGGTCGGGGGTGGGTGGTCTGCTCCCCTTGCTAGCGGAGGGCTGCCTCACGGGACTTTAAACTTCCAAATAGCATCCCTAAAAGGGCCACTCGAGAGACAAACTCAATTTCTTAATGTTCAAATTGGCATTTGAGGGCTGAGTATGGAGAAATGAGCCTCCTGTGGTTTGAGGGAGAAGAAGCATGGGTGAGTCTGGCTTCTTGTCTGGAATCAACCCCACCTAACGGCTTGGAATCAGCACCTCCCTGCAATGTTTGTGGCCACATAGGGCCTCTATGGACTTGAACAGCTCTGAAATCCCAGACCTAGCTCCAGCTTTCTTTCTCAATAGAAGCATGAACTTAGGAGAACCCCCCTCTGAGCCTCAGTTTCATCATTTGTAAATAAAGGTGTTGGATTTTACTGGTTCTCAACCCAAGCTGCCCTCAGAATTACTTGCAGAACTTATAGTATCTTAGGTCAGGTCCCAGCCAGAGATTTAATTGGATGGCAGAAGGGCAGGGACATTGAAAATGCTTTTAAAGCTCCCCTGAAGCCCCCTCCAGCTTTAGGATGCTCTGCTCTCAGGGTGGGGTGGTTTAGGACAGCAGTTAAAAGCCTAGACTTTAGAGTGAGGGAGATGAAGGTCCAAGTCTTGGTTCTGTACTCACCAGCCGCATGACTTTGCACAGCCAAAGCTACTTGCATCCAATGGGAGTAATAACAGTCTACCTCACGGATCCATGTAAAGATCAAAGGGGACAATGCATATATAACTCTCAGCAAAGTACCTGGATAGAAACGTGCTCTATGAAACGTCTGTCACCACATGTGCATGACACACACAGGTGTTGGGGTATGAGCAGCAGTCTTTGCAGCTGTGCTTAACAGAAAGCAAATACCATTCCATCCAGCTCACTTACCAGGCAGTGGGCCAACCTGGGCTGCCCCCCTCCATCTCCCCCAGGGAGGCTCCAGGTCCCACATTCCAATCAGTTCCTTAGGGCTGCAAATTCCTGAAGAGCAGTGATCTGGACCAGAAGGGAAGAGGGGGCACTCGGCGGGCCAGACAAGCTAAGCTCCTTGAGAGCAGCGTGGTGCTTCCGGCCTACCTGGACAGGGAAAGACAGGGTGTGGAGTGTTTACAGAGGACAGAGGGGAGAGGAGCAAGCTGAAGCATGACAGACGTATTGTTTTATGGCCTCCAAGAGTTAACAAAACCAAGAGTCCAACCCCTGATAAAGAAAGGAGTCAAAGCTGGTCTGGACAGCAGTTTGTTACTTACCTCGGGGCAATTGCCCAGCAAGTCTGAGGGCTATAGAGAAAAGGCACTTTCTTTCCCAGGGGCTTCTGCTTACACGGATTAAATTCTGGTCTATATTCTATCAGACAAGGGTGATGAGACCTTATCTAATCTAATTCCTTCCCTTTAAAACGTCATTCAAAATTGACCCTCTTCTGATCTAAAATACTGATAAAGAGGTTTTAATAGCCTGGGCAAATGTTTATGAGATATGGTTTTCTCGGGGCAAAAAATAAGAAAACAAACGTGCATAAAACCTACTTAACTCTAAAGACAAAATAATACTCGTGTCCATCAAGAGATGAATGGATAAAGAAGACGTCATATGTATATACAATGGAATATTACTCAGCCATAGAAAAAAGAATGAAATATTGCCATTTGCAGCAACGTGGATGGACTCGGAGATTATCATACTAAGTGAAGTAAGTCAGACAGAGAAAGACAAATATTATAGGATATCACTCATATGTGGAATCTAAAAAATAGTACAAATGAATTTATTTACAAAACAGAAACAGACTCACAGACATAGAAAACAAACTTATGGTTACCAAAGGGGAAGGAAGGGGGAGGGATAATTTGGGAGTATGGGATTAACAGATGCCCACTACTATATATAAAATAGAAAAACAACAAGAATTTACTTAATAGCACAGGGAACTATATTCAATATCTTGTAATAAACTATAATGGAAAAGAGTCAAAAAAAGAATATAAATATATACGTATATATATAGGTATGTATATATATGTATATACACTTTGCTGTACACCAGAAACTAACACAATATTGTAAATCAATTATACTTCAATTTAAAAAAAAAGAAAAAATAATACTCAAAGAGAGGACAGGGAGAGAATATCCAAAATGTTACATTTCCCATCTCTTTATATTCCTCTGTGTGCTCTCATCTTCCACAATGAGGATATTTTACCAGAATAATCAGTACAAATAAAGCAAAAAGTTTCAGGAGGAGGAGAGTGATTTTTGTCCACTTACAAGTGATTAATCCTTCCTCTCTTTGCTCCCTCCTTTACCCTGAACCTGTCCACTAAACCCACAGACTGCCCCAGAGTTCTACAAGTTTTCTACATCATTGTAGATTTTGTAAGGTGTGGTTTCCCCATCTTAAGAAGTATTGCTTATTGGGGCTGTTAGATTTATGTCAAGAAAGCACTTAACACAGTTCCTCAGTAAATGTGTAAGAAAGTAAGGCATCACTCTAAACACCACATCTACAATATCTCATTTAAGCATCACAGCAGCCCTTTAAGGTGGCTCTTTGAAAGGACTTATTATTATAACTTTTTTGCAGCCTCAGCATTATTTGATAGCTTGTTCAAGGTTTCCGAGTGTTATCGACTGAATATGGACCCCCAGAAATTCATATGTTGAAGCCCTAATACCCAATGTGATGGTCTTAGGAGGTGGGGGCCTTGAGAGATAATCAGGTTTAGATGAGGTCATGTAGGTAGGACCCTCATAATGGAATTAGTGCCCTTATAAGAAGAGGAAGAGACACCAGGACTCTGTCTCCATCATGTGAGAACGCAGCCAGAAGGCAGTGATCTGCAAGCCAGGAAGCCAGTTCTCACCAGGAGCCCAAACTACTGGCACCTTGATCTTGGAATTCTAGCCTTCAGAGCTGTGAAAATGAATGTCTTGTTGCTTAAGCCACCCAACCATGGTATTTTGTTAGAGCAGCCTGAAGTGATGAAGACACAGAACTAGCGTTTTAGTCAAGTTAGGCTAGGCTATGCTGCAGTAAAAAACTAACTGCAAAATCTCAGCAGCGTAACACAACCGACAAATGCTTATTTGTTGCTTCTACAGAGTACTATGCAGAACAACGGTGAGGGAAGAGGTCCTCTGTTCCACACAGTCACGCAGGGACTTCTGCCATCCTGCATCTGCACCAGCCAGGACACATGGTCTTAGTGGCCTCGGCAGCAAGGTTATAGGGGCACGGAGGAACTCTCTCCAGTTACTCCAGGGTTCACAGTCATGCTGCTTACAACCTACTGGGCAGATCTACTCAGAGGGCTCCTAAGTGACCTTCCTACGTGCCCAAAAGAGGAAAATGAAGTAGGACTTTGTGAACACATAGCATTGTCCACCACAACTAGTATATGGTGAAACCAGAATCCAACAGCAGATCTTTAAGCTTCCAAAATCTATGCTCTTTCCACTACAACATTTGGCCTCCCAAAATTGAGAGAATTTGTTTTTCATTAAAAAAAAATTTCATGATAGGATAATGTGTAGAATATGACTGCTCAAGGATACTGGTAGGAAAAATGCCCATAGTGAATATTTTAAATTTGCAAAGCCTAAAGCACCACAAGATTGCCTCATGGAAAACCTTAAACACAGTGAGATCTCTGCAAGTTGTACCCAGAGGGTAAATATCTATGAGACATATACACCACTCCAGTCTTTAAGAGAAAAACCACTGGTGGTGAGAGCAAATCTTCAAGGAGAAGATTCTGGTATGTTGTAAGGTGACCAACCAGCTTAGTTCACTGGGGCTCTTCTTGCTTTAGCCCTGCAAGTTCCACTTCCCAGGACACTCTTCAGTCCCAGACAGATACTTGGTCACCTGGTTGTACATCGATACTTTTTCACCCGGACAACTTTTGAAGGTGTCATCTCAAGTGGCTCAGTAAACTTTGAGTGCAGATGCACAGTGATCTGAGAAAGTGAAGTTGGCCCTGAGCCCAAGAAAAACCTGGGTGGAAATAGCACATGAGAATAAAACTCTCTCACAGGAAAGAGCTCAGGAAGCTCCTGTATGGATATTGGCTCACCTCAGCAAAGTAGTCCTCTTCGAGGACTTGGGGGAAGAAAAGAGTATGACTCTGCTCCTACTGCTGCAGCCTGATGTGCAGGAGGCTTTTCCCAGACAAATCACATCAAGGACTCATACTGAGTTTATAGATACATTAACACCTCTATCTTTTTCAAGTCAAATGCCATTAAAATAGGTTGGTGGCGTCCTGAATTTGTGCTGTTCTTGACATGCATGTACACACAAATGCACACACACATGCACACACACAGAAGGACACACATGTCTTTGCACTTTTTCCTATTGCATTTCATCTTGTAAATTTTGGCTTAGCACTCCATTTGCAAAGTTGGATTTGGCAAGTACTTTGACCTATACACTCTGCATCATCTCCAGGTTAAAGTCCAGAGTCCACAGCCAGGCTCTTGGAGTCCTGCTGGAAAAAAAAGCTGCCTTTTTTGGCCCTAATTCACACAGCCCCCGCTTCATACAAGTGCTCTGATCCTGTCATTTCATTCCCTTGACCACACTTAAGCTTGATTCATCTGGCTCTGACTGTCTACACCGCCCTTTCCACCCTTGTGTACTTGGCCAAATGCTAAATCCAAGACTCAGATCAGATTCCTGGATAGGTGATGGCTTCTCTGTTATTTTCTGTAAATTCTTCCCAAACTCCATCAGCAGACCTTACCGATACAATTCAAGTAGCAACCAGTTCTGTTCTGTCTTGTAGATCCCTTCTACCTCAAATTTACATACTTACAGCTATTCAACATTTAGTTATTTTGTGATTTGCTCCCAAACCTGGATTGCAAACTCCTTGAGGACAGTGGCAACCCTTGGCCACTCTTTTTATCTGCTAATGAGTGCATCACCCACTGTCTGCACATAGTTAAGTGCTCAATAAACACATATTGATTTATTAGTATGAATCCTTGGGGCAAGGAGAAATCTACCAAAAAGTGTTCAAAGCATACGATGCCATGAGTTGATACTATACAACCATGAGTTGATACCTATAACTCCCTCTCAAGACAACATAGACAGAAAATCATCCAGAAAAAGAAATACCTTTTATTTCCCTTAAGAATTAGAGCCTGAGAAAATTCATGATGAGTTGATCCACTGATGAGCCAACTTCCAAGGCTGTGCTCCCGGTTCCATCCACAGTGGCTGGTACTTGGGGACAGAAAGGCCAGGAATCAAACTGGCTGTACTTCTGGTGTTTGGAACTGAAATACTTCTGTGGTCAGTCACGGATCCAGGTCCTCAAGACGTTCAAGCCCCAGCTTTTAGAAGCCTGAGAGGTGAGGAAAGGGGTAAATGTGGGTCCAGGAGAGAGGAGGGCACAAATGGAGAGAGAGTCTTGGGAAGCAAGAATTCCTAAACATGCTCAAGGATTCTTGGTCACTCTCAGATAATCGGGAGACGTGTAGCAAAAGGTCTGTCGGTCCTTGCCTGTCCTTGTGCTGCCAATGAAAATGTGTCCTGCTAGGAGTTTCAGGCCCACCCCAACCCTTGGCCAATGAGGGCCAAGCCTGGCACACTAAGAACCCTCCCTACAGCCAAATGGGTCTAGGTGTATCTGCTTGTCTAAGTCCATTCATTAGGCATCAGCAGTGTCCCAGGAGCTGGCACAAGCACTGAGAGGGGCTTCTCTCATTTATACCCCTCTGTGTATCTGGTCTGCTGCTTTTCTGGCCTTTCTGCCTGGGCCTCTGACAGGACCTGTTCACCCTCCAGTTGTCCTTGAGGCCCGAGCTTAGGTCTGAATCCTCCCAGCAAATCAGCCTGCACATTGACACCCCTCCACCCACAGCTTCTGCCTGGTCCTCATCCTCAGAGCCTGGGCTTTTTTTCCAGTTTCTCCTCACATCTCAGCAAACCTTCTGACTTCTGACCAAGAAACTCAAAAACATCCCAAACCGTTCATTCACAAAATAAATATTTACTGAGCACCCACCCAATGCCAGGCGTCCAGTGACCCAGTAGTAAACAAGTCAGACATGTTCCTGTCCAGAGGGAGACTACTGTCTCATGGAACACAGACATTAAACACATAATTGCCAAATAATTCATTAATTATGCAACCAGAGTGACCTCAACTTCTTTAGCCATCCAAGTCACTCTTTCCTCTATTATGTGAATAACCCTAATTCTGAGAATTCTAAGGAGATGCTAACAGATAATGCAAATTCATTCTAGTAGTTGCTTGTCCTCAGACAATCCTAGCTTCCTTTTTACCATTTCTCCATGCTGCCCCTGATCTCTCCAGCCTATTTTGGCCCCAAACACAAATGTATGATCCTTTCTCCATTCTCCTAAGAACAAAAGACATAACTGCTGAGCTTGAGAAATTTTACTGAAAATTTGAAGATGACACAGGGAAATTACAACCTAACAAAAACTACTAGCTTCTGCTGTCTCCAGAATCTGTCCAGCATCATAGCCTGTTCCTGCTGCCATCTCCCTCCTTAGCTCTAAGCCTTCCCCAGGTTGCTGGAACCAGGGTCCTCCCTCCTGGGGAGCAGTCAGGAGAACTCCCTTTCTGTGAACTCACTTCTCCCATCTCACCCCATGAAGATAGCCATTTACAGGGTAACAACCCAAGATGGCCCATCTACCTTACAATTAATCTACTCACTGCTACTTGCCATACATCAGCCTGCATTCATTCATTCTTTCATTTCAGAAATAATTCCTGAACATATATTTTATACCAGGCATTGTGCTAGGTTAGGACCAAAAAATACAGCAGCAAACAAAACAGACTAGATAGACCCTGCCTTTATGGAGGAGACAAACAACAAAGAAGTAAACTAGAAACTAACTCTGACAATTACAGCTTTCAATGATTTTTATGAAATATTTTTAAAAACCAGGATGACATGATAGATGGGGGTCTCAGGATGTTGGGAGTACCACTTTAGAAAGGATGGGTAAGAGAATTCTCTCTGAGGAGGTGACCCTTGGGATGAGCCTGAGAGATTTAGGGCTGAACATTACAAGGCAGCCTAAACATGTATTTAAGGCACCAGCAAAGGAGAGGCAACAAAATTTCTTCTGAAAAATTTTGTATCTAATATATTTTAAAAGACATGGCAATAGACATCTTGGGTAGAATTAGAATGTTGTATGTCTCCCTTACACATATTTTAAAGTTTAATACCGTTTTTATTTTGATTTACTAGGGCAGATTAGAGCATTCAATCTTTTTTTAATAAACTTTTATTGAGTATGGTTGCTTTACAATGTTGTGTTAGCCTCCATTGCACAATAAAATGAATCAGCCATACACATACAGATATCCCCTCCCTTTTGGACTTCCCTCCCATTTAGGTTACCACAGGGCACTAGGTGAGTTCCCTGTGCTATACAGCATGTTCCCATCAGTGGTCCATTTTATACATAGTATCAATAATATATATGTGTCAATCTCAGTCTGCCAATTTCTCCCACCCCACTCCTTTCCCCCTTGGTATCCATACATTTGTTCTCTACATCTGTGTCTCTATTTCTGCTTTGCAACTAAGATCATCTATACATTTTTCTAGATTCCACATATACATGTTATTATATGATATTTGCTTTTCTCTTTCTGACTTACTTCACTCTGTATGACACTCTCTAGGTCCATCCACGTCTCTAAAAATGATCCAATTTCATTCTTTTTTATGGCTGAGTAATATTCCATTGTATATATATACCACATCTTCTTTATCCATTCCTCTGTCGATGGACATTTAGGTTGCTTCCATGTCCTGGCTATTGTAAATAATGCTGCTATGAACATTGGGGTGCATGTTTTTTTTTGTATTATGGTTTTCTCTGGGTATATGTTCAGTAATGGGATTGTTGGGTTATATGGTAGTTCTATTTTTAGTTTTTTAAGGAACCTCCATACTATTCTCCATAGTGGCTGTTCAATTTACATTCCCACCCAGAGTGCAAGAGGGTTCCCTTTTCTCCACCCCCTCTCCAGCATTTATTTTTTGTAGATTTTTTGATGATGGCCATTCTGACAGGTGTGAGGTGGTACCTCATTATAGTTTTGATTTGCATTTCTCTAATAATTAGTGATATTGAGCATCTTTTTATGTGTTTGTTGGCCATCTGTATGTCTTCTTTGGAGAAACGTCTATTTAGGTTTTCTGCCCATTTTTGGATTGGGTTGTTTGTTTTTTCTGATATTGAGCTGTATGAGCTGCTTGTATATTTTGGAGTTTAATCCTTTGTCAGTTGCTTCATTTGCAAATATTTTCTCACATTCTGAGGGTTGTCTTTTCGTCTTATGGTCTCCTTTGCTGTGCAAAAGCTTTTAAGTTTCATTAGCTCCCATTTGTTTATTTTTGTTTTTGTTTCCATTACTCTAGGAGGTGGGTCAAAAAAGATGTTGCTGTGGTTTATGTCCAAGAGTGTTCTGCCTATGTTTTCCTCTGAGAGTTTTATAGTGTCTGGTCTTACATTTAGGTCTTTAATCCACTTTGAGTTTATTTTTGTGTATGGTATTAGGGAGTGTTCTAATTTCATTCTTTTACATGTAGCTGTCCAGTTTTCCCAGCATCACTTATTGAAGAGGCTGTCTTTTCTCCATTGTATATTTTTGCCTCCTTTGTCATAGATTAGGTGACCATAGGTGTGTGGGTTTATCTCTGGGATTTCTATCTTGTTCCATTGATCTATATTTCTGGTTTTTGTGCCAGTACCATACTGTCTTGATTACTGTCACTTTGTAGTATAGCCTGAAGTCAGGGAGCCTGATTCCTCCAGCTCCTTTTTTCTTTCTCAAGATTGCTTTGGCTATTCAGGGTCTTTTGTGCTTCCATAAATATTGTAAAAATTTTGTTCTAGTTCTGTGAAAAATGCCATTGGTAGTTTGATAGGGATTGCGTTGAATCTGTAGATTGCTTTGGGTCATATAGTCACTTTCACAATATTTATTCTTCCAATCCAAGAACATGGTATATCTCTCCATCTGTTTATGTAATCTTTGATTTCTTTCATCAGTGTTTTGTAGTTTTCTGAGTACAGGTCTTTTGCCTCCTTAGATAGGTTTATTCCTAGGTATTTTATTCTTTTTGTTGCAATGGTAAGTGGAATTTTTTCCTTAATTTCTCTTTCTGTCCTTTCTTTGTTAATATATAGGAATGCAAGAGATTTCTGTGTATTAATTTCGTATCCTGTAACTTTACCAAATTCATTTATTAGCTCTAGTAGTTTCCGGTGGCATCTTTAGGATTCTCTATGTATAGTATCATGTCATCTGCAAACAGTGACAGTTTTACTTCTTCTTTTCCAATTTGGATTCCTTTTATTTCTTTTTCTTCTTTGATTGCCATGGCTAGGACTTCCAAAACTATGTTGAATAAGAGTGTGAGAGTGGTCACCCTTGTCTTGTTCCTGATCTTAGAGGAAATGCTTTCAGTTTTTCACCACTGAGAATAATGTGTGCTGTGGGTTTGTCATATATGCTGAGGTAAGTTCCCTTATGCTGAGGTAAGTCCCCTTAGGTAAACTTACCTTATGCTGAGGTAAGTTCCCTCTATGCCCACTTTCTGGAGAGTTTTTATCATAAATTGGTGTTGAATTTTGTCAAAAGCTTTTTCTGCATCTACTGAGATGATCAGATGGTTTTTATTCTTTAATTTATTAGTATGGTGTATCACATTAATTGGTTTGCGTATATTGAAGAATCCTTGCATCCCTGGAATAAATCCCACTTGATCATGGTGTATGTTCCTTTTAATGTGTTGTTGGATTCTGTTTGCTAGTATTTTGTTGAGGATTTTTGCGTCTATGTTCGTCAGTGACATTGGCCTGTAATTTTCTTTTTTTTGTGATATCTTTGTCTGGTTTTGGTATCAGGGTGATGGTAGCCTCGTAGAATGAGTCTGGGAGTATTCCACCCTCTGCAATTTTTTGGAAGAGTTTGAGAAGGATAGGTGTTTGCTCTCCTCTAAATGTTTGATAGAATTCACCTATGAAACCATCTGGTCATGGACTTTTGTTTGTTGGAAGATTTTTAATCACAGTTTCAATTTCATTACTTGTGATTGGTCTGTTCATATTTTCTATTTCTTCTTGGTTCAGTCTTGGAAGGTTGTACTTTTCTAAGAATTTGTCCATTTCATCCAGGTTGTCCATTTTATTGGCATATAGTTGCTTGTAGTAGTCTCTTATGATCCTTTGTATTTTTATGATGTCAGTTGTAACTTCTTTGTTCTAATTTCTAATTTTACTGATTTGAGTCCTCTCCCTTTTTTTCTTGATGAGTCTGGCTAAAGTTTTATCAATTTTGTTTATCTTCTCAAAGAATCAGCTTTTCATTTTATTGATCTTTGCTATTGTTTTCTTCATTTCTACTTCATTTATTTCTGCTCTGATCTTTATGATTTAGAGCATTCAATATTTTCAGGGATTAGAAACTCTGAAGTCTTACTCAAGTCCTAGGGGATACGTGAAAAGGGTGTTCCAGGCAAAGAATGAGCAAGTGCAAAGGTCCTGTGTCAGGAAAGAGCTTAGCTTCTTCTAGAGGTAGGAAGAAGGGACAGGAACAGTATGATTGAGGTGGGAGCTGAAATGGGTGGGACATGTGGGCAAGGGCCTGGTCTCAGACAGGGAGTGGTTTTAAACACTGGTTATGCGGGAGGATTCCCTGATTTTTTTTTAAATTTCTGATGCCCAGGCCTGACCCCAAGAGAATTAACTGGTCTGAGGTGGGGTTGTGAAACTGGTATTTTTTAAAGTTCCTTGGATGATTCCAACTTGTAGCCAGGATGAAGAACCACTGACATGGGGCCTTATAGACAGTCAGAGAGACAGAAAAGTGAATGGTGAAGAATATGGGCCCTAGAATCAGACAATCTAGTTTTGAATCCCATTTCTGCCACTGACTAGCTGTGTGATCCAAAGCACATTACTTAAGCAAAATGGGGACAGTAGTTTACCCACTCTGTAGAGTTATTTGTAGGATTAACAAGCTAATACATACAACGGTCTTAGAAAGCATGTATTAAGGATGCAATGACTTCTAGCTTTGACTGCTCTATGTGAGCGATAATGACAGCTTGGCCCAGGTTGAAGGCTCTGGAGGTGAAAAGACAGACTCAAATTATATATTTGGAAGTAGAACAAATGGGACTTGCTGAAAATTGGCTGACAAAGATGAGGAAAAGAAGGGAATAAAGGATGGTTTCCATGTTTGGGACTTTAGCAATTGAAGTGGTAACATTTTACCAAGATTGGGAAGACAAGGAGAAGAACAAATTTTGAAGAAGAAAATCAGGAATTTAATCTTTATGTATTAAGTTAAAGACACTCTATTAAATATCCAAGAAGAAATACCTATTAGACAGCTTAATATGTAATCCTGGAGCTTAGGAGAGAGGAATAAATTTCAGAGTCATTAACATATAGTGCTGTGCTGTCCAATATGCTAGACATTAGCCACACTTAAAAGGTTATTTAATTTAAATTTAGATTAATTAAAATTAAATAAAATTAAACATTCAGTTTATTAGACACTTTAGTCACATTTCAAGTGCTCAACAGCCATAAGAAGCTAGTGGCTACCATCTTGGACAGTGCAGATACAGAACATTTCCATCATTGCAGAAAGTTCTATAGGAAAGCACTGAGTCTCAATCCATGGAACTATAGGAAATCATATATGAAGTGGTTCACAATTCTGGCTATACTTTAGAATCACCCCAGGAATTCAGAATCAATTCGTCTTGGGAACTCCCAGGCAATGGTAGTTTTTAAAAGTTCCCAGGATGATTCTAAAGTGGAGCCAGAGCTGAGAACCACTGATCTAAGAAAATAATGTTGGTAGGGCCATAGGGTACCCCGATATTAAAGGCAGTGATTCTCAATCTTGGCTGAACATTGGAATCACCTTTAGAGCTTTAAATATTACTAATGCCTGGGTCCTGCTTGGAGAGATTTCTGATTTAATTGGTCTAGAGTGCAGCCTGGTTTTCAGAAATGTTAAAAGCTCCCATTTATTCTAATGGACATTCAAGGCTGAGAACCACTGATTGATAGAGGAGAAAGGTGTAACGAATAAGAGCTAAGAAGAATAAAATAATGCAGTACGATGAAAAACAAGAGAGTTCAGTGTGCCGGAAGCAAAAAGAAAAAAAGTGTTTCTAGAAGGAAGAAATGGTTCTATCTGTTGAATACTAAAATTCAGTTCATTTAATAAGCATCCCATTGGATTTTGTTGGGGTGGTGCTAATGGGATCCAGATGGGAGTGGGTAAAAGAACGAATGGTTAATGAAGAAATAAATACAGTGATTGTAGACAACTGTTAATAAACAGTTTCAGTTATGAAGAGGAGCAAAGAATGCTGGCAGCAGCGGGATAGTGATTTGGGGTCATGGACTAGGTTTTTTAAGACACAGATATTAGAGTATGTTTGTATGCTGAGGGATACTATAATAAAGGAGAAAATGATTATTCAGGAAAGAGGAAGGATCTGGCAGGAAGTTGACTTCCTATCCAAAATCCCTACCCTCCTTCCTCCTTGCTTAAAGATCCCCAGTGTTTTTCAAGTCTTCAGGGCTGTTGTCCTTTCCCCAGTTCAAAGATTAGCCTTAGCCAGTGGTTCTCAAACTTTAGCATGTGTCAGAATGACCTACAGGACTTTTAAAAACACAGCTAGTCCTGCATCCAGAATTTCTGATTCAGTAGGTTTGGAGTAGGGCTCAAGAATCTGCTTTTCTCACAAGTTCTCAGGTAATGTTACTGCTCTGGTCCCAGGAAGAATCTTTGAGAACCACCAGTCCAAGTTCATGAAGGTTATCCTTTACTTCATAAGTAGTCTTAGGGATGGGCATTTAATGCAGTTCTGGCCAATGAAAGGAATTCTCTAGGAAGATTCTAGGAAAGGTTTCTTTGCTGATAAAAGAAAAACAAAAAACAAAAAACAAGCAGTCTCTCTCCTTTCACTAGATGTTATCATATTGAATGCAATGCCTAGAACAGTGGCAGCTATCTTAGAAACATATGTGAGCCAGACTGTGGCAATCTCCACAAGATGCTGAAGATATCAGACTAGAAAGATGGAAAGAACCAGGTTTTTTTTTTTAATAATGTTACACTACTGAATTAATCCTGGAAACCCTGTCTTGTGAAATAATATACTTGCCTTATTGTTAAATCATTTTGAATTAGATTCTCACTTGCAACCCAAAGCAACCTAAGTTTTGTGTAGATTCCCAAGACCTTAAATAGATGAATCAGGATGAGATATAGGGGCACCTCTATATAGAAAGAACGGAGGATGCTTCCTCCCTGGTAACGTGACAGAAGGTAGAGAGTGTGGGTACTGATGCAGATAGATTTGGTGGTTGAAAAATGAAGTAGCTCCCAGCTGATTCCTTCTATCTTACCAGGGCAGGAGGTATCAGGGAAGAAGAGGATATAGCCTGTTTAAGAAGTGGGGAGAAAGTGTGGAAAAGTCTTTTTAGAGAATAATAAAAATAATTGCCTGGGAAAACATAAGTTATAGCTAACTGCTCATTTGAGATTTGTGATCTTAAATTTATAGAAAATAAGCAGTCAGCCTAGTTTGACAAATTTCTCCAATTTCTTGGGTGTAGATTGATATAGAGCAGATAGCTGACTCTACCACGGTTAAGTCTTTCTGGGTAAACATGAAAGAAACAGAGAAGGACAAGGTGTCTTCAAAGAAGTGCTTATGAGGATGGACCATAGAATCAAAGCCAGATTCTCCTCATCCCAGGGAGTCTTCCCCAATCCTCATCAAGTTTTGATTGGGTTTTCTCCTGGCATCCCAGCAGGAGCTCCTAGCATACTGCTTGTATTAGTTGTCTATTATTGCATAGCAAATTACCACAAACTTAGTAGCTTAAAACAATATTCAATTATAAGCTTTCACTTCTGTAAGTCAGAAGTCTGGGCACAGCAGCTCAGGGTCTCCCAAGGCTAATATGCAGGGGGCTACATTCTCATCTGGAGCTCAGGGTCTTCTTTCAAGTTGACGTAGTTGCAGGATAATTCAGTTCCTTATGGTTGTAGGACAGACATCTCATTTTCTCACTGGCTGATAGCTGGGAGCCACTCTGGGAGACCACCCACATTTCTTGCCACATTGCCTCCTCCATCTTCAAAGCTAACAAGGGAGATTCTCCCTCACTTTGAATCTCTCTCACACTTTGAATTTCTTCTTTAGGAAAAGCCCAATTCCTTTTAAGGGCTCACATGATAGATCAGGTCCATCTGGATAATCTCCCTTTCTTAAAATTAGCTGTGCCATGTAACATAACCTAATCATGGGAGTGACTATCCAATCATATTCACAGGCCTTGGAGATTTTACAGGGCTTGTTCACCAGGGGAAGGAATCTTTGGGTCATCTTAGAATTCTGCCTACCACACTACAAAAGAGTCCTTTTAAATGGGATAGAACAGACAAACCTGACAGAAGAATCCCAAATAATGTAGATACTCTCCCCTCCAGGAGGTGGAACATAACTCTCTGCCCCTGAAATGTGAGCCATGCACAGAGACTTCCTTTTAACAAGTACACTGGAGAAACCTGACAATCACTACCTGGGCCTGAAGGTCAATGTCAACAGTGATAAGTCACATTGATGTCATGTACCCTTGATATGCTGTGATGGGAATGTCACCTTACCTTTGTGATCTTCCTCCCCCAAACCCATAACCCTAGTCTAGCCATGAGAAAAACATCAGACAAACCTAAATTGAAGGACATTCTACAAAATACCTGCCCAGTACTCTCAACACTGTCAAGGTCAATGGAAACAAGGAAAGTTTGAGGAACTCTCACAGTCTAGAGAAGCCTGAAGACATATAATGACTAAATGTATTGTGATATTCTCATGGGACCCTGGAACAGAAAAATGACATTAGGCCAAAACTAAGGAAATGTGAATAAAGTATTGGCTTTACTAAAAAAAAAAA
Source organism: Balaenoptera musculus (assembly GCF_009873245.2). Taxonomy (NCBI): domain Eukaryota; kingdom Metazoa; phylum Chordata; class Mammalia; order Artiodactyla; family Balaenopteridae; genus Balaenoptera; species Balaenoptera musculus. The sequence continues at coordinate 147,482,228 of NC_045785.1, read as the reverse complement.
AGAAAGAAAGAAAAAATGAAGGTAGGAAGGAAGGAAAGAAGGAAGAAAGAAAAAAAGAAAGAAAGAAAGAGAAAGAGAGAAAGAAAGAAAGAAAGAAAAGAAAAGAGTACCTTATCACAAGAGGACTTCTGACCTAGATTCTGGATATGAAGGGAGAAAATCAGATTTTGTGATACATACCCCTAGAACTGAACTACTCTGGAAGCTGATTTAGGAAATAAGATCTGAAGTTGTGAAAAACCACAACAGTGTGGCTGGCACCTAGAGAGCAAAGGTTGAGGGAAATTACATATATAATGAAACTGGGAAAATAGACAAGGACAAGATCATGGGTGAGCTTACAAGCCATGCTAAGAATCTGGGACATAATCCAAAGGGCAATGTGGGGATACATTGAAGGGTTTTAAGGAAAAGAGTGACACGTTTTGCTTTTTTTTTTTTTTTAAGATTGCACTGGATTGGACTGGACTGGACTGGATTGGATTGGGTGGGTCAAGACCCAAAGCAGAGAGATCAGCTATGAGACCGCAGTAATAATCCAGGTGAGATGACAGGGGCTTTGACTAGGAGGATGGCAGAGGGGATAGAAAGCAAATAAAATCAAGAGATACTTAAGAGGTAGAATGACAAGTCTTGGTAACTGTTTGCATATAAGAGGTGACAGAGAGAGAGGAGGAAAGGAGGGTTCCCAGGCTTAGGATCTGAGCCACTAGGTAAACAGCAAAGCTTAGACTAAAAAAGATGATGGTGCAAGTTTATGGGGTAGAAATATTGAATTTGGCTTTAGACATGGTAAGTTTGATACCTGCAAGATATCCAAATGGAAATGTAGACTAGGCAGGGAGACACACAAGCCTAGAGCTCAGATTTGTATGTCATCTACATAGAGGCAGTAATGGAAGGCTTGGGAGTAAACTAAATTACCTAAAGAGAGTATGCAGAATAAGAAAAGAGGCTTCGGGACTTAGTCCTCAGAAATGCTGACATTTAGAGGTTAGATAAAAAGCAAAAGTGGGAAAAAGAACTAAGGAGTGTCCATAATAGGATAGCAGGAAAACTAAGAGAATCTGATATCATGGAAGCCAAGGAGAATGTATTTCTAGGAGTGGTCAACAGTTCCTAGGCATGGCATACGTCGTGATCATTTACAGAATTGTTCATTACCTGCCTCCTGCATACTACTTCCTCCTCATTTCCTGCCATTTCCCCAAACCCATCCTTTATGCTCTAACACCAATCTTGCCTAGCTTCCCTTGGACCATGTAATGTATTCTCATGCATCCTCCCCTTTTCATGTGAAGTCCTCTCTCATTCCTGAATCCCCAACCCTGAACCCCTCCTTTCCCTCCCAGAATCAGTGAACACTATCTATCCTTTAATACCCTAAGCTGCTCAGACATTATCCACTCTTAGGCCTTCTTTGACCACCTCCTCCCCAAACTGAATCAATACATGTCTCATTCTATTTGTTTACCTGGTATATAGTTCTATGATTGTGCTTATCCTAGTATTCAATATAGTCATAACTTATTTAATGTTTGTGTTCTCTACTTGACTATGAGCTACTTGAGGGCAAGGAGAACTTTGTATTCTGCTTTTTTCATAGCTATACATGACATAGTATCAGACACACAGCTGGCTTCAACAAAGGCTCTGGACCTTATTGCTGCCTATACCACCTAGGGAATGCAAATGTCTTGGGCTAGGATAAAGGACCACGGGAATTGCTGACATGCAGCAGGAGGCAAAGACAACTGAAGCATAACCAAAGAATAACTGAATCAACTGCTTCATTGGTGCCAGACCACTAAGCCCTTCACAGTGCCCTAGCTCAGGGTTCACCACACCCCTTAGCAGGTGTTAGCATCACCCTCACTTTACAGATGAGGAAATGGAGGCTAGAGAAGTTAAGTCACTCGTCCAAGGTCAGACCCTGGCAAGAGGAGCCAGGACTTGAAGGAACCCAAGTCTGTTTGACTCCAGAGCCCCATACTCTAAAGTCCAGCTAGCACTTGAGCTTGAAGGAAGTTCCTTGCACTGATTCAAACTTGTGAAGGACAGTACTGGGCTTGTGCTATGTGGGCAGCAGGGCGCCACTGCTCCCAGCCTATGCTGCCCGCTCCAGCAGCTAGTGGCTCTGCTTGGCCAGAAGCTGTGAGGGACAAAAGCAAAATGTCTGTGAAGGGTCTATCCCTTGGTATTGATTTGTCAAGGCCCTGGGGTCCCGGGAGCAGGTAGGAGGGATTCCGAAGAGTAAGCCAGTCGTTGCAATGTCAGACACTAAGTTGGGAATGGAAGTAAAAGGTGAGGGAGCCAGAGTGGAGGGGATCGAGCCAAGCTGCCAGGTCTTGGGCAATTTCAAGCCCAAGGCTCTGAGCCAAGCACAAGCCACTGTGCCTAAAATAACCTCCCAAGAGAGTCTTAACTGACCATTTTGTAATCACTATCCCAGTTATGACTTTTAGGTCAATGTAATTAGCATTGATTGGACCCCTATTATACATTAGCACCGTGAAAGGTACAAAGACCGGGTCTTCTGCAGAGACAGGGCAAGCGCACAGGACACAATGAGAGCGCTGTATAAAACAATACATAATGCAGTGCCAACCTGTGCGGTCCCAGCCACAAAGGCAGCTGGAATTCACAGAAAGGAAAGAGCAGAGTGTGCTGGCACAGGCAGTGGGGGCTTCTTGGAGCACATGACCTGAAAGGAGGAAGACAGAGTAGAAGAGAAGAGCTTTTCGGGTAGGAGGAAGAGGGGGAGCAAAGGTGAGGCGGCAGCAATGAGAAGGAATTGTTTCCTGGGCTGTGTGAAACCCATCTGTGGAACAAAGGATTCTTGTTGGAGAAGAATGGGATCTGAAGTTAGATGAGTAGGGAAGATCAGATGATAGAGGTCCTGGATCCAAGAATATTGATCAAGTAAATTTAACATGCAGAATCCAAAAGTTCGTCACGTGGGCAATGAGAAATCATCCAGGCTTTGAAAAAGGCAATTAAGAATAAAAACTTAATTTTAGGAAGATTTATTTGGTGGTAGTGTTTGAGATGGATTAGAGACGAAAAGACTAAAGGCAAAAACAAAAAAAACTGTCCAAAAAAACCAAAACCAAAAACAAATGAACGCTTCTTGGGTATCCACTAAAAGTCTGACTGCATGCAAACTTAATAAACATAGTCTATCCCCTGCCAGTCCAAAGGGGAAGATATTCATTAATCCCATAGTTACCTATTAAGGACCTGCTATGTGCCAAGGATTATACTGGGTCCTGGGGATGCAGTGAAGAATAAGACAAAGCTCTGGCCCTCATAAAGGTTAGCCTCAGGTGGGTGTGGAAGACAACACAAAAGCAAACCAATAATTACATCAATGTAAAGCCAGGTACGAAGTGCTATGAAGGAAAATAAAGCAGGGCATTGGGCAGGGAATGGTGTGATAAAGAGGTCAGGGAAGACCTCTAAAAGAAAATGTCACAATATTTCAAACCCAGAGAACATGCAAAATGGAGATGCCACCGCTAGAAATAAAAATATTGAGAAGGTGACTCAGTTTGGAAGAGTACAGAGAAAGTGGGGAGTCTTGTTTCAAGTGCGGCAGGGTTGTGTTAAAAGCAGGATATCCACACAGAAATGTCAGGATACTAGAACTCTAATGTACAAGATCAGAGGAAGATAAAGGTTAGCCATGTAGATTTTAAAATCATCCATTGTTATTTCAGAGGTAAGAACATTCTCTCCAAAACTAATTTACATGAAATGAAAGTAACTCAAGGAATGAAAAAGTTGGAGTATAAGATACACAAATAGTTTTATCATATCTCCTGTGATGATCCCCAGCCTCCAGCCTCCTGGAACCTCAGGAATTGGGCAGTGACTTTGATAGGCAGCAAGCTAGTAACAAAATAATACTACTAACAATTGAGGCTCATACACAACCAACCATCCAAAAGATGTCTGTCCCCTGTTCCTTCAAACCCCTAAGCACGGTTGTTGGGATGGCTCTATCCCTCTTCTGTACTGACTCCTTGGACCATATGTTGCCCCTTTGTGATTGCTTCTTCTGATAGTTCCGAATGTTTTAATGTTTGGGAGAAAGGGATTTGGCAAGCAAAATAAACAAATTTTAAACTGACCACTCCTGCCTTCCTAGAAATGGCAGGAATTAACGTTGGGATAGACTCATAGGCTCCAGTTTGCCCGGAACGGTTCCAGTTTCGGCACTGTGAGTCCCGTATCTTGGAGAAACCCCTCAGCCCTAGGCAAAGTGGGATGGTTGGTCACCCTACAACTGGTATGACCTTGACTGCTATACCCTATGTCTGACCTGCATGATGCAACACAAGGCTTTACATCTCTGAAGAGACAACAGCGCAGTCAAATCACGTGCTTAGTTTCCCAAGCCTGAGCCAAACTGCTACCCTAGAAGCTGGGTTCTCTTTCCCACCCAGACAGACGAAATGTGTCAGAAATTCCTAGGCATGTGGTGACCCTGGATTCCTCAGCCTTCTATTCCCACCATCTCACACTGAGCTCCAGCTACCACCTAAACAAGGAACACCAAATCCACCAGTGACCCCAATCCATGGCACTGGCCACCCTCTCTGCCCAGCCCTGGCCAGCAAGCTGGTAGGGCCTGGGGGCGGTGGTCAAAGTTGGATTATCAGAGGGGGAAAAAGGGGAACCCATCTGAGACGGTGACGTGCTGTACCACAGCAAATCACAAGAAAGGGGAACCCCAGATAAATTACAGTCTGCTGACGTTGGGAGACGTGCAGTTTGCGTCTTTGAGTTACAGAAATACTAGAATGCTCACTGAACAGTCCATTTCGGAGTTTGGGGTCCAAAGCTCCAAAGGGCTGACTCACCTTCAGAGCAGAAACCACGTGAAAGCCCTGGTATTAAGGTGTACAGCATACGCTCATTCAGAAGCCGTAGTATTTGAAACTCACACAGATCTTGGGAAAGCTCACAGATCATTTCCGCCGGTTATTAGAGGCTTCTCCAAAATTATAAGGAAGATTCAAAGAAAATGCCAAGACTGATATTCATCCCCCCTTATTACAGAATTTTCCTGCCTCACGAGGTGAAAAGAATAATAAGCAGGGGACACAAGCCTCCAGGAATCATCCCTATTTGGCCCTTTGTCACCTTGACTGCTTGTGTACATATTAAAATGTAGAATTTCAAATAAGCTTGTTAGGTATCCTTGCCCAATCTGCACACACAAATCCTACTAACTGAACTACTAATAGCCAAGGTGAAGCGTAGACGTAATTGTTGCCTTTTTAAACTTAATTGTCTAGGAAATTGTCTCAGACCCCAAAGAAAGAGTACTGTGAAAATTTCCAACGACCCAAACACGTGAGCCCTGCAACAGCCGTTTCCTGGTCCCTCCCCACAAGGCTCAGCCTGACTGACTTTGCTGTTGCAAGATTGCATCACTGACTTTTGCAATTTTCTGGCCAGTCCAATTTCCCCCTCCTCTCTTTGCCCTCTCCCTTTCTCTGCTTGAAGCGCTTTTAGCCCAATGTCTCTCCTTTCCCCTACTTGCTAACTAACTCTGGTGTATGGATAACCAAAGCTAAACCAGAACACCCGCCGCAACGGTGATGAAGTTTAATCCTAGTTGAAATCAACCCTACCCTCCTCATGCTTCCTAGAGTACTCTCTACTCTTTAGCTTCTTACCCAAGCTGCCTACTCTCACTCTTCTGCCCCTAAACTGTTTCTATGCTAAGTGGAGCTGGTACGGTGGCGTTGCCCCCCAGATCCAGGGAAGTGGCATATAATTATTGAGGAAAGTATGAAATATTTGCAGTTCAGACCAGCAGACAAACTTTTACCAACGGCCCCCCTTCCATGTTCACCTCTCCCTAGCTCCCAACTTCACTTCTCAAGTGGGAGTGGGGACAATTTGGATTTAATGGCAGTTCCCTGATACACAAAAGTACAGATACAAACACCTACAGGCACAGAGACTGACATCACACACACACACACACGCCCCCATCTGTGCATAAAGGGCACCCTTAATGAATAGTTATCTATCAAGTGACCCTAGAAACGCAAGCACCTATGAATAAAACCAGTCAGACCAGAAATAAACAGTATAAGCACAAACTGCATTATGCAGAGCCTGGAGACCCGTTCTGATCATTACCCGGATTCCTCCCCCTTGCCTTTTACCTCGGATCCCTATACGAGTGAGAAGACGACAAACCTCCTGAATAAAAACTAATGTTTCAGTTAGGTAGAACCCCAGGTGTCCTTATAAGGGGTCCTTCCAGACTGCCCCGGACGAGGGAAGCTGTGACCCACCCACACGATTAAGAAAGAGGTCAGAAATGGACGTGGATACCTCCCTGGGCTCTGGGTGCTCACCCTTGTACATCCAGGCCCGCCCTCCCCCGCACCCCGGGCTCACACAGCCGGGGCGACGTGCACAGCTCGTGGCTGACTCCCCCAAGGTCCTTGCCCCGCCCCTCCCCCTCCCTCCTCTTCCCGCCCCCTCCACTCTCTGGCCGGTGCAGCACGGGCCCCAGCCCAAGGAGCCCAGGAGGCGGGGCTCGGAGAAAAACATATAAGTGGCCCCGGGGCGCTGACCAGGTGTCAGTTGCGGAATCTCCATCCGGAAGACCCGCGGCTACCGAAGAAGGGGAGGAGGAGGAGGAGGCGGAGAAGGAGAAGGAGAACGCAGAGCCGCGGAAGCCACGCACACCGCGATCGCCGACCCGGCTTGCGCTGCCTGCTGCTCGCTCGACGCCCCTAGGTGAGCCCGGCGGGGAAGAGCGCGGCGGGGCGCGGGGTCCCGGGTGGGGTCCCGGGTGGGCTCCCCTCTCTGCAGGCCTACCCCGAGAGAGCCGAGTGAGGGAGGGCTGCTCGGGAAGATGCAAACGTCTTTCGGTGGCTAAAAACCCCCTTTTCTGCTCCGCTTCTCCCGCAGATCACTCCCACCCCGAGAGCCCGGAGCCGAGATGGAAACGGTCCAGGAGCTGATTCCTCTGGCCAAGGAGCTGATGGCGCAGAAGCCCAGCCGGAAGCTGGTGAGGCTGTACGTGCTGGGCGGCGTGCTGGCGCTCTTCGGCGCCGTGCTCGGCCTGATGGAGACCTTGTGCAGCCCCTTCACGGCCGCCGGCCGCCTGCGGGAGCGGGAGGCAGCGGTGGCCGAGCTGCAGGCCGCCCAGGAGCGAAAGGCCATCCGGGAGCGGGCCCTGCTGGAGAAAAGCAAGCAGCTGGAGGCCGTCCAGGGCTGCCGGGCCCAGACCAACCGGCTGCACGCCTCGTAGGAACCCTGGGGGCCGGCGGAGGGAGGGGGAGAGAGACACACAGAGAGAGGAGAGTGAGGCAGAGCGCGAAGGTCAGGCTCGAGTGGGCGTCTTGTGCTGTTTGGGCTTCTGAGAAGCTACTGACTTTAGAACTGAACTACCACGTGGATCCACCAAAAGGGGTTTGGGATTGAGTTTTGCTGCTGTGCAGCACTGCAGGATGACATGTCCAAAACCTTCCAGCTATCTGACTGCATCCAGCATTTTGCCCTAGGGTGAACGGAGGAGAAATGCTTTTTATATTATTATTGTTGTTATTATTATTATTATTACAGTGACCACCATTTTGCATTTTGAAATAAAAAAACGTTTTGTACTATATCTTAGCATCTGATTCCTGAGGGGCACGGTTTTCTGGGGTGGGCAGCAGGGAGGGCGGGCATTTTGGCGGAGGGGGGTCTTAACGTGAGCCCAGTGGAGAGAGCAGTTTCCTGAAGGTCAGGCAACACTTGCTTCAGGGCTCTGGGCTCATATTGATGTTACATGCTTATAAGTCTGTTGAGGATTTGTTTTTGCTTTGTGTTAGGAGTGGCAAGAGAGAAACTTTTCTAAGTCCCACCAGAGTCAGCATTTTAAGATGAGAAGATAAATCAACTTCTGAGCTAGAGTAAGTGAATGAGAGATACTGATTAATTCTAGGGCACAAAGCCTATTTGCCATCTCACACCTGTGCACCAGAGGATCTCATGGTTGATACCTCTTTCTTCCTAACTGTATTTTAGTGGAGGGGTGTGGGGACAGTGAGAGGGAAGAAGGGATGGAGGGAGGGAGGGAGGGAGGAAACTAGCTAGCTGGTAGGAAAAGAGGGAAGGCAGTCTCCCAAGAACATTTAATTGGATGTCTAGCTCTACCAAGCCTTTCTCCTCACAAACTGAATCACAGTAAGAAGTTCTAGGTTAGGAGGGGAAAAGACCGGTTGTCACAGTCCTGAGTCATCTTCCAGGGACAGAACTTGCTCTGTGGTAATAGCTAGTCCAGTGGCTCTATAGGGCTCAGCATAGGGAATTTTAAACAATGGCTCTTAAAGAAGTAGTTAGGGGCATAGGCCTGATGCCACTCCCCTAGTGATTTTAATACATCTCCTGCCCTAACCAGGTACAGACATTGCCCTCTCTCCATCCATGGCTATGCATTTTTGCCAAACATAGCAAGACTCGTGCCATCGCCTCTGACCAGACTCTCTCTCCACCACCACCCTCTTCCCTCACACACACCCTTCCATTTTATTTCTGCCAACTCAAATCCTACCCAGTGTTCCTGGCCCTGATCAAGTGCCATCTCTGATATCTATTCTTATCACTCCAAACAAGAGAGCAGTCAGAATGGGGTGAGATTAATCAAGGGAAAAGACACGTATTTAAAGGAAAAGAAGAATATCAGTGGAACCACTGTTCTCGCAGTTTCCAAAATGGGAAACTTGACCCTATATTAAGGTGACATAACCTCACCTTAAATGTCCAAAAAACTTCTCAGGAATTCACCCCATCTTATTCTTCAGTTTTCCTTCCCAAGTACCTCTCCTATTATGTCTATTATTCTTCCACCCATGAAGCCACCCTCTGGTCCAGCTGTCAGCATCTCAAACCACCTCCTGCACCCTCTAGCACATTCACTCCAAAACATCCACTGCCAGACTGGGGATTGTGACCTTCCGTCATCCTGCTGCTCCTCCCTCAAAAATGTCAGCACCTGAGACTCCTGTCCAGATTTCCCAGTGTCTCCGTAATCTGCTTGCATCTCAGCCCTCTCACCTGATGTTCCGCATGAACCCAGGACCTTCCTAGTCCCTCTGGTCTTTCACACCTTTGTTCACATTACTCTTCCCACCTGAATGCCTGCCCACCCACAATCGCCACACCTTCTGAAGCCATAGACCTCAGATTCTCCAAGAGAAGGATGATTTCAAATATTCTGCCTCTTGTCAAACTGTATATCAAATCATGTACTCCAATTTTTGGTTTAGAAGGTAATGCCTATATTTTTTGGTTTGCCTATATGTAAAACTACATATATTTTACATATTTGCCTAAATATATAGGAAATGCCTATGTATTTTTAGTTTCGAAGGGTATGCCTTTTACCTATACGTGTACAAACTCCCCAACCCAATCAAATCCAAGCTATCGAAATCTGTTCTGTCCTCACTGATCTTTTCACTTCTCTGAATTCCTACAGGACATTCAGTCTGGGTCTCATACTGGATCACGCAGTAATGGACTTTTTTGTCCCAGTTGTTTTATGGAGGTGACCATCTCTCTCAGAGTATAATCTTCTTGATGTCTTTCTCTTTAGTGTTGAAGGAAATTAACAAGTCCTAGGCAAATAGTAGATTCTTAATGTATACTTGATTTCTCAATTAATCTACTTATAACTTTAGAGCAGTGGCTCTCAATGGGAAGGGGAGCAGTTTTGTCCTCCAGGAGACATTGGAAAATGTCTGGAGACATTTCTGCTTCTCTGGTAGTGAAAGAGGGGCACTCCTGCTGGCATCTAATGGGTTGAAGCTAAGGATGCCATTAAATATCTCATAATGCACAGGGCTGCCACTCACAATAAAGAATTCTCCAGTCCAAAATTTCAATATGGCTGAGATTGAGAAACCCTGGGTTAAAGGAAAGTAAAGAAAAAGGGTTTGCTTAATTGTTTCAGAATCCAGGTTTTGAGGTGGTCTCGAAAGACTATGTCTGATTGTGATCAAACAAAAGTCCCTCTCTCAACACAAGGACAAAAATGGTCCTTGGCCCTATCCTATTTGGCAATTTTTATCAGCAACCTAGGAGAAGTGACAGAATTTATACTTAGCAGTTCTGTTTGATGATGCAGAGCTGAGATAGAGTCAGGATTCAGAACAACTCAACAGGCTAGAACCATGCACTGAGGCTAACCAACTGACACCGAACACGGAAGAAGATACAGCACAGAATTCAGGTCCAAAAATCAGTTGCATGACCACAAAATTAGACTTATTCTAGCAGCATATCATGTGAAAAAGACCTAGGTATTTTCACTGATTACAAGCTCAGTATAACCCAACAAGTGTTTTGTGATAGCGTTACTAAAATAAACTAACACCTTATTAGTAGAAGTAGAATGACCAGAAAAAGGGAAGAAGAGGTGGTTTTGTTTTACTTTGCAGTCTGGCAGGTGGGAAACCAAAGAAGTTAAGTCAGACTGCCTGGATTTGCTTGGGTTTGACTCCTCTATTTGCTAGCTCTAAGACCTTGGACCAGTTACTTGTAAACTCTCTGCCTCAAGTTACTTCAATTCTTTCCTCATCTATAAAATAGTACCTTCCACATGAGATAATTTTGCAGATTAAATGAGATAATGCACATAAAGTGTTTACAGTGGTACCTGGCAAATAGTAAGCTTTCAGCCAAAGATAGTTGTTGTTACATTTCTAGAGAGACCTTGACAAACAAAAACCTGCTTAGATCAGAGTAACTTGGGCAGATAAAAGTCCAGAACTCCTGCCATATACAGAACAATTGAATGGATCTAGAGAAGATAAAATACAGTAGTGTCACATAACAATTGCCTCCAAATAGTTGAAGGGCTGCCATATTGGTCCAACAAAGTCCACTAAAATACACTTAATTTATGTGGCTTGAAAAATGCAGAACTAGAACTAGCAACTAGGAGTACAAGGAAGCAGATCATAGGTCATTAAGAAATCAGAGTAATTCAAAACATAATGAGTTGCCTTGTGATACATAGTAAGCTCCCCGTTACTAAAAATGCCCAAGCAAAGGATGCCAGGGATGGGATAAACTGGAGAGGAGATTTCTGAACTTGGAGGGAGGTTAGTTATATGATTTCTGAGGTCCCATCCAATTACATGATGCTAGGATTCTGTTTAATATAACCACCAAATAGAGAATGTATTTCCCATTCCAGCCTGCTTCTCTAGAACCCACCCTCCTTCTCTATGTTTTCAATGCTTCTTTGTTCTTTTTCTTAGCATGTTGACAAATATTTTCCTTCTTGCTCGGTGACTATTAGAAGTAACTTAAAAATAAACGATTTCCTGATTAAGTTCACTTAATTTAAAAATAAACTATTTCCTGATTAAGTTTACTTAACTCATGCGCTTGTCTCTCAGAAAATACCTTAACTTCATAGTTGAACCAAATGGTCCTCACAGTTAGTCATAGTGAAACACATATAAGTCACCTTTTTTTCTTTTTTAGTTAATTAATTAACTTTATTTTGGCTGTGTTGGGTCTTCGCTGCTGTGCACGGGCTTTCTCTAGTTGCGGCGAGCGGGGGCTACTCTTCGTTGTGGTGCGCAGACCTCTCACTGCGGTGGCCTCTCTTGTCGTGGAGCACAGGATCTAGGTGCATGGGCTTCAGTAGTTGTGGCGCCCGGGCTTCAGCAGTTGTGGCTCACAGGCTCTAGAGCACTGGCTCAGTAGTCGTGGCGCACGGGCCCAGCCGCTCCGTGGCATGTAGGATCTTCCCAGACCAGGGCTCTAACCCGTGACCCCTGCATTGGCAGGTGGATTCCCAACCACTGCACCACCAAGGTAGCTCACTTATTAGTCACCTTGCTCTTTACAAAACACCACAAAACTCTGATCTATTAACATAAATAAATATATATACATCATTTTGTGCTATATCAGATGTGAACTTGTACTACTTTCTAGTGAAAACAGATACTAGGTATCAACTGTGAGAACATTTAAAAGTTTCACACTTTCTTAGGAAAAGTTTGATTGTTGTGTAATCATGGTAACCAGAACCAGTTTTAAATCCATTGGCTCAATCAATCACAACTCTCCTCTTTTACAAGCCAACCAATCAGTAACACTCCCTCACTTCTAAGGGTCATTTAACCATGAAGTGACTCACCCCCATAAATATATTTCAGAGTGCCAACCAATCAACAAATAAATATGCTTCTACAGATATCAGCACACTTATGACCAGGAAAGTACACCAAACTCTGAACTTCCTGCTTTCCCAAAACCAAAAGATATACTTACCAGGTTCCTTGTGTTCAGACTCTATTCGTCCTTCAGATCTGCTGCCAGATAAGTCAGTCTCAACTGTAATCTGAATCTGATGAGTTTCACTGAGTTCTCACAGCTTCTAAAATTTCTAACCAAGTATGTCTTTGTATAAAATCATTAGATCTCAGTCTTTGTGTAAAGTAAATAGAAATTTTAGTTTACAGATGTACATTCTGGTAAATAATTATACCTAGGCCTTTGTATATGGTCATTAGACATTTTGTCTGGGAGGTATACTATTGAGTAATTAGACATAGGTCTTGTTTAAGTTCATTAGACTCTTTTTTTGGAGGCATACCATTTGATAACTGTATTTGCCATTAAACTGCTAATCCCCTGCTGCTCGCTTTGCTTTTGCTTTTGTTTATCTATACTATAAAGTTTTATTTTATATGTTTTTGTTTTGTACTGAAATGCCTTATTTCTGATACACAAATAAAGAAGTGTTCCATACGGAATGGCCCAATAAGTCAACAATCCAATCCAAGCTGGTCCTAGGGGACAACAGTTGGAGTTCCATTAGATTGGTGACCGATTCAGGAAAAGGTAAATGATCAAACTTGGCTTTGGGTCTCCTTAAAATTTTCTTGAGAGCGCTCTCTATCTATCTCACCAAGGTGTAAAAGAAGGTCACTTTTAGTCTGTATTCTGAGGTCAAAGATTGTCAGGTCATTGATTACATGGCCCTTTCCTAACTTTTGCATAGGAAGGGAACCCAAGATACCATTCACAGGCACACATTCTTACTAAGTAGCCTTTCTTGTCTTTCTTGGGTTCTTCTACATCAAATCTGCAAACTCCTCTTGGAAGAACTCCTGCTTCCTGTTGCACTATAATCCCAGTTCTTGCACTTACTTTGATAAAGCGCAAAAACTTTGAGTTTAGAATAACGATAGTCAACATGAGGGAACTTTTGACATATCAAAATCAATAAATTAATTCATTTGAGGAACCCCCAAATAAATTAATACATTTAAGAGGAACCCCAGAAATCTAAAGAGTCAGTAGTTAGCTTCTTTGATTAGTATGCTGAGACCTAAAAGGTTCTCCAAACTTCTGTATGAAACACCCTTTTTTCAGAGTTTTCTTTAGAAAAGATGCAATTACATTGTAAATCTGCTAAACCAGAAGGCATCCCTAAAGAAGTTAAATTTAAACCCTGATCTGGAGCCATATTAAGAGTTAAAATTGGACTTCCCTGGTGGTGCAGTGGTTAAGAATCCGCCTGCCAGTGCAGGGGACATGGGTTCGAGCCCTGGTCCAGGAAGATCCCACATGCCGCGGAGCAACTAAGCCCGTGTGCCACAACTACTGAGCCTGCGCTCTAGAGCCCGCAAGACACAACTACTGAGCCCGCATGCCTAGAGCCCATGTTCCACAATGAAGATTAGCCCCCGCTCACTGCAACTAGAGAAAAGCCCATGCACAGCAACAAAGATCCAACGCAGCCAAAAATAAAATAAATAAACTTATTTTTAAAAAAAAAAGAGGGGCTTCCCTGGTGGTGCCGTGGTTAAGAATCTGCCTGCCAATGCAGGGGACACGGGTTCTAGCCCTGGTCCGGGAAGATGCCACATGCCGTGGAGCAGCTAAGCCCATGTACCGCAACTACTGAGCCTGCGCTCTAGAGCCCGTGAGCCACAACTACTGAAGCCTGCGTGCCACAACTACCGAAGCCCACGCGCCTAGAGCCCGTGCTCCACAACAAAAGAAGCCACCTCAGTGAGAAACCCGCGCACCGCAACAAAGAGTAGCCCCCGCTCACCGCAACTATAGAAAGCCCGCTCACAGCAACAAAGACCCAACGCAGCCAAAAATAAAATAAATAAATTTATTTTTAAAAAAAAGAGAGTTAAAATTAAGGATTTTCCTAAATCTCAGGAAGCCAGGTAAAAAATTTTTACATAATTTAGGATTTTATTTGGTACTTATTCTTCTGGACTAGATCTTTACCAACTAGTTCAGTGAATTGTTAATCCTTCAGCTGGAGAAAAATATTTAAAAGCAGCAGGGTAAGAAAGGAAAATTTTAAATAAGTCAGCTGTGTAAAATGGAAAAAAAAGTGTTTTTAGGGGGGCAAGAAAAAAAACAGAAAATACAGTACAAAAGGCAATTCCAGAAGCCTTTCTTTTAAAGATACAGTGGACAAAAATTCAAAATTATAAGTTAAAAATGAAAACAGACTTCACGAAACTTTCAAAGAGCATTCTGGAGTAAACCCAACAGTAGTATTAACCCACTGCCTGGCAAGGAGCAGGTGTTCATTAAATATTTGTTGAATATAGAATAAATAAATGGATGAAGAAAGTAAACTTTTTGATGACCCATTGTTATCCGTGCCTTAGTCCAAAAGAATGGAAACCTCTGAATTGGGATGTGACCCTCCATCATTAGTTGGTGTGAATCAGGCTGGAATTACTGTCCCTACTTGTGGAGACCCTACCCCATGTGGATCTGTCTCCCCACTGCCGTCCACTCCACACCCCCACTGATGTGATCACCGTAATGGTCTATAAGTCATCTCGATGATTCCTAAGGAGTTTATAACTAAGAAACGTGTAGACACGCAGCCTCACAGAGTACATTAGATGGCTGGTCTCTCTTGGTGGGAAAGGAAAATCTGCCCAAACCCAGTCCTTGTTTTAATTATTTCCTTTGAGGCAAAGCCAGGAATCTGAGAGTGAGTGCTTGCTAAGGGTGGGACAGGGGTTCTGCCTGGTGTGCCTCTGGCATGTTCAGAGCTAGCAATAGTAATGGACAAGTCTCCAGGGCAACCAGGACCACTTCCAAGCATTCCCACCGTGGGCCGCTGCAGGGGCCCTCTATTCTTTGGGGAGCCCTGATGCCCGAAGCCCAGGACTGGGCTCATGTCCCGGTGCCTCCTGGCTGCAAGCTCAGTCCTAGCATGAGGGCTTTCTTCCTTGGCCCGGGTTTCACCTTCTTGTATCAGGTGGCAGACCAGCTGGTTCCAGTCCCGAATCAGATCTTCTGACTCCTCCCAGAAACCAACCAACTTCTGAGCAGGAAACCCTGCCCCTCCCCAAAGAGTGGGAAACCGCAGAGGAAGAGAGAGATGAAACAGAAGGGAAGGCAGAGGAGGAGGGAGAGGGAGAAAAGAAGCAAAAGGAAAAACGAGATCAATAAAAAGAAGTCAAATCTGGTTGAAACCCCAAGGTAAGACTTTTTTAAATCACAATAATATGTAATAGCATCACCATTTGTGTCAGGGCCTAGTCCATAGTAGGTCCTCAAAAAACCGCTATTGAAATAATGCATCTATTTGGAATAAACTGGAGGGCTGGGCTGAAAGAGATTTCAATGTCAAATGCTGGTCAAAACAAGAAACAAAAAGAAATGTCCCGATGAGCTTTGCATTCTTTTTTTTTTTTGGAGCTTTGCATTCTGTAGGAGGGAAGATGTGATAAAACACAGATGGAACCAGATGTCTGTTACCGGCACTGAGCACATTCTGATCATTTTGGGACAGAAAGTTAAGTTGAAACAAAAAATTGCAAAATTAGTTTTAAAAGGGTCTGCATGTTCTTTTGAAATCATACAAAGATTGCAGGTCTTAAGCATTTTTATAAAACGGCTTTAAAGTAATGACAGAGCACAAACACTATGCTGTATCTTGGGAATTGCTTAAAGTGCAGATATCTGTCTTTTGCATCCAATCATCAGCTAGTTTCATATTTTTAATATTGAGATCTAGAGCTTTGAAGAAGGCACGTTTTATCTCAAGGAGTCTTATTCAAAGGACCAAGGGAGGCCTAAAGTTGTCATTCAAAATTCTTCCTGTGCTGTTCATCTATTCCTTAATCCCAATCCAGCCTGCTGCTCGGGATACTGACATTCTGAGCCTTAGAAGGGTCTAATCAGATTTCAAAGCCCCTGGTTTCAGGTCCATTAGAGGAAACCTAACAGGAGCAAGAAATAGCATTCCCCACTCTCCACACCCCCATTTACCCAAACCTTCCCTTGCCATCGATAGCTAGTACCATCCAGAAGGTTGCAGTTTACTGATCCAGTCACTTGGGGGAATTAAAATAGTTAAACTCACACTTTGGAAAATGCCTATAGACCATGATGGTGTGTTTTCACAACACTTGGCTTTGAAGAGTCCTGCTCTCCCAACTTTTCCATCAGAGCTTACCAATTCAAAGGGACACACTTGAAGTATTTATTTTTCTTTTAGTGCCAGTATTTTCCTTTGGGTTTTCTGTGAGTGCATCACAGGCGGAAGCTGAAAGGAAGGTGGGAGAGGTAAGGAGAGATGGAAGAATCTCACTTCTGCTTGCTTGCCAAAATTTGAAAGGAATTGCCTTTCCCTCTTATGTATGATATGAAAATAAAATCCAAAAATCCTAGCTCTTTCTTGATACTAATTTCAGTACAGCTAAAAAGCTCCATGCATCCAATTTCTGAGCTGGAACAAATCTTAAAGGTAATCTAATTCCTCTTGTTTGCCAGGTGAGGGAATTGAAGCCAAGACAGGGGCAGGGTCTTGCCCAAGGTCACATATATGTCAGTGGAGGAAGGGAGACTGGAACTCAATTATCTCGGTCCCACCCAGGGGCCTTGCAAGAAACTTTATACAAAAGTGCCCCAGATACCCAAGAACACATAAACGTGGCAACTCCTGATTAAATAAAATAAAATATTCAGTTAAAGATGCTCAACTAATCCTTACTTGGCAGAAATGGAAAGTGGGAAAAGATTTTCCTAATAGTTAAGCTTTTCTAGATCTGTTTTGTAACTGTTAGGAAACTGGAGAGAGTAGAAGGATTCAAGACAGATTTGTCATGAAAGAGCCAGAATATTTTACATTCCTACCATTGATCCAGCATTTTACTTATCTTATCTCTTTATATAATCGCATAGTATCCTCCTTTTACAAGTAATATTTTTTTTAATTTGCTCAAATTCACAGAGAGAATAAGATATTATTATTTCTGCATCTTTCATTAGTAGGCCCAGCATCATGCTGTGGACTAACGTGAATATTTATTGTTCAGTGGCTGTTACATTCTTACTCAGGCCATTCCCCAACATGGACCCCTGCTCCAGCCACTTCAAACTAGTTGAGGTCACTCTGACGTATCAAGCTATTTCTAGACTCCTTACCTAAACACATATAGCTCCCTCTGCTTGATATGGCCTTCCCCCAATTTCTTCATCTCCATAACTTGTACTTATTCTTCAAAACTTAGCCCCAGGGTCACCTCCTCCCTGAAGGCTTTCCCACTGCCCTGGGATGACTTGGCTGCCCTACTCTGTACTCCGTTAGCACCCTATGCACATTATTATTACACTATTGTGAGCTTTGATTTACTTGCCTACCCTCCTTATAGTTAACTAGAATCTCCTTGAAGGAAAACATCAGATATTGATCAGCTTTTACAATATATTCCTGGCACCAAGCACAGTTTTGGACATTTATTAGTGCTCAATAAACATTTGGGGGAAATGGATGAATGAACAAATGAAAGATTTCCCCTCCTTTTCTTCCATTTAAATGATTTAATAAAAAGTCTTACTCCCACACTCTTGACTTTTGGGTATCTTGGGAGGAATAGAAGATGGCACTACTATAGGCTTCTTCTCCTTTCAAACCTGACAGGCTGCTCAAAAGCACTCTCTAGGGTTATTATGCATGCCAGTTGAACAAACATTCATTTCTGCTCCCTTACAAAATGCACTGATCACAGTACAGTAGAAGAATGTGCATGCTATAAATCACAAGGACAGAGAACCAGAATGGAGGCAACAACAGATGAGAAATGTCAATACTCTTTCAGAAGATGGAAAGTGGATGGACGCGGGATAAGTGACTTAGCAAACTGGAGTCTGCTGAAGCCCAACAGCCCACGGAGGCCAACAAGAAGCCACAAAGCCCAGGAGAGTCCCAGGGATCAGGCCGCCAGAAACCTCAACTCAGAGGGAGAGGTGGGAGCAAAAATAGGAAGAGACACTCCAAATCCCCTTTCTTTCCCTCCAAGAAGAAGGAAAGTTTATTTTCTGGAGAAATCGGCCAAAGAGATGCCAGGCTCAGGGGACATCAGGCACAGCAAAGGGTGGCCTTAGGCAGGGAGCTAGAAACAGAGAATTAGAGGAAAACGCCATCCTGAAAGATGAGATTCCCCAGCCCCTATCCTGACTCAGATTCCAGAACACTCACAGCCCTCTGCATTCTCCTTATTCCAGACCACCCCAGGCAGAAGAATGAAGCATTCCTCCTTGTAGAGAGTATACAACTAAAGAAAAAATTATTACAGACACTGATATTTGGGGGTCCCCCAATGATACTGCCAACTTCCTTCTGGGTTATCCTGCAGTGTATTCCCGTAGTTGACAAGCCCTGCCCTCACACACAAAGCTTCCAACAGCCAAGGAATTGACTCCAAAGATCACCAAGCATAAAATGAAAGCCCCTGACATTGCCGATGGAGACCCCAACATAGGTAGTCCAGGGAGCAGAAGAAATCATTAACAACAGCCCTGGCAACGTCAATATCCCCCCAGAGATAAAGGAAGACAGTGTATACATCAATGAAGATCAGGAAGTCAGTGTTTTTCAAAATAGTGGAGAACAGAAAGGAGCTTATTAAAATAAAAATACAACTAGAAATTTAAAAATTAAAAAGAAGTACTGGAAGATAAAATTGACAAAATCTCCCAGAAAGTAGGACAGATAGGTTAAGAGATGAAAAATAGGACAAAAACGATAAGAAACTTACAGGATCCATCCAGGAACTCTGACATCTTCTAATAAGAATTCCAAAAAAGAGAGCACAGAGAAAATGGAGGGGACTACATTAACCAAAAAGATAATTTCTCCAAAATTTTCCATATTGAAAATTTGAATTTCCATATTGAAAGGATCCAGTGGGTGCCCAACACAATGAACAAAAAAAAAAAAAAAAAAAAAAAAAAACCTCTCCCCAAAGCACATAATTAGGAACATTAGAACACCAGGGAAAAAAGGATCCCAAAAGTTCTGGAGAGAAGAAAAACAGTTCACAAACCAAGGATCAGGAGTCCAGACAGAAATTGAACTTCTCAGTATCAATACTGGAAGCTAGAAACCGAAAGCAATACAGCAATGTCTTCCAATTCCAGGAGAAGATAATCTCCAATCTTGAAATCCTTACCCAGCCAAACAATTAATCAGGGAGAGGGTAAAGTAAGGACAAGCAGGCAGGGCTGACACACGGGGCTGTATGTGGCCAGGGTCTGACAGACTAAAGCCCATGTAAAGATGTTCAATGTAAAATAGCACTGCTGCATCCAAGGTCTCAAAAAAAGTTCCCTACCATCATGAAGAAATAAACCAAGAAAAAGTCAGGGTTGCCAGGTGGATGGCAAAGGGAGGTCCCATCTACCAGCCTATCAAGCTCCTAGTCCAGATTGGAACAGGAAGACCGGCGCTCCAAGATGGATGTCTCCAAGGGAAAAAATAGATAGCTTATCCAATTAATTTGACCAATTTATTTGAGTTGTATTGCTCTTACCGGAGGATTTGGAGAACATGACAACTGAGTAAGCAAACAAACAAAAATGAGGTGATTATTGACTCCTGGGTCGGGGGTGGGGAATAGAAGAAAAGAAATGTAATCATAGTACATTATATTGCTGAGCTGCAAAAAAACAGTCATAATAATATGAACACTGACTATTTAATGAAAATTGTAATTTAATAGTGTTAGGAATCTAGAAGGAAGGGAATGAGTATCTGTGTGTGCTGTTAAAAAAAAAAAAGGAAAAGTCCTAATATTCCTTAGTGGAAAATCAATAAATAATCTCTAAAACTGCAAAATCAAGAAATAGCAGTAAATGTTTTTAAATATGCAGTTAATTCCCAGAGGAAAGAAATAAGATTTTAAAACGTGGTTGCCTCTGAATGGGACTAGGGCGTGGGGAAGGGAGAAGCAAGGATTGCTGTTATCATCATAAGCCTTTTGATATCATGTGCCTTTGTAAAGCCTTTCATGTGTTATATTAATAAATACAAAAAGAAAGAAGAAAGAAAGAAAGAAAGAAAGAAAGAAAGAAAGAAAGAAAGAAAGAAAGAAAGAAAGAAAGAAAGACAGAAAGAAAGAAAGAAAGAAAGGGAGAGAGAAAGAAAGAAGGAAAGAAAGAAAGGGAGGGAGGGAAGAAGAAAGAAAGAAAAGAAAGAGAGGAAATGGCTCAGTTATAACAGCATTCATGGATTACATTCTACCTACCACTCAACATGTTGATGGCTGGAGCCATTAAATTCAGTCTCAAACAAGCTATATTTAAAGTATTTACCTAATTACCCAGAAGAGTTCCCCAGTCTGTCTACCTAAAGGTTACTTCAGAATCACCTGGGGAGCTTTGCAAAAATACAGATTGCTGGGTCCCACCCTTGATGGTTCCAATTCAACAGGCCTTGGTGGGGCTTGGGGATCTGCCCTTAGTTCCCCCAGATGATTCAATTGCACAGCAAGTTTTAGGAATCACTGTACTAAAGCAGAAATTGTGAGTGCGTGTAGGGAGGAGTGAGGGAGGGGGGTTTATGTGATTTGTGTGTGTGTAACTTTCTGTGTATATGTCGGTGTATTGCGAGTCTGTCTTCCTCCCTCCTTCCCTCTTTCATCTTCTTTTATCTTAACCCATAAACCCCTGTGGACTGCTGAAAACAATACCAGAAACAAAGACCCCATCCCCATGATTTTAAACCCCAGCAGTCTGTGCTTTCTCTCTCAGCCCTGGGGCTCCCTCTTCTGGCAGAAACCTGTTAAAACTCGTAGCATCCTAAACCTAGAAATTCTCCCTCCGTTCCTATAAGGCCATTTTCCCAGGTGGTTTCCAAGCCCTCAAACTTCGTGAACCTCCCATCAGACAGAAAAGGAAAAATTCAACCATCCTGGGAAAGACTTTCCTGCCTTACAGGTGTGAATGCACAAAGATCAGGAACGGAGCGGGATGAGGCAGTTATGAGAATATTAGTTACATACTGTGGCCAAATCCGAGGAAAAGGAGAACTTAAGGAGTTCAACTCCCCACCTGCTTCCTCTCCCTCCTCCAAGAGAGATGGACAGATGGGGAAGCCTTAGCCATCTGCCTCTCAAAAATCGAAGGAAGGAAACACACTAGGCTAAAAAGCTCACGGAATTTAGAAGCAGACCGCAGGAGTTCAATAGCCACCCTCACCTTCCTTCCTTGAGTCTCCTTTTCTGGAGCCACGTGCCAGATGGTCGGACCCTGTAAATCTTGCCTCTCCAGCGATTCCGTCTATGGACGCTGTTGGATCTTTCCCATACGCTGAAAATCTGCTCAGCCCAGCATAGTGTCTGGCACAGAGAAAATGCTCAAAAACATTTGAATGAAACCTTAACTCACCGCTATCCTAAAAATCAGAACCCTCCTTCAGATCTGCGTGCCTCCCAAGCTCCTCGAATGTCCCCCTCCTCCACACTCACACTAAACATGTTCTTTCCTTCTGTACATCACTCCTCAACCCATAGCATCCTGGCTTTAGTGCCTTCACGACTCTGACAGGCCTCCAGCGATTCCTATTTCCAGACCCAATGTATTTCGGTCACTTCTCATCCTCCTTGACCTCTCAGAAGCTGTGACCTCTCACCTCTCGTAGAGACCACCCTCCACCCACCCCCACCCTTCCTCCCCCAGGTTACCTGTTGCCTCAGGTCCTCCTGCTGTCTGTTTCTCCTTTGCTCCTCTCCACCAGTTCTCGTCTTCTGTGATATCCCACTGTGCCCTTCACCTTCTCCCTGGGGGTGTCATCTGTCTGCTTTTAACTTTAACTTATATGATTTCATTCTCCCAAATCAATATCTCTAGCCTAGAGATTTCTCCTGACCTTCAAATACCTAGCAGACATATTTATTTGTATGTATAAGAGTCTGTTTCCATTAAGCACTCAGAAAATGATTTCTAGCACTTGCATCGTGTGCAAGCACCGTGCTAAGCACGGGAGATACACTGGTGAGACAGATCAAGCCTCTGCCCTCTCAGACCTGTGTGTAATGGGAAAAACAGACAAATGGGCAACTGTGAGTACAAAGCGATGGGAGCTATGATCAGAGAAATACCCAGTGTTTGGGGATACCTTACATGTCCAAGGGAGGGCAGGGAGGGTGACTTCAATGGGTAGAACCTGAAGGATAAGAAGGAATGGGGGTAGAGTGGTGAGAGGTTCCTGGGAAAGTATTTCAAAGCTTATAAAGAGCTTGTTAAAGCTAAATAATGTGTTTGGACTTTCTTCTAAGAACAATAAGGAGTCATTGAAGAAGAATTGGGTGCACTGAAGCCCACAGGGCACTTCCAAAGTGTTGACAACAGTCAGGTCTTAAGATGGTTGGTAGACCAGTAAGGCTTTTGCTTCATTCTCATGCCTCCTAAATTGTTCATGGCTTCATCTATTGTTTTGTGCATATCAAATGTTTCACAATCTTTTTTTTTTTTTTAATTTAAGACAATCTTTATAGTATTTGGTTTGTAGTTGCTGATGAAAATGATACTGTTTTTTTTTTGTTTTGTTTTTACATTTATTTATTTATTTATTTATTTATTTTGGCTGTTTTGGGTCTTCGTTTCTGTGCGAGGGCTTTCTCTAGTTGCAGCAAGCGGGGGCCACTCTTCATCATGGTGCGCGGGCCTCTCACTATCGCGGCCTCTCTTGTTGCGGAGCACAGGCTCCAGATGCGCAGGCTCAGTAGTTGTGGCTCACGGGCCTAGTTGCTCCGCGGCATGTGGGATCTTCCCAGACTAGGGCTCGAACCCGTGTCCCCTGCATTGGCAGGCAGATTCTCAACCACTGCGCCACCAGGGAAGCCCAACCTTTTTTTAAAAAATAAATCAATGAAATAAATAAAGCACACCTAGTATAGTGTAATTTTAAATAAATAAATAAATAAATGGATTGGAGAAGGTGGGATAGGCAGAGAGAAGAGTGATGAGGCTACTAAAGCAGAAAACAGCAGTGGCCTGAGTGAGGATAGTCATAGTGAGGGTGAGGATTGGGGCATGGCTCTAGAGATATCTAGGAGGTAGAATTGCCTGGGCTTAGTAAGTAATGGAAGGTGGGGAGATGGAGAAGGAGTAAAGAAGGACTTCCAAGGTTCTGGAGCTTTAACTGGATGGATGGTAAAGCCCTTGATTGAAATAAATCACGAAGTCATTGGAGAACAGTTTAGCAGTTTCTTTAAAAGTTAAATATAAATTTACCTCACAACCCAGCAATGCCACACAAAGACTTTCACACCAATGTCCATAGAAGCACTATTTGTAATAGCCAAAAAGTGGGAAATTCTAAATGTTTGTGAATTAGTGAATTGATAAACAAAATGTAGTATATCCATACAACAGACTATGATTTGGCAATAAAAAGGAACAAATTACTGATACTTGCTACAATATGGATGAACCTCAATAACATGATAAGTCAAAGAAATCAGGCTCAGAAGATCACATATTATGTGATGCCACTAAAATGAGAGACAGAAACTAGATTATTGGTTGCCCAAGCCTGGGGATGGGGACAGGGAGTAATTGTAAATGGGTAAGATGAATCTTTGAGGGGTGACGGAAATGTAAAATTGGATGGTGGTGATGGTTTCCCAACTCCACAAATTTATTAAAAACCATTGAACTGTACACTTACCACGAGATACTTTTCTGGTATAAAAACGGTGCTTCACAAAAGCTGTTAAAAAAAATAATCAGGGCAGTTTCAGCATGTTGAGTTTGAGGTGTTTAGGAGGCATTAAGAGGGAGAGGTGGAGTAAACAGCTGGTTATGCCGCCTGAAATTTAGGATACAATGCGGCACAGGAGATAGAGATTTTTTAATACTCATCAACTTAAAGATAGCAACTGGAACCATGAGAATGAGGGAAATCACCCAGAGAAGATAGAAAGGAGGAAAGAGGGAGGACAGAATCTAAAGAACAGCAAGAGGAAGGAGTCTGAGGAGTAGGAAGAAAGCGCAGAGACTATATACAGACAGAATCCAAGGAAAGAAGGTGCTTGGGAGCAGGGGAGACAGGCAAGAGCAGATAGGGCTCCTGAGACATCAGATAAGTAGACAGAACCAAAAAGCGGAAGACGTGGTAGGAAAATCTACCTGCGTATGGGTTGGGGAGCCCAGGAACATGGCTCAGCAAAGCTCCAGAGCTGCAAGCCGCCAGAGGACGAGGCCAGGCCCAGCGTGGCACTGGGGGAGTGAAGTGTTGATGGAGGGAGGGGGGCTGGATTGATGAGCCCGAGGTGGGCAGGGGATCCAGAATTTTCAGCATAAGGCTGTGAGGGATGCAAAAGGCCAGTGAACAGGCAGAGATCTGGGAAGGGATGAGGGTGCAGAGGCTTCACGTCTGGCAGTAAATGCCAGAACAACAGATTCCAGCAGTAAACGTGTACGGCCCTCAAGGATGTGGTTCCTGCTTACTTCTCCTGGATGATTTCACCCCACGTAACCCCACCCCTTGAAATTCAGTGATCCTACCATGTGGAATTGTCTGCAGTTTCCCAAACACTCCATTCTCTTCCACACCTCCTTCTATTTTCTCACACAGCTTCCTCTGCACGGAATGTTCTACAAAGCAACCCTCCTCTCTCTCCCACACACTTCTGGAACCCTAGCAATGCTCCCTCCTACCCTTCTTCGTTTGCCTGGAGTATTCCTGCTCTTGCCCCAATATGGACCAGGGCTGACCTCTCCTCTGAAGCCTGCCCTACTTGCCCATCCCCCACTTTGAAAGGGCTATTTCCTTCTTTACTCCCCACTGTAGACTTCCATCACAGCACTGACAATACTTTACACATTTCGTTTATTGCCATGTCTAGCGCCTTCTAGGACTTGGAAGGCACTTGTTTTTTCATAGGTCATAGGATCTGATCGGTAGTACAACCTAAATAAATGAAGTCACTCAGCCAACACGTGGCATGTACTCTTTTCCTCCTTTGCTATTTATAGCCCTTTGGGAGCTGTCTGTGGCCAGGCAGCTGGATTCCATTGCAGGGAAGGTACACAAGGTGTTCTTGCCTCTGCTATCAGTAGCCACGGTCAAGGATGCTTTGTCCACACCTCAGGTACAATTTCCCAGCGTTCCCAAAGTTCTGTGCCAATTCCAGGGTTGCCAGATAAAACTCAGGGCACCCAGTTACATCTGAATTGCAGATAAACAATGAATAATGTTTTAGTATTCGTATAATCCCATGCAATAATTGAGATTATATAAATCCTCAAAAAGCATTTGTTGTTTATCTGCAATTCAAATTTAACTGGGTGTCCTGTCTTTCTATTTGCTGAATGTGGCAACCCTACTTCGCCCCAAAGGGAAGTGGCCTCCCTCTAATGCTGTAGTCACTGGCACCCTAAGAATCCCACCTGGCGGAGGCTGCTATGCCAACCTGATGTGCTTCCTGAAAGCTGGGCTGAACAACCAAGAAAAAGCACTGGGTGGCCGAAGCCGTGCGGTGGCTTTGCCAGAGTCAGTCCTCTCCCCCCCGCTGTGTGGGCCTCTCCCATGGAGCCCTGGTGCTGCTCCTGTTTCACCAGACTTTCTGGGGAGTAACTTTACAGTTACTGTGCATGGCTACTCGGAGCTCCAGGGCAAGTTCATGTGCCATAGACCAGAGGAAAATCTTGAAAAACTGCACGCAAGTACATATTTAGAATTGTCTCCGCCCTACCCACACTGAGGGGGCAGGGATCGCGCCAAACTCTGGGCCTCATTAGGGTACTTGCTCTTTTCCAGGAGGCTCTCGGCTCTCCCAGGCAAACAGATTCCAGGTAGTCTGCCTCACCAGTCCCGCTGCCACGGACTACACGTGACTGGTAGGGACAGGACGGCAGACACAGGGCAGGTTATCCCGTCTCTAGTGCATTTTCCTGCATCTGAGCTTCCATTAGTTGGAAAAAATGAGTAAATCTGTGCATTAGGAGTAGGGTCCTACAGAAGGGTTGACAAATAGAACTTCCCCTCTTGTTAGGTATACAGGGGAGGGAGAAGAAGGGGATGGGGTAGGGGAGGCAGGGAATCCATGTTATTAGACAAAATGACATAAAATGATAGCTGTGTTGACAAAAAAATGAATCAGTTGATCTAAGAAAGAAAAGGAAAATTTTATTTGAGTCAAATTGGAGGATTACAACCCAGGAAGAGCATCTCAGAAAGTTCTGAGAATTGTTCTGCCCGTTAGAAGTCAAGCCACAGTTATATAAGTTTTTTGAGACAGAGGGCTGTATTATCGACGTATAATGACAGATTATTGACAATTTACATAATCCACATCTAAGCACCATGAAGGACTGTTATCTTTTTTTTTTTTTTTAAACTTTGGGTTTATTTATTTATTTATTTATGACTATGTTGGGTCTTCGTTTCTGTGCGAGGGCTTTCTCTAGTTGCGGCAAGTGGGGGCCACTCTTCATCGCGGTGCGCGGGCCTCTCATCATCGCGGCCTCTCTTGTTGCAGAGCACAGGCTCCAGACGCGCAGGCTCAGTAGTTGTGGCTCACGGGCCTAGTTGCTCCGCGGCATGTGGGATCTTCCCAGACCAGGGCTCGAACCCATGTCCCCTGCATTGGCAGGCAGATGCTCAACCACTGCGCCACCAGGGAAGCCCCGAAGGGCTGTTATATTGAAGGAATTGTCTTATTGATGCTAGGAGAACATCGCTCTTATGGTTGAGCAGGTATTTCTGTCGATGTGGAAGGTTTGGGCCATGCATAATACAGATATACAATGCACAGTGGGAGGAGAAAGGAGGCCGAAGGGCAGAGAAGATTTTTTGTTTAAATTTTTCTTGTCTTGCCGTAGAATGAATTTCATGAATTTCATTTTACAGCTGTTTCCATGGCTAGAAACAGATTTTGGCAGCCATGGCACAGACTGAGGAGTTCTTTAAAAAAATCGGACCAGAGGAACTGGATTGGGGTGGGGAACAGGGTGGGAGGATTGAGGAAAGGGGAGAATTTTATGCGTTCTAACATTATGCTAAGATCCTTTCCTGTCTCAACCTGTTGGTGCTATTTTCCCAGAGAAGGCAGAACCTCGGAACAGAGAGGGTTCACCCACCTTTTACTCCAAGGTCTGCCCGCTGTTCCACTGGCAGGATTAGTTTTCACAAGGAAGAGACCGCTTTCCTAACAAAGCTACCAAACAGTCCCAGAAGGCACTCCAGATGCTGCTGCCTCAGAAATGACAGGTGCTCCTTGCATGATCTACATTTTATGCCAAATGCACAGGAATTCCCCTGTGGCTGCTCCCCCCCACGAGTCTGCCACTTCCTGTGAGTCCTCCCAGATCTGGCCCGGCCCTCCGAGGCCCTTTCCCATTCAACAACCCCCGCACATCTTCTCACCGTCTCGCTTTTCTTGACCCCGTTTATTTAGGTGGGGCTGATCAAGTCGGAGAGAATTCCTGGCTGGGCTCAGCCATGCACGTCCAGCTGAGAGTGACCCATGCTACGTGGGTTTTTGAAAATGACCAGGTCATGTTGAGGGCATTTCACTGAAACCCTGCTCGGAAATGTAGGTGGTCAATGCCTTACAAAGAAGGAGCCGCGTGAAGGAATGAACAGCTCAGTTCGTTGCTATGGCAGTGAAAGAAACTTTACTTGATTGGTGAAAATTTGTCCAAACAAATGCTAGGTGAAGTGTTCATATTTCCTTTGTCTTTTTTTCTCTGTTTTCTTTTTTCAATTTGTTGAGCACCACCAGAAGAGGATTAGGGGGCGGGGGTTGATCAGCTCTGGCCAGAATGCTAAATCTCAGTGACTTCCCCGGATTAAATCAGGCTCCAGAAAGACAGCAATTTTCTCATCGCTGCAGTGCCTCGGAAACACTAAAACAGCAAAAGTTCACTGAATGCCTATTTTGGAGCAAAGCTAGAGGGAGATGGAGAGAGATAAAGATGAAAAAGACATAGTCCGTGTCCGAGTCGACAAGCTAATGAGAGAACCAGGCATGTAACTATAGACATACAGTGGATCCATGTGTATTACATAATGTGGTCCAAGTGTGGTCCCCTGGGTCCCTGAGACCCTCTTGGGAGTTTGAAAAGTCAAAACTGCTTTCATAATCATACTAAAACATTATTTGTCCTTTTTCCTTCTCCTTCTCTCATGAGTTTCCCCAGCCTACAGGATGTGTAATAATACAAAGCTTAATACATGGATGCTTATGTATTCTTGAGTTAAAAAAGAAATTCTCAGTCAATTTCTAATACATCCATGTCAATAGGTAAAACCACATATGCAAAAATTCTTTGAGATCCTCGATGATTTTTAAGATTGTTAAAGGGATCCTGAGACCAAAACTTCTGAGAACCTCTAAGATTGAATGTCATCAACCATCACTCAGTGCCCTCATTCTCATTGATGCATTTTATTGATTAAAAATTATGTCATCAGGGACTTCGCTGGCGGTCCAGTGTTTAAGACTCCGCACTTCCACCGCAGGGTGCACCGATTCGGGTTCGATCCCTAGTCGGGGAACTAAGATCCCTCATGCCACGCAGCCAAAAAAAAAAAGATATAAAAAAAATTATTTCCGGCTTCCCTGGTGGTGCAGTGGTTGAGAATCTGCCTGCCAATGCAGGGGACACGGGTTTGAGCCCTGGTCTGGGAAGATCCCACATGCCGCGGAGCAACTAGGCCCGTGAGCCACAACTACTGAGCCTGCGCATCTGGAGTCTGTGCTCTACAACAAGAGAGGCCGCGATAGTGAGAGGCCCGCGCATCGCGATGAAGAGTGGCCCCCCGCTTGCCGCAACTAGAGAAAGCCCTCACACAGAAGCAAAGACCCAACACAGCCAAAAATTTTTTAAAAATAATAAATTAATTTAAAAAAAAAACAGACTGCTAGTCAGAGTATATTTTTTTTAAAAAAATTATTTCATCAAAGTCCATGAAAATTATTTTCTTGGATGCTCTCTCTATAACCCTATTTTCCAACATGATGGCTCTTTGGCCATCTAACTATTAATCTGTTTGCAGGTTTTTTTATGTGTCTGCATTTAAATGTGTCTTTGGGGGCAGCACAACATTGGACTTCATTTTTTAATTCAGCCAACAATGAGCAATAGTTGTGTTTGTTTTATGTTCTGTCACCTACAGTTCCTCCTGCTCATTGTTATTTTTGCTTTCTTTAAATTTATATTTTCTGTAGTGCACTTTAAAATTCTTTTTTTGTGTGTGTCAGGCAATAAACTTCCCTAATCTGTTCATCTTTCTATCATTTTAGCATCATCAGATTTGAAAGTCATTTTTCATTGTTTCCTATATTTTTGCTATTAATAGTATAGTATTAAGAAAATAAAACTTAAATTCCTTTTCCTGTAGAGATGAAAATGGAGTCTAGTGTATAACATATCTTGGTGGCATAAAGTCCTTTATAAAACTATGCATATAGATCTTGTAGTTCTGACACTATGTAATGTAATTTTCCACTTGATTTTTAAAAAGCATGTTTTCTATTTTGTCCTCCATGAACCTTGAGCTCTATCTAGCCCTCAACTGTTCTCAAATCTGCATTGTTTTCTGGAAGTGAACTTCACAGCTGTGGGCCTTTGTTGACAAATTATTTCGTCTCCTCTGGGTCTTAACTTATTTTCCCTTGCTCTGAAGTGAAAATTCAGTGAGTGTTTCCAGATCCTGTACTTAGGGTCATAATTCAATTTCTCTTAATCTTGTGTGAATTCTCCAACCCCCGCCCTCAACCCACATTCCTCCTCCAAAGCACAGGTACCTATTCTTATTGCTATATTTAAATGAGTTTCTTGGCTACACTGGTAACTTGCAGAATTCTGGATTTGCTCTGTGATAGGATAATGTGTATGGTTTGGTTAGTTGTTTTTAAGTTGAAAAACTTAACAATACTATATCTTAAATTCTTTCTTTGAAGATTGATCCTTAATGAATTCTTGCTACAGACATACCAAGGTGGTTATTTCTATATTTCTGTGATAAATTCTAAATTAGTAGGGGTTTCTCCCCCCTGGTCCTTTTACTGTTACTGGATCAATTTTTGGCTGGATGTGGGCTTTTCAGGCTAGCTTTGCTTCAACGATGCTCATTCTTTTTTCTTCTACATCAGATCCCCTCTTCCTACCATCCTCTTCACGTTCTTGGTCCTCTGTCGCATTTATAAGACCTACTTTAACAGCTTAATGCCTTTTTTTCTTGGCACTCATTATTTCTTCTTTATTTGCTGTTAAAGTAATAAGTGTACATTCCATTGCACTTGCCTGAGAGTCTTGACCGGTCAGGGGTTTCCCGCCATCTGGGTTCTGGCTGGCTTGCATTCCCCTTTGATGTTGTAATATTGTTCATTGAACTTAAGTGTGGGATTTATAAGGCTTCTTTGCTTTTTTCTTTCCTCCAAAATGTGCACTTTTTTTTTTTTAAACTAAGCTTATTTTTCTGTTTTGTGCTGTTGTTTTTAATTGCTTCTGACTAGGAGGTGGGGCTGAGAATGAGACTTGCTTGACTTTGGCTCTCTTTGCTATTACTCACACTTCCCCAGAAGCCCCGTGCACACTTTCTCTCTGCCTTTGATATATCACTTTTGAAAGTCCGT
Organism: Balaenoptera musculus; assembly: GCF_009873245.2. Taxonomy (NCBI): domain Eukaryota; kingdom Metazoa; phylum Chordata; class Mammalia; order Artiodactyla; family Balaenopteridae; genus Balaenoptera; species Balaenoptera musculus. The sequence continues at coordinate 147,451,320 of NC_045785.1, read as the reverse complement.
TGATTCCTGGAGTAAATGGCATTAAGAGGAAGACGAGCTCAGGGTAGGGATGCTCAGGAATCCAGCCCTGTACAATCATGAGCTTGGCCATCTGGAAGTCTCTTCTTGCTCAATGAAATGGAGTAAACATTGTCCATTATGAAATCCACCACACAGGCTGCCAGGGACAAATGGGATCCCACCCAAAGCCAATCGCTGCTCTGACAGGGAAATTGGCTAGGACTGCCTGAGACTAAACCAGCCTCCCCCATCCCTGATGTCACAATCCAGAGGCCGCTGCCTGCCTAGGAAGTTGTAGAAAGCTCTGTAGGTTCTCTCTGTGTGTCCTACAGGGCTCCTCGGGCCAGGTCCCTGTCTGATGGCTTTTATGAAAAAATATCTCCTCCCCATTCTGGGGATCTTCTTGGCCTACTACTACTATTCTGCGAAGGAGGAATTCAGACCAGGTAAGTACCAATGTGTCTAATTTTGGAGGAATAGATTTAAAAACCCAGGGATGGCTAGAGTGTTTCTGAGGATAAAAAGGAGTTCTCGATCCCCAAAGTTGCTGGACAAGAGGGGACCCTGAGGTGAGACTGTGTTTCTACGTCTTCCAGCCACAGGCTGGGTAATAGGGGTGTAGGGAGGGGTAATCATGGCGTTAAAAGATTACCAAATAGTCCATGTTTTATTTGGCATCTTTGATCAAAAGCAGTTTCAGATCTCTTACCAAAAAAATGAGGGTAATTCCAAAATTCACAACTTAGCCAGATAATTGTGCTCTGTGGAGAGATGGATAAGTGGGAAACAAGAAAGAATTCTGGAGTTGATGACTAAATAGAAATGAGAGAAAATATCTGGAATTTCTCTGAGCACATGTGTTTTGATGACTCTTTGAATTTTATTTCAATTGAGCAACTGGATGAATCCAGAAATGTCTGGAACTCCAGTGTTCTAGCTGAATCTCTTTCCATAGGGATTTTCAAAAAAGGACAGCAGGAAGGCTTGGTTTTGAGCAACCAAAGCAAACTCCCATTTCAGAGAATGTTTACGGAAGAGTTGATCTGTTCCTTCATTGATTTATGCAATTTGAGATGAGTTGATCTGGGCTCATAACCTTTAGACACTGCGATAAGGCTGTCCACCTCTAAAGTGGGAGGAGGAATGTTGCTTCCAACTACGGTCCTCATTTTCTTTTGGGGTTTCCCAGAGATGCTTCGAGGAAAAAGAGTGATTGTCACAGGGGCCAGCAAGGGGATTGGAAGAGAGATGGCCTATCATCTGGCGAGAATGGGAGCCCATGTGGTAGTGACAGCGAGGTCAGAAGAAGCTCTAAAGAAGGTGAGAGTCCTGTGCCCACAGCCATAGGTACCCTCACGTGCCCAGATGTATTCCTATGTATGCTCACATATACATGCCAACACACAGAACTGGCACACTCAGACATAGATGCATATACACACACACACACGGAGGATTCAAACACCCAAACATCCACAGGGATATAAAAATATGCATTTAAGTATTCATTCTCATGCATACATATCTAGACACAAAGTTCTTGGACTCTATCTCTATCTATGAGATAGACATGCCTATTCACACACATTGACACATGGAGTCACAGACATACCTATATGTGCTCAGATACCAACATTCCAGTACCTACTCATGAATTCATACTCTGGTACCCATGCAGACACACGCTCTCTTATATACTCAGACTCACAAACCCAAGGATACACAAATAAATATTCACAAACCTAGGGCTACCCACACAGGAACTAGCACCCCTACCAATAATGTGTTCAGAGACATCTGTTTACAGAAACTCATGAGCACAGACTTAAACTCCAGCACAGTGATTTATCCATTTATACCCTATCTTGTTCCAGACAGTACTTCAAACAGGGGACTAATATTGTGTCAGTTGCATTTAACAACACACACACACACCCCTACCAAAACAGGGCTGTGAGCAACCTCTCATTTAAACCCCCATTATGTCAGAGACTGCCCCCCAAAAGTCTGCAGCCAAGATTGACACCATGGCCGCTGTGCCTCTGCAGGTGGTATCCCACTGCCTGGAGCTCGGTGCATCCTCGGCGCACTACGTTGCTGGCACCATGGAGAACATGACCTTCGCAGAGGAATTTGTTGCCAAAGCTGGAAAACTCATGGGTGAGACAGCTTCTCCTCTCTCCTCTTCTGGACTTTGCCCTAGGGATCACCAGGGAGCTTTTGAGACGGGGAGGAGGGGGAGAAGGTATCAACCTCAGATGGCTTCTCTCAACACAGCCGTCTCTTACAGGGGGACTAGACATGCTCATTCTCAACCACATCACCAACACCAACAATCCTATGACTGTATTTATTGATGACATTGACCAAGTGCGCAAAAACATGGAGGTCAACTTCCTGAGTTATGTGGTCCTGAGCGGGGCCGCCATGCCCATGCTGAAGCAGAGCAATGGGAGCATTGTGGTTGTCTCCTCAATAGCTGGTGAGTGGGGCAGGGGCCAGTGTGGAAGGCGGGAGTGGCAGAAGTGCCGGGGATGGTGTTAGGGGCTCTGCAGTGAACATGCATTTTATCAGTTTCCATCCTGAGAAGTAACACAATAGAAACTGGAAGTTGAAATGCTCACAGTGATATTAAAGAAAAGCTGATTAACAGCTTGCCCATAGGCGTGGACAGGCAGATGTACGAATAAGAGCCTTGGGTATGGAAACTCACCGAGCAGCATGCATGCTGAGTAAAAGACACAGTGTTAGGAACAAGTGAGACCATAAAAATGAGGGCTTGTTCAGGGTGGATCGACTACAAGATTCCTGGAAGTAGCGGAGGAAGAGCAGCAGTTCAGAGTGCTTCCCTGAACTCGCCTGGTTGTTTGTGATCAACAAATGGGAGTCCAAAGGGTCATCAAGAGACTGCTGGAGGGACAGCCTGTCCTGAGTTTCAGGGAGAGACCTGCTCATCATAGATAAACAAGATTTTGCTTCTTGCATGACAAAGAGCTGTAGCTTGGTAACGTTAGTTGATACAAAGGTAGAACTGAGAGGTGAAATGTTTTAACAACATACAGTTGTCTGATAAGTGGGTTGAGCCAAGGCAAAATGAAATGAACAACAAAAACAAACACACCATATTATAACAGACCTGCCTATATTGGGGTGTTCTCCAAAATCTGAACTTGCTACATCAAAAGTCCATTTTAATCCACCAATAGGGTAGGAAGAGAGTGTGTACAGAGAAATATTCATAAAGAGAACTCTGCGTGATCAAGAGAAGTCCCCTGTGCTTTCGATGGTGACAGCATTCAAAGTTATCACCAGTGAAAAGCCAGAGAGTTTCCAGCTTGGGGGATTCCTAGGCCCATTTCATTATGGGTCCAGTAGAGAAGTTCCACACGTATTTGTCGATTAGTCAGTTAGAAGGATGTGCATGGAAGATGCAAACACCAGGATCAAAATTAGCCATCTACATGTGTTTCCTAGCAATGTAAAAGCAAATAACCTAGAAGACTTTGTAATTTCTTAAGTACTTCACAAACATTGGTTATTACTGTAACTCAGAACACCATCTATGTTGTAAAGAGTTCTACTTCCAGGACGGTAAAGGCCTGCATAGTGATCAGCGATCGGATAAAAGGGCAGTGTGTCTGTTCTACCCGCCAAACAGGGTGATTGATATGCATCCCTGTGCTTCCTGGACAACACAGACTCCCCCACGCCTCCCCAGACACAGCCTCTCTCTGGGCTGAAAGGAAGGGAGAGCTTCTGGATGCATACTGAGTGAGAGGGTGCTGGGCACATCCCCAAACCATCCTAGGGCATTGGCCAAAACCCTCACATCAGTCATGGTGTAGGTGGCTTTAATGATCTCAGTTGAATAAGTAATATATCCACTCTAGGCAAAGGGGGGTTTACAGCCTTACAACATTACAGCCTAAATGTCCTCAGAAGGAACAGAGTTACTATAGAAATCCAAGGGTGTGATGAAATTCTGATAACCTGTTTCCACACATCTTCTCCACCTACCAAATGTCACCTCATAATTTCTATGGACTCTGGGAGGTAGAAATCTAGCTGGACTACTAACCTTCCTGTCTGTTGTTTGTATAGCCAAAAGTTCAGCCTTTTTGCTTTGAAGCATGTCTGTGAATTGGCAAAGTACAAACACTTTGCTTTCTCTCCCTAACTGAAGAATTTCTCTGCTCTAGGCTCTATTCTTTTTTAAATTGAAGCATAGCTGATTTACATAAGCTATGTTCTTTCAGACAGTCAGCAAATATGTTCCTTAATCCTTCCTCCGTAAAATCTGAATTCCACAAACATGGGACGCTAAACCGCAGATTGATCCTAAGGTCAGCCAAAGAGTATTGGGATGGCTTTTTAATAATTCTTTCCAGGGACCGCATTAAGTGGTTTATTGAATTGCAGTAATCAGCAATTGTTTTTATCCCCAGTGCATTTCTAGGTATTGTGTTACATGGAAATCCCATACTTTTAATACGTTCTTTAAAGCCTCAGCTGTTTCTTTAGCATCATCAAAGACAGTATGGCTGCCTCTGGGAATTTCCTTACGGTCCACATCCATCCACCACTCAACACTGTTTCTGGCACCTACTGCTCAACTTTCTATGTATATGTTACATCAGTTAGTCTCCCCTCCTTCCTCCACATGCTAGTTTGGATATATTTTGAGCTACTATCACAAAAACCTAAATTTACAATGACTTAAACAAATAGAAATTAATTTTTCTATCATGAAACAGCCTGGGGTAAGCAGTTTAGAGCTGCAATGGGAGTTCTGCCCCATGAATCGTCTAGGAACCTTCTATCACAAAACACCATCCCTGGGTGTTATCCTCACCTGTATGTCCAAGGTGGCTCATTATCATGTCAGAATTCTAGCTAGAGAAAATGGAGAAAGAAGAATACAACTTGAATGTCATATACTTCTGCTACAGCTCATTGCAGTTGTGGACTTTATTCAAGGTGAACGTGTGTCCAGCTGAAAATCAGGGGTTCTATTTCTATAAAAGACACTGATGTTGACAATTAACAGTCGCCCCCATATCACCCATGCATATAAGACCAGAGGCAGTATTCCCTCTAGGCCACCCCCACATGTGTACCTCACACCATACACACACATCCCAGACCCAATCTCTCTCACATTCAAGGTCCATCATGAAAGCAAAACCCCTTGCACTGATGCAGGGGACAGTGGGGCAGGAGAAAGAATGGGAAGAAAATACCTAGATGGTATTTGTGAAACAAACTGAGACAGAGAGATTAATACTCCAATTTGCCTGAAAAAAAAATCACTGGATTGGGCAGAAAACATTTGACAACATCTGGAAAAAGTTTATTTGCCATGAGTCAAAAAGGTTGTCTTAGGTTCAATTTTAGAAAAGGAAAAGTCATTCCATTTTTGAATTCCCTGGTTCTGTGAACCCCATAACTATGGTAGTTACACACATGACAGCTGGACCCAGCATCTAATACTGCTTCTCTGCCCCTTCTTTACTCCCCCTCAGGAGGAGTAAACAGGGACCAACCTGTCACCCCCGCCAACAGCCCCACCTTTTTTCCTCTAAGGATCCATTTAACCTCACCTCCTTTGAAGACTTTTTCAGTCCTCACCAGATTCATTTATACGTTTCCTCTTACCTACTACATTTTCCTAAGTTACCTTAGAAACCCTACTTCCTCTCTATTTCTCTTTTTCGGCTTCATTGGTGATACAAATACTAGCAACAACAATTATAGTACAAATGCCAACCACACTGGGCTGGTACAAGTGTAAGGACGGTGATACGTCAGTATGAAGAAAAATCCAAGTCCTATTTTGAAGTGAAGCTAGACATAATAAAACACTGGGTTTCTTTAAATATTCAAAGTGAAAAACACATCAAAAGGAGTAAAAGAGCCTTGCCAATAACCTCTAAATGCTCAGACCTCTCTTTGGAAGCTCCATTAAATGTCTCCAGTTACCTATTCATTTTTCTCCAAGTAAATCTTCTTTTAAAAAGATCAACTTTATATATATATATAATATATATATATTTATAGTTTATAGTTTATATTTTATAAATTATAGTTTATATTTATATATATATTTATATATAGTTTATATATATATAAACTTCATATATACTTTATATATAAAGAATATATAAATATATATAAACTTTATATATACTTTATATATATATATGTATATGTGTATATATATATATATAGTTTAAGTCTTATTCAAATGTATTCCTTTCCTGGTTTACTCATTCCCAGCATTGTTTCATACTATTTTTTTATACAAATGTGTAGTATTTCAGGCTCATTATAAGCTGACTAGCCAGAGGAAAATACCTTGTAAGACAATGCTTTTGTGGGAAAACTCAAACCAATGCATGAAGTCACTTGTTGGACCTTAAACTGTTTGTCGGTTGAGGGGTGGCTGTGCAGTCCAAACCTATTTCAAGAATTCTACATTACAAAGAGGAAAAAAGAAACAGATTTCTCAACTACACAGATCAACTAACAGGATTTGGAATATGCAAAATGCTGCTCTGCATAAAGACAAGAATGTACAGGTGGGGCTTCCTGGTGGCACAGTGGTTGAGAATCTGCCTGCCAATGCAGGGGACACGGGTTCAAGCTCTGGTCTGCGAAGATCCCACATGCCGCGGAGCAACTAGGCCCGTGAGCCACAACTACTGAGCCTGCGCGTCTGGAACCTGTGCTCTGCAACAAGAGAGGCCGTGATAGGGAAAGGCCCGCGCACCGCGACGAAGAGTGGCCCCTGCTCGCCACAACTAGAGAAAACCCTCGCACAGAAACGAAGACCCAACACAGCCAAAAATAAATAAATAATTAATAAATAAATAAATAAAAATTTTTTTTTAAAAAGTCAAAAAGTGCTAGAGCAGGTCTCTGGGTCCTGCTAACAGAGTCACAGATTAAAAAAGAAAAAAAAGAATGTACAGGTGTTAATCTCATCCCCCACCTACACCTCTGGCACCCACTTTTTCCTAAAAGATAGACCAATGCTTAGTGTATGGAAATAACCTGAGTGGGGGGGAGAGGGTGGCAACCAAGGTCTAGGATGCAAAGGAGACTAAGAAATATAGTAGAATGGGGTAGTTTATCCCTCACCCAATTGTCCTAATATTTCTAAGAAAGATGAATCTTTACCCTTAAACCTGATTACCTCAGAAATAATTTTCAGGGACCACAATTTCCAAGGTAAGTGGAAGTGTATGCTTGTCGATACAGGTATTTACGTGATGGGGGAGTGCTGCAGATTTGGACTGTGTGGAGGGGCATGGGGAGAAACACAGGGAGGTGAGGCATGTGTGTGTATAGATTTGGATTGAGATTACTATGTTTTGGTACATTCATTAATGGATGTTAATATATGTATTGCTGTATAAAAACACTCATTGCTATGGGAAAATATTTGTAATAGAAAAATCACGCTACAAAACAGTGTGCTATACTTTTATAAACAAAATATTTATGTATATAAAAAAAACTGGAAGGCAACTGGAGTTAAATGTATATTGGGTGATGGAATTATACAAATTTTCCTTTCTTAAAAATATTTTCCAAGTTGTCTGTACTAAGTATGTAATTAGAAACAAATCTAATAAAAAATGTTAAAACATAAAAAAAAAAAAAAGAAGATCAGAGTAAGAATCAACAGCCTGGACATAAAAATTTCAGGAGTCGTTATTACCTAAATTCAAGAGGCTGGGCTCAGGCAGAATCTGGAGGATTGAAACAACTTGATGCACTCGACATTGGAGTTCACTGTTGTATCTGCCCCCCAGGAGGGGTGACTGGAGATTTTAAAGGGGAAGAGAAGACTCCCTGCTGATGACAGTGACAATTTAGTGCAGGTTGAGAACACTGTAATGCTATCCATGTGACCATTACTCCGTTTACTCCCTTGAAAGGGGTGGGTGGGAAGAGCTTAAGTAGTCATGGCTCCTTAACCCTGCTCGACCATTATTTTTGTTCAAGTACTTTTCTTGACAAAAATATCAGGGTTCTACCATCATCCATGCCTTTACGGTCACTCACCAAGGAGTTTCAAAGGCTTACAAAAAATACACTCTATTTGGAAACACCCAAATAAAAAACTAGGTCTTAAGAAAAGAATATATAAACACCAAAATTAAACTCAACATAGAAGCTGTGCTTAAGTTTCTAATTTGGCTCTTGAGTTTCTTAACAAAAAGGAAAAAAAAGAAAAAAAAATAGTATCAGTATATAGACAAGATTATATTCAAAAGAAGGAAGCACTGCAGGAAGCAAATAATTTCTGAAATAAACCTCTCATAAAAGATTATAAATTGAAGGCACAAAATAATGGAACTAGCAAGGCCCCTAACAACTTTTTAAAAATGTTTCTGTGATTATAAAAGCTACACATACACACACATTATGAAAATTGGAAAAATGAAGAGAAACACAAAGCTGAAAATAAAGATCATCCATATTCATGCCAATATTTTGGAGAATTTCCTTCTAGGTACATATAGATACAGAACAATTATTTTCCTACTGCCAGATATTTAGGTTATGTTACTGAACCAAACTCAGTTCTGCTCACCTGTCTCACAGCAAAGCCAATCTACTGACACCAGGTTGTGGTGAAGGAATGTACAGCGTTTACTGCAGGTCACCCATGCAAGGAGAACAGGCAGTCCGTGCTCAAAAGACTCAAACTCTTCACTGGCTTTTTTTTTTTTTTTTTTTTTTGGCCAGCATGCAGGATCTTAGTTCCCCAACCAGGGATCAAACGTGTTCTTCATTGGCTTTTAGACAAGGGTTTTTAAAGACAGTGTTGGGGAGAGGGTCATAGGATCAGCTTCTTCTGATGGGTTGATTGTGAGGTAACAGGGTGATGTTTCTGAGATCTCAATCATCAGCCTTCTGGTTCCAACAGTCTGGGGTCCACGAACTTGTGGTCAGCGTGTAGTCATCATCCTCCACCGGAGTGAGGGGCTTAGTTCCTGCAGAACAACTCAAAGATATGCATCAGATTGTTACTTATATCCCTTCAGGAGGAAATAGGAGTCCTGTGACTCTTGTCCTAATCATTAACGGCTTGAGTCTGCACTTTGGAACCTGGGGAAGGCCTAGGAGGTGAAAACCTTTTTTCCTACAAACAAGAAATGGTGGACACGGAAGGCCCCAGGAATGCCCCTCAGGGTCATACTTGGTTTCAATCCCTCCTTTTCTTTGATGCTCCTCAATCTTGAGGGGAACAAGGGTGGGGCAAGAAAGGGAATAAAGTTTTGGATAGAAAGATTGTTAACTCAGCAGGGGAACTCAGTTTAAGGGGGACTTGGTTTCAGTTACTCTCAATGTATTTTAAAAATTCTAAACAAGTATCTTGCACATAAATCTGTGGCCTGTTTGATGATTATTTCCTTGATAAGTTCTTAGTACTAGATTTACTGCGTGAAATGATGGAACCAATTCTAAGGTTGTTGGTACATATTTCTGAATTGCTTTATATAAAATGAAAAATAAAGGACCTGACTTTTAAAATATATAAAAATAAAAACCAGTTTAAATGAATATGAGCATCATGTCCCATTCCCACCCTGAGTATACATATGAGTGTTCATCTCACACCTGCTTTTCAGAGTTAACAAAGTTTTCAGCAACTGACAATTTTGTAAGTAAAGGAGAAAGGTGTTCAGTGGTTATAATTTGAATTTCTTTGTTTACTTATGAAATGGAATGTGAGGTCCCTGTCCCCTTGAGAGCAGTAGTGATCTCGGGTGGCCTCGTCCTGCAGCATCTTGAAGCAGGGTTTTGGTTCCCGGCCAATGATTGAGGTTGGGTCTTGGCGGTGAGAGCACTGATTCCTAGCCACTAGACCCGTGATCAGTGACAAGGCCCTGGCCCTACAGCTTTGCAGAAAAAGAATTCCCACAAAGACAGAAAGTAGTGAAACAAGTAAAGTATTTATTAAGAGGAAAAAAGAGTACGTGTGGATAGACACACGGGCAGGCTCAGAGAGAGAGTCATGCAGTTTGAATCACTTTTATGGGGCATTTATTCCAGTTTTCCTTTGGCCAGTCATTCTGATTTGCCTGGTTCAAAGTCCGTATTTGGTATAGCTCAGGATTTTCCCATGTGTGCATGCACATCTCTTAGCCAAGATGGATTCTACCGAAGAGGCCTGTGGGTAGTGAGCATTAGTTGGCATCACTGCCTTTTTGCCCTCCAAGGAGCCTTTCTGCACATGTGTAGTCAGGGAGGTCTTCTGACTTCGAGAATGATGAATATGTGGTCTCATCTTCTATCTGGGCAGGTGCCAGCCTCCTCTCTCAATTTTCCTGTTATTCCCATCTCGGAGTATTTGTCCACAAGGAACGAACTCAAACCGTTTGCCCTGGAGGCCCATCTGTCTCTTGCCTTAGTAGTATTCTATTTTTGGTTATACTTATTTCCTTATTTCCTACAACAGCACCTGGCACGTGGTGGATATTTCATAAAAGTCAGGTAATTAATGAATGAATGAATTTTCATGTGTTTATAGGTTATTTATATTTTCTATTCTGTGAGTTGTTTTTCTATGTCCTTGCCCATTGAGATGTTAGCAAAACTTTTCTAACAATAAGTACAGCAAATCAATGTCACATGCAGCTTCTTGTTGCAAACTTTGACAAAGGTATATTGTTGAGACACAGCTAAATTTAAAGTTAATAAAGTGAAAAGTGAATTTGACATGGTGTGACTATATAGCTTTAGATGGTTGAGCTTGACCCAAGGACGATTCCTCTTGAAATAAGCATTGATTTCAATGAGGAGAAATCCACTTAAGCTACTTCAAAATGAGGACAGGGGATTTCCCCGGCGGTCCAGTGGTTAAGACTCCGCACTTCCACTGCAGGGGGTGTGGGTTCGATCCCTGGTTGGGGGACTAAGATCCAACATGCCACACAGCACAGCCAAAAAATAAAATAAATAATAATAAACATTAAAAAATAAAACCATCTAAAATGTTTAAAAATCTTTTTTAAAAAATGAGGACAGGCTGGGGAGAGAGAGCATCACTTTACACCTGAGAAATATATCCTACAGATAAACTTGCACAAATATTCCCCAAATACGTTCATTCATTTATTCAAAAGATATGAATGGAGGGTCCACTCTGAGCCAGGCACAGTTCCAGATGCCGGCGCTGTGACAAGGCAAGCCCCTGTCACCTTGGAGCCCACATTCCAGTGCAAACCGATTGCCACTGAAGTGTTCGTGGTCATAAAAACACTAAAAACAACCTACATATCCACCACTAGGGACAGGTTTCTAAATGGTTGTGAAATATTACATAAATTTTTATGCATACTGACTATAAAAATCATAAGTTCAAGGAAAAATAATTTAGAGAACAGTATATATAGTATGAGCTCAACTGTGTCTAAAGAAAGGGGCTTTTACCTTTCATTTTATACACTTTGGAACTGCTTATTGTACAACAATCTTGGTATGAATTTTGTTAGAATAACTTTGTTAAAGAAAAGTAAGAGACCAGGTTCTGTATGGTAACCAAAAGCAAAATATTTCACCTCTCAGGATGACTGACTTCAGGACGACAGAGATTGTACTCCATCTCACAAGTAAACAAATAAATTCAAATGACTGAAACTACTAAAACACCAAATTCAAACTATTAAATACCATGGAGCGGGTGGAGGTATTGTTTTTTCTTGTTTGGTTTGGTCTTTTGTTTGCCTACAACATTGTAAATTGTTGCAAACTTTGTTAACCCCACAAAGTAGGTGTGAGATGGTGGGAAAGGGTATAGTTCTTTTATTCATTTTAAGTGGTTTCACTATTGATTTTTAAAAGTCTAGTCCTTCATTTTTCATCTTACCTAAAGCAATCTAGCAATATGCATTCTATATGTAGAATATGAATATTCTATATTCAATATGTAGCCTTAAGTGTTCCCATCATTTTGTTACTGAACTCAGGTTCGGCTGCTCTCCACTCAAAAGCCAATAATTCAAGAGGCAAGTGTCAGTAGAAAGGAAAGTCACTTTAATCAGAAAAGCCAGCAATCTGGGGAGAAGGTGGACTCATGTCCTGAGACCAACTCCAAAGATTCTGCTCAGCCACGACAGTTTTTAAAGGGAAAAAGGGGGGGGGAAGAATCCCAGTGAATCATCGAGGCAGGAGGTTGGGTTCTGCATCATTCTACATTGCGTGCGTGCAGGCTGGCTGACTCTTCAGATGTTATCTTGCCCTCATCATCTGCCTGCAGGATTGCTAAGGGGGTTATTGGGGGTAGAGAGCTAGTCACTCTTTAACCACTTAATTCTCCATTCTTAATTCTTTTAATCTAGGAAAAGAATCAACAGCTTAGGCAAGGCATGGTGTGCATTCAGGAGCACATAAGTCAGAAGATAGTTTAAATTGTCTAGTGATCTCATTCTCATAATTAGGTTCTTTCAAGGTTAGAGGGGAACAGAAATGGGCAAACAGGAAAGAGGCAAAAGAGCTGCTTTCAATTCCCCACTGTCCAACATCATTCCATTTCTATGGGATTAGGAGCAAAGGTCCATCTTCTGTAACTTCTTCATGCTGACATAGGGTGCCGTATTTGCAGAGTTGAAGATGTCAGCATGGGTCTGTAGCATCTCTTTGCTGACAATTTTAATTACCCACTTACATATACAGGCAGGGCAAGCTATAATTATTTTGATGACCACAAAGATATAGATCATTATAAACAGTAATGTTAATCCCATTCTCTTGGGGCCAGTTCTTGGAATTGTATTAGTCATAGATTTAGTACTGATCAAGATGGAGCAGCTTATGTCATGTCCTCTGGTGGCAGTTATAGTATCTGAAAGACAGCTCAGGAATGTGCATCAGACACTGAGTCTGTGACTCTATTGTCCTAATCTTTGACTGCTCGAGCCTGTTCGTTTGTGACTGTAGGAGGCCTGGGAGACTTCAGGTTTCCTACAAACAAGAGGCAGGGGACATAGAGGGGCTCTTGTACTTGGGGTAGTGTGGAGTCTGCAGGGTTCTGCTCGGTTCCAACGTCACCCAGCAAATATAATGTTAAGAATCTGTCAAGGAATAATCATCAATCCAGTCATAGATATATGCACAAAAACATTTGTTGTAGGATTTTTTCCAATGTGTCTATGCACCTACAAGCAAAGCTACCGATGCTGAAAATAGGCAATGGACATGTGCCTGAAGTCAGATTCCAATTAACGTATGGCAGAGTTGAGTTGATTATATGGGTTTTAAATTATTTAACATTTTTCCATGAAGTTGTCTGGTTCAGGAACTTCCATGTAATAAGTGTATATAATAAATCCTTTACTTCTAGCGTTAGAAAATTAGTCTTTCCATGTACTCACTAAATAATTAAATGTGAACAATGTTTAAAGAATATTATTTGAAGGGCTGCCAAATTACTGGCCCACACCTGTCTCAGTCTGTCCCTGGGGAGACAACTGGCCTTGGGGGAACTGCAGCTGGGATATCCCAGAGGTAGCATGGTTAGGTCATACCAGCTTCCCTCAGCACATCTGCTCCTCTTCCTTCTCTCCCTATTAAGCTCTGCTTCATTTGGGACAGAGTTCAATCTGGCTGTTACAGTCCTTTCTCAGCATGAGAGTTCTCAGTGCACTCTTGACTTCAACCCCATTGCCAACATTCTTGGTCTCTCAATTTTCCAACTCTAAACTTCCCCCCAAAGAAGGAGTGTCTAACTGGCTCAGCTGAATTTTATAAGTCAACCCCCCAAATTATTTATGAAGACCAGCCTAGAGAGGTACAGTCATTGACTCAGGTCTAATCAGCAAAGCCATGCTGAGGGAAGGCAGAGTTAGGCTAGAAGCAAGGTAGGCAATGGTAGATATGTCTGAGTTGCTTGCATAGCCTTTGGATAATCTGGCATGGGGTGTCAGAACTAAGAGAAGCAAAGAGGGTATGTGCAAGGGGGCTGCAATGGGGCAGCCCAATGTGGAGTGAAGAGGGCATCTGTGTAGCCTGGCATGGGGGTGTCAGAGCCCAGGTACACTGGAGAAGGCATCCACATAGAGGGCACAGAAGCAACTGAAGAATACTCACATACAGGATCATTAATCAAATAAGTAGTATATATTGAGGATAACAGAAGCTAGTTTCTCACTTTTGGAGTTATAAATATGAAAATAAGAAAATTAGAATGAATCCTGTGATGTTGGATTGGCATTGGAGGTGTTGGTATGAATCAATAGTTTTTAATATACATGGATAGATATGGAAATATAGGTATATGTGTCTATATATGAGTGCATATATTCCCTAGTTCTGTCATCTGAGAGGCCCTGGGCCTCTTAGCACCCAGCACTTAGCACCCAGATCTTAGTTTCTAAATATCATTCTCCACTAAAAGAAACCAAGACTTTCTGGAGAAAAGGTTGATTCCAGGACAATGGCCAGAAAGATGAACCTGAAAATCTCGTTGTGGCTGTAAGTAAAAAAAAAAAGGTCATGAAGAACCCAGTGGTAAGACGGGAATAAAGACACAGACCTATTAGAGAATGGACTTGAGGATATGGGGAGGGGGAAGGGTAAGCTGTGACAAAGTGAGAGAGTGGCATGGACATATATACACTACCAAACGTAAAATAGATAGCTAGTGGGAAGCAACCGCATAGCACAGGGAGATCAGCTCGGTGCTTTGTGATCACCCAGAGGGGTGGGATAGGGAGGGTGGGAGGGAGGGAGATGCAAGAGGGAAGAGATATGGGAACATATGTATATGTATAACTGATTCACTTTGTTATAAAGCAGAAACTAACACACCATTGTAAAGCAATTATACTCCAATAAAAATGTTAAAAAAAAAAAAAAAAAGAACTGCTCAAAGAAAAAGAGGGACACGTTACTAGAACACAGAAACTTCTCATGGGCTCCCACTAGCCAAATCTGGGACCACTGGGACATTCAAATAAATAGTAAAGATAATAACAGATTATAAACCATTACATACAATAAGAATCCATAATGATATAAATAAATACATGAATAAATAAATGGGGAGAGAAGAAGGTTTTCCCATATAATAAAAAGCCAAGTGATAAATATAGAAGGAATAATGAAATTAGTAAAATCACCATATTATAACTGTCATAGTAATAATTTATCCAGGAAGCATAAATCGATGCTAAACCTAGTGGGTAAAAGTTTAATAAGAAACATAGTATTTACATACTCTCAAAGTACCACCCTACCCAACAACAAAAAAACAACCTGATTGGAAAATGGGCAAAGGACTTGAATAGGCACTTCTCCAGAGAAGACATACAAATGGCCAACAGGTATATGAAAAATGCTCAACATCACTAATTATTGAAACCACAAGAAGATATCACCTCACAACTGTTAGGATGGCCTATATCAAAAACACAAACAAAAAATAACAACTGTTGACAAGGATGTGAAGAAATTGGAACTATTGTGCACTGTTGGTGGGAATGTAGAATGGTGCAGCTGCTGCGGAAAATAGATGGAGGTTCCTCCAAAAATTAAAAATAGAATTGCCATATGATCCAGAAATTCCACTCCTGGGTATATACTCAAAATAATTGAAAGCAGAGTCTTTTCTTCTTTTTTCCTTCTTTTTTTAAGTTGAAGTATAGTTGCTTTACAATGTTATATTAGTTTCAGGTGTACAACACAGTGATTCAATATGTTTAGAAGCAGTCTTGAAGAGATATTTGTAACCTTACATTCATGGCAGCATTATTCACAATAGCTAAAACATGGAAGCAACCCATTGTCCATCAACAGATAATAGATAAGCAAATTGAATTGTGGTACCTATATACAATTCAGCCTTAAAAAGAAAGGAAATTTTGATATATGCTACAACATGGATAAACCCTGAGAACATTATTCTAAGTGAAGTCAGTCACAAAAAGACAAATACTGCATGATTAAACTTATATGAGGTACTGAGAGTAGTCAAGATCATAGAGAGAAAGTAAAATGGTGGTTGCCAGAGACTCAGGGGAGGGGGGAATGGGGAGTTATTGTTTAATAGGTACAGAGTTTCCATTTTGCAAGATGAAAAGAGCTCTGGAGATAAAAAGTGGTGATAGTTGCACAACAATGTGAATGTCCTTAATGCCACTGAACTGTAGACTTAAAAATGGTTAAAATATTTTTTAAAAAACAAAAAAAAGTACCATCCTACAAAATACTTATTGATTACAGAAGAACAAAAGAGTAATTTTACAGTGGAGAGACCTGACAGACACCACCTGAATCAAATGATCAATGTTACTTAACATCGCCAGTAATGGAATAAATCGAAATCATGTATCATTTTATGGGATACAGTGTGAAAAGAAGATAATTATTTGTATGGTTCTGCCAAGATATATGCCTGAATCAAATCATAGGAAACAGAGGAATCCAAACTGAGGGACATTCATCTGCAGTGAGCTGGTAAATGTTTACCAACTCGCTCTTTAGAAGGGGAACATTAAGAACTCTGCTTTGTAGCATTTCCATGGTGTAAATAATCTCTTGATAGCCATATCAAGATCAACCTGCTTGCAAAACTCATGAAAATTGCACAACCAGCTCTCATGATCCAGGATAAACCAACTCCAGTACAAAATGACTGGCATACTCTTCAACAGTGTCAAAAAGTCATGAAAGTCAAGGAAATACTAGAGAATGTTCCAGCTTGAAGGAAGCTAAAGAGTCATGACAACTATATGCAACATGTGATCCTCGATTGAATCCTTTGCTATAAAGAATATCATTGGGACATGTGACAAACTTGAATGGGGTCTTTGGACTAGATGAAATGGATACATCAATGTTGTTGGAGTAGGTTGAATGGTGGCCTTCAGAAGATATGTCTACATCCAAACTCCCTGAACTTGTGTAGATGACCTTATTTGGAAAAAAAGCCCTTTGCAGGTGTGACTAAGTTAAGGATCTTGCAATATATCATCCAAGATTATCTGGGTGGACCCTAAAACCAATGACATGTGTCCTTATAAGAGACAGAGGAGAAGACAAAGACAAAAGGAAACAAGGAGAGGTCCACGTGAAGGTAGAGACAGAGTGTGTAGCTGTAAGGAATGCTGACAGCATTAGAAGCTGGAAGAGGCAAAGGAAGATTCTCCCTCCCCTAGAGCCTTTGGAAAGAGTGCAGCCTTGACAACACCTTGATTTCAGACTTCTGGTCTTCAGAACTGTGAGAAAATACATTTCTGTTATCTTAAGTCATCCAGCTTATTGTAATGTATTACAGCAGTTCTAAGAAACTAATAAATTACTTTCTTCATTTGGATGGTTATGTAGGAGAATGTAGGGACATGTAGGAAATGCATGCTAACATATTCAGGAGCGATGGGATAGCAGGTCAGCAACTACCTAAATTATAGCAATTACTCTCAAATAGCTCAGGAAGAGGGGTGGGTCATTTGTACTATTCTTGCAACTCCTCCATAGATCTGAAATTATTTCAAAAGGAAAAAAATCCCCATCTTAGGGCTCTATTGACTTGGAGGACGTGAGGGTGGATTCTGTGGGGCTTTATCTTGGGTTCCTCAGAGATCCCCTGCAGGAGACCCCCTTGGCATGAACAGTGGTCCCTCTAGCTCACTCCTTTAAAGTGTCCTCCTCAGCTCCAGGGCTACAATAAATCCAGCCTTCTTGACCCAGTCTACCCACCATCCCTGAGTAGGTGACCCCAAGCCAGTCCCCCTTCACCCTTCCCAGGTCTCTGGGAAGCCTGCTGTGTGTGGATATATTTGATCCCACAATGCACTCAGATTTACTCTCAAGCTAGAGCAGTTCCAGCCCTGCCTCTTGCCTTTAGACGTCCAGGTGTGTGTCAAATACCAATCCCCAAACTCCAGGGAAACTTGTAAAGGTCTCCAAAAAATCCTCTTGAAGCCCCTCTCATGCTGATTAAGATGAAGGCAATGCAAATGCCTCCCCTGACCCTTGGTGGATGAACCTGACCCTTAGTGGATGAACTGACCTCTGGTAGATGAACACATAGGACACTGACAACTCTCCTCTCTCTAAGCACAACTATCTAGGCTGCATGTGGGAGATGTGGTGATGCTGGTGGAACTGGTTTTGGTCCACCCTTCAACTATGGGGGTTCTTAAAATCTATTCTTTTATTCTTGCCTTGGGAGATGTGCTAAGGCTCTAAAGAGGAGCTACATTTCCCAGGTCCCGTACCTGCACAGAAATGCTCTTGCCAAAGTTGCCTTGTGAAATTTTACAGGTTTTATCTCATCTCTGCAGGATTTTGTGCTGATTCTACACCATACACTCCCTTGTCTTCAGCCAAAATCCTTCCCTGGGTTTCCTCTAGCTGCTCTGACTGCCTGTCTCAGTTCTCTCTTGTTGGTTTCCTCAGGATTCTTTCCATTGTAAGCCCTTGTGTCTCTTTTCACCCGACATACTCTCCCTGGACAATCCCATCCATTCCCATTATTTCAATTATTATTGGATAATTGTGGGTTGTCTCAATACCTATGACGACACCTCAGGCTACCAAAGCTTGGAGTAAAGAGATGGATTTATCTTTAGCACCCAACTCAACCCAAACAACTAAAGAGTTTAGACCATGAGGGTCCTAGCTGAGAAAAAATATTCTAGGAAGAGCTAGAAAAAAATGAGCAGGACCCAGCCTTTGAGGCCTGATGAACCTCAAGCTGGGACTTGCTCAATATAGGATGTGGCACATTTTCCTGGGGTCACTCTGAAAGTCTAAGGGCATGCAGGAATGAAGCTTTTCAATCCTGTGCACTTTCTTCTGAGTTCTCAATTAAAGTAGTTTAAAATCTGCCTTTGAAATGGAAATAATTTCAAGATCTCAGCAAAGCAGTTGGGGATGGAGGGTGTAGAGTGGATGAACAAAAGCACCGAGGCCTGCTTTTGACCTCTTCTGCTCAGCTAACAAGCTCCAGCGCACAGCTGATCTGCCAGCTCTCTGGCTCTTGCTGTTTCTACAGTGGCTAAGTCCCTGCGTTTCTGGGACAGAGCTAATTGCAGTCTGTCCCATTTATCACCAAGTCTGCACTCTTTCTTGTCAGATTCCATGTCCCATATTTTGCTTCAGAAAATACGGTCACCATAGCTCTGGTTCTTTGTGGTCTAAAACTTCCCACAAGATAAATCTCACTGCGGGCTCCATTCTCCCTACATAAACCAAAACTTAACCCTGAGCAAAAGCACTCAGGCTTCTAATCCCTTCACTTTCATGACTGAGTCATGCATATTAGAACAGTTTATTTATTTGTTTGTTTTATTTATTCATTCATTCATTTATTCATTTGATTTAATTAGGTTCATATTCTGGCATATTTTTTATGAGCAATGGTTGAACAGTGGATCTCATAAGGTGCAATCAGAAAACAAACTTATTCTTTCCTTCAGACCTGTTCTATGGGTGAGTTCTTCTCTGAACCTGGTTGTGATTGAGGGCAGATGGCAACACTCTAGGATAATAAAAGATTCTCCAGCTGCTTCCAGTCTCAGGAAAGATCTCACTTCAGTAATTAAAATGTCCATTCATTTGTAATTTAAGTAAAGCTTCTCCCCTCATCAAACTTGAACCTGTTGTCATAGGAGACCTGGGATAGGAAAGAGACACGTGTTCAACTTTTCCTCCTGTTCCCCATCTCCCTACTCATCAGGCTCCCTCTAGCCTCTCCTATAAAAGGAAAGGGAGAATGCAGGGAAGAAAAGTTCGGGGTAGGAAAGATCTTCCTTGGCTGGTACCCAGCTATTACAGAATCAGTCTCCTCTGGACACAGTGCACGTTGAAAGCTCATGTTCTCTGAACTGGGAGGATGACCACACCTGACTCTTCCACTGGGTGCTTTCATGGGTTCTTTGGAGGTCCTTGCTGGGATATTGACAGTTCTTCCTGTGAGCTGGGCAGCAGTTGCTTATGTTATTTCCCTCAGACTCTGAGAATACAGTGGGAGTACAGGCGAATACACTTATCACATAGGGCTGTCCTTTTGGGCAGGACTGGAAATGACTCTAGGGGAGAAGGGATGAGCCCTGGGACAAGACCCGCAGGTTGGCAAGCAGAGTGTGGGCTGGATTTCAGGCCCCCCACAGGGAGAGTTCCCTTACATACGACACAATTTGCACTAGCTCTGCAGTGGCCTTGCCCGTAACCAGTGCCTCTCAGGTTGGGTCAAACCCCAGCCCTTAGTGCCCCTCAAATTCCTGGGGACAAGTTCTCCACGAGGTGCCCTTGAAGCTCCCCTCACAAGGATTAACCCCTTCTTCTTGGAAGCTCACTGAGACGCTGTTCTTTTCCTCTCCCTAACGCCTGTCCTTTCCAACCTCTTCACCTTCGGCCCTTTTTATTCCCTTGGGATGGTTAAGGGTCTACGTGTTGCAAACTAGATTTTATTTTTAGGGTTTTGGGGGGGGTTGTTTGTGTAACCACATCCCACATAAGGTGTACAGGTAGCCTGGAACCTCCCTTCAGAATATGGAGGCTTTTGCCATTTACTACGTTCTCAGTCTTTGAACCTCAGCTGAAATTAGAGCAGGAAAACTCGTATTTTAACATCCTGTTACATATTATTTATTCCATTTTGACCAGGGCCTCTTAGCTCAAAGATCCTTTTTGAAAAATAGAAGTCTGTGTTTTTAGAGGGGTTTTGCCCTTTTCAGCTCTCTGAAACTTCGAAATATATTTTACCTAGAGCAGAATGCAAAGGTTTCCTCACACAAGCTAATTAGCATTATGTGGGGAGATGATTAAGAATAGTGCTGTGAAGAGAAAACAGACTTTAACGAAATGCACCAAGATTGTTTGGAATCATGAGAACCTAGGAGGTTTTTTCCTCTTTCCTCTTTTTTCTATTTTTTGATATGTTTCAGCTTTCCTTTAGCGAGCCTAGACTGGTTTACAATCCTTTATCTGCAATTTCAAAATCCAAAAAGCTGTGTGGGGTAAAAGAAAAAAAAAAAAAACTCTGAAAACCAAGGATTTTTTTAAAATAATTAATTCTATATGCAAGTAAATCCCCTACATACGAACCTTCAAGTTGCAAACTTTCAAAGATGCGAACATGCATTCAAATGTCCGATTACATAAGTTAGTTCATGTGTCTGATGTACATTGCTACGTACATGCATCCTCTACAAGTGGTTGTGCTTTTGTGTACTTTACTGTACAGTACTGTTTATGTGCAACACGAGGAGCTTACTAATGAGGACCTGATGGTATTGAAGGTCCAGAAAAAGGACAAAGAGAGACAAGAGGAAGAAGTAACTGAAGAACCAAAGAGATTCACGATGCAGGAAATGGCAAGGGAGTTTTCCTTATTTGAGGAGGCACTGTTAGTTTTTGAGGCACAGGACCCGAATGTAGAACGGTACTCGAAGGTTGCAGCAGCTGTTCAGAATGCAATCCAGTGCTACTGTGTAATCTATGATGAGAAAAAAAAGAGCTACTACCCAGACATCACTGGATCATTTTTTCAAGAGGGTAGATAGAACTGAATCCACCAAGGAACCAGAACTTGTGCCATCAATGTCAGGCGTGAGTGAAATTGCAACTTGCCCTCCATCTCCTATTGCTGACAATCCTTCAGCTCTACCATCTCTCACCTCCTCTCCCTCTTCCAGTCAATAACTCTTCTTGCCTGTTCACTTGATGCCAGCCCTTGTATGCCAGCTGTTGTATTGTACTACTGTGCCTTTCAAGGTACTATACTGTAAGATTAAAAATGTTTTCTTTTTTTGTGTTTGTTTGTTTTTTATGTATTATTTGTGTGAAAAGTATTATAAACCTATTACAGTACAGTACTATATAGCCGATTGTGTTAGTTGGGTACATAGGCTAATTTCGTTGGACTTACGAACAAAGTGGACTTACAAATGTGCTCTCGGAGCAGAACTCGTTTGTATGTAGGGGACTTACTGTAATTAATTTAACTTGAACTAAAGTGAGGCTACTTAAAGCCTTTATCTCTGTGTGAACTTTCAAATATCTTAGTGCAGAAATAATAATGTGTTTCCTAACAGGATGCCTCCCCAGGCCCTACTGGGAGTGTTATGTAATACACTGTATAAGCCTCACACCATCTTCTAAATTCCAAAAATAATTCCATAGCACATCAGGCCCTAAGGGCTTTGGATAAGTGCTTATAAGCCTATACGTCTACAGAGGAGAAAATATAATAAACTTTGTTGTTATTTTTCTTGTTCCATTGGCTTTTCATTGTAACTAACTCATTCCCACCTCTAGTCTTTGTACACCCCGTTCCCCCACCAACTTGGCCCTTCCTGCACTTTCTTTCATCAAAGTAGAGTTCAGAACTTACCTCCTGCAGGTGAAGTTTCCTGGTTAGTCCAATACGTTTCTTCACCTGAATATCCACTTTAGATTTGGGACAGATATTTTCCCTGATCATACTAGTATGAGCTTTAAAGAGATCCAACAACTCATAATTTACTGACGGCTCATCCAGTTATCATTGTGAGAGACTTCAGCCCCTTCCAAAGACCTTCCCCCTCCATTTCTCCTGTAAGTTCCTAGATCAGGTTCAGTAAGCTTATGTCACCATACCTTTCCTGCTCCCATATTCACCCTTAAAACCACCCTAGATATGGTTTATGACCCTTTTTCCTACTGAACCCTTCAGCACAGCCTCTACCCCAAAACACCAACTAGAAGAATCTGAGGAGGAGGTGGGCTCAAAACTGCCTGTTCTTGACACATGGTGCTTACGGGAATTAAATATGAGAACTACTGGTTTAAAGGTTTGCAGGTCAGTGGCAGGTCACAAAATTTAAGAAATGAAATATGGTTGTAATGAATGTCAATGACAGCTGCAGCCTTCAGCTGAAAAACTGACAGTTCCCATAGGTAGTTAGGTTAAAATGTACCTCATGCATAATTTTCATAATAAAGATGAAAAACTTTCAGTAGTCTGTTCAATATTGACCCTTGTCTAATAGTTCAGTATTTTGTGTGTGTGTGTGTGTGTGTGTGTGTGTGTGTGTGTGTGTGTTTGTTAGTTTCAGGTGTACAGCAAAGTGATTCAATTATACATAATATACCTATTCTTTTTCAGATTCTTTTCCATTATAAGTTATTACAAAATATTGAGTATTGTTCCCTGTATTACAGTAGGTCTTTGTTGGTTATCTATTTTATATATAGTAGTGTGTATATGTTAATCCCAAACTCCTAATTTATCCCTCCCCACCTTTCCCCTTTGGTAACCGTAAGTTTTCTATGTTTGTGTGTCTATTTCTGCTTTGTAAATTAGTTCATCTGCATTTTTTCTTTTTAGATTCCACATATAGGCAATATCATATGATATTTATCTTTGTCTGACTTACTTCACTTAGTATGATAATCTCAAGGTCCATGCGTGTTGCTGCAAATCACATTATTTCATTCTTTTTATGGCTGAGTAATATTTCATTATATGTATATATATTTCATTTTACATATATACATATATATACACACACACACACACACACACACACACACACGTACCACATCTTTATCCATTCATCTCTCAATGGACATTTAAGGTGATTCCATGTCTTGGCTATTGTAAATAGTGCAAATAGTGCTGCAATGAACATTGGAGTGTGTGTATCTTTTCAAATTAGAGTTTTCTCTGGATATATGCCCAGGAGTGGGATTGCAGGATCACATGGTAACTCTATTTTTAGTTTTTAAGGAACCTCCATACTGTTCTCCGTGGTGGCTGTACCAATTTACACTTCCACCAATAGGGTAGGAGGGTTCCCTTTTCTCCACACCCTCTCCAGCATTTATTATTTGTAGACTTTTTAATGATGGCCATTCTGACCAGTGTGAAGTGATGCCTCAGTGTAGTTTTGATTTGCATTTCTCTAATAATTAGCAATGTTGAGCATTTTTTCATGTGCCTGTTGGCCATCTCTATGTCAATTCAGTATTTCTCTTCACCATTTAAAACGTTTTTTGAAACCATACAGCTATCTGATGAATTTTTCAAAAACTCTTCTGCCATGGCTCCTTCCGTACCCCTCTCCTTTCTTCTTCTTTCCCTTTCTCTCTTTTCTCATCTTCCTCTCAGGAACAACAACAATAAAAACAAATCTGTCTCTTTTCTCCTGCAAAATAACTTAGAATCCTTTTTAGTATTTTGACCATTACCTAAGTCATAATCAAGAATAGAAAAATGGAATACACTAAGCTCCATTAGTGGGACAAAAATCACTGCTATGGGAATGCAGGCTATGGGTTCACGTGGTCCCTTGCTTCTGCATTTTTGTTGCTACCTGAACATATACATTATGAAATGCCATAGTCAATATCTTTATCATCATCTAAAGGGTATGTATAATGGGCTGAAGGGTGACCCCCCCCCCAAGCATATGTCCACCTGGAATCTGTGAATGTGAGTTTATATGGAAAAGGGTCTTTGCAGATGTAATTAAGGATCTCAAGATGAGGTCATCTCAGATTATCTAGGTGAGCCTACATCCAATGAAAAGTGTCTTAATAAGAAGAGCAGGACTTCCTGGGTGGCTCAGTGGTTAAGAATCCGCCTACCAATACAGGGGACACGGGTTCGAGCCCTGGTCCAGGAAGATCCATATGCTGCGGAGCAGCTAAGCCCAAGTACCACAACTACTGAGCCTGTGCTCTAGAGCCTGCATGTCGCAACTACTGAGCTCACGTGCTACAACTACTGAAGCCCGTGCACCTAGAGCCCGTGCTCCGCAACAAGAGAAGCCACCACAGTGAGAAGCCCGCGCACCCCAACAAAGAGTAGCCCCTGCTCGCTGCAACTAGAGGAAGCCCATACACAGCAACGAAGACCCAACGCAGCCAAAAATAAATTCAAAAAAATTTTTTTAAAAAAGAGCCACACATTTTACAAAAAATAAAAATAAAAGAGCTATAGACACACACAAAATTTTGAAGGTGAAGGCAGAGATTGATGTATCTACGAGCCAAGGAACACCAAAGATGAGGAGCAGACATTAGAAGCTTGAAGACAAGAAAGGTTTCTCCACTAAAGTCTTTAGAGGGAATGTGGCCCTGCTGATACTTTGGTTTGGGACGTCTAACCTCCAGAACTATGAGAGAATAAATTTCTCTTGTCTCAGCCTCCAAGTTTGTGGAAATTTGTTATGGCAGCCCCAGGAAACTACTACAAAGGGACTAGGAGTAACTAGCCCTATCTTTTTACGGGTACCCTCATCTGTCAGCTTAAAAGTGAAAATATTGGGACTTCCCTGGTGTGCAGTGGTTAAGAATCTGCCTGTCAATGCAGGGGACATGGGTTCGAGCCCTGCTCCAGGAAGATCCCACATGCTGCAGAGCAACTAAGCCCGTGCCCCACAACTACTGAACCTGCGCTCTAGAGCCCACGAGCCACAACTACTGAGCCCGCGTGCCACAACTACTGAAGCCTGCACGCCTAGAGCCCGGGCTCCGCAACAAGAGAAGCCTCCACAATGAGAAGCCCGCACACTGCAACAAAAGTAGCCCCCGCTCGCCACAAGTAGAGAAAGCCCGCGCACAGCAACAAAGACCCAACGCAGCCAAATAAATAAATTAAATAAGTAAATTTTTTTAAGTGAAAATATTTCTGCTTTTCATAAATTTTGCCTATTTGGGGCTTTTAGCTGTCGAGTAGAGAGAATCTTCACCCACTCAGGAATGGCTGGATTTGACACATGGCTCCTGAGAAACACTCATATAAAGAATGATGACTTATGTAGAGGAAATACCACCTTATGCTTGAAAGTGTGGGCCACTAGAGTCAAGTTTGAATTCTAATTTGAACCCTAGTTCTCCAACTCATTAACCATGAAACCTTAGGCAATTATTTAGCCTTTAGACTTTAAACTAGTATATAAGAGCTAAATATATGTTAGTAAATGTTAGCTGTTATTTAGCTCCAATTTTTATGATTATTTTGTTTGTCTGCTCCATGTGGCCGCTTATTTTGTCTGTCTGTTTACTTATCCTTTTCCATGACTGGAAATGGCTACCCCAGTCCCAATCTTACATGATGTTTTAGTTCAAAATCCACAGGGGCTAATTAGAACCCTGCTGTTGCTTATTTCAGTTTCTTGAGAGAGAGACCATGATACGTGTTCAAGCCATTGTGCATATTAACTACCACTGACCTGACCTTCTGTAGATGGAAAGACAAAACCTTTTTGAAGGGGATGTGTGTAGGAAGGCAATGGCGAGTATTTCTAGTACACTGAAGCTTTTTAAATCTCATATATTCAAACCTCTTTATTTCTTCCTTTATAGCATATGCTTTTGAGTTCATGCTTTAAAAAGTATCTCTTACCTTGAGGTTATATATTCCCACATATTTTATTATTTTATTTTCCACATATATTCTCTAATATAATTTGAATTTATTTATTAGAATGGCATTTTTCTTTTCTCCAAATAGCTAGCTATTTGTTCCAACGTGATTTTTTGAACAGCTCATGCTTTTCTCACCAATTTGAAATACTAATACTACTAATAATAGCATTTATTAAGTGTTTTCTAAGTGTCAGTTTGTGCTAAGTCTATTGCATGGATTACTTCAGCTTAGTAATATTATTATCCACATATTACAGCTAAGAAATGGTATACTTGGGATTTCACACCCAGGTCACCTAACTCGAGAACTCATAGTTTTGACAATTATGCTATTCTTATAAACAATTTGGATCTATTTTTGACTTAAACCACAAGGAAAATTATTGACATAGCTGGAAGTCCAGATGCAGGGCAGGCAACTGACTTGGCTCAAGCTCAGTGTGTCCGTGACTCTCTTGGCTCTGCTCTCTTCCACGTGTGGCTTCATCCTCAGGCTGACAGTGAGATAGATGTAGCAATTTCAGCCCCCATATCCATACACAGAAATGTCCAGCAGAAGAGAAACAGGATTTCTACTTTAAGAAACTCTCCCATAAGGACAAAGCACTTTCCCAGACACTCCAACAAGATTCTGCTGAAGTCTCATTGGTCCAAACTGGGCCCCATGCCCATTCCTGTAACAATCATGGGCAAGGAGGATGGTATTAAATAAATCATGCAAGCCACCCCTAGAGTTAGAGATGGTATCAGCTTTCCTTTGGCACATGAGCTACATAAAAGTGAGGGAGACTCTCGACATGGATTAGATGCAGCTCTCTGACACAGAAAACCTAAAATAACAGTGGATGTAACAAGTTAAAAGGCAAATCAAGTCTGGAGGTAAGCAGTATAGGGCTAGGATGGCAGCTCCATGGTCACCCACGTTCCTTCCTTTTCTCTAAATGCTCTGCCATTCTCAACATACGGCTTCTACTTCAAGGTCCATGATAGTTCTGGGGTCAACCTTCAGGAACCAAGAAGGAGGAAGGATTGAGAAGGGAGAGACTGATTTCCTCCTTTAAGGACATATCCCAGAAATCACATGACACACTTCTGTGTACAACTTATTGGATGGCACTTAGTCATTTGGCACCATCTGGCTGAAAGAAGCTGAGAAATGTGGACTTTATTCCAGATAACTGAGCCCAGCTACAAATCAGGGATTCTACTGCTAAGGAAGAGGGGCAGAAGACATTTGGAGAGAATACTGCAGTCTCTGCAACAGGTGGAAACATGAATTCAGTTGGGGTTCTGATACAGAGGAAGAAAAGGGAACTAATTTCTTGTTAAGCAACAACAATGTATCTTGATGCCCTGCTTGGGTCTTTGGTCCAGCCTTAGACTAGTCAGTAACCCAGTGGTATCAGAAACTCTGATTGGACATCCTATGTTACACACCCATTCCTGGAACTTGACTGCAGAGTTATCTCAAGCCAAAACTCATGATTGAGGATTGAAGATGGAGTGGTTCCCTACAGAGATTTGTTTGTATTTTTTGAATTTTTAAGGGTTCTTTATATATTAAAGATTGATGATATTAAGCTTTTCTCTGACTAATATGTTGAAAATGATTTTCTAGTTTATCATTTACCCTTTACCTTTATAGTGAAATTATTATAGTTACCATTTTGACTTATAGAAATTTAACATTTTGTATAGTAAAATATTCTTTGTCTTTACATGTTTTTCTACTTTTATGTTAGAATGATTTTTCATAAACAAGAATCTGGTGTTTGCCTATATTATCCTCTTTCTATGATTGAATTTTTTAATCAGTCAGGAGATTCATTCTGCTGCAAATGTAACAAAAACTCCACTTAAAATGGCTTAACACTAAATAGGGTTTCCTTTTCTCAGGTAATAAGTTCAGGGCTGGTTTGATGGACTTACTATATCTTCAAGAATCTAAGCTCATTCCACATTTTTGTTCTATAATCCTTAATTATATAATTAATATACAGCTTTCCCTCAAGTTCATAAATGACTACTGCAATTTTAGGCATCACATCTGTAGTCTACTTAGAAAGAAAGAGAAAGGGCAAAATGTAAAAGCTGCATGTCACCTGAATCTGTCTATTTTATCAGGTAATCAATATCTTTCCTGGAGACCCCATCTGCTAGATTTCTCATTGGCCAGATTTAGATCACATGACTACCCAAAAGAGCAAGGGAATCTTGAAGAAGTAAATATTTTTATCTGAATACATTGCTATCCTGAACAAAATTAGATTCTTTTATTAAAGAAAGGGAAATGGATATTGGGTAGACAACACCACCTGCCATAATTTTCCATGTATCATTTTCTGATATATGACATAAAACAAGGAGCTAACAATTTTTTCCAATTAGTTAACCAACTTTCCCAGCATCTTTACTGAATAAATCATTCTTCCTTCATTGATTTGGAATGAAACTTCATTATATTTTAAAAACTCACAGAGGTTCCAATTCCAATAATGGCAGGGTAATACCTAATAGACCAACCTTCTCCAGATAACAAACTTGGGCAAAATACAGAAAACAACCATTGAAAGCACTGAAGAGAAGAATCAAAAGGAGAAACTGGAGAGTTGTTGGCACTTGAGAGAGGGAAATGACACTAGATGAGTTTCCCAATTTTGTAGCTTGTGCTCAAGGGCAGACCCCAATCAGTGTCATTTTTAGGATTGAAATCTGCCATCTTACTACCTTGTAAAAGCAGAAGGAAGAGTTTGGGGTTTCTGTAGCAGCTGGAAAGTGAAGGGAAACATCCCAGAAAGGAAAGAGCCACAGTTCAAGAGCACCAAATTCTGTATGTAAACCCTTCGCAAATCTCTATTTGTCCCCTGAAATACTCACAGGGCAGTGTAGATACCAAGAAGCCCAGTTAAGATTCAAGTAATTAAACAGAGATTTCATCTGGTACCTACTGCAAGAGACACAGAGTTTCAGCCAAGTTAACTGCTCACCAAAAAATAAAAAATAAAAATTAATACTCTTTGGAGGAATATGACAGAATCCAGAGACTCTTTCAATATCAAGGATACAATGAAAAATTACTGCACATACAAGAATAGGAATATGTGACCCACACTCAGGAGGGAAAGGCAATCAATGGATATCAGTCCTAAAATGACCCAGATTTTAGAATTAGCAGACAAGGATTTTAAAGTAGCTGTTATAATAATGCTGAGCAAAGAGTCTAAGGTCTCAGGACACCACTACTCTCTCCTCTTGGAAAGGGTATAATGAATAGGTTATGCTATCAGGCATATGTCCACATATCCTCCAAAAAACTGAGTGAGAATTAACCAGGCTGATGAAAGTAAGAAAAGTGATATGGAGTAGAAAACAAAGACAGGAGTTTTCATTCCCCTTGCATAGAAAGTAAATCAGTGATAGGCCTCTGTGTAGAGAGCCCTTGCCAAACCCTTGGATTCCAGCGCTCTTGGGTCAGAGGTGGAAAAGTTAGCAGCTGTGGAATTACATGACTCTTTCATAATCCACTTATTTACCATCTTTACTAAAAATTTAACTAATCCCTCTTCAATGAAGGCTTTCCTGCAGCCCACTCCACACTGCATCCCAGTCTCATCAAGGGGAGTTTCTTTGATACCTTAATGTTTTTTCTCTTTCAGAAATTCAACACAGCATAATAATCTCTTTGGGGAGTAGAGAGAAATGAAGACTCAAAGGGTAAAAGGACTTCACAGGGGTTACAAAGCCTGCTACTGATAAAACACAGATCAGCTCTGTCAGAGTTGAAATAGGTTCCCGTGTTAACCCATCTCTATATCATTTAGGGAAAACAGCTAATCCACTAATTGCTGCCTATTCTGCAAGCAAGTTTGCTCTGGATGGGTTCTTCTCCTCTGTCAGGGTGGAATATGCAGTGACCAATGTCAATGTGTCGATCACCCTCTGTATCCTTGGCCTCATAGACACAGGTAAGGTCAAGAGATTGGAATAAATGGCCTGTAGATGGATTGTCTTTCTTACCATTGTGGGTAAAGAGGGTGCTGAACTCCCTGATATCGTCGTGTGTCATGCAATGAAAACCAGTGACAGCGCTAGTCCCCCTTTAATGAAGGGGCTCCACTGTCATTAGTGGAGCCTCTGACTGCTCTTTGACCCTTCTTTCCATTCTGACCACCAAGTGTGCTGAGTGACACCACACTCATCATATGACCCAATTCTGAACACCTTATGTCCTCATGAAAACTCAATGGCCATTATTTTCCTATGTGAGACTTACCAAATGTGAGTTTGTTTTCCTTAATAATACACCAGTAATAAGACATAGATATCATGGGCCCTTTGATATGATGCACTGAGAAGGACACAGTATCATTTTGGGGGTATTCTTACCAAATATTCATAACCTCATTCTAATTATAAGAACAGTGGACAAACCCAAATTGAGGGGCATTACACAAATCAATTGAACAGTACTCTTCAACAGCATCAAGGCCATGAGAGACAAGGAAACACTGAGGAACTGTCAGAGATAAGAGGGAAAATAAGAAGAAATTACTATTAAGTGAAATCCTGGATAAGATCCTGGAATATATAAAGGATATTAGTGAAAAAATAAAGTCTGCAGTTTAATTAGTAAGGTTGTTCCAATTCTATCGTATCTATTGTTGATAATTGTACAATGGTTATGTTGTTGTGATTGAAGGATATAAGGAAAAACTTTGCACAATTTTTACAACTTTTCTGTAAGTCCAAATGCAAGTTTATCTAAAACATGTGGCAAGTATGATAAGAAAACTTTATTTAAGGGACTTCCCTGCAGTCCAGTGGTTAAGACTCTGCACTTCCACTGCAGGGGGCACGGGTTCTGTCCCTGGCTGGGGAACTAAGATCCCGCATGCCGCGCAGACAAATAAATAAATTAAAATTAAAAATTTTTTTAAATAGAAAACTTTAAGAGTAGTTGAGTAAATTGAGTAGTAGTTACAGAACGAGAGAGAGAGAGAGAGACAAAGAAACACAGTGAAACAAGGATGGAGAGAGAGAGAGAAGCTGGGCACGAAGGACACGAATACCTGGAGGAAGAGAGCAGGTAACAATAGTTTCCTTCTAAGTGAAAGTGGTTGGTGTTGACAAGGGAGCAAAGGCCTGGATTCTCGTCCGTCATTTCCTTTTATAAATCAGTAGTCGTTATCATACCTCACTCTGGTTTTGCCCACTGACACTTCCCATCATATGACCTCTATCCTCATTCTGCTCCCCCATATTACTCCCTCACTCCAGCCAAAACACCCAAGAGAGGAGTATGATTCAAATCTCCCAACAAGTAACCTCCAGCTGCCTCCACAAATCTTCATCCAGTTAGATGGGGCCCGTATGAACACTAAGCCTCCCTTTGCCCAATAGGCCCTAAACATACCCAGTCTTCTCCACGTATTCCTGCCAGGGCCCGTGGACCTTGCGGAGCAAGCACTGGCCAACAGCCCCTAAAAGCTAAGCTGTTGGTGTCTGCAGGCCTTCTATCGTGTAGACTCTACTAGTCTTAGATAACCCCACTCTTCTCTTGTCGTTCTACAGAAACAGCCATGACAGGAACTGCTGGGATATACAATGCAGAAGCATCTCCAAAGGAAGAATGTGCCCTGGAGATTATCAAAGGGGGAGCTCTGCGCCAAAAGGAAGTGTATTATGACAGTTCGGTCTTGACTCCTTTCCTGCTGGGAAATCCAGGGAGAAAGATCTTGGAATTTCTCTCCTTACGAAATTATAATATGGAAATATTTATAAACAACTAGGCACTTCCTTAGGGCTAGGCATGATAAGGGAGCTGGGAACAATTCTGCCTGATATTTACATGAGCTCCATCACGAAGGTATCTCCCCAGAGAGATATGAGTGTTCCCAGGGGGTAGCAAGTCACATATCACATCTCACAATTTAAAGAAGTTCCTCTAACACTTATACAGTAGAAAGTGTACGAATGTCATGAACCAGCAATTGTGAAACTGATAGTAACAATAGATATAATTACAAGATAGTTATATCAAATTTATCTCATATGTAATAATGTTATAATGCTTAGTCAATATTAATTATAATAAAGGTCACATAAACTTTATAAATTCATACCTCATGGCTGTAACTTCAGTTCATTCAGTACGGCTCCATTAAAACCATAACCTATACATGTGAAATTTTTCAGTGTACATTTCTTATTTTGTGATATGAACCTTTTATCTCTTTTTGAGTTGAAGAAATCATCCTGCTCTTCATTTAGTGAACATCGTGTCTTTACCATTTTGTATATTTCAGATACTCTATATTATTTCATACTGCTCCTCTGGGAAGGAGAACATCTGGGTATGAACAACCAGGGCAAATCCAAAGAAGTGGAGGTTCCTGGAAACTGGAGCCACAGAGCCTACACTTGTTTATTGTACTCAGAGTGCATCAAGCAACTGTACTCTACATGTGAACACTCAGTAGTATATTAGAAGTTTGTAGAGGAGGGGTTGGAGTTCAAATCCTGTCACTCACACATTTAGTCATTCATTCATTCAACAAATATCTATCAAACACTTGCCAGGCATCACTTGACTACAGCCAAAGAGGAAACAAAACATTAGCAACTCAATAAATCCCTATATTGGCCAGGTCCCCCAACAGGTAAGAGTGGCAAACTTGATCATTTTAGTAGAGGTTAATGAAAAGGAGATTTTTTTTTTTTTTTTTTAATTTTTGGCTGTGTTGGGTCTTCGTTTCTGTGCGAGGGCTTTCTCTAGTTGTGGCAAGTGGGGGCCACTCTTCATCGTGGTGCGCGGGCCTCTCACTGTCGCGGCCTCTCTTGTTGCGGAGCACAGGCTCCAGATGCGCAGGCTCAGTAGCTGTGGCTCACGGGCCTAGTTGCTCCGCGGCATGTGGGATCCTCCCAGACCAGGGCTCGAACCCATGTCCCCTGCATTGGCAGGCAGATTCTCAACCACCGCGCCACCAGGGAAGCCCCGAAAAGGAGATTTTTTACAAAAGTGTGGGCAAGGTTATAGGGAAATCACAGAGGTAATGTAGCATCTCAGGGTTAGTTGCAGCTATTTCCAACCCTAGGCCCACCATTGGGAAAAGAGGTGAGAACTGTTATAAAAGCCCAGATAGAAAGAAGTGTTTGCAGAGTGCCACATGACAGGAGCTATGACATTCAGTTAAAGGATGCCACCAGCCCATCAAGGACCACAGGGGAGGGATCTGGGGAAATAAATATACCAGCCTCATTCACTTCCCTCCCTCTGATTTCTTGCTGGTATTTTCTATTAGGTGAACAAAGGGGCAAAGTGTAGATTGATATAAACAATACAGGTCAGCATACCCATACACAGAGCAGGGTGGAAAAGGATGGAGAGTGTTTGGAGGGATAGATGGTGTATATCTAGCACAAACCCAACACTCCCAAATGTAGAGTTTCCATGGGAAGTAATGCTGGGACACAAGACATGGGTCTGGAAGTGTAGGGTAAATTTCCTTTTCTCGCTTCTTAATTTAAATGGCTGGTCAGCAGAACAAATTGGAGTCCATTGAGCTGCCAGCCCCATGGACAAGGAGCTGGATCTGGGAGTGTGAATATGGCTGGACTTTCCTTAGTCCATAACATGGACCTTCCCAGGTTATGTCCAGGGCAAGGGAGCAGGAGAGACCTGACTGAACCTGTGTGTGAGAAAATGGACCAAAATCCTGAAGTCTGGTTTCTGACTATACAGCATAATATACACACACATACACATGTAAAATGAGGTCTAGTAGATGTCTTGTTTTCTGACCAGTCAGATTAACACTCCTCAGTCTCCTGTAGAAATGAGACTCCCTCTTCACAGACTTTGCTGTTGACATAGAGTGCAATAATTCCTTAACTGAAGGGTGGGGACAATATTAAAAGCGACTAAGAATTTGCTTGGGTAGAGGTTAAATGTCTTACTACATGAGGTTTTCCCCCAGAATCCAAAGGGGATGATCTCAGAAATTAGGTCTGAGAACCAATACCACTGACACCCTCATCATTTGCTGTCTTCACTAACCTGGACATTACAATTCCCTTGTCTTCAGCAGCATGACTTTACTCTTCCAAGCAGCTTCAGGGCTGCCGGACTTCTTACATGGTGGCTCCGGGCCCCAAAGGCACGTGTCCTGAGAGACAGAGCCAGGCAGAAGCTGTATTGCCCATTACGACCAACCATATGTTATTAGTGAAGCAAGTTTATGAAGATCCACCCCATTTCAAGGACAGGACATACAGACCCCACCTCTTGGTAGAGGGTTGTCATGTCACATCGTAAGAAGAGCATGCGGTGTGCTCATAAGGAAGATCATAAGGTGTATGGATGCAAGTAAGAAACTGCTGTTCCAGACCCAGAATCGGGGGCTTCTGTGGGTGGCACAGCTGGGGCAAGAAGCCAGGTTTGCAAGAGCTGAGGCCCTGTAGATTGTCAACAGGATGGGGGCAGGAGGCTGATGAGGTGGAAAGGAGACAAATGCCGAGACTGGGGCTTGACTGGATGACAAGTTTACAGCCAGAGTCAGATTAAAATTAGTTTTGCCTTCAGGCTGAACTTTTAGGGTTCACCTTAGGCCCAAAGACATAATAGGACTTCAGCCTGGGACTTCCCTGGTGATCCAGTGGTTCAGAATCCGCTTTCCAATGCAGAGGATGTGGGTTGGATCCTTCGTTGGGGAACTAAGATCCCACATGCCTCGGGGCAACTAAGCCCATGCCTAGAGCCCTGCACAACAAAAGACCCTGCATGCCACAACTAAGACCAATAAATAAATAAATAAATAAATAAATAAATAAATAAATAAATAAATAAATAAAATTCAAGGATCTTTAAAAATAAATACATAAAAGATTTCAGCCTGAGTTCAGTAGAAATCAGCTGCTTCTTGATTCTGCTCACTTATAACTTATTAGGCAGCATGGGGAAAGCAGAGAAGCTATAAAACAATATTAAGGTAGTTAGCAAACTAAACTTGTGGTCTTTCCAAGGGTGTGTTGGTAAATGCTTAACAACTGGCTCTCCCGAAAAGAAAAAAAAAGAAAAAAGCCCTGATGTGTAATATTTGCCTACTTCCATGATACAAATACTCTCACCATGGTCAATTTGAAGCCACCAGTTGCCACCACTGAATTTGTATTAGCAGAGCTAAGCACTGTCAGTTCGCTCAAACCTGCACAGCCGGCTCCAGCACTCAGCCTGACTTTCACTTTCCACATTCTTAACAGAATTAGTTATTCTTAAAGGGCCAGCTCAATGCCTCTCTCCTCTTCCAAGGACTTGCAAGTAACAGGACAGCTTGTTTCCATCATTGCTGGAGAAGAAGAAGGAACAAGGGCTCCCTGAGACAGGGGACGGTCATATTCTTCAACTCTAAGGACGTCAGCATCTTGCATGAAGTCATGGCCTTAACCCAAGTGTCTGCAAGCCCTGAGTCCACCTTCATGTTCGCTAGCACTGCATTTCCCTGGGAGCAACAGAAAAACCCCTGCAATGGCTGAATCAAATAGAGATTTCTTTTCCTTCCATAACAAAAAATCTGGGAAGAGCAGACCAGCACCTCTGGCAGCCAGGCTCCTTCTATATTTCCAATTATCCATCCTCCTACTTGTCACGGTGGGGTCACAAGACAGCTGCCCCACCTTCAGGATCATGCCAAAAAAAAAAGAGAAATATGAAGGGCCAAATGTGTGCACCAGCTGATTCTGACCCCTAATAAACAGCCAACAGGAAAGCCCCAGCCAGAACTTCAGCTTACATCC
The DNA here is from genome assembly GCF_009873245.2 of Balaenoptera musculus. Classification (NCBI taxonomy): domain Eukaryota; kingdom Metazoa; phylum Chordata; class Mammalia; order Artiodactyla; family Balaenopteridae; genus Balaenoptera; species Balaenoptera musculus. The sequence continues at coordinate 147,415,152 of NC_045785.1, read as the reverse complement.
CATGGGCTAGAGTCACATCTTGGGTCCCTACAAGAGAGGTTGAGAAATGGAATTTTCAGCTGAGCACATTTCCACCCCAAACAAAAATGGGGTTCCGTTAGGCAACCACAAGTGTTTGTCACAAACGTAAATCACCTCAGAAACAAGTCTGAGATAGAGTCAGAGCAGAAGGACACGGTCCCTAAGATGCCAGGCTCCTAACCATGGTGACAGGACCCCCTCCCACTGACCATCTGCACAGTCCTAATCAGCCACAGCTCCCCCCATGCTGGAGAACATCCTAGGCCTGCCACCTCTTCAAATTTCCTTTTGAGAAACTAGGAAACCTCTCCTCAGCAAAGAATGTAATAAAAGGCCCTAAGATATCAGGTAGCAGGGGACCCTGAGGTGACCTCAGAGGCTGAGACTCACATGGGCATGGGGGACAGTCATCCAGCTGCTGTCTCTGGAGAGCTCCCTCTCAAGGACAACTAAGTCCCACTTCGTCGCCAAGTCTGTCCACACAGGCTGGGCCTTTCTCCTCAGCTGGGCTGCTCTGGGCCAGCATCACAGGCCTCCACTAGAGTCCACGGCAAGCTCCAAAGATTCTCCAGAGCAGTGATCTCTGAAACTTTGGATCCCACACTTCATCATTAAAAAATGATTAGGCATATGTATTTCTGATAGATATATAGCTACTATGTATATAATATATGCATGTAATATTTACTAGCACAAAACATATGCAAAAATAGAAATCTTAAAAAGACAAGATAAAAAAATAAAGAGAAATTCTAATATTTTTCTCCCTACACCCCAGTAGTCCCTGCAACACATCCCCTTTGGAGACTAAGGCTCTAAAGTTGTGTGAGAGGAAGAAGTCAGCATATGTTATGCTACTAACCAGTCCTTTGGGACCTTAGTTGCAGGCCTAACCTTCCCTTGGCTCAGAGTGTGCTCTTGTTCCCCTCTGAGGATTCTACATGTTGGGTAGAACCCTTACCCCTTCTGGCATTGCCTGCTGTCCAGGGAATTTTCCAGGAACACACATTCTTCTTCATTAGTGCCCATCCCAGAGCACAGGGACACATATGCTAATCAAGTCCCAGAAGCATCCCTTAATTTCTCAAGGGAGGTATGAGAACCAAACTAACTTGCAGCATTAAGGGAAAAGAAAAACACATAAGTACCCATGCTGTCTCACAATGTCTCCAGCAAGTCTGCCTCAGTGTCAGCCTCTCAGCACCCCTAGATCACCAGCCCACCCCAGAGGGTCGCCAGTTCATGAAGGATGACAAGAAAAGTCAGGATACCCCTTACTTGCTATATCCTCCCCCGCTAGTTGTTAGACTTTAACTTCTTTAACTTCTCTAGTTGTTAGACTCACAAGTTTTCTAGTTAGACTTAGAATATGTCTAAATTCTCTAGTTTTTAAAGGTGGGGGAATAGGAGACAGGGACGAAGACAGGGCAAATGTGAAAAGAAAAGGCAGACAAGAAAAGAGAGAACTTTTAAAAAGGTAAAATAGCACTTCGAACTACAATGCCCAGAGGCAAAAAAGCCAGGAGAAGCAGAATTAAGTCTGCACAGATCCCGAACACACAGGGTGAGGACACAGCCTCACAGCGAACAGCAATGCCACAGGAAAGAGGAGAGGGGGAAATGGATTCCTAAAAAAGAAAATTACCAGATGAGCACCTGCTGAATGGGGAGGCTTTGGAGATGGGAGTTGCTGGGAAGGAAAATAAGGAAACAGAAGCCAAAGGGGAGGGTGTATTGGCTCATTGCATGACCTGGAACCAAAGGGTGGAAACTGGGGACAAGTCAAAAAACACACACCAGCCAGGGGTGAGGCCTGAAGGACCCGAAAAATGGCAGTGTTGGCTTATCTGGGACTGTTGGGTCGGTGTGCTTCCAGACCTCCCTCACACTGTCCTTGACCAGTCCTGTGGCCCCCGAACTCCAGGTAACAGAGTGGATGCAAAAGTTACCCCATCCCAAAGCAGCAAAGCAGTCCTATCCAGAGACTTACCCTTTTCACAGGCCTCCCTTTCTGCGGTCAGTGGTGGCAGCGCCACCCAGTGGCTGACGGCGGTGGTGTGGTGGACCGCACTTCACCACAATTCCTTCCCCCAGCCTGCCCAGGTTCTGCTCAAGGGCTACCAACACCTCCTCACTGCGTGCCTACTTGTGAGTCACCTCTCAGGACGGATGAACAGACCCAGAGGAGGCGGGGCACACTCAAGCATCTGGTAGGGCCGCCGGGAGCTAGCAGCCTAGGACACCACCATTGGCCTTTAGCTGTGGGCAGCCAGATCTGTTCAATAGCGACAGCTAGTGGTCAAAAGCAAGGTGCTCTGAGCCTCCAGGGGAAAGAAATTTCAAGGTATGGGGAAATCAAGACAGAGTCTTGGCTGCAAGTGGAGGCTAGCATATACCCAAAGCCATCCTTGGGTAAAATGGTACATAGAAAACCTAAACTCTTTACAGTGATGTGCAAGGACCCCGGCCACCTCCCCAGACACACCTCAGGTCACCTGCCATGCTTTGGATTCCCTGAGGACACAGAACCACTGGTCCTCTGAAGGCGCCCTGCTATTCCCACTGTACCTCTACCCAGGCCACCTCTTCTGCCCAGACACTCTTCACTCTCCCCATAGTCTGCTTAACTCCTGCTCATCCTTTAAGACTCAGCTCAACCACTACCCCCTCTAGGAAAACTTCCCCCCTTCCGCTAGGGCCCACCCCTCAAGGCTGGGATGGGTGCTCTCCCACCCCTCTCCCGTGCCTCTATAAATTTCTGTATTTGCCTATCACTTGAGTTTACCAACTCTAAATTTACCTTTTAAATTGTCTTACATAACTACATCAAGGGACTTACTGTATTTTACTCATTGTTGCAACCCTAGTACCAAACACAGATCTTGGCATGTATAAGGTATTTAATTAACATTTCAGAACTAGAGGACTCTTAGAGCCTAATACTGGGAAAGGCTTTAGGGGAAACTGAGACCCACAGAGACAAAACAACTTTGCATTTCAGGAGAGAGACGTAGATGGATGTAAAAGTCATTTCTCCAGATTCCAGACCATTACTCTTTTCACCACACCACCCTGGTTTTGCCTCCTTGCCAACACCCAGCAGCACTGAACTATCATGCTGGTAGGAGGACCCTCACCTCTCTGCAGCTCTCCTGACTTTGCCATCTCCAGCAGTGCCCTATACCTTAGCTCTACTCCTTCCGGCCCACTTCCTGCAAAACTTTCTGATCAGAAGGAAACCACGTCTTCATGAAACTGCTCCAGCAAACCCTCTCCTGAGATTTTCATCCTCAAGGATATATATATTTTTTTTTTTGTTAATAAATTTATTTATTTATTTTTGGCTGTGTTGGGTCTTCGTTTCTGTGCGAGGATTTTCTCTAGTTGCGGCAAGCGGGGGCCACTCTTCATCGCGGTGCACGGGCCTCTCACTATCGTGGCCTCTCTTGTTGTGGAGCACAGGCTCCAGACACACAGGCTCAGTAGTTGTGGCACACGGGCTTAGTTGCTCCGCGGCATGTGGGATCTTCCCAGACCAGGGCTCGAACCCGTGTCCCCTGCATTGGCAGGCAGATTCTCAACCACTGCACCACCAGGGAAGCCCAAGGATATATTTTAAAAGAAGAAAACACATAACTGCATGCATGAAGATGCTTACTGGCAGCACTGTAGTAAAAGCTAAAAATTAGAAATGACCAAAATCTCCATATAAATAAAATTAAGTTCCTCCATATAATCTCCATATAAATCAAATTATCAATCACATAATGCAAAAGCTAAAAGGAGTATCAACACATTGGGATGATTTTTTAACTTCATTTATTAGCCAATATTTCCATATACTCACTATGTTCAGACATTATTCTACTGTATGAATATTAACTCATTTAATGCTCAAAATGGCCCTATGAGGTAGGTGCTATTATGATTCCCATTATTTATGTCAGAACACATTTGATTTGGTCCAATAAAAAATAGAAGTTAAGAAGTACCAGACACTTATTTGGGGGGAGCTCTGTGAGGCACGTCAAATATTTTTCTTCCACAGAGTAGTGTAACACATATTCTTAAAAGAACCTGGTCCGTTGAGTGAGTTTTAAAAGTTACATATTTTATTAAACACAAAAAATATAATAATAATAAAAATATTTAGATTATCAAAAAATTACATATTTTAACTTTTGCCATCATCTCATGGATGGAGAGGTTCCACATGTTTATTGATCTTTTGAAGTGATAACTTTAAACATTTTTATCCTATAGATATACTTGTGAAATTATACCAGACAAAAACTCACTGAAACCACTCCTTCATATTCATACAACTGCAGATCCAAGTGAGGATCCATTACCTCCACCACTAGTAGGTCACAAGGGCTAAAATAATAGTGACAGCTAACATGTACTGAGTACTATATAAGTGTTAGATCATGTAATCTTTAAATAATCCCATAGGGTAGGGATTATCATTATAGTCATTTTACAGAGGAAGAAACTGAGATGTAAAGAGGTTAAATAATTTACTAAACTGAAACAGGCAGTAACGGTGAAGCCAGGCTTCCAACACAGGCAGCCCTACTTCGGAGCACACTTGCTGCTCTATTGCCCTGGGCTGCCACTCAGGGCAAAACCCTTCAGAGTGAGCAACAGGAGGTATCAGATATGATACATAAAGTAATCTTGTTCCGAAGTTGAACGTTATCCCAGCTCTGAATTTATCATTGCAATTACAGAAAATTATAATATTATAACTCATAGTTATTTTTATGTCTATTAAATGGTATTAACCAGTGGTTAATCATTATCCTGAGCAATGCTAGGGAGCCATGGCTGCCATTCAATTATAAGGAAATTATTAAACAGATCGTAGCACACTCACATTATGAAAGATTGTGACAACACTAAAAAGTAAAAATATGAAAAAAGGTAAAAACATGAAAACTATTTATAATACAGTATCAAGTGGAAAAAAAACACTTAATTGTAGATTCACAACACAAAATCTATATTTAAAAAAAAAAAAAGATGTGTGCATAGAGGCAAAAACTAGAAGGGAATGTAAAAATTATGAAACTAATTTGTGTTTGGGTGGTAAGATGAGGTCTTTCTTTTTCTATTTTAAAAATTCTTTTAAGGGTATCAAATTACCCCTTTTTAGAACTGAAAAAAAGAAAATGAAAGAAAAATCTGAAGGCTTTCTGACCCATTTCTCCACCAAGCTGCTTTCATTATTAGTCTTCAGAGCCCTGGAATGCTCTCTGCAGAGCAGGCTGACAGCCGTCTAACATGTCAGCGCTCTGGTGAGATCAGTCTGGGTTCATTTTACTGCATCAATTCAGATATTCTCTGTTACGGATAATAGATTGTGCTGAGTATAAAACAGATCTGAAAGGTAAGGGTAGAAATGTAGATGTAAGATGTATTGAAAAGGCTCTGGAGGATATTACAGTTTGGGAATGTGAGGCCATCTGTGAAATAATTGGTATTGTTTAACTGAAGCTGTGGCCAAAAAATGACAATTTAAACTAGGAAGGAAAATTGTCAGTTTCAGAAAGAGGATAACACTATCAAATAACCTAATTTTACCAGAGAGCAAACGTCTCTGGAATTACAGTGTTAGTGAGTACGGTTACTATTGTTGAGGCTCTTAGAATTCTTGGCTTAAGACAAAGGTACTGGTTCTGACGACCCAGGCTCTCATGAAAAAACAATATGGAAGTGAAGTAAAGTAAGTGAAAGCATGTTTTAAAGAACAGAAGCTTCATATTTTTAATTTTTTCTTAAATGACTTTTGGTAGCTGAGTAATTTATGTAAGTATATTGTTTTTAATAAATAAGGTGGCTTTTTAGTGATAAACTAGAAGTTCTCAGAGTCCTGCTATTGGACAACTCACCCTGGGGTGAGGAGGGCAGTGCTTTAATTGAACCCTAAAAAGCAGTAATTTTTAAAGTTCAGAAAGGGGTATGGCATACCTAGGGGATAACTCATGATGATATTTGATTCGGAGATAAGCCTTATTTTGTATTCTGACAGGCCCAAGGGGACACAGTCCGAAACAAAGTCTAAAGGGAGAAACTAAGTTGCTCTGAAGACTAACACCCAGTTTTTCCTTTTAGTCCAAACAGAGATTGGTGTCTGGGAGGCCCTCCTTTTCTGGCCTACCTTCTTCTTCGCTTTTCTATCTGTCCATTCTAACACACACACACACACACACACACACACACACACACACACACACACACCTTCCACCTCAACCCCAGGCTTAAAGTTGCATCCTGTCTGGGCCCTTCCAGGTCAAAGCCAGTGAGATGGTCCTTCTCAGGAGCCTCGGATGAAAAGTAACTTGTTCCTTGCTCAGTGCTGAGACCCACAGGAATGGATCCACAGTTAGCTGTGCATTGGGGTTAAGCCTTTCAGATTCTTAGCATCTATGCAATAGATGAATCTCATGCCAATATTGATCATCTCTCACAGCGTAACTTGGAGGTTTTAGTACAGTAAAAGGTCCTCTATCAACAATGATGACACAAAGCAACAAAAGAGAAGAGGACTGAGAATTCTGTCCTGCCATGAATGTGAAGTTGTAACTCCACTGTTAGAGAAGCAAACTTGCAGATGGACAAGTTAAGAAGATATTTATCTTCTCCTAATGAGTTTAGACTGTATCACCTCTGAGAATGAATATTTGTCCTAGGGATGTTTGTATGGACATCTGATTAAACAGTTACCAGCTAGACACTTGGAAGACTAAAGAGGAAAGTCTGCAAGTCTGCACTGGGGAAAACTTGAATGGGAGCAGACTTAAGTATGCCCACCCTGAGCTGCTCTGCAGGACTTGGAGTTCCAAGCTCCCCTCACCACACACCCCTGGTACCTTCTGCAAAATGTGGGTTGCCAAGGCCCCTAGGTACTATTCTGTTGAATGTCTGTGACCTTATTCTAAAGTGAATAACTTAGAATTCAGGAAGGCATTGCTGAGAAAATATTGGAGGGACAACTTCTTTTGAGCAAGGTTGCCATTTCCCAAAAAATGAATAAGGAGTCATCCAGTAGAGTGGAAAGGAGGAACAAGATTAGAACTAGTAGCACCCATAGGGGGCCCTCCATGGGTTAACTAGGGGTTAACTTCATAGTGTTATTTCTTGGAGTATAGGAAAAGTCATGTTAGCATACAGTTTAAAATTTTTTCTTTCATAATTGAGATTCCCGGTCATTACCCCAACCCTACCATAAAATCTGATAATCCTATACCTCCTTGTGTGATGTTGTGAAGGGCAAAGCAACAGGGATCTAAAGCATAGTGTTTCTTATCCTATATTTACCCCTTCATAGGAGCTCATAGAGGGCTCAGTATCTATCAAGGAGACCATACCCCAAAGTTCAGGATATGACCATCAACAAAGGGACCTGGAAATAGTGAGGAGAAGCACAGAATGCTGGCCAGTAAATGCCAGGTGGTCAACTCAACAGGGGCCTGATCTAAATCCTTCTCTTTAATAACCCACACTAGAGGAAGGGGACCCTCAGGTAGAGGTAGGCAGATGATTAGACTATCTACCTCTACTTGAGTCTAATTTGGTAAAGCAGAGTTTCTTAAATCCATCTTATCCAGATTTTCAAAACACTAGCATAGTTACACAAATAACTCTAAATTTATTTTAGTTTCCATTGAATTATATTTACTTTCCATGTATCGTTTATACATTTTTACAGATGTGCTTTTGCTTTTTTAAATTGATTTGGCTTGCTAGTAGTTTATTTTATTGCTTTTGTCTTCTATTGGTCTTTATACCTCTCACCACAAACACACACGAGGACAAGTTCCTGAATTTATTTATGAACAAATAAATGAATTCTACTCTAAATTCCAATTTATTCTATTGCTTTCCCCTTTTATCTCCCTTTTATTCTTACCTCCTTTCTTTTTTTAGAAATTTATTTGAAAATAAATAAATGGCTAATTTGTTTTTAATCCCCCTTATTTAAGTAATGAAAATATTTAAGACTGCGAATACAAAAATATTTAAGACTATGCCTTGGCCATATCTCGTAGATTTTGTTCTTAATATTCTCAGTAGCATTGTTTTCAAGTCATTCTTAGTTACAGATTTGGTTTCCTCTGTATTTCAAGAGTAAACCAGGAGGATTTTTTTTCCTGGATTTTTTTTCAATTTTTGCTATTTATTTCTAATTTTACTGTACTATAGTTAGAAAATCCTGCTGTAAGAGATAAACTTGTTTTAATGTTTGCTTTTTTTCTATATTCTTTTGTATGCATGAAATATAATAATTTTTATTGTGGTAATATATACGACATAAAGTTTAGAATTTTAACCATTTTTAACTGTACAGTTTAGTGACACTACTTAAGTAATTCACATTGTTATGCAACCATCCACCATTATCCATTTCCGGAACTTTTTCATCATCCCAAACTGTGCTTTTGGTGTCACGTTCAAGAAATCATTGCCAAATCCAATGTCCTGAAGATTTTGCCCGAAGTTTTCTTCTAAGAGTTTTATAGTTTTAGCTGTTACAGTTAGGTCTTTGATCCATTTTGAGTTCATTTTTATTTATGTGATAAGGGTCCAACATCATTCTTTTGAGGGTAATACACTTTTAAACAGAAAGCAAAGAATCAGAAAATATTAGCTCCAGAAGGGGCCCTCCCCATTTACGAATGAAGAAATTGGGATAGAAATAAAATAATAAGCCAAGCTCACACAACTGATTGAGGGCAGCAGCAGACTAAAAGTCAAATCCTGTCTATTTTCAATGTGTTACACTAGACTAATGTTTGCTTTTTTTTAATGAAGTTTGCTTTATGATCAATACAGTGAATTTTTTGACGCTTCATGGGCATTTGAAAATAAGGTACATTCTCTGTTTTCAGAGTTCTCTCTGTGTGTGTGTGTGTGTGTGTGTGTGTGTATGTTTCTCTTTCTTTCTGTCCATATAGATAGATAGGTATGACAACCTTATTAATTGTATTATTCTCAGAACATATTGTTAAGAGCTCAGGCTCTGATGTCAGGCAAACCTACGTGACCTTGAACTCACACTTGTAACCTCTCCAAACCCCAGTTAAAGTAGAGGTGGTATCCCATTGAATGTATAACCCTAAAAGGGATTTCAATCTTCATACACATTTCTTTCTGACTTTCAGTGGAACCCAAATAGTTGGCCCACAGGAACTCTTATTACCATCACCTGTCCTCTCTTATGCTCTAGCGCCCTAAACTCCCAGAACCCTCTCATACTTCTATGCCCATAACATTCTCTTACTCTGCCATCTTGGGCTCCCCAGCCCCTCTGTCCTCATTCCCATCTCCATGTGCCAAGCTTCAGGCACAGGACCTTGGGCTATTGTCTCTCATCCTGAGGGAATGTCATTTCCCTTCAGTCCCAGTGCTTGAGAATTCATCCTCTGCATTTTCCCCTGCCTACTCCTGTTCTCTTTCTCCCCAGAGAATGGAGGCAGTAGTAGGCAACCGAGAAGATTGTGACATACTCCCAACCTCTTAATAATTGTTATCTTATCACAGCTATTTAAAAGTCTCATTACGTGCCTCACACGTGAAGTCTTAGACTTCATGGGAGCCACATAAATCATCCATTCAGACACTGAATGGACCATTCAGACAAGATAAATTGCACAAAGGTTACAAAGCTACTCAGTCAACTTGTCCCAATCCGGTTCCCTCTCCACCATCTTATACTGAACTTCTTGGGAATTTCCTGACTATCGCATTTGTAATAGTTTCTCTTTAATTCACACAGATAAGTTACTTTTAGATTTTCCCCCAAATTTCCTAGTTCAGTGGACTAGGAAATATTTTCATAAGATTCTGCCTGTTATTGCTCCCTGATTTCCCAGCCACCCAACCTCCATCTTTTCACCTTCCCCTACCCCCTGTTCCCCGGCCCATTGCTTCAGAAAGGAGGAAATTCAGAGCTGACCTCATGCCAGAATTCTGAAAAAAAAAATACCAGTACTTTAGAAGAGCAGAAAGTCTTTACAACACCAGGATTGGGAAGAGGTAAAGTAAGAAAAGAGAAAATCCTTACACAGAGAACTACCTGATACACATGAAAACCTACACTGGAACCTTTCTTCTAGGTCAAAAAGGCCTTTTTTCCCCCCTTCATAGAAACTGCAAGGTTTGAATCTGACCCAGAGACCTATCCTTGTCTAACCTAGAAAGGGATTTCTGACTTGAAACTGACCGAGAGCTCAGACCAATCGAAGAGCAAGAGAAAGGGTGGCTGGGATGCCCACTGGTGGGAGGAGCTCCTGAGCCCAGCCCTGAAGGCCTCAAGGGTTCAGGCGCCCCTCAGATCGCACCAGAGAGCAAGAGAGAGGAACTGGGGTGAGCGAGTATTGTGGCTTTGTCTGTTTCCTGTTTCAGCAAGGCTGCTGTGCACAAAGAAAGACAGTACCAAGAAGGGAAATGCTAAGGGGGCCCAGAGCCATGGATTGAGAGCTTGCCCCATCAGAGACCAGAGCCGAGATCTGCCCAGGAGCTGGGATGCTTTCCTGAGCTGCTTGGGTTGGAGCCTGGGACCCAAGGTAACTGAGGAGGAGGCTTTTGTGTCCAGGTTGGGGACCTCCGACTCTGGGGTGGGGGCAGAAGACGCTCTGTCTGCCAGCTTCCCTGGTCTGAAGGGGGAGACACTGGAGCGGATGTTGTAGTTTGAGTGTTGGGGGTTGGGTAAACAGGAAAGTGTCCCGCGTTGGTCTCCAGAGGCACAGCTTCCATCACTCTCTGCTCCATCCATAAGATTAGATTAGCAGTGAGTCAGATGACTAAGGGTTCAGGCTCCCCACTGATGGGAGGTACATTTTACAGCTCCCTTCACAGCAGGGACCCCATAGCACCAAGCTGCCTTCCCCGCAGCTTGGGTGCAGGCCCTTCTCTCCTAGCTCACTCTGAGAGCTCTCGGCTAGGAAGGCCAGACCGTTCGTTCATGCAGGAGGTCATGTATCACACACACAGCAGGGAATTAAGAGCAAAGACTGGGAAAGGCAGCAACAAAGCACTGTCAAGTGAGGGCAGCGCCCTGATCTCCCCCTGTGGCAGTGAGGACCGTCTCCCCCAGCCAATACCACCCCTTCCCAGAGCTCCATGGGCCCCGTCATGCCACCAAGGGCTGCCTGGGCACTGGCCCAGTGACCTTTCTTTGAAGCACACGGGGACCCGTTCCTTTTTCTTCTACAGCCCATCTCTGTCAGTCAGCCGTCCACATGGCTTCTTGTGTTTAAGCAAATCAGAATAGCCAAGACCTCCCGGAAAGTTGGGTATGATTCTACCCAGGTGTGCCAAACCAAATCCTACCCAGTGTGAGAGCCTGAGGGCCTGAGAACACTCACGTGTCTGAGGAGACTTTTCCACTGCAACTCCCAGCTTGGGTAGCAAGGGCTAACGTCTGCCCCCTCAGGAAACAGAGCAGGGCAGCCATGTGTTTCAGTGAACTAGCGTAGACAGAGCCCACACACTTATCTCTCCCCAACAGCCCTCTCTTCTTCACAGCAGGAGGCAGGAGGATTCTCCACAATCAAGGGATCTGCCTCGTCTACGAAGCCCGAGGGATTACCTGGAACCAACAAGGGAGGGGACCTAACGCCCCACATTTTAAAGGTGGGAAGCAGGCAGGCCTCTCTTCTTTGCCTTTCTGCCAGGCCTAACTGAGATGGCAGTTGTATCCAGACCACAGAGTAGTCCTTTCTCCCTGTAGCCCACACCCAGAAGTCAGATGAACAGAGCAACAGTAAATATGATTTCAACCAGGGGCCAGCATCGCCTCCATGGGGTAGACAGTGCCCCTTCAAAGAGAAAGGGGGCGGGGGAATTGGAGGATGAGGCATTCTCGGTCCTGGAGTGCTAGGTTAGCTTGGGACGTTTGTCTTATAGCACTGAGTCTTCAGTATCCAAGATCAGTAGGACAGGAGTGATAATAATCATATTATTATAAAATGCTAACATTTATTGTGTGCGATGTCCCAGATGCTTGACGTGCATTTTCTCTTTAATCCTCATAACCTTAGGAGGTAGGTTCCCACTTTATAAATGAGGAGACAGAGACATAGAGACAGTTAATAGCTCGTTCAAAAGCACGCAGGTAGGAGATGACAGGGCCAGGACAGGAGTCCACACAGTCTGAGTCCAGGGTCGGGGCACCCCGCCTCCCCCATTTACGGCACAATAACTAGGGCCTATAGCTTAGGACACCAGAAGTATAGAGTCTGAACGTGGAGTTTACCTGCACACCCAGTCCTTCGTAATTTAATATGAATGGGCCTCTCAGATCCTTTCCTAAGTTTTTAAACGAAGAAAGTGGCAGGTGAGAAGTGAGGGGACCCTACAGAGTAAGAGTGAGGGGAAAAGCCTAAAGAAAGGGGAGAGGCGCCCAGGGATGAGACGAGCGGACAAGCATGGACAGCCTAACAGGTCTGCTTGGGGTCAGCACTGCCCAAGACCAGAAGATGCCCCTCCAAGCCTGGAGAGTCAGGCATTGGAGAGCGAACAGGGTCTGACTATGTAAGACCCCCGCTCAGGGTGTGATACGGCCCCACCCATGACCCCCCCTACCCCCGGAAGGAGTCGTATGACCAGAGAGAGAGAAAGAGAGAGCAAGAATCCTGCAGAGAATTCCAGACTGATCCAGGAGGAGCAGGGAACTCCAATGAAAGGGCGGAGAGGCTGCTGCTACCTGTTGAGTCTGTTTCACTGTAAATAAACCCGAGGGGCCAGAGCCAGCAAATGCCTCCTGGTTGGTGAAGCTGAGAAATCCCTTCACTGACCTCCCCGGGAGCTAGATTCCCAGGGCGGTGGGTGGTGAGGCTGTGGGACAGAGAGAGGCGGCAGCTGTAAGGGGAAGTCCCCCTCCCTTCATCAGTCCCCGGGCTGACCGCAGGGACCAGAATTTCCAGTGCTCAGAATCCAGCTTAGCCATGTCCAGCCCCAACTCAGCCAAGCTACCAGAGGGTTCTAGGAGAATGAACAAATTTGCAGAAGGTAGGTGAGGGAGAGTAGGAAAGAGAGAGAAGGGCACAGAGAAGGCAGAAGGGGTGAGGGTTGGGGTCATGAGAGTAGCAGGTAAGGTCATGTAGAGGGGCAGCAAGTGTGGCCTCTACTCCAAGCCTGGTTCCCTGGGGACTTTTGGTTACTGTTTTTGTTTGTTTGCTTTGGTTTCCTTTTTCTTGGCAATAGCCTTATTTAGGTATAATCCACATGGTTGCTGGTTTCAATGGCACAATCTGTGTCTGGGCTAAAGAAAGCAGACTTGGCACCATACTTAGCCCTAACAGGGAGGTGATTCTTAAAAAATGGAACCTGCCACTTGAAGAGATACTGAGCTGAAAGCTCTGAAATGAGTTTTGGCCAGTGATGGGCAAGTGGCAAGTACTCAGCCAGTGCAGATAGGGGTTGTCCTGTACCTCACAGTCAGAGCCCAGTCCTGGGTCAGGAGTGGAGTGCCAAGGGACCAAGGTCAGGACTCCATGACTGTAGGCAATAGCGTGGGGTGTCCCTCCCGAACCACGCCCCGGACCAGGCTGGCAAGATAGCTGCTGAAGGCTAAGCAGAGGACAGTGAGTGCTGGTCATAGGATTGGTAGCACCTCGAGGGGTTTGGCTATCCCTTCAGGCTTTGAGAAAAGTTACTCACCTATGTTAGTAACAACCGGGCCAAGAGAGCAGGAAAGATTCTGGTTTTCCTTTTAGATTGGGAATCAGGGAGCCAATTTAACTGGTTCTTTAGAAGTCCCTGGAAAAGGAACACAGCCCCATCTGCCCTTCAGAAGGCTAGAAGCTTTTAGTGATTTTTATCAATTATTTCTCACGTTCCCCTAACTTAGAGGCAGGGTGAGATGTTTGGTCAAGGAAGAAGTGGTAGCCAGAGGAATCTCGCCACTTTGCAGAAGGGGAGACGCAGGCCAGAGAAGAGCAGAAATTAGTCTAGAGGCTGAATCCAGAAGTCCTGAGTCCTCGTATGACATCATCCCCTCTTCAGTTGTCAACCCACACATATGGGACGCTGTGCTATTTCTGCCCCCTCGTCCAGGGAGATGGCCATTTTTCTGCCCATCTCCTGACCCCTCCTCTTCATCTCCCTCTTGGCACTTGGCAGATCCGGGCAGCTATTCCAGGAACTGGAAGCCAAGCACAACAGGTGCTCGGGAGGTCATCATGATCAGCCCAGACCCTAGGCCTGCCTCTGGCTTGGCCCGGTGGGCTGAGAGCTACGAGGCCAAGTGCGAGCGCCGGCAGGAGACCCGTGAGAGCCGCCGCTGCCGCCCCAATGTGACCACTTGCCGCCAGGCGGGGAAGGCGCCAAGGACCCAGCAGAGGGAACAGCTCCAGAGGGCACGACAACAGCAGTTTTTCAGACGGAGGAACCTGAAAGTGGAGGAGAAAGGCAAGGCACAGAGCCCGCAGGCCAGGGAGCCAGGTCCCTCCAGGAGGCCAGGCCAGGAGGCTGACGTCAAGGAGCCCTTGTCTTGGGCCAACAGGATTTCTTCCCCCAGACAGCAGGTGGGCCATGTCGAGGGACACACTGCTCTGGAGGGGATGGGGTGCAGGACCAAGGCAGGTGGGTGGGCTCAAGGTCACTAAGAAGTGATTTAAATGAAGTCCCTCCTTCCTCAGTCATCATAAAGTCTCCCTTAGCCTCTTACTCAACAGATATTTTTGTTGTTGTGTTTTGGGGTTTTTTTTTTGTTTAGCTGTTTATTTGTTTTGCACTTGCCTTTTAGGAGAGAAAAAAATAATTTAAAAACAATTCCATAGCTAATTCCTAATATTAGTTCAAATTCAGTCTATCTAGACATATCTTCTACAACATTCATTCATCCGTCATTCAACAAACATTCAATGAATGCTTACTGTAGGCCAGGGACACAGACCAATCTTCTTAATTTCTCCCTCGAATCACACACACACACACACACACACACACACATTTCTCATCTCTATTCTTCTGTAAGACTGTTGCATCACCCACCTTCTCTCTTTCTCTTGGGCCATCCCAATTCCAATATCATTCACCTAAGGCCGCATCTGGTCCAGGAAGCCCTAGCTTCCCTAGCTTCTCCAGGCCACCTCTGCTCTCTGTGGTTTTTGTGAGGTTATAAATCCTCTAAGATTGCGTAACTCTTAGAGGGCTTATTAGTCTGCCCTGGGAAGGAGCAGTGCTGGCAAAAGCCAGGGTATGTTGAAATGAGCTCAGCCAGCAAACCATCTGTGTCTTCCTATCCACGTTGCGCGCATGTGGGCAGCAGGGATGGGTCCTCCGGATTCCCTGGAAGTAACTGGTATTGTACTGTCCCCAGAGTAGGTGCTCTGTCGGGCCTTCTTAACCAGTGTCTATGTTATCCACAACAGGAAGTGCTGTTCAGAAAAATGATCCTCGAGCCCAGCTGTAAAATAAAACCAGCTGTGTACTTTCTAAGGCAAGAAGGTTTCTGTGTGCTTTCGTTGAAAAAATAATTTTAAGGAGAAAAAGAACAGAAAACACAGTTACCTAAAGAACTCTTCCTGAGCCTACCAGTTATTTAAGGTTTCTTGAGATTGAGTTAGTCTGCATGATTAGCTGCCACAGGCATTTCTTAGCCTTTCAGTGTTATGTTACAAACATAAAATTTTTTAGTTTGTAAGAAGAAAATATAAAAACAGCAGGCAAAATTGTGACAACTACTGCTACATTCCTCCCTACAGCTGCCTAATTTACCTTCTCTTCACACAAAACCTCAACAATAGTCCAGCTGTTACTAAGAGGAAGGAAACCACCTCTAGAATAGGAAGGCACCTTGGACACCATCTACTCCAAGCTCCTCATTATACAGCCAGGAGACTGAGACCAAGAAAAGGCAGGACCTGATCCCAGATCCCCTCACTCCCACCTCAAACCAGTTCTCTTTCCACAGCACCATGCCAGCTGTGTAAGTGGCTGGGATCAGGGACTCTAGAGAGAGTAAATGGAGACAAGCCCAGCTCCCCATTTGCCTGAACTGAGGAGGAGCGATCCCACCAGCCAGGACAAAAAGGGCAGGAGCAGGGATAACCTTGTAGCTTTGAAGACTTGAATGGCTTCCTTTGGTTTTCTGGACCCGAAACTTGATCACTGGCTCATCTTTCTGCAGTCAGCTGGAGAATCCTGTTCTAAGAGGTTCTATCTAGGCTCTCAGCCTCCCCCACTTGTTTTCCAGGTGTCAGGGACCAGCTCCGAGGTCTTTGCAACCCAACACCAACCTCCCTCAGGTGCCTGGAGGGATCCGGCTGACCACCTCCCCTCCCGGGCTGGGGGCCTTCCACCACAGGACTCTTCCATCCAGAAGCCACCCAAACACCACCGTGGTAAGAGCAGGGCCTACCTCACTCACTGGGCCGAGGCATTTCCACTCGCTGGCAGTGGAGAGTCCCTCCCTCCCCACTTCCCTCACTGCCTCTCCCATGGGTTTTGAATCACCTTATCCCTATCCCTCAGGCACTCAGACTAAGGCAGAAGAAACACAGCCGACAATTAAGAACGATGCCAGTCAGCAAACCAAGTGAGTACCTTTCATGTTCCTGACCCCAACTCCTTCACAGCCTATCCATTCCTGTCTTCTAAGCTTTTACCCGAACCCTCCCCCAGAATGTGGAGAGGAGCACAAGGAACTTCCACGTCCACCTTAATTAAGAAAAAGGAAGGCCTTCCCCCACTCCCCCATCCCCACTGGCTCTTCAGAAGAGATCAGAGAAGGAATCAATACACTGCCTCCTGACACTCTTATTTCTTTGATCCATTGTCATTTTTGTTTTTTGTTTTTCATTTTTTTCTTCTCTTCCAGTTATGGAGTTGCAGTTCTAGATAAGGTAAGAAAATCCTCACGGTGAAGGAGTTGAATCAGATGGCATCTAAGCTCCTCCAAGCTCTGACATTCTGGAATTCCATGGTAAACTCAGCTGGGATGGAGGGCTACCCTTTTCCTGCATGATCAGAGACATGGGGGCCTGGAGGGACCCTGAGTCAAGGAAGAAAGTTTGCTCAGCAAAAGCCAATCCTGGCTCAGTTTCCATGTTCTAGGATTTCAGGGAACCTACAATCTCCTTAAATACCCTTTTTCTTTCTCTCTAGGAAATCATCCAGCTTTCTGAGTACCTCAAAGTAAGTAACATGTGAATTCTCCCCTCAGCTCCTCCATCCATCTGCTCCCTTCTCCTCCAACTTAATCTTACCCTCTTGCCTTTTGCCCCCCAGGAGGCCCTACAGAGGGAGCTGGTTCTAAAACGGAAAATGGTGATTCTCCAAGACCTGCTGTCTGCCCTGATTCGGGCCTCTGACAGCTCTTGGAAGGTAAGGGAAATCTTTGCTTGAACAAAGCTCATGGACTTCTATGTGTGCCTATCTCATTCTTCTTTCCATACCATCACAGCAAGAGAAGGGGCTTTTTCGCTACTGAAGAGGCCGAAGGTGGGGAATGATGCTAAGACCTAGAGGTCAAACATGTCACAGTAAATATATGGGAGAGCTTGGCTCAATCCAGGGTGGTCAGCTGAGGACACACCCAGGGAAGACCCAGAACCAAAAGAGGCAAGAGTTTCCATTTTTTAATTTGTTGGAAGAAAGAAAGGACGGTCCCAATTCAGTTAATATTATTGACTGTGATAAATGCAACTATTTTCATATGGGATTCACACCAATATTAATTCCAAGCCATCCTACACCTACTAGTCAGCCCAGACGTGAATGTCAAAGCGGGAAGGGACCTTGGAGCTTAGCTAATTTTCTCATTTTGCCAATGAGGAAACTGAGTGTCAGGCAGAAGAATTGCTCCTGACCTCAGGGAGGTCAGGTGACTAGTCCACAGTCACACTGCTAGTTAGAGGCAGAACTGGAACTAAAATTCAGGCGTCCTGATTTTAGTCCATTCATTCAACAAATATTCATAAGTCATGTTCTCTACACTGAGCACTGGAAATGAGATTAATTAGACAGGGTTCCTGCTTTTAGAGAGCTTGTGGTTTTGTCAGGGAGACAGATGCCTAAACAATGCAGAGATGTGAGAAATAAATGTTTTCAGGATATAGTAGAATACAAGGAGGAATGAATGACTCCACAGAAGGGGAGAACCAGGGAAATATTTATAGTTATATTAGTATTTTCCAGGCAAATGTGGAAACAGGAACGATATTCTGGGCAGGGGATACAGCATAGGCAAAGAACCAGAGGCATGATATAGGCTAATGCAATGGGTCTCCAGCTTTTTAATCTCAGGACCCCTTTATACTCTTTAAAAAAAATTATTAAAATCCAAAGAACTTTTTATATTTACCACCTTGAAATGAAAACAGGAATCTTAAAATATGTATTTATTTTAAAATAACAATGGTAAATAGATTACATGTGAACCTAAATTATATATTTTTGTGAAAAATAAGTATATATTTTTTTAAAATAGTGAGAGGAGTGGCATTGTTTTATGCTTTTGCAAATTTTTGTTTGGTTTTGTTTTTTGTTTTTTTTTAACATCTTTATTGGAGTATAATTACTTTACAGTGTTGTGTTATTTTCTGCTGTATAACAAAGTGAATCAGCTATATGCATACGTATATCCCCATATCCCCTCCCTCTTGCATCTTCCTCCCTCTCTCTTTATGCCACCCTTCTAGGTGGTCGCAAAGCACCGAGCTGGCAAATCTTTTTAATGTCTGAACGGAAGGCAGTTAGATTCTCATATTTGCGTCTGCATTCAGTCTGTTGTTAATACATTGTTTTGGTTGAAGCATATGAGGAAAATCCAGCCTCACACAGATATGTAGTTGGAAAAGGGAAGACCTTGCAGATCCTGGATTCCCAGGGGTCCTTGGACCCCACATCGAAACCCCTAGACTTTAATGTTCAGGGACCATAAGCAGTTTGATGCCACTGGAGCAGAAAGCCCCGGGTGCACAGAGAGAACACACAACCTCCCAGCCTCCGTGAACATCTGACCTTACGACGTAGATGGCTGTGCTTAGACAGAGAGATGGGATGGGAGGACGTGGGACAAAGCTAAGAAGTTTGCAGTGATGTCAAAGAGACTCCTAGGCTCAGCCCTCCCTCTTCATGTCGGTCACTGTATCTGGATTTAGGTGTTCATGTTCAGGGCTCCTGCTGGTTAAGGAAGTTGTTTTTATAGCTGAGTAGGAGCCTGAGACAGACAGCTGTGCATGCCAGGTGGTTTCCGGTGCTGAACTAAACTGAGATTGTCTCACTCGTTTATTCAACAGACATCTGATAAGTTCCAACTATGTGCTGGCTTGGGTGCTACAGGGACAGAAGTAGGGTCCTTTGTCTTTAGGAGTTCCTATAGCAGCCAGGAAGAGAGAGACAGGTCATAAATAACTCTACTGCAGTGTGCTAAAGCTGTAACAGCACTTTCTACAAAGTGACACAGAGAAAAGAGAAGGGAGCAATTCTTCTGCCTGAGGTGTTATAGGGTAGACTCCAAAGGAAAGGGACCACTTTAGCGGGGTCTGGAAGGGTTGAATAGCAGTTTACCAGTACAGAAGCAGGAATGATGAAGGGAAAGAAGAAGGAAGAAGGAAAAGGGTGCTTACAGTAAAGGAATCAGAATGATTGCAGGCCTAGGTGTAACAAAGCATAGGGTATAGCAGAGTGTGATGGAAATGAAGGGACTGTGTCAGAGTAGCTCCAAAGATAAGACCGAAAGGGCCTCAGATAGGTCTCTAGAAATACGGCGCTTAAACTTTTTCTGTTGAATAGGGTATCTCAAACTTAAATAGTTATAGATTCCCTTTTAAAGGAAAAGTATATACATATATATATATATATATCATGAGAATGCATGCCACCCCAGTTTGAGAAACACTGCCGCAGGCAATAAGCAGGGGAGCAGTGGGACCACGCTTTCCTCAGGTTTAAAGCCCTACACTTAGCAGTGTCCGGCCCATCCTGAGAAGGAGCTTGTCCAGTAGCCGTGGAGTTGTACTCGCTTGGCAGCACGTGTACTAAGATAGCTGTGGTGGGACTTCCTTGGCGGTCCAGTGGTTAAGACTCCACTCTTCTAATGCAGGGGGTGCGGGTTCGATCCCTGGTCAGGGAAGCAAGATCCCACGCGCCGTGCGCCGTGGCCAAGAAATAAATAAATAAATGAAGTGAAATGAAAAAGATAGCTGTGGAACTGAGTTGAAAGCGATTGATCAGATCTGTGTTTTATAAACCTTACAAAAGGTTCTCTGACAACAATGAGGACCCCAGCTCCGAGTGGGTGTAGGGGTGGTGAAAGCTCTTGCAATACCACAGGTAAGACACAATCAGAACTTGAACTACAGCCAGCGTGGTGGGAATGGGGAGGACTTATTAAAAGACATTTCCAAGGTAGACTCTGAGGGCAGTTTCACTCCATGCTCCTGCGGAGGGCAGGAGTTCCTCTAACTGTGGTTTTCTCCCTCCCTTCTCCCCACCCCCTCCTAATATTCGCCCTTTTTGTCTTCTTCCTCCCCACCAACCCCTCGGCTTCCTGTTTTTAAGAAAAATAGTCTCAGATTTTTCAGTTAACAGCTCTTGCTTCCCCCAAAACAAGACAATTCAACCCCCTACCCCTCCCTTGGAAAGCTCAACTTCAATGAAAGGACAGTCCCAGACTGCGGTACTTGGGAAAAGTAAGTGGAAGAATGTGGCCGGAACAGGGACTCCGATATTCAGCCAAGTTCAGGCCTTTATTTTTTTTCCATTTGGCCTCCATAATTTGAATCTCCAACTTCACATGCAGAGAAGCTCACCACAAACTCCATTAGAACACCAGAGATCAGCTCCCTCTGTTGCCTCCACCTTCAAGTTGACTTTGGGCCTTTTGGATGTGACAGGCCCTGGGGCACGGCAGAGACTCCTGAGCTGGGTCCAAGCTTCAGAGCAGAAACAGTTCGGGCAGTAGAGAAAGTGAGCCCTCAGTATGGGGCAATACAAACCCAGAGCAGGGCACACGTGGGTTTTAAGTTCTGCAAAGTGGAAATGAGATCTTAAGATGACAGCGCAGTGGGGGATTGGCTGCAGGCCCTAAGCAACCTCTAGTAGAGCAGAGAGATGAGAAGTGGGCTGGTGCTTCTGCGGTGAGGCGGTGGTGTTTCTGGAGAGCAGATCAGAGGCAGGGGAAAGCCAAGCAGAAGCAGGAGCTGAAGCCCTCAGACCGGCACCAGGTGTGTATGGCCTCCACCTTGCTCCCTTTTACAACCGGGGGTACTATGCTCTCTGAACCCTGGGTTCCTGGGATGCAACTGCCGAAAAAGGTCCACAACTGGACTGTAAAAAGTCCTTCTTCCCCCATACTGTACCACTGGGCTTCATGTGGGGAGAGCTGGGGCTCAGACCAGGAAACCACATGCCCCATTTGCAACAACTTGGCTGCAACTTTCCTGCCTGCCTTGGGGAGTCTGGGCAGGCGGAGCTGTGGGTCAGAGATGTTTTCAAGCCCCAGACTTGGGTGGCCCTTCGTCTCCTCTGAAGGGGCTAGCCTGAATTGTCTTCTGTTACAACGTGAATGGAAAAGTAATCTGGGGTGTGGCTAAAACACAAAAACAGTTGGAAGAGGCAAAAATACCAGATAAAAACCATACTAAGGAAGGAGAAGGGAGCTACCCAGAGAGGGTAGGAGACGGGGGAAACTGTAAGAATATTGCCTTGGGCTTGTTTGTTTTCTTCTGAAACTACCGCAAGATAAACTGTCAAACTTAGTGGGTTTGATTGCATCCTGCAAAGGAAAATACAGAGTCAGACGATCTGAACCCGGAGCTGCGGTACAGGTGGAGGGGGTTGATTTCAGGACCTGTGGATTAATAGTGAACAGGCCATGCAGGGGAGTAACTTTTCCCAGTTACTCCGGAGCCCAGAACAGTGGAAGTCTTTGTCCCTCTGTTCTATCTGTCCCAAAGCCCTGTGGTTATTGTAGATGCCAAATCTTGACTCTCGGCTCTCATGCCAGACATTATGAAAAACATTAATAGCAGGAGGCACTTTGAAAAATTATTTTTGGCAA
Source organism: Balaenoptera musculus (assembly GCF_009873245.2). Taxonomy (NCBI): domain Eukaryota; kingdom Metazoa; phylum Chordata; class Mammalia; order Artiodactyla; family Balaenopteridae; genus Balaenoptera; species Balaenoptera musculus. The sequence continues at coordinate 147,393,113 of NC_045785.1, read as the reverse complement.
AGCCTTTCGCTTTTGCAAGGCCCCGCTGAGGAATACAGGAAGGAAAACGGGTGGAGGCGCCCCCTGGCTCCCAGGGTTAGAAGAATCAGTCAAACAAGATCAAAACAGGAGCTGTGAGATACCACTTCCTGCCTCTCCCAGGTGCCCTGAAACTCAGTGAGGGGGACAGACCTCAAAACAGAGGCTCCTCTGCCCTCTGGCCGTTACAGACCAGAAACGTTGTAAGGGTTGGAAACGTCCAAGCTGCCCGACGGAGAGGGACCGTAGCGTCTCAGGCCTGAGGGGAAATGTAATTTCTAGACCTCACAAGCATCCCACGGGGCCTGGTTGGAAAAGCCAGCGGAAGGATATGAGAACCCGTTACTGCTAAAGAGACCCATGGCCTTTTCTCTGGGAAACTGGCTCTCATCCATGGCACCTCCCCGCCCTCACCTCCTCACACACACAACCTTAAATCAGACTCAGGACTGGAGGAACAAAACCCCTACCTGGGAAAAAGGAAGATGTCTACAGGTGGAGGAAAGAATAAGGGAGCAAGGAAGCTGTCAGCTGCTCAGCAGAAATACTGAAAAACTGAGAAACAGATAACGGGCCTTCCTGCCTGCCTTTTGCCACCCCCGCCCTTGAGATTTACATCCCTCTTGGAATGTCCAAAATGCCACTAGACAGACCCAGCTCGTGAATAAATAGCATGTGGCTTTCTGGGAGGTGCTCTTACCACCACCGTCACTACCACACACACATACACACCCTGCCTTAATATCCCTCCTCCTTTTCCTGCTTTCTTAAAGAATTTCTCATCTTGAGTCGTGTGTGTGTGTGTGTGTGTGTGCGCGCGCGCGTGTGCGTGCGTGTGTGTGTGTGTGTGTGTGTGTGCACGTGCAGGGCAGGGAGGGGACTGTATTCGTTTGCTAGGGCTGCTATAACAAAGTACCACAGACTGGGTGGCTTCACCAACAGAAATGTATTTTCTCACAGTTCTGGAGGCTAGAAGTGTGAGAACAAGGTGTCGACAGGGTTGGTTTCTTCTGAGGCCTCTCTCCTTGGCTTGCAGATGGCTTTCTCCCTGTGTCCTCATATGGTCTTCCCTCTGCATATCCTGATGTTCAAATCTCCTCTTCTTATGAGGACACCAGTCATATTGGATTAGGGCCCACCCTAAGGACCTCAATTATCTCTTTAAAGAACTTATCTCCAAATACAGTCACCTTCTGAGGTACTGGGGATTAGGAGGTCAACATATGAACGTTGGGGGGAGGTTAGGGGGACATAATTCAGCCCATAACAGGGGGTAATGGGGGGATGTATGTTCCCCCTGGGAGGGGAGACCCCTTTAGTCCTATTGGCCTTTAGAGGTAAAGGGCCATGTACTAGACTGAGAGGAGGTGAGGAGTACAGAAGTGCCTGGACAGACAGGGGAGAGAGGTAATGAAAGAAGAAAAGGAGAGCTTAGAAGCTTTCCTTCAAATGGGCCCCTGCTATGATACCCTGAGCCATTTGATACAAAACCTCAAGGTACACAGAAGACTTTGGGGGCAAGTCTGATTCTTCCTTCTCCTAATACAGAGAAAGAGGAAAAGATCCTCTTCTTTCCAAACATCCTTCGTCATCTCTCCCCCTCTCTACCTCCTGAAAGAGCTCAATTCCACAAACACTGTTTATTCTAGGCAGTAGGCTGGGAATACAGAACAAAACTCTTTGCATGCTATATTCCGGCCCAAGCTGTATTCTGGCTAACTCATCCCATTTGCTCCAGGGCCAGCTTAATGAAGACAAATTGAAGGGCAAACTGAGATCTTTGGAAAACCAGCTGTACACCTGTACCCAGGTAAGCATTCTGGAGGACACTTCTAGCCCAGGAATCTAGAATTAAGGGAGAGAATGCTTGAACCTCAAGCGTACTCTCTAGAAACATCCCCTGCTAGAGATTAATGCACCCATCCCTACTCATCCAGTCCTGGCCTTTACCATTTTCACTTTGGTCTCCAATTCACCAAAACACTATCTCCATCCCCCTCTCCCTTTCTCCTGGTGTTCTTCACTTTGCACCCTAGGAAAGGAAGCCCAGCACTAAGCACTTTGCCAGCTCCAGGGGAACATTAGAATACCTGGAAATGTAGGGAGAGGCCCTTGGTAAAGATTCAGCTCGCCTGGATAGAACTTCATAGGCCCTAATATTTGAACAGATGAGTTGGATATTACAATGAAGTCTCGCAAAATGATTTTCATCCCATGGGCAACTTTTATCTAGCAGCAATCCCTGGGAGAAAGTAAAAGACTGTGACTCCTGGCTTTCTGTGGCATTGTTACCCAGCTCTGGTAATCTCTTGATTGGCCTGATCTTGGATTATATGAGACAGAAAAAAGTCAGTTTTCACACTCGAGAAGTGATAGATTTCTGACAGGCGGGGAGATAAGTCAAGAGAACGAGATGGACCGGCCAGACTGCTCCCACTTGGTGTTAGGAAGATAAGGTGGCCATGTAGTTAGAATTTTGCAGAGGAACATAGTCTATATAGTCTATGGGTTTGCGGATCCACAACTTTTATTTTTTCGGTAATGCCAACCAAGCTCATAAGAGACTGACATATAATCCAGAATGCCAGTCTACTCGTTTTCAATGGGGGATAAAGCTGGCCAGTGACCAGCATGGTTAAGTCCAATAACCTGGACATAACCATGTATGATCTCAACCAGTAACTCCTGTATCTGGTTTCTAATGACAATTCCAAGAACATAAGACCCACTCAACATTTAAATCCAAATTTTCAGATGATTCCAAAGCTAAATGGAAATGATTTGATATTGAACTCTAAATTTGCATTGTCTAGACTATCTCTTACCCAGTTGGGTAACCCAGAATCGATAGTAAAAGGCTCCTGCTTTCCCAGAAATCACAGGGCATAAAAATGAAAAGCACTGGAAGGGCAAGACCCCCGGTGAATTTGCAAAGCTGCTCTTGTGTCTTTTTCTTTTTGATCTTGAAGCCAGGAGAAATTCTAAAAATACAAATGTACTAATTTTTAAAACTTGACTTTACTGAATATTGTTCAGATCCCCAAGCCTATAAAAATAATTTTATTTTTTAAAAAAATGCTCCCTGCCTCAAAGGAGTTTACAATCCCTTAAAGGAGACAGATGAGTCAATAGATTAGAAATATAGATACTACGTGAACACCAGTAAAACTACCTAATCCATAAAGAGTCGGGGGGTAGGTATGGTTGGCCAAGTTTATCAGAATTTATGATTCTAGGGCTGAATCTTGAACATGGGTAGAAGTTAACCAGGTGAAAAGTGTGGGTCACGATACTCTAAGTAGAAGAAGCTTTATGGGCAAAGGCAGAGGCTGAAAAGCACAGTGCTTAGGGGACCTACAAGCAGTTCAGCTTGCATGGAGGCAGCATGAGATGAAAGTCTGGGCTTGTAAGTAGGAACCATGCCAAGGAGTTTGGACCTGATCCTTAGAACACTGAGAACCACTGAGAGATTTAAGCAGGTTGTGACGTGATCAGATTTAAGTTTTAGAAAGAACCCTCTAGCTGCAGGACTGAAAAGGGCTTGAAGGGAGGCAAGGCATGAAGATAATATATAGTCTCTATATAATCCATATAATAGTATTACTAGGGTCTGAACTAAGGAGGTGGCAGTAGGGATAGAGGATACAGATACGAGCTGTTAAAGACGTTGACTTGACAAAGCTTGATGATGAACTGATTCCTTGGAGAAGGTGAGAGAGAAATCAAGGATGATTCCCTGGTTTAGGGTTTGGGAGACTGGGTGGGTGGTGATGCTGGTCACTGAGATAGGAGCAGGTTTAGAAAGATGATGTCCCTTTGGAAATGTTGGATTTCAAGTGCCTGTGGAAGGCCTAGGGGAGAATGCCCAGCATGCCCAGGGCAGTTTATTATCCGCACTCACCTCTCACATCACCTGAGAGATTCTCCCTGTCTGCCTCCAGCCCGGAAGAAGGTCCACCAGATTACTGACATCTCTGCCCTGTGAGCAAGGACCAATTTCTTTTCATTTCTGTATCCCTGCTCAGGCTTTGGCACACAGTAGCTCAATGTGTATTTGTTGAATTGCCTCCAATTTACAGAAATACACTCCTTGGGGAATGAATAAGGTGCTATTAGAGATGGAAGACCAGAGAAACAGCTATGAGCAGAAGGCCAAGGAGTCACTGCAGAAAGTGCTGGAGGAGAAAATGAGTGCAGAACAGCAACTGCAGAGCACACAGGTGTGGGGACGCTCCATAATCCTTGGGGCTGGGAACCCTGGGGCGGTCTGGGTGGCAAGGGAGCCAGCTGCACGACTCCCTGGAACCCCCAAGGCACCACCCTCTCCTCTGATCTCCCTCAGCGGTCCCTGGCTCTGGCCGAGAAGAAGTGTGAAGAGTGGAAGAGCCAGTACGAGGCTCTGAAGGAGGACTGGAGGGCCCTGGGGACCCAGCACAGGGACCTGGAGAGCCAGCTCCACGTGCTTCAGTCCAAACTGCAGGTACCAGGCCCTGGAGGTAGGGAGGTGGGGAGGGGAGGGAGGTGTTGACAGCAGTGATAAGAGAAGCTGCCGCTGGGCAGGGGGCCCCAAAGCTAATTTTGAGTTTAGCAAGGATGTCTGCACTGCTCATGCAAATGACCTAAGTGTTCATTGAAATGACATCATCCAAATGCAAAGGGCTGGGCTGGAAGAGTCATCAGCCTACTGTCATACCCCAACCCACTCTCTGCACCCCATCCCAGCAGGGCATCCAGTTCAGAAATGCCCACTACTGGCGGAGAACAAATGTCACCAGTTTACTTACAGTTTGAGTATCATTTAACACATCTTGCCAATGTGTTTTTTAAGCCATTACAGTAGACCCTTGGCATTCTCAAGGGTTCCATCATTTCCAATCCGTGTTTACCTTGGAGAAGTTAACTAACCTCCTAAGCCTCAGTTTCCACATTGGTAAAATGAGGATAATAATGGTACCTCTATCATAAGATTTTTGTGAGGATTAGGTGAGGAAATCCATGCAAAGCACTTAGCACAATGCCTCGCACATATAAGCTCTCAATAAATATTAGCTATTGTTTTTCGCAGATTTTACTTACTTGGTTTGGAATTTCAAGGACCCACCTCAAAAGTGTCTCTTTATACTTTTACTGAAGCTGGGATCTGAGAATCCTAGTGTGTGCCAGTTCTAGAAATAAGATCAATTAAGTGTGAAAGTTGTTTTCATTTGTTTGATTTGTTATGTTTTTTAACAACCTAAACCTTAATGTGTGGCTCTAAGGTGAGCAGGGAGAAAGGGGAACATTTTGAGTGATTGTAAAGAATTTGTTGGGGGGATGGTGGTCCAGATATCAATGTGTTTGAGTTTTATATACAATATCCTATTATTAGCAATGAAGAAGAGTGCAACTCTAGTTCAAAGTCATTAAAAAGACATTTGTAAGTCCCTTATTACCTCGAGCAGTTTGTACTCACTGACATCATATTTTTTTATAAAGAATTAATGTTCCAAATGTAGAAAAAGGTAGAACAGATCAGACAGAGGAATGGGGGTTAAAAACATTTCAGATTTATCTATAGATTTCCTTTCAAATCTATTAAAAAACAAAAACCTTAGAATTTATTTGCTTCTCATTTTTTTTTGCTTCTCACTTTTTATAGTCTTATGTACAAATTATTCTTATACTGTTCTTTAATTTTTTATTTTAAAAGGCAAAGAATTTCTCAAAGGATATTGAAATTCTTTGTTTTAAAAAAAAAAAAGCCCATTTGTTTAGAAACAGCAAGTGAGTCGTCTTATCACAGGAGGGAACCTCGCTGGGCGCTGGGCGCGGCCGCACCACCGCAGCCACACCCCACCCACTGTCCTCTTCCTCGAATCACCTACAAGGCAACTCTCCTGAAGGCCCTTTTCTTTTTAACCTTAATTCGTTGTGAAAAATGATCCTACCCGCACCACGCCCCACCCCGGATAGCGTGAGAATGAGAAGTAAAGACAAAGTGAAGACATCTAGAAAAGTGATGATTCAGTATTCCTTAATTTGGGCAGTTACCCAAATGTATCCCTTGTGAACATCAAAAATCGAATGCACTGTTTGTTTTAAGCATGAGGAATAGAGCAAGGCAAAGAATTTTAAAACTTTTCCTATTTTTCCATTTCCCTAAGACTCCTTCTAGCTCTAAAATTCCACAATTTTCTACAGTTTTCCTCTTCCTTGGGAATCTGCCCCCCACCTCCACCCTAGCACTGACCTGCTTGTGTCCACCCCTCCTCCTCCTTCCAGGGAGCAGACAGTAGAGACTTACAGATGAACCAGGCCCTACGACTTCTGGAGGACGAGCACCAGGAGCTGCAGGCCAAGATTGAATGCCTGCAGGGGGACAGGGACCTGTGCAGCTCGGATACCCAGCACCTACAAGGTACCCTTCTCCTTGGAGGCCTCTGGCTAAAGGAGCCCAGAGAAAGGAAGCTGGGTGGAAAGGCTTCAGTCTTTCACTTGTTTGTTTGGTTGACTTGGCGATTTCATTTGACTTTGAGAAAAAGTCAAGGCTGTTTTAATCATCCAAGACTGAAAGGATCCAGCCCATCCCTCTAAGCCAGAACACAGCAGTCACGTGTCAAGGCCGCAGTCCTAATTTAAAGGGAAAGGTCAGTTAAAACACAAGGCATGGCGAAGGTTTCCCAGTCACAGCCTCTGTCAGCTGAGAGAGGACCAAATTATGTGCACATATAACCCTTAATTCAGCCCACTGTTGACGCAGATGAAATCCCAGGTAGTCGGCTTCTGGTTCACCTCTTCCAAACTAGGACAAGCAGAAGAAAGAGCAACTTGCACTTGACACTTGTCAGAGGCCATGGGCAAGACAGCATCTGTTACTAATTTCCAGCCTCAGGGGTGAGCTCATTAAGTCTTAGGTTCTTCTATTTTGGTTTGCATTATTTCATTTTCAGATCAACTAAAGAGGTCAGAGGAGGAGAAACTCGCCCTGGTGACCAAAGTACAGCAGTTGCAGAGTAAGTCCCCTTTCCAGATTCTGAAAGTAGCACAGGTGGCTTTTTGGAGTTCTTGGGGCTCCTGCCCCACGAAAGGCACCCAAAGGAGGGATGGGGAGCCCGGTCCTTGGCATATCCTCTACCTCTGCATTTTCAGACCCTCTTCTTGTGCAGAGGTCATTTACAGCTCTTTACAAGTTCCACATTAGCCTCTGGGTTTTTTTGTTTCTACTTTTCTCCACCATGTTCTCTGACAACCACCTGCATTTCCCCCAGAACTGCAGATTTCAAAACGTGTTGAGTTTTCTAAGGTAGTTCTTATTTTATATATTCTAATTTATTACGTACATATGTCACATAGACCTCTGTCACTAGGAATGGTTCAGAAAGTAAGCTCACACTACATATGCCTCAGTCCACTTCAAAATTACATGTTGAGGCCAAAGAGGAAAAGGGACGTCTCAGAAGAAAAGCAGGCAATTTCTGAAAATCTGGAGAACCTGATTCAATTAATAGCTCTGCCGGTTGCCCAACACCTTAACCTCTGACACCCTGACAGAGAAGTTTCATGCAAACAGCAATGAACATGAAAACAGCAAGGCAGCCACAGGGGTAAGGGAAAAGGAACACCAGCAGAAGCCGGGCTCCTACACAGCGGGAGCTGAAAGGGCAAGTCACTTCAAAATCATGCCTTTATTTACTCAATACGTATTTATTGAGCCCCTACCAAGTGCCAGGCACCCTAGATACACACTGAGGATACAGTAATGAACAGAGCTGGCACGGTTTCTTCCCTAACAAAGCTTACATTCTAAGGAAACACTACAGTGGACAACGGAGTTTCTATGAACAAATATGTGTCAGGTATTAACAACGGCTACAGAGAAAAAAATAAAGCAGGTTAAAGAGAAAATAGTTGCTATTTTACACAGGGTCATCTGGGAAAGTCTTTCTTCTAGGGTAACATTTAAGCAGAGACTTAACTGTACATGGTAGGAAAAGACATAAGGATGGTGTGTTCATAAAACAGCACCACAAACTGGGTGACTTAAAGAACAGACACTTACATTCTCATAGTGCTAGAGGCTGGAAGTCCAAAATCAAGGTGTCAGGCAGGGTTGGTTCCTTCTGAGGGCTCTGGGGGAAGGATCTGTTCTAGATCGCTTTCCTTGTTTTGGAGATAGCTGTCTTGTCTATCTCTTCACACGTCTTCCATCCATCCACGTCTGTGTCCAAATTCCCCCTTCTTATAAGGACGTCAGTCATATTAGGTTAGGGCCCATTCTGATGTCCTATTTTAACTTGACTACCTCTGCAAAGAACCTATCTCCAAATAGGGTCACATTCTGAAGTACTGGGAGTTAGGGCTTTGACATATGAATTTGGGGGGGGGGCGGCGGGGGCGGGGGAGACACAGTTCAACCAACTACAGATGGGAACACAATCATTAAGGTTCTAAGCAAAGTTCTGAAAAGATACTCTTCGCAGTAAATATGCTAGCACAGAAAAGTTCCTTGTGTTTTCCAACAGGTCTGCTTCAGAATCAATCCTTACAGCTTCAAGAACAGGAGAAACTCTTAACAAAGAAAGGTCAGCAAATTTATTTCCACAAATTCTAAGATATTGCTCTTTCCTTGTCCGCCTAGAGACAGAGGGATGGACTACATGACCTCTTGGAGTCCCACCCAGTTCTGGGAGTCTATTAGGTCAGGGAGCTAGAGGAGCATTTTAAGGACTCATCACTGGCTCTGAGAATACTTCAGTTAGCCTCCTATCCTGAGAGGTATATAAACTGTGAAAAGGATTTCTACTCCCTCTGAAAACATATGTCTGTATTGAATATTTCAATAAATTGATTTTGAACTCAGGATTTTATGTTAATTTTTACCCTTAACTTTCCAAACCACATCCAGCTCCCCAAGTAGAAACCACGTCACATGCCACAGTCACCTCACTCCCAGCCCTCAAGTCTGCTGCCTTAGCGTCCTGAGAAGAATTCATCATACATCTGGAGGGGCAAAAGCTCCTCATTTACCCACTGCACATGGCCCTGTTTTGTCATCACAGTCACTGGGTAAAATATAAGGAAGGAATTATTATGCCCACATAGGATGGATAAGAAAATGAAGGTAAATGAAGATCTGTGGTCACACAAATTAAGGACACAGCTTTGACAACAATCCAGAATTTCTGACTCCCAGTCCAGGGCTCTCTTCACCAAGATGCAGACTGCCAGGTGGCTGAAAAACCATCTTTAACTACATGAAGATGAGTTATATGACTGCCATTCTCATCTCATCATTTTGAAACAAGGACAGAAGGAAAATGAAGTTATACTGAAGCATCCAGCAAACCTCCCAGACTAAAAGATGTGACAGGCAACCAAAGACACTAAATTAATAAGTATTTTCTAAAAGTATCTGGCTTTAGACAGGACTAGAGATACAGAGAGAAGTAAAATGCCAACCTTGCCCTCAAGGGGCTCAAATTCCCACTCTCTGTCCAGTCTGGGCAGGGTCCCAATGGATGTTCTTTAAAAGTCAGAGAATTGCAATCCACACAGTCTGGCCAGGGACAGGCCCTTCCTTATTCCCTCCCGCCTAGGGGTTCTCTCAGTGTGTAGGGGCCATTCCTCAGAGGTATGGGCCTAACTATCACTGCGAATCTGGCTGATTTTTTAGATCAGGCTTTGCCTGGGTGGAGTCCAAGGCCCTCCCATAACGAAGTGGAGCCTGAGGGTCCAGGGAAGGAGAAAGACTGGGATTTCAGAGACCAGCTCCAAAAGAAAACTTTGCAGCTCCTGGCCAAGGAAAAGGAGGTGAGATGGTGACCTCAGATAGTACGGGGCTCATCCTACAGTGATAGGGAAACTGCTGGGAGGCAGCCAGACAACAGGCATTTCAGAGCTTAAGTTGTGATTGGATGCCTGCAGGTATTCATTTAGGCCTGAATAAAACGTCTTTGCTTTTGGGTTAACTTGCCAATCTTTTCTCTTATTTATACCAACCCTTATTCAAGGTTTTACTAAAGAGTTACTTTTCAGAAAGTCAACCTAAACTCAAACACATTTAACAAACACATTAACTCCTCAAACTTTGTCCTACATTGAGTAATCTTAAAACTTCATGCAGTGTCTTTTAGATAACAAAACTCTTCCTATCTGCATACTCACAGAAATACTTAGCTCCAGAAGTGTTCACGTGCAACTAGTTCCCAGCAAAAAGACTTGCACTAAGATCACTTCCAGGTTGTGTGTGCTATAGGAACTTCATTTTTGTGTGTCTCCATTTACAAAGAACTGGCACATACAACTGTCACACATGTATAATATATAATAATATGCATTATAATCAATCATTTAAATGAACACATTACAAATAAACTAGGTGAGACAGTCAGAAGGCAAACTGAAAGCTCTGAGAAAAGCTGGGAAGGGAGGATGGAGGTAAAAATTCCAAATGAATGACAGGGTAACTTACACAGGGCCCTCTCCCCTACCTGGGCTCTGTCCCTGACAGAACTGTCTTGATGACCTTGGTGGTGTTCTCTCCCCTCCCCGCACAGTGCAGAGAACTGCATTCAGAATTAGACAACCTCAGCGATGAGTATCTCTCCTGCCTGCGTAAGCTGCAGCATTGTCGAGAAGAGATGAACCAGAGCCAGCAGCTGCCTCCCAGAGTAAGACGGTCTATCCTCCCATACAGCCCTAGGTGATGGTGGGACGATTCCTCCTTTAGCCAAATCTTGCCCATAAAATTGTTCAGCCCATGCCAACATCTGACCAGCCTGCCCCGTTCAGCTTGGTTTATACTGTAGAGTGTAGCAACCATGTAAAGAAACACTGGCTCATGCCTCCAAGCCTAATTTTCATGGAACGCCTGAGCCTGAAGGGAAAAATTTACTACTGGCTGAAGTATGAAATGGTGTTTAGCCTATTATGAGCATAGTGGCAAGGACAGTGACGAGAAAAGGAATATAAACAGAATACAGTTTTGCTGAGTTATTTTCCACTTTTGATTATTCATATCAGTATTTAAGTACCTGGCCCCTGCTGGCTGTGGTTCGCTGGGCCAGTGACCACTGCAAAGCGGTTTTATCCCGAGCGAGGTGGCAAAGTGAGAGAGACAGAGATATAAAAAGCTTTTTCTCCTCCACCAACCCAAGGTTTTCCACTGGGCTAGAATGGCAAGAAGGAAGATTATTTTTGCCTGCATCTTCTCTGACTAACCCATGGCCTCTTTCTCTTCTCTCCCCCTCCCTCCTCACAGAGGCAATGTGGCCGATGGCTCCTGATGCTGATGGCACTGATTGCTATAGCAGTGGCAGTGTTCCTGGCCAATAAGGACAGCCTGAAGCTCTGAATAACCGGTGACAGCTGCCTTGGGTGAAAATCAGAAGCAAGAAATTCAGTAAAAAACTCAGGTCTGGGTACTTTAATGTGTGGGTTTTTCCAACTCAACTGAGATTTCTGACTCTCATTATTTTTTTAACCTGCTGTAAAAATAAACAAACAAACTTCACCTGATGGCCTCTGTTCCAGAGAACTCTGTTTATTCCTGATGCATCCTGGTCTACTCTCCCTAGTCCAGTTCAGCATAAAAATGGCAAATTTATTACAGCATTCTTCCCTAGTGTCCTCGAGATGCTTGGAATTGGCACTTGAGATGATTCTTATTTGCCATCTCTGGCCGAGAGCTGATCATTTACCGAGCTCCTTCTACACAGGAAAAGAGTTACAAGTCAGAGGGCCACAGCCGGCAGTGTGACTATCTCAGAAGAGATGCTGAGGCCAGCGAAGTCATTTTGAGTCCTACATCGAGTTCTAAGGTCCTTCTCCCAAGTGTTCAGAACGTCCCTCAAGGATGGGAACAAGCTCTCTGGGACACTAAAGGAATAGAGCAAGAGTGGTGGTTGACCACGTAGCCATGAGATCCGGGCAGTGAACACCCGTAGTGGAGCCTGGGCTAAGCAGTTGTCATCTCTCTGGTTCATGTGAAAAGTATAGGGGACAGGATAGCCCAGGAGGATCCCAAACACAGTACAGAGATTCCAGTCTGAGGAACGGAGCCTGCTGCAAGAGACTGCCGGGGATCGGTCCCTCTGTGGCCCCTGCAAATGTGTGATGATCTCAGCCACAAGGGCCTTCAAGTCCTGAAGCTGGTCCAGGGAGCAGACGGAAGGGTGAAGTTGAGAGCTTGAAACATCCACAAAGACTATGGTACCAAGCAGCACCTGCTCCAAGTGCCGACACACGTGCTCAGGAAGGACAATCAGGCTGTTTTCTCCAATCTCAAGGATGTGAAGTCCCTGGGTCGGGAAGCCCAGGCCCTGCAGCTCCTCCAGATAGCTCTGGAGCTCTGCTGCCCCTGCACAGTTGCAATCATAGAGCAGAGCTGGCTTCAGTCCCCTGGCCACAGCCAGCACCTCTCCGGCTAGGTGAAGGCACACAGCTCGGGGTGGGCCTCGTCTCTTTCCCATGCCCAGGGTCTGCTGAGCAGCTGCCACCAGCAGCTGAGGACTTGGTACTGACATGGGATCTGGCAGCAACAGTAAGCATGGCCTCCTCAACTAGTCACATTTCCCTCCCCTGGGCTGCATCTCTGAGCTCCAGACGCTTGAAGAAGGGCCTAAAAACAAAGCAGTAGCAGGGGATTATTAACACCAGCTAGTGACATACCAGGAAACCTGCCAACAACTTTCCCTTAAGTCTTACAGCATCTTCCAGGGGCCATTTTCCCCTCCCTCTGCTTTGGAATGCTAACCCAGCCCAGACAAGATGGGGTCACCAATGCTATCTGATTTTTTGGTTCACTTGGCCTCCATTAGTCCCAAATTCATGTGTCTTTCTAGCCTACGGCTAGATTTATATTCTCTCTGGCTGAATTTTACCTGTTGTAATTTATTTTCTCTGATTCAAACCTGAAGGAGTTTGGGGCAGAAAGGAAGCAGAGGAGTTTTTGGCAAAATTCTGAGCATTTCACCTAAAACTGCCCTCTGAGATAGAGTTCTAGGTTCCAAATGCACTCTTTTCACTGCCAACTCCCCCTTCTCTTCCCGCCAATAGTTGTAAGAATAGCAATCTGATTAAACTAATATACACTAGAATGTGTACTACCAACCATCTCACCGAGACAGAAAAGTAAATAAATGAAATCGGGTAGAATTGCAAGAGGGTTGTATTTTAACTTGTGCTGGTCCCGCCTTCCCCTACCAGTGGACATCCACGGACCCTCGGACTATGGGCTCACCTCAGCCCCTACACCGTTTCCTGAGCATAGTATCGTAATTTGTTAAATGAGGTAGAGGTCTCTCTCACACATACATACGTTCTTCTACTTCCGCTGCACGTTCAGGCTCAGGAACTCCTGCCAGTTTCCTGCCCGCTGCCAAGAAAGCCGCTAGGCGCCCGCCCTCCGCCACAAAACTGGAAAGCCCACCCGCGTGGGCAGGTCCTTTACTGCCGGCGGGACCAGGGTCGGCGAAGTCGATCTATTGCGCATGCCCAACACGTCCCCCGTCCCACCGCCTTCCTTGACGTCACCCAGTCCGCTCGCGCGCCTCGCGTTAGAACTACCGGCAGGGCAGCTCGGCTGCGTGCCGGAAGTCTGGGCGCCTGCGGCCCGGCCCCTTCCGGCCCCTTTCCACTCCTACGCAGATGTGGGCCCCACCCGTCTGCGTAGGAATGGAAAGAGGCGGGAGTGGAAGAAAAGAGGCGGGTGAAGCTAGTAGCCCGCCGCCGCTGCCCTCCCTCGACTCCGCTGCTTGCCCTCCTTCTGTGTTGTTAAGTCCGGTGTCCCGTTTGACCCGGAAGGCAGAAGCAGGGCACTCGACGCAAAAACACGCTTTGATTTGTCTCTGGAGAAATGTACTTTCCCCTCCAAATGAAACTTATCTCGAGACAAGCGACGTGTTTTGCATAATATCCTCACCTGTGGGTGCTGGAAAGTTTTTTACTTTGACCTACCTAAATCCTGAGAGGCTGAATTCCGAGAAGTGGGTGGACAGGCGTCCTGGCCAAAGTTTGTCATCTCTAAGCAGGGTGTGAAGTGCATGAGTATTTACTCTGAACAAATGTGTGCTAGGTATGCGTCTGGGCGCTGGAAGTATTACAGCGTAGAAAACAGACAAAAACCCCACCTTCTTGGAGCTCAAGTTGAAGAATTCAGTTTGCTGACTTCACATGAGAAATGAGAGGCAGAAGTGCAGAAGCTTTTCAATCAGGTCATTACGAAGAAAAAGTTATTTCACTGAAAGGTTAACTACCAGTGATATGACTCATACCACGAAGGGAAAGATTTCTTGAGAAAATTCGTATCTGAAGAAATAGCCCAAATTTATTGATACATGGGCAGGGCAGAGGCTAAGGGAACTGCAGTCATCTACACTGGAAGTTTCACTCCTGGCTGTACCTTGGTGGCATCTTCAGACTGTGAAAAGAGACCACTGTAGAGTAAAGGTGGGGCCAGCCTGGAAGGAGGTCCAGCTTGTAGGGGCTCCCACGCTAACGTTCTTAGCTCAGAGGGAGTCAGAAGCAGAGCAGAAACTAATTTTAGAATTTTTTCCATCCCCATATTTACTTTATTGTCCCATGGTAGTTAGCAATCAGTTTCTGAAATGAAGGACGTATTGAGTTAATGCATTTATTCTAACAATAAATATTTGAGAACATACTATGTACCAGACATTGTGCTAAGGGCTGGCAGCAAAGTCCAAGACAAACAGTCCCTACCTCCAGCAAGTCTGTAGTCATGCAGGACACAAACTGAGCAATTACAAGGGAATTGATTATTCTGAAAGAGGAACAATAGGGTGCTATGGGAACATATAGCCAGGGACCTAATTATGTGGGCAAGGGACCAGTCCAGATCCAACATTTGCCCTCCCAATTGACACCTACAGCTAATCTAGTTTAGTGGGGTGGACAGTGAAGAAAACGAAAAGCTGGTGACACCACCTAACTCCCTTCCCAGTCTTAAGCAAGGTGAAGGCAAGGAAGCAGAAAACACCAAGGGAATGAGTGGTGTAGCCACCAAAGGAGATAGCAGGCCGAGTCTCCAAGAAAGGACACCTGGCATCCGGACCAGAGTAGGAGCACTGAGGGAGATCAGTGGAGAGCCCTGCATGCACTCTCCCAGTGTTCTGAAAAGGATAAAGAACAAGGAAGAAACTACACTACTGGGTTAAGACCACATAAAACCACTCATCCATTCCTCTAACATATTCATCAGCTTTTCATTACAATCACATACTAAAAGTTCAATCCTTCTTGGCACTTAAGAACACCGTTCTCTACACCCTTTGCCAGCTCACATTTTCTGGGCCCCCATCCAGATGTACAGCCTGGCTGTTAGCGTCTCACAGAATAAGGGGAAGGGACCAGCCCAGACCCAGCAGTTGCCCTCCCAATGTATTTTCTGTGGATTCTTTCTAACTTTGAGCTATGCAGATACAGACAGAGGCAGCCAGACATCAAGACCAAATCCCTCACTTCACCCACTCAACAAAATGCCCCCAAAATATAAAGTTCCTATACCTTGCATGTTTCCTGGTCTCTAGAAGCCCAACTTCTGCTCACAGCTGAGCACCTGAGCACCCAGATTTCTCTTGGTCATGCTTTATTAACAGCAGATTCTACTAGGTCCCTTAGATAGAACACCCAGATTTCTCTTGGTCATGCATTAGTAATAGCAGATGCTACTAGGTTCCTTAGAGACCCTAAAACCACAGCTTAAGCTGTCTAAATAAATAAGTCCCATTGCCACTTGTGATTGAGGGTTTTTTGAAATAAAGCTAGCCCAACTTTACAGCTAGCTCAACTACAGTAGCAAGTAGGAGGTGGCTTGCTTTAAGGGTAGCAGACCAGACATGGACTTTCTTAATATGGCATGGCACACATAGGTATCAGTATTCAGGAGGGTTGGAACCTGCAACCAGAGATAAGCATCTTGTTTTCCATTTAGGTCCTGGAGTTTAAATTATGTATAATTTCATCCTAAAAAACAAAACAAACAAAAACAAAACAGAGTCAAAGGGTCAGGGACAGAGCAAAAGTTAATAGATCAGACCAGTTTGTGGCAGCCATAGCTGCAATGTTCTACACCTTAATTGTAGCCATAGCTGCAATGTTCTACACCTTAATCTACACTCTTCACCTTAACTGTTCACACCCAGCTACCTCCACCAGGAAGGGAGACAAGCAGGTTTGTGCTAGGTAAGCCATTTCCAGAAAAGCACTGCCCAGCCCTTCTTCGCCTTGACCTTAACACATCCAACACCCCATTTTTCCCATCCACAAAAAATCCAAATGACAGGAAGACTGTAAACATCTCCATACAAGGAGGAACTGTCCCTGTCTCCTCTGTGGTCACAGGAGTTGGTCCTGGATGCCCAGCTCACTCTCAGGTCTTCCTCAAAGAAGGGAAAAAAGAACAAGAGAGTTCTATCCTCTCCAAAGGCTATCACTGAGTTATATACTGTCATCTACCACACACACACACAGTGGTACAGACATACCTCATTTTATTGTGTTTTGCTTTATTGCACTTTGCAGATACTGTTTTTTACAAATTGAGGATTTGTGGCAACCCTGCGTCAAGCAAGCCTATTGGCGCCATTTTTCCAACAGCATTTTTTCACTTCATGTCTGTGTGTGACGTTTTGGTAGTTCTCACAATATTTAAACTTTTTTATTGTTATGTTTGTTACGGTGATCCGTGATCAGTGATCTTTGATGTAACTATTGCAAAAAGATTATGACCTGCTGAAGGCTCAGATGATCATTACCATTTTTTAGCAATCAAGTATCTTTATTTTTTTTTAATTAATTTATTTATTGTTTATTTTTGGCTACGTTTGGTCTTTGTTGCTGTGCGCGGGCTTTCTCTAGTTGCAGCGAGGGGGGGCTACTCTTCATTGCAGTGCACGGGCTTCTCATTGACGTGGCTTCTCTTGTTGTGGAGCACGGGCTCTAGGCGCGCAGGCTTGAGTAGTTGCAGCACGCGGGCTCAGCAGTTGTGGCTCGCGGGCTGTAGAGCGCAGGCTCAGTAGTTGTGGCACACGGGCTTAGTTGCTCCACGGCATGTGGGATCTTCCCAGACCAGGGCTCGAACCCATGTCCCCTGCATTGGCAGGCAGATTCTTAACCACTGCACCACCAGGGAAGTCCCCAAGTATTTTTAATTAAGGTATGCGCATTTGTATTTTTAGACATAATGCTATTGCACACTTAACAGACTACAGTATAATGTAAACATAACTTTTATATGCACTGGGAAACCAAAAAATTTGTGTGACTTGCTTTATTGCAATATTCACTTTATTGCAGTGGTTTGGGACTAGCCCTGCAATATCTCTGAAGTATGTCCGTATTTCAGTGGTGATGAGTTGAAAACCTGACGACCAATTATTCTACAGAATCCCTAAGCCTTACATCAACAGCTTCCCTTCAGAAGCTCAATTTGTGAGTTTTTACTCCGCAGGCTGGGTGACTTTCAGACTTTGGCACCTATTTCTATTTAGATATCTAGCTTGGTTCCCAAGCAACCAGCTGGCGCCCCTCCCTCCCTCTTCCCCCATCAGGGAGCCAGCTTACTATACTAGCAGAACAGGTCAAACGAAGATCAATCCTGGACAAATCAGTGCTTGAGGGAACTTTAATGAAAGCAAAAAAAAAAAAAAAATGTGGTGCAAGAACAAGGCAGAAATGTTCTGTTCCAGGCAGTTTGGCCTTGTACAAGTAGAATGAAGTCACTGAGTCAGAGTTTTAAAGTTGGCATTATTTCAGGCATCATTCCAACTCCTTCATTTTACAGTAATGAATCTGAAGCCCAGAGGCTAAATGACTTGGTTCAAGGTCACACCACTGGAAGCAAAGCTGCAGCTAGAACCCTGGTGTCCAAACTCCCAGGCCAAATCTCCTTCTACTACATTACACTACCATGGGGAGGTTTAAAAAAGAAAGGGAAAGTATGAAGGGTGATTTTTCCATAAATTAAATCAACTTTAAAAGCTAGGCATATTTGGAGAGTCAGAGAGTACTAATATTGTTAGAAAGAAGACAGGTTTAAAAGCTGGTTAAATCTGACTAATAAAAAATATCCATATGTACAATACTGTAAAAAAGAGAAGGAAGATGGCATTCATGATTACTGGGCTGGCAGGGCAGGGGACAGTTGCATGCTGGGGGTGGGCTGCATGGGCTGCCAGCTTTCCTGGGTTTGAAGGATGCGGTACAGCTGCTTCAGCTGAGCAACAATGTTATCCTTGATGTCTGGAGTTGAGATCTGCAGGCGGACACTGCCACTGTCAAAGGATCGTGTGAAATCACCAGAAAACATCTCATAGATCATCCGAGCCACCACCGGAATGACCTGTTCAGGACACAGAGCACACAGCTATCCACTGAGGAAAGGGTATTTTTAAACAGCAGGAGGGGCCCAAGATTGAAGGAAGGACCAGTGAGGCTGTGGGGAAGCCCACCACTTTAATGTCTAGATACAGACTATGCCTTCATCTCTCTGGACCATCCTGCCAAGGTTCACGTTAGAATTTGGTTCAAATGAAGGTAAAGAACCTAGAAGTAGCATCACATCACATGCCTAAATAAATAACTGCTTATTTAGCAAGACTTTTACCCAAATTTGATCTATTGCCTGTCTTGATGCACAAATCCACAGCCAAACCCAAGTGGTCTTGCTGCCACTTTCCAGAATAAGAACACGTTCTTAAAAGTACCTCAAAAGGTTTTTCTAAAAGAGCTAGAAAGAGTCATATCCTGTTAGGTTTCAGCAAGACTCTAATGTCTGTAAGAGAACAAGGTGTCCCCTGAATCAGTCACTTGCTTTGAGGACACTGTATTCTCCAGCCTGGTCCTACTGTACAATGTACAAAGCTCAAGTTGCTACATCTGATGGGATTAAAACCCACAGAGGCTGATGGATCCTCACTCAGGGCTCAAGCCCAGACCTAGGGGCTAAAGCATTGATAAAAAGGCAAAGAATTGTTGACACATTATTATCTCCTCACCTGAACCAAGATGAGTTTCCTTTCCTGAGGTTTCCCATCTGGCCATTCTTCCCCAAAGCATAAGTAGATCTCAAATGGTGGCTGTTTCTCTATCTGTCCTTTCTGGTGGGCAATGAGATCTGCAGAACATGGAAGAGCATGGAGTTTGGTGTGCTGGGTCATTCCACACCTACTCAGTAAATACTTTCTTTTATACTGTCCAGAATAGTAGCCACTGGCCACAACATGTGGGTATTGAATTTAAATTCATTAAAATTAAATAGTTCCTTAGTCACATTAGTTACATCTACATACTCAATAGCCACAGGTGGCTAGTGGCTACCATATTGAACAATACAAATATAGAACATTTTCATCATTCCAGAGGGTTCTATCGGACATCACTTACACCAGACTTAGGGTTCAAATCACATTGGGAAATTCACATCTCAGTGCTCTCCCTAAATATGTCTGCTTAAATTTGCCACTCAAATATGTCCCAAATGAGAAGAGTATATGTTTTGCTGATTATGATGAACAGGGTCACCTTCCAAAGTTAAGGATAAGCTGGTAGGATTTGGGGAGCAATAACAAGGCTGTCTCCTCCTTCTGCCAATAAAGGAGCCACAACCACCTAAAACTGGCTTCAAATACACAGCTTTGGAGTGGAACACCCTTCTTTGTTGCCCAGGTCACTTTTATTTTTCAGAATCAAGGTCCCCTTCTACCTTGGCTTCCTCCAGAAGAAATTGTTTGGTTAAGATCTTTGCAGAGCCAGGAAAGGGGGGCAGGAAGGAGGAAGACATACTTGCAGGGAGCAGTTCCCACCATCAATCGTCTGAAAAAAGACTCACCACTAAGGAACGTTTCCAGACAAAACAGTTTGACCTTCTTTTGTCTCTCGATCAGGTTGGGGGCAACAAGCGATGGGGCACATGGCCCAGACCAGTACACCTTGCACTGGCACAGCCTGATGGCATAGATGGCATGACCGCTGACCTCCAGGATCAGTCCTCTGTCCATGACGTCTAGCAGCTTGCTGGTGAACAGCTTCTGCTTCTCATTGGTGATGTGCTCTGGACCTGGGAACTTGACCTGCTCCAGGCTGACGGGACCAAAGAGCTCCTCCTGGTCAGGCATGGGACCCAGGTCTCCATAGAAGAGCCGGCAGCCCTGGGGGTTGCTCACCGTCATGGTCTGCGCATACTCCTTCCCACGGTACTGAAATTTGATGTCCAGGTCAGTCACTGCAAGGTGAGGGGGGACAGTGAGAGTCCTGCTCTGCTGCTCTGCCCGTCCATCCCTAAGACTCATGCAAGTCCATCAAGATCAAGCCACCTTTCAACCAGCATTCAGGAAGGCCACTGCCATAGTTATCCTTCCTGCAACAAAGGGAGACATCAACATATCCCTGGAATATTCACTCAAAAGGCTGCCTTGAAGCAAATAGTTCAAATTCCATCTATACTATCTCTGTTCCGTCACCACACCCTAACAGCTAGAATTTCTCCAACCAAAGTTCTGGGTCCTGGTCTCCCCATTTTGTACTGACTGAGTCTTTACATCAATAGGCATTGATTGGAAGGAGCTGAAAACTAAGGCAGCATCTGGTTTGTGTATCATTTTTGACTCACTGTTTAAAGAAACCAGAGGAACAATAAGCAATAGCAAGGCATATTTCTGAAAATTACACAGATGCACACACACTGTTGATATGTTCTAATAATATATCATAGAAGGACACAGTTCACAACAAAGTAAATTTTCACTCAGCAAGTGTCCATTGAATCCTATAGGTCTTATCAAAGCTATCAGCCTGTTGGACAAAATGCTAGTACTCCCCCGGCACCTCCCCTACCATGTGTAGTGTGAAAGGGAGGTGCAATGACAATGATTCTTCACTGAGATCAATTTGTACCCAATTCAGAAAGAGATTTTCTCTGGGTCCTAAAGTCCCTCAAAACCCAAGAGCCTCCTTGACCAAATCCACAGTCATTAACCTCCCCATCCCACAACTGACCTTGTCCTCAAATCCCCTAGGCAAACTGATAAACCCAGGCCTTCCACCCACCTAACAGGTGAGTAACCTAGAGCTGCACAGCACCAATCAGAGCATCCCCATGGGCAAGTAGGTATGGGCTAATGTTTCTTTAGTTCCTGGTGACTCATCAGCCAGCCAGGAACCAGACACAGAGGCTGCCTGGGGGACTATTCTATACATGGCAAAGAAATGGAGGCAGAAGGTGGGGCAGGAAATGGACTGTAATAGGAGCTGAAGATCCAGCTAGGAAATCAAGGCTCACTTACTTGGGAGAGAGCTGATCCACAGCTCTGGAGAGCTATAGAAAGGCTGTATAGGTGCCTGGGGTACTTCCATCTCCAGAGGTTCCGTTTTGGGCCACACTGCTTCGGGGCTGCAGTTGCCCACACTGCAGTTACCCACGCTGCAGTTGCCCACACTGGCTGGTGCTATGGGAGAACCTAGAACAGAAGGATGTGGGTGAGCAGGCAGGAGCACCACACATGCATATCACCTGGGTCCGAAGCTCTAAAACCTAAAAGGTCCAACACTGGACCACAACTCAGTGTGGCAGCCCATCAGTAATTCCCCCAACAAACACCAAAAGAAATAAGGTTCCCCTGCTCCTGCTTCCTAATCTTATTAGTTCTCTCATAAACTCATAATTCTGAAAACATGCATTTGCTGATGATTAACAGACAAGTGGGTACTCTCTGGGGTTAAATTAGAACAGGCATGAATGAGAGATTCCCTGTTACAAAATTTGAACCCAGCAATTAAATAGAAACTGGTTGTCTTCCATAAAATGAACTCAACTAAATTGGTTGATTAGCTTCGAGTAAGTGTTAATGTATAGAAATTCCTTTAAAAACAAACAGATACTTTTTTACATGCATGAAACATCTGGAAGGATACTCAAGAACCTGGAAAGATCTGTCTCCTCCAGGGAAGGAACTGTTCAGACAGGATAGAAGGAAAACCTTTCAGCTGATTTCCTTTTTGTACCATTATGAATGTTAAACCATGTAAGAGTATTATTTATTCAAAAGTATCCAGTTAAAGCTTTTAAAAGAGAGAATGAAAAACACATCCTATATCCCTGCTATTATCAAAGTTGGCTCACTCCAAAGTTTACAGATTTTTCCTCCTAGCCTCACCTTTTAAGCATCTATTCTTCAACAATTCTTCTTCCTCTGCCCAACAGCTCTGAAATCACAGAGGTTAAGGTTTCTTTGACCCTTTGTGTACGAGTCTGGTTATACCTATGTACCCATTTTACTTATTTTTAATATATGTTCACATGTTTCCATAAAGGATCCAAGGTGGCCCATAACATAAGGCCACACAACATTAGCTTTAAAAAAACATGAAAAAAAAAATGGGAAATCAGGATCCTGGAAATGGGGTGCATCCTTTTAAGGGGTGAGAATAACAGAATGAGTCAGCCAAAGATTTGGGAAAGGATCTCACATTTCCAAATGTCCAAATCTTAAAATTGCACCAAGTGGGAATGTAGCTGTGGCAATATTAACCTGAGAGAGCTCTATGATCATTGTCTTTACTCATCACTTGGTTGCAAAGTTATAAATGACAGGGTAAGTGCAGGAGGACAAGTAGACAGATAAGAGTCATTTCCTGATTCTCAAAAGATGGGGCATCACCTAGAGTAGGGCACTCCAAAACCCTACAGGAATCATCTGGATATACTAAATTTTCTAGGTGGCAAAAGTATCTCATTTGACCCTAGCAGTCAGATGGAACTTAGAAAAGTAGTGAAAAGCTACTCAACTGAATGCAAGTCATATGACTAGGAGCACGTCAGTGAAAAGTTCAAGTGAGGATGCTGCGGAAGAGCAATTCACCTTGTGTCTGAGCATCCCCAGAATGTGCAATGGGAGATGCAGTACCTGCTCTGTCTCACAGTGACCCTCCAACCTCTAAACTCATCTTTCCTGGGAAGCTGAATTCAAAAAGTCAATCTAAAAAAAAGATAAAAGTCTCTAGTAGATAAATTTTATCAGAGCCTAGTATTAAGAGCTGTAGCGCCGCAAGTTTCCCATGACACAGCCTTAGCAGAGGCTGTTAAGGCAGTGACAGAAAATTTATACCGAGGGAAATAGCAGAAGAGTTTGCCTACAATTCACGAAAATGATCTCTGCACTTGGCCTGAAGGAAATCAGCAAAATTTATAACAGCTTGTGTATTTGTATGCGGGATTGAGAATGAATTTAATTTTTTAATTTCTCTGAATTATCACATAAGATTCAGAAGATGCTCTCTCTGCCTAGAAGCCACCCCACTGGGATAACTATGCCTACGGAGTTCCTTTGCCTATGACTCCTACTTGCTAACAGACTGGCGGCCTGGCCACAGGGCCTGGTCGCTGCTCCCAGTGCCATGGTGGATATGGTGTCAACGGTTGCAAAATCAAAGCCCCTTACATCCTCTCCATGCCTCTGTCCCACCCCGCACCCCCACTCACCATTGATGTTCAGGAAGGGGAAGGTGTCCTGGATGGGAACGTGGTGCTGTGACTGGTCCAGCTCATCTTCCTCATCTTCTTCATCCGCATCATTATCTTTCTCATCCCAAGGAGCAGACCCAGTGGATCCTACCCGAGAAACAGACACACACACACACACAAAGGTCACAAGTGAGCCGCTCACATTGCACTGTCACCCCTGCAGCTGACCCACTGTTCAAGCTAGGCACTGCCAGCACAGAGGCTCCTTGGGTTCAGTGTGCACCCTCAGTGCCAAAGAGTGGGAACTAAGGGTATTTCACCCCACTCCCAGCTCCTCCTACGGAGCCCCAGTGCAAGCTCTCATCCCCTCCCCTATCCAGGAGCTGCAGGCCCTACTCCCTTCGCCTAGAAATCTTTTAATTCCTACTCTAAACCCCTTTCTACACATTAGCATCCCTTCTAAGGACCCAAGGACCACAGCTTCTCTCCTTTGTAAGCTTAATGTGAAGACAGACCCTTCCCTCATGGCAGAGCCTCACTAGATTCACTGGAGGTCAAGTCTAAATTAACTGGCTCTTAGTCGGAACTTGTTAAACATTGAGTAAATATAGGGATCTGGTGGTATTCTCCTAGGAAAAATACCATACAAATTAAATGATCACTTACCCATCATTTATAAAGAGAACTTAATAGCCTTCATAATGTCATGTCAATTGATTCTTAGAACAGCCTTTGAAATATGCAGGAAAGATGAGAACCCAGATTTTATAGTGGAAGAAGCTGAGGCTCAAAAGGTCGAATGACTTGATTCAATGTCCCACAAGTAGTGAAATGGAAAGAACGAGGTTTATAACTCAGACCTTCTAAGTTTTAATCCCTCCTTCTTCTAAACTATCTGGCCTCTCTTCTCAGTGTTGAGTCCCAAGAGAAGTTATTTTTTACAGAACTCAATACCCCCTCTTCTTTCTAATGCTTTACTGTTCCACTGGGTGAGCAGGAAGACTTTGCTGAGTTTATATCTTTTGTTCTCTGGGTTCTTTCTAAGGACAGGATTTCTTGCTTTACCAGTCTTCAACTTTGTAAGCGAGACGACTTTCAAGTTGTCTATCGCTTTAAGGGTCCAGCCCGGAACCTGGCATACTGTCCACCTTCTCCCCAGCAGTTGGGGCCTCACCTGGGTTAATGATCGAGCCCTGGGGCTGGGGGATGTCACACACTTGATATATCTTCACGGGGTTCATGGGCACCTCCTTGGTGCCGTCGTACATCAGGTTGAATTCCCTGCTCTTGTTGAGCGCACAGCGGAGCTGGGCCTTCCATTTAGCTGGGTCGGGGTCGTCCACCCCTTCCTGGTACTTCCCTGTCTCCACAGCCCAGGCCTGAGGGATAGGAAACTGCAGTGAGTGCCTGCTTGTTGCCCAGAAACACTGGAAAGTGTGCCCGCCCTCCCTCATACAGACACAGATACACACAGCCCTGCCTGACCGCCCCATCACCCCAACTCCAATTTACAGAGACTGCAGCAGGAAACACCACCCTGGGGACCAGGCAAGGCAGGGCCTGAGGGAAATGAAGCCAAATGCAAATACAATCCTTTAAAAAGAGGAGCCTCATCTCTAGTGCTTGTGCCAACATCGCCTGTCAAGACTACAATGGCCATAATGAGGGGTTGAAAATAAAGAAAAATCTGGAACAAATATACACCAAAATACTAATGGTAACTTTTGGATAGCAGGATTTCAGGTAATTTTGTTTTGTTTTACTTATTTGTTTTTGACATGAATTGCTTATATAATAAGAAGAGAAAGGGAGATGGCGTATGATATGAAGAATTTAGGCTTGCTGTTTGTTCCCTCTCCCTTCAGTCTTCAATCTGATGTACAAATAACTGTTGAAACCAAGTACCTTTAGGAGTAGTAGCCCAAAGGAGGGCAGGAAGCACGCTCTGGGGGTTCAGCTTGCCTCAGTGGGAGGCTGAGGGCCTCAAGTCCTAATAAACTCAAACCACCTGCCTTTCCCTACTTCCTCAAACTCCCACACTGGGAACATTTTGCTGGGAACACCAGTGGCTGGTGGCCTGGGCCAATGGCTGGTGGCCTGGGCCAAAACCAGTGTGGCCCCGCCTCTCTGGTTTTCAATTTCCAGGTCTAACAGGCATTTCTGTGTCTGTTCACGGGATTATCAGCCCTCCCCCACTGTTAACGTATCTCAGATGTCTACACTTTCTTCAGGGGTGTGACGTATGTGCCGGTGCAGAAAAGGGGGATGTCTTTTGCAGAGGACTCAAGATCAGGAAGCACACGGCAGCTTGTTCAAGTGGAGAGGGCATATCGCTTGTCCAGTCCCAACTCCCCGCCTCCGCTCCTGAACGTAGACTGCTTCCTCAAGCCGAAGTGGAATTTTTCCGGCCCCATCCTTTGAGCTCTCTGGTCTCCCTCAGTCAATCCCTACAGAGCCTCACAATCATGAGGAAGCTTCTCCCAATAGCCAATCTAAATCCTTCTCCTCCAATTCACTCATTTCTTCTCACCATCTTCTCAGACCTGGGGGCTCCTCCACTTGATGTGCAGTATGGAATGAAGCAGTTTGACAAAGCTGCTGCCCTTGGGCACTCGGCAGGCGCCATTCCATCCAACCCCCTGTAGGGGATTTCAACCTCACCCTAGTGAGTCCCTGGTGTCGGAGAGGCACATCTCCGGTTGCACCTGGCAGTAGCTGGCTGCTGCCTCCTCACGTTTTCCCCTCTCTTTGTTTGATCCTCCGTGCCCACTCCCCCTCTGGCCCCATCCAGCTGGCTTGGGCTGTGCTGACTTTGGCACAGGTCTGCAAAACCTCTGTGGCTCCCTGAATCCCTGCCCCTCCACAGAGAGCAGCCAGACTAACTCAGAGCCACAGCCCCAGACATCCTGCTCACAACACAGCCATTCCCCAGGGCCCACTCAGATGATGCAGAGAACCTGGCTGATGCAGCAGAGGGTGGTACCCACCACATGACAATCGCTGTGCTTTATAAACATCCCTCATTCAAACCCATTCTGAGTCTTGCTTCTGAGATTCTGGTCACTGGGCAGGTCCCTATTTCTCTTCCTAAAATGGACACAGTCTCTGCATTTTTATGGCAATTTACGAGTCCCTTCCCATACACTGATTTCACTCAATTCTCACAACAATCCTGTGAGGCAGGCAAGACTGGTTTTATCCCCATTTTACTGAAGGGGAAGCTAAAGCCCAAAGAGATTATGTGACTTGTCCAAGACCGCACATGCAAGCGATGGTAGTAGGATCTGAAGCCAGGTCTTCCAGCTCCTGGTCAGAAGGGGCCGTCTGATAATGGGGGAGCTGATAAGCCTGGGTTCAAACCCTAACCCCACCACTTATTGGCTATGTGACTTGGGCAAGTTACATAGCCCCTCTGAGACTCAGCTTTTGCATCTATAACATGAGGGTGCCGCCCCCCTTACAGTGTTGTCGAGAAGCAAATGAGATAACGGACCTAGGGTATGGAACAGGCACCCATTTAATGCTAGTCATCACCGCCCACACCCCATATCCTGCCAAAGGCCTGTCAGAGCGTGGGATCTGTGAAAGAACCCTCACTCTTCTCCTGACACCCAGGCCCTCCCTAGCATTCTGCAAACAGATACACAGATATCAGTAAGACAAAGCAGCTTCCCACAGCCAATTTTTCCTCAAGCCCTAAGCATACAGAACATTCTCACGAGTGGAGCTTTCAGGAACCAGTCTCCTCCCCCATGGCCAGCCACCACCAGGCACTTCAACAGCAAGTCCAGTTTCAGACCAAGGCCACAGCCAGAGGCCAGCTGGGCCAGGGCAGGCCCATCCCCCTCTGATGCCAGCTCCAATAACTGGTGCTGATTTATAGATGTTTTCCTTACCACTTTCATATCATTATTTAATTTTTACATTAAAAGCATTCATTTACTTTCTAAGTATTCACAGGCCAATTTTTTCTCCACCTCTCACCTCTACACCCAATATAACTGAGTTGGGTGGGAAACAACTCTAGTTGGCTCTCCTTTGAGGTATGAGTCCACCTTTCCTGGCCCAGTCTCAGCAAGAACCTGGAGCATCAATCTTGAGAGGCTCAGGGTAGGGACTGGATTTCACTTCTGACTTCCAGCTTACAGTCAGGGAAGAAATGGGGAAACTCGTTTCTCCGTGTCTTGGGAGTGCAGGAACTAAAGCTACTCATGAGATGGAAGACTGACCAGCACAGAGAAGTTGGTCTGGAGCAGAGGCATGGGCTCCGGAGTTACAAAGCACATAATACCCCTTCCCACAACGAGCTTCCCACCTACTTCTGTCTTAGACTTTGGTTTCCCTTACATTTTATGAAATGCCATGTGATTCAATCTTATTTTCAGTGAAGCAAAATAACTCTCACATCAGAGCTACTCTTCAGTTAAGAAAACATATTTGTAGAATAAAAACCTGTAATTAAATCGCCTTTCATTTTTAAGCGGAGGTTATGGATGGGGCAAAATGTTTTAACATCAAAAGAAAAACTTGCAAAGGGCCCTCGACACCCATGCTACAGGCTGTTAGGAGCCTGCTAACGCTCAGTAGTTCTGCCCTGATCTGGACAGCCATTCCTGGGCCAGAGCAAGAGCCCTGAGCGAATGAAGGGTTGATTGCTGGCTGACCCTTGGGAGCTCTAGAACAACCACAGCATACACGCACTTACAGGAGTTTAGCCGATCACACCTGGGATCCCTTGGGACATGAGTTGAGTAGCTTTGACCAATAGGAAAGAATAAATGGCCTCAACCATAACAGACATGCCCCAACAAGAGAAATTACTATGCCTGCTAAGTTTGCCCCCGCCCCCCATCATAAACATTCTCTTTGTTGCATCAGCATTTTGGATCTAGTACCTTCTTCAAGCCAAAATTGAAAACAGAAGAACAAGAAACCAGAAAGGTCTGAGAGAACTGGAAAACACTTCAAGTCAGATGGTGAAAGAAGACCTTTACCTTGAAAATGGTATTTTCCTCCTCCTGTTGGGGGCTATGCCGGGTGGCATGTTTCCAGGGAATCTGGAAGCGTTTGGAGTCCCTATGTAGCCAGATGAGCCCAGGATACAGGCCACTATCCACTTGGGCCACCAACCAGGGCTTCAGCCGAACTCTGCGGGGGTGGAGAGCCATGATCTGGGTTGGGGGGAGGGGGAAGAAATGGGGAGAGGAGAATTAGGCCAGCCCCTGGGAAAAGTTCCCAGCCACTGTTCCCATATGATAGAGCTACAGTTTCATTAGATTACAGCAAAGAAACTAAATATGGGAATAAACTGTGCCAGGTGGGGAAGAAAAGAAAAGAGGGTAAAAGGTTCTTTTGATTCTTATTCCAAAGCCATTTATTTTTCATACTCTAGCCAAATCAGACTTATCAGGTAAGTAGATCACATTTCTTCTATTTAAATCCTGAGGCAGAAAAATAAAAAGATGATGTCATCCCTGCTGGAAAACAGTCCTTCCACAAGTACCAAGGGAAGAGGAGAGAAACTGTTCTTTTCAATCTCATCTCGGGAGAAGGAAGAAAACAGTTATGGAAACAGCAGGTATATAGGCAAGAACTTGAAGCATACTCTCTTTTTAGACAACTAAGGTGAATGGGAATATTTTAGTAAGAAATGACAGCATTGTGATGAGAGAGAAGTAGGCGAGGGATGGTCCCTGGTTCCAAAGTCCTCACTTACATAGATGAGCAGGCAGTTGTATCCACAGGGATCTGAGAGCTGGGCCTCAAGTCAGTTTTCCTTTCTCTGGGCCACCCAAAGGTTCTGCACCAAAAAAAAAAGAATGCAGGGGGGGGGTGGTCTGAGCTGGTTATCCCCACCGACAATCCAGTGTCTAGGAGAAGGCTTGGGAGCACTGGAGACAAAGTGTAAGAACCCTACCCTGTCCCTGAGTCTGGTAAAGCTAAGATGCCCTAGAATGATCAAATACCACAGTTCCTAACCCTAGAATACTAAAACCAGTCATAAGACAAGCTCTGTACTGCTAGGATAGCCTCCTCACCTGGGCCTGTTTACCTCCCCACAGAGGCTGAATTGAACTGATTGGTTGCAGGAGCCAGCCTGGGTAAAGTCTGCAATTGATTCTCATAAAGGGCATAGCGTAGCAGATAACATTCCGTGGCAGCGGCCAGCACTCACAGAGGGAAACAAAGGCCTGCCCAGATTGGGTGCCTAAAGGAAAAAGCAGTTACCGGAGAAGTGTTTGCCTGGGGTGTTGTGTTTAGATTTTTTGGCGTTCTCATTTCTCTTTGTTTTTACTTCAGGTGAGAAAGACAGGCCTGCAAAAGAACGTTCATTCAACAAATATTTGTCCGTCAGCTGCTGTGTGACAAGGGCGACATTAGTTACTAAACACAATGTTCTCATCAGACTCCCTGAAGAAATCCACATTGGAATTGCTCAAACATCCAATGACCTGAGAAGAGGAAGATAAATAAGTCACCTTCCCACCCAGAAAGATTCCCACCTGGGTCACGGTTCAGAAACCAAACCAGCTGAGTCAGCCGAAGGCTCCCCCTCGGAGGAGCTTAGCTTAAGGGGTGGGTCCTAAGGCCACTTATCTCCCCAGCCATGCTCCCAACAAACGGGAAAACTCAAACCCAGCTCGGTCACTGGCACTTTAAGAGCAAGGCAGGACCTGCTCTCACCTGAGCCTTCTGACCCAATTACCGAGTTCTGCAACTGAAACCTTCCCCCCTGGGAGCAGCTCACAGTGGGCAGGTGAGGTGGCACTCGGTATTCAAGTGCCCCCCACCCCCATGTTCTTGGCCTTGGTGTAGGTTGCTCTGTAGGACAGCAAAGTCAAGCTATCAAACCATGGAGAACATTTACCTTATAAGGAGGAGGGAATGCATATTCTCCCCAGGGCAAGTTCTAGCCTTCTCTTCCTCAGTCCTGGCCTGCGGGAAGGGGGATGGGGTAAAGGAAGAACAAAGAGAACAGGGAAATGGGCAGCAAACTGGTCCACCTAGTGAGGGGCTTTTGAGAATTTCTGTTGCAATATTGGTCAGTCTTGTGTCGAGGCCTGGCAGACATGTGAAATCCACCTCTTGACAAATCATGGGCTTTGAAGAACAGGGCTTATCCTAGTTGATCCACAGCACATCAAAAAAAATTAAGGCAACCAGCCCAACACGAGGCACTGCACAGAGTGATGGGGAGGGAGGGCAGCCACCCTTAGAGGTCGATGACGAAGATCTAGAGCCCTGTGTTCTCAGCATTCCCCCAAGATGGCAGTACACAGGAGCAACGCTGCCCCAGCCTCCTCCTCCTCCTCCATGCCCCACCTCCATCACAGCTAACCCTCTCCACCTTCTGAAAGTCGACCAAGATCTCCTCCACCTGCCACCCAGTACCTTAGACGATAAGAACAGGCAGAGAGGGAAAATTTGGAAGCAACCAAAATCACAGAGAAAAATATCTAATTAGACATTCATAGGCTGCAATATCAAGTAGCCATTAACATCGAGGCATCTGAAGAATTTTTACTGGATTTGGGAAAATGTTTAAATATGTACTTAAGGGGGGAAAAGGCATCATACAATATTGACTGCATAGTAGTCTCTCCATCTTGTAACATAACATGCACTTGTGTACATAAGCACAGAGAATTTTTAAAAGGGAAAGAAATAACACATCGATGCAACAAGACGTTCTTAGTGGTTACCTGGTGATAGGACTGTGGGTGAATTTTATACGTGCCTAAGTACTTTTATATATGATTCACATTTTCCTACAATGACATGTTTCGATTCACAATTTAAAAACAAAACACTACAAGTAGTATTTTTTTTAACCACAGGAAGCTAAGACATTTCTTGGCCACTGGGAGATATAAAAGATGATGGCCTTCAGCTAATGAAACCATGGTAACAACAATCCTCTCTATCTACATAGGCTTCACAGTTTTTACATGCGCTTTTATTTACAGTGTCTGATTTCATCCTCATAATGAAATTATCATCCCCATTGTTATCATCCCCATTTTACAGCTGGGTTAACTGAGGCACAGCAAAGTGTTTTATCTGGGGCCTGGACCCAACACTTCTGAGTCAGAGTGTGCTGTACCATATCCTGCCACTGCACCCAGCCTTCTAAGGCCCTCTCTTCTTCTATACACCAAGAAAGTAAATGAAAAACATCAACAAAGATC
This sequence comes from Balaenoptera musculus, assembly GCF_009873245.2. NCBI lineage: Eukaryota > Metazoa > Chordata > Mammalia > Artiodactyla > Balaenopteridae > Balaenoptera > Balaenoptera musculus. The sequence continues at coordinate 147,361,448 of NC_045785.1, read as the reverse complement.
CAAGCAGCACGGAGGAACAACGAAGTGGTTAGGGAGGAGACTGCATGACACCCACCCTTAAACACACCTAAACCAGAGTTCTCTTTCAGAACACTCTCAAGACCCAAATCCCAATGCCCACAGAACAAGCTTAGCCTAGTTTAACTCAGCTCTGGTATCTCTAGCTGCCACCACAGCAAAATTCAAGGCCTGTGTCTCCAACAGGTATTCAACTAGCCAAAGAACAAAGATTTAACCCATCCACTCCCCTCATACTGGGCACTGAGCAGGGACACTATTAACCTCCCCAAGGCATAAACCATCCTCTCTCACACCCCCATTCCAGGGAACAGGTCCCCTACAAACACCCATACTGCCACCTCTGCAGCCCCTGCCCAGACTAGTTTCCAGGAACACGGCCACCCCAAAGCCAAGATTCAGTCATCAATGGTTTTGCTCAGAGTAAAACACACACCCTCGTTTCTTGCAGACAGGCCTCAGTAGTGGTCCTGCTTTTTCCCTTCCTCCTGGAGAGACCTGAAATGCCATCTTCCAAGTTCCCCAGTCTTTCCTCCATTTAGTTTAGCCCTGTTCAGGGGTAAATTCTGGGCCTCTAGCCATAATTCCCACGCCCTGCCTCCCTGCTTGACTGAAGTTGGGGGCTGGAGAGAGGGAGCTACAGGGTACAGGTGCTGCTGTCACGCATTATACAAACATCGAAAACTACTCTCCTGGGTCAGCACCAGCCTTCACCAACCCCTACTCAAACGCCTTCTTCCTCTCCCTTCCCTGGCTTCCACTTTTGACATCCACCAAGAGAGCAAGGTTGGGGTAGGGATGACCCCTTTACCACACAGCAGGCTCCCTGTAAACAGTGGCACCCTGGGCCTGCTTTCCAGTCAGGCCTGGAAGACATTCCCCACTTCTCTATACCAGCCCTCCAGCCGTTTCAGGCGAAGAGGGCCTCACCCCCAGAGCAACCACGCCCGGCGCCACCCTCGCCAGCACGTATCTTAGCTACTTGGAAATTCACGGGTGTCTCTCAGGCCCAGGGCAGGGGCCTGACGGTGCTAAACAAATCCCAGGAGAGGAAACAAACTGGCTAAAGTGACTGGCCGCCCCGACGCGCAATTTCCCAAAACACCCACCAAGATCAAGGGCCGGCCGGCCTGGGAAATTCCCTCTTCGGAATCCAGGGGCCTGCGGAGCAGTGAGCTGGGAGGACCAGCGTGGTGCAGGAGCCTTAGCGCTCCCCGACGGTTGGTGGGTAGGGGCCCGAGAGCCGCACACTCCAGTTGGGCGGGAGGGAAAGGGAGTCGACGGAAGTAGGGGGTCGGTAAGGGCCCAGCGCCCCCGGGCTAGGACCGCCCGAAAGCTACCAGAAGCAGAGCGATGGGCACCCAGCCCTGGAGGGTATCCCCAAACAAAAAGATGTCCTTAAGGAAGCTTTCCTCACCCCCACAAACTCTGGAGGGGACGCTTCTTCACCGGCGGGCGTGTCCTCCCTCCCTCAAGCGAGGCTCCAGACGTTGGCGTCCCCACCTTTCTTCAATCCGGCTGCCAGAAGCGAACGTCCCTCCGAACCAAGTCCCCAGTCAGGATCACCCGTCGCCACTGCTCTCCTCGGCCGGTTGGGCAAGCAACACCTGGCTCTGCGCAGGTAGGGACTGCAGGCTCCGCTCCCAGTCCCACACCGGCCCTCACCTTCCCCGCCCAGGTGAGCCAAGCTCACGTCAGCGCCTCGCCTCGGGACGCCGCGGACCCATCTGCCGTCCGGCCACGCCTCCCAGGTGTGGCCACGCCCCCTGTGTTCAGGATTGGCGGGTTTCGAGAAATATGATACTCTGCGTTCCTGGGCGGTCCAGCCCCGCCCAGCCCTTTCCCTACCGCCCTCCCCCGCTTCTAATCCGGGCTGAGAAAATTCCGGGACTGGGGTCTAGATCTGACCCCTTGGGGCTGGTGGTCTTCTGAACTGGAAGCAACTGGGAGGAAAAATAAATCGAAAAGATTTAGATCTAAGTCGAGTAGGTGCCTCCCTTCCTTCATGACCCATCATCACCCTGCGGTATGGAGACGGCTAACTACAAATAAGGATTTAGAGATTCTGGGTTGGCCCTAATACCTGTGGGCCTGTATAAGTGGAGTGGGGTATGGGGAAGGGAGTCAGGACACTTAGTCCCTTCTGAGGGAAGCCCTGTGGCTTCCAGGTCAGGAATTCTGCCTTCACTCTGCCTTTTACCCCTATGACCCTGAGTGAGTTGCTTAGCTGCTCAGTTTCAGTTTCCTCATCTATTTAATGAGAGTAATAGTCCTGCCTTTTCCAAACACTATCAGGTAATGATTAAAAGCATGGCCTCTGGAGCCAACTACTGAGATTCAAATCCAACTCCATCAGTTACTACAGACTTGGGCAAGTTTTTTAAGCTGTCAGGGCCTCAGTTTCTTATCTGTAGATGGACGTAAATAATAGTACCCACCTCAAAGGGGTGTTGTGGGCATTCAAAAAATTACTTCATATAAAGTGCTTGGAACAGTATTTGGCACTTTCCAAGTGCAGTATAAATACCATTTTTATTGGTGTGAGGATATAAAGTACCATACTGGCATTGCCTCATGGAATAAACAGACATCTATATTACCTGAAATTCACGGCCTGTATGTCCCTTAACAGGTGCTTGATAAAAGTTCCCTCACCTTTCCCACTGCAGTGAACTCCAGTGCATGTAAAGTGCATGCTTAAGTGAGCTGTGTACTAGCACATGAGATGTGGAAGCACTAGGCTGTCACAGGTAAGAAGGGCCATAAGCAGGGTACTTAGGTTTTGGAGTTTAAAGCAATGAATGAGAGACCGTGATGGAGTAGTGTTATGACTGAATTGTGCCACCCCCAAATTCAGATGTTGAGGTCCTATAACCTGCAGTATCTCAGAATGTGATCGTGCTTGGAGATAAAGTCTTCACAGAGGTAAGCAAGTTGAAATGCAGTCATTAGAGTGGGCCCTAATCAAATACGACTGGTGTCATTCTAAAAAAAGGAAATTTGGACACAGAGACAGATAGGCATTGAGGGAAGATGATGTGAACAAGCCAAGGAGAGAAGCCTGGGACAGATCCTTCCCTCACTCAAAGTCCTCAGAAGGAACCAACCTTACAGACACCTTGATTTTGGACTTCTAGCCTCCAGTACTGTGAGACAATAAATTTCTGTTGTTTAAGCCACCCAGTCTGTGCTTTTTTGCAGTAGCCCTAGCAAACTAATACAGATGGGTTGGAGAGCTCCAGATTGGTAATACTGTGGACTTGATTCCTCGTCCCAATTCAGCCTAGGGACATAGCCAGCAAAGGCCTGGGAAGGCGGCAAGGCCCAGATCCTGACTCAGGCAGCCTCTGTCTCAGTCACTGCTTGTGGCCACTCTTCCCTTCACTTAGGGGAAGGGAAGGGCTATCTCGTCAGCACAGCCAGCCTATTACTGCTGATGAGCTCACGGGACAAGCCATATCTTCCATCTGGCCCAGGGCTGGGCTCCTGAGACCAAGCAAACAGTCCACTGCAGGTGTGTGTGATGGAGGAAGACCACCAGGAGAGTGTCATTTGAGGGGAGCCAAAAGCCCAATGGCATACAAGTATGAGTGCACACACGGACATTCACTTTTCCAGTAGCTGAAATTACCATAACTAAGGTGATTTCTTAGTGATCTTCTTTGGAAGACACATTTTTTTTTTCTTCTGCTCTGTGTGGCTTGTGGGATCTTAGTTCCCTGACCAGGGATTGAACCCCGGGGCCACAGCAGTGAAAGCTCCAAGTCCTAACCACTTGACCGCCAGGGAATTCCCTGGAAGACACATATTTTAGAATCAGAAAATTTGAGCTGGGAGGGCCCTTCAAATCCTCTAGTCTAGGGATGAAACTGGCTTAGAGATGTTTGTTTGACTCACACGTTTTTTGGTTTTTTAAATTTTTTTTATTTTTTGGCTACATTGGGTCTTCGTTGCTGCGCATGGGCTTTCTCTAGTTGCGGCAAGTGGGGGCTACTCTTCGTTGCGGTGTATGGGCTTCTCATTGCGGTGGCTTCTCTTGTTGCAGAGCACAGGCTCTAGGCGCACGGGCTTCAGTAGTTGCAGCACACGGGCTCAGTAGTTGCAGCACGTGGGCTCAGTTGTTGTGGTGCACGGGCTTAGTTGCTCCACGGCATGTGGGATCTTCCTGGACCAGGGCTCGAACCCGTGTCCCCTGCATTGGCAGGAGGATTCTCAACCACTGTGCCACCAGGGAAGCCCCCCACACAGTTTTTTAAACGTTGGGAGATTTCACATAAACATCCAGATCCTTAGCATCTCTTGAAGAGTCAAATGCTCTGGACAGCCTAGGTCAGCATTTCCAACAGGCAACAGCTGCCCATTTAGAGGGAGTCTACAGGTAGCAGTCAGGACAACCCCATCATATTGGATTCACTCATTTACTTTAATTGCCCGATTCTGTAGGCATATGAGTTTGCAACCTCTAGTCCAAATATCTCTTTTTTAAAGGTGAGAAAACTGAGGCCCAGGGAGGTCAAGTGATTTGCTTAAGGTCACATAGCAAATTAGCCACAAAGCCAAGACTAGAACCTAAGCCCAGAGCTCTTCCCGCTTGGACCCTGTTCAGCATCCCAGCCAGAGTCTATTCTGACTGTGCTGCACTGGTCGTTAATTTTTTTTTTTAAAGTTACCCATGCATCTAGACACGGTAGATACTATGGTGAACAACTCTTGTGTCACTCTACTGAAGAATCAATGAAAGGGAATAAAGCAGGAGGAATTAAGGTAGAGATCAGGAGGAAATTCCTGGCTCTTCAGATGATGAGAGCTGGCAATAGGCCACCCTGAAGTCTCCTTTGCTTGAGACATATCTCATCTGCTTGGTCTGAGGAATAAGAACATCTTGTGAGTCCCTGCAAGGGCTCTAGAGGAATCAGTTCTTCTATGTTCTCAAAAGAGCTCTCACAGGATTCAGACATCCCCAGTGTGGCTTGAGCCTGCAGTGTTCCCATCATTTTGCCCTACGTCCCTGCTCAGGTGAGGCATTACTGAGTCACTCGTGAGTCTGAGTTTCAGGCAGTGGGATGTACGTTTGAGCACAGAGGCCGTGATTCACAACTACAGGGAATCAGGGAATTTCCCTCTCTGGCTCCCAGGCAACTCTTACCTGGTGAGGAGGGGTCTTTTTCACCACCCTGTGGCTTTAGCCTCTGCAATATCAAACATATGACAAGAAAGCCCAAAGCCCAAAGCCCAAATGTGACCCAAATCCCACCCTCTTCTTGGCAGAGTAGAGGGCATGGCAACTGGAATCTTTCCCAATGGCTCGGTACAGTGGAGAGTGTTCCTGGAATCAGTGACAGCAAATAATCTCAGACTGGGCTGCATGTCAGTGGAGCTGCTGAAGAAGGTATAGGGACTTCAAGCTAAACAATCCAATTCTGTGCTCTCTCAGAGGAACTCAGACCCCAGCCAGCCTCTGGAAGGCAATTCTGGAACCCATCAGGTATACCCCAAGTCCTTTCTACGCCCTGGTTTATCTCTGGCTCCATCAAGTGTTTCAAGGTACTGGGGCTATAGATGGGCCTAACACATTGCCTGAACAACCTAAATTGTAGTGCACATTGGTGTTGCCCCTTCCTCTGTCCCCTTACCCTCCATAGACTGCATCCCAGAATGCAATCCAAATCCTAGAATCACTGAGATTTCTGCAACGGAAGCTGCAGCAGAAATCCATAAATGAATCTCACTTTCCAACCCAGACAATGAAACAGACTTTGACTTGGGACTTTAGGAGAATTCTCCACTAAAGTGTTCAGAATTATTTGTTTCTGACTCTCTTCTTATCCTTGGACCAAGCTGAGCATTGGTAAGTGTTCTCAGAGAAGCAGCTTTCTTTATTCCAAACTTGGATCTGTATAAGAGGAGGAGGAGGAAAAAGAAGGCTCAGTAACTCCCTTGGAAGTACGCTGCCCACCTGGGGCCCTCCCTCCAAACTTCTTCCCTTCAGCGCCAATCTAACAGTCCACTTCCATCTCTCCTGGCAAAGAAAGTTGTCACTGGACCTGCAGATAAAAGAGCCAAACAAGAAGTTACAAGTACCATGAACGTGAGGGTTCATAGTCCTGATTTCAAATATGTTTCCCTGTTGGGACAGAGCAGTGTCCTGATTTTGACTTTGGTCAGCACCAAACTACCTATCCTGTGATTATCTATGGCTATGAAATGAGATCGTGGATATGAAAGCTCTCTGAAATTGGACAAGTGCTGTGTGGATGGAAGGGCTTCTCACTGCTATTATCTGCTTTTTGTTTCCTCCTGTAAATCATTCTCTCCAGGCCTCAGTCAAGTCCTTGAGGGCAGCAAGGCACAGGCCAGACAGGAACTCCTGTAAGTCAGGAGCTCCTGGCGCAGGGCTAGGGGCAGGGTGATCTCCATGAACAGCGGAGAATGTGTTGACTTCAGAAAAATGAGTTATCTGGGGATACAGGATCATTGGGGGTCAGTGAGATGAAAAACTGGACTTCTGTTCAATAAGACTGATTGACCGAATGTGTTTTATCTTGTCTCCCTCCCCAGGCCATTCCAGTAAAATGACAAGGACGGAATAAAAAAAAAAAGATATTAACCCACAAGGTTAAGAGAGGACAAAAGCACAGGCGGGGAGATAAGATGGATGAAAGATTTCAACAGAAAATATTAGGAGATGAAATATTACATCAACAAAAATAAGGAGTGGGGAGGGCTGATATTTTGATTTTAAAGCTTTCAGTACTATTTAATTTTTAAAGCAGATATATATAAAATTTAAGAAAAATATTATTATCAGTATTTTTTTTTAAAGGAAGAAGAAAGAGCACCTGGGAATCAGGAGAGACCTGGGTGTCAGATCTTTCTTTGGTACTTGGTGACAGCAGAGCTTGTCACCGTCGCTGTCTGAGCCTGAGCCCCTTTATCTGAAGGAGCTGAACAAATCCCACAATCACCTTCTAGTTCTAACAATTCCTAGTTCTACAAGTAAATTATAGAGGCAGCACTGACGTCCTCAGAAAAACAACCTGTGCTTTGGAATTAGTCAAAATTTGTCTCAGATTTCCCCTCTTTCAATTCCTAGCCGTGTGAGCTGGCTGGGCCTCAGTTTACTCAACTCATGCATGAGGATACTGCCTATTTCTCAGGACTGACAAAAGGATTAAATGAAATAAGTAAAGCAACAAATAAGTAAAGCAGCAAATGTATGTTTTCTCCACTGCTGCACCTCCCATATTTAGGCAAGGATCTGGCACAGTTCTGGGCACCAGGCATTGGTTTAATTAAAACCTGAAGAGTTCAGAAATGAGTTACTGTATATTTATTCTTGGGGCAGGGAGAATGTGAAGCACCTCATTTCTGTTGATTGTATTAGGGGCAAGGTCCAAGTGTGGATATCAGAGCCTAGTGAATAATTCCTTTGAGGAGATGTAGCTAACTAAAGGGCAGACAAGGGAGGGCATGAATGAGAGGTTCTTTGACCAAGTACCAGCCCCACCTCCACCCCTCCATCCCTCCACCCCTCCACTGTGGGAACTTTCTCTTAACAGAGTCCACATACACCACCTCAACCTAGATTAGCCTCCTATTCCATTACCTATCGTTCTGCAGAAAAGGTAAAGATGGTGTCCACAGGGATTTCCTCTCTCTTGAGTGGCTCTGGACTGGCACACTGATTTTCCACACTATGGGCTGCCTTCCACACTAATTTCTCCACGTCACTTAAAACTTTGGTTGTACAGCATTCAAAAAGGTCATTCAATCTGGCAGCTGCTCCTAGACACCTACAGCTCGACCCCCCTCCTCAATTCCCACAGTCTGAATCCCAATTTGTCTGAGTTGAACTGAGGCCTACAAGGTGACTAAATGCCACGGAGGGTTTGCCCAATCCAGGAAGAAAGGGAAGATGTACATACAGATATAAGAGTTCAGTGTTGATCTCGTGTAACCCCTGACCACGAGAACATCCGAGTCAAGATCAAAAAGGATTTATATCCTTTCTAAGACAGACCCAAACCAGAGCCCTGGGTCCATCCCACATGAGACACAAGCATTATTCCTTCATTCATCCTTCAGTAAATATTTATTCAGCGCCTCTTATATGCCAGACAAAATCCCTGCCCTCATGAAACTTACTGCCTCCTATTGTTTTCTTTTATTCCTACTGAAGCTCTCTTTTTAAACCTTCACATGTGTATCCTTCTACTATTGTGACCCCATCCTATCCCCTACCCTAATCTATCCTAAGCCCCTTTGTGAGCTCTGATCGGTTTACTCTTCTGGTCAAAAACATTCTGTGATTTCCCAATGTTTATTGAATCAAGAAACTGGATTCACTCATCCAACAAATGTTTATTGTGTATCTACTATGTGTCAGGCTCTGTTCTAGGTGCTGGGGATACAGCAGTGAGCAAGAGAAACAGATAAAAACTTCTGCTCTCATAGTGCTTATATTCTAGTGGGGGAGATAGACAATAACCAAGATAAACAAGTACGATAAGTAAAGCATGTTAGTTGGTGATAAGTTCTAAGGACAATAAGGCAACAGGTCAGGAAGTGGAGGGGGCGAGGGAGAAGTAAAATTTTAGATAGACTAACCAGCAAGAAGAAGACATCTAAGTAAAGATCTAAGAAAATGAAGGAGGGAACCCTGGGGATAGCAGAGGGAATATGGGTCCAGAAAGAGAGGCTGGCAAGTGCAAAGGCCCTGAGGTAAGAGCACACTTTAAAGGATGAGCAGGGAGGTCAGAATGAGGCCCAGTGTCTGGCAGAGTGAGGAGAGAGGGGAGACGGTTGGGATGTGAGATCTGAGATCTAATAGCTGCAGCTTTTACTCTGATAGAGATAGGGGGCCACTAGGGGTTTTGAGCAGAAAAGTGACATGGGGTGACTTGTTTTGCAGGATCACTCCGGCGGCTGTGATTAAAATAAAGAGAAAGGAGAAAACGGCCAAGCAGGGAGATGAGTTGGAAGGCCCCTTGCTTCCCCTCTTCTGTTTGTCCAATCACATCTCTTACTATTCCGCTACCCTGCAGCCCTAACAGACTCTTCTTCTCTGAACACACTTTGCAGCTGCTGACCTATCATCCTTGATGAAGTGGCCTCCACTTCGAATAATAATAACAACTGGAATAATAGCTGCTACTTATCCAGCATCAATAATTCCATTCAATTTTTTAAAAAGTATTGTCTAATTTCACTTACAGACATTATTTCATTTAATGTTTATATTTTGTCCCCACTTATTGGGAAAGCTGAGGCTTTTTACAAGTTGCCACCAATTGGAAGGTCCCTGGGCCCAACCATAAGACAAAGAACAATTGATTCCCCTTTGGTCTCAAGTGGACCATTTGCATCTTTGAGGGTCTCCAGACCATGTGACTCTCTGGGCATTTCCTCACAGGAAGCCTGCACAAAGAAAGAGGGAGATGTTTAAGATGACCCTTAAATGTCAATATTAATTATCTGGATAGAAAAACAGAAGCAAAAGACATTTTAGGCAAAGAAAACAGCACTGCACAGGTTCAGAGGTACCACATGGGATGGTCAGGAAACTGCAGTTTACTGGTGTGTAGCATTTATAGGGATGAATTAGGCAGGAAACAGATCTGGAAGGCCTTGAATGGAATGTCATATCAAAGAGCTAGACTTTCTCCTATTCACAGTGAGGGAACATTGAAGGGTTTTAGGTAAACAAACAAATAAACAAAAATATTGTTTAAGTTTGAACAAGGTAAGAGTGTCTGGGAATGTCGGGGACTGTGTCTACTTGGAAAGCATGCGCTCCTTTTAAAGGAAGCAGCCAGAGTTCTGGCTGATGGTTGCTGTACAGAAAGACAGGCCCAGTTTTGCCACTGGGAAATCTAGATTTTTATATAAAATCTTCCAATTTTTTATATGTTTGCAACAAGTTTTTTAAAAATCTTGATTACGTATAAAATTTTAATTGTATATAAAACCCCCCATAGGATCTGCCCTCTGGGGGCTTCTGCCTGGAGTGTAAGTAAGCTCCAGGAGGACAGGGACTTTGTCTTATTTCCACTGTGCTCTCAGTGCTTGCCACAGAGCCTGGCACACAGTAGGTGTTCAAACATGTTTGCTAAATGTATATGTATGTGTTCGTTATTAGTATTTGTATTGTACGCTTGAGGAAACTGAGGCTCATGGAGGATAATAGATGACACGGGAAGTGGCCACACTCAGGTTCAAGTTCAAATCTCTGAACTTGGAAATAGACAAAATGTCTTGCAAGAGAGATGGATTAAGATAGACTAAGAGTCGAAGAGTAGAAACAGCTCTTTGTCAGACCCTTACACCACCCCCTTATCCCCTATCCAGGATGTGGGGACAGCTCAGATGTCCTGTGTGTGACTCCACTTGATTTTAACCCCCCTGGGAAACTTCTGATCCCGTTCTCTGGGACTGTTTTCCCTCTCTTATCTTGTTCAGACCTAGGAATCAGAGATGAGGCAGCCCACTCACCACCTGTCCCTCCCCAGCACAGTGACATCTGTAAAACGTTGAGTTGCTAGCAGTAGCAGTTTCTTCTGGGTCTTTCAAATCCAAACAAGGACCCGCCAGATCTTGCTGGCCAGGATCCTGGACGACTAAATCCCTAGGGGTACCAGGTAGCTACAAGGCTTTTTCTGATCTAGTTCACTCTTTTACAAACATTATTAGCAGAGCTGCTCATGGCTGTTGCATACATAGAAATGAAAGGAGGTGGGCTGTACAGTAGAAACTAACACAACATTGTGAAGCAACTATACTCCAATAAAAATTAATTAAAAAAAAAGAAAGAAATGAAGGGAGGTGGGAAAACAATAGAGCCAGTGAAGGGGGATTTGGGGAAATAGAATATCAGTGTTTGAGGCTTCTAAAATCAGAGTCAGGGTTTCTGCTAAGATCTACTCAGTTGACATAAAATCAATCCTTCCTTCCTTCCCCTCTTTCTTCCTCTCTTCCTCCCTTCATCAAATCAGACAGTAGTTTAGTCAGTCAAGAAACATTTGTTGTTCAGGGTTCAACAGACTCCCATAATTGGCAGGTAATGATCTGAACGATGCCCATGAACTGTGTCACATTTTATTCATATATTCATATACTTTCAATTTATTAAGAGAGGATAAGGAGAGAAGGAAACACTAGCATATTTTGCCAACTATTACAATTCGCAGGGGAAAGCTGTTGTTCCTCTATACAATTCTGAGAGTAAATTACCAATTTCTGGACTCTTTCCAGAATCTTGTATTTGAAGGCACAGTCACGGCTCAGCGCTCTGCTTTCTGTACCAGAACCCCATGCACTGCATTGCTGGCCAGTCAGTTCATCTTGCACACATTCATTTTGCTTAAATGGATTTATTTTCAAGTCCATTGGGGGATTTTTCTTAAATTTAATCTTTAAAAGAGTCTTATCCAAGGTAAATGGATAAATTACCAGCTGGTAAATGGTGAGTAAGAAGCTGGCCAGGCCCGATCTGCCTGCCTCCGTGTCCTTTGCATTAGGTCATGGAGGGGAACCCAAGCTTTGGAATGTTAATCTTGCCCACAGGCCTGAAGTAATATCCCAGGATGTGAATGTGCATGACCATCTGTCTGTCCTGGGGGCGTGAAGAAGGCAAGATGCTCTGTCCTTGACCCTGACTGACTGAACCCAGGGGCTGGATCTGGAGGTTTAGGGGCCTGGGAACCTCTCTCTAAGTGCTTCAATGTCTGGAGGCCCCAAGAGTTTCGCTGTTTCAGAGCAGGCATGGCCACCTCCCAGTTGCTATTCTGCGCTGTGGCAAGTGCCAGCTTGTCTTCCCTTCCCGCCCAGCCTGGGAAACCGGAGGCATTTCTAGCTCAGGCCCAGACCCGTCCTGGTGGCCTGGATTCCACCGCCTAGGCAGAAAGCTCATCTCAGCCCAGGGACCATTTCTCCCTGGGTTTTGTCACAGAGGAATTTCTATTCCAGCAGTTCAGGGCGATGGGGGTGGGTGGGTGACCACAGGCTTCTTCTCCCTTAAGCTACAGAGTGGTGGGGTGGATATCAGGGTGTAGAGAAGGAAAGAGGGGAGGGAAGGGAAGCTTGAGACATTCCATCCCTGAGGTTGTTTCATCCCCAAATCCAAGGCAAATAAGGGAGTTGGGAAGGCTGGACTGTCTGCCCAGGAGCCCAGTCCTGAGTCCCTGAAAGGAGGACTTTCTCGCATTCCCACAGGAGGGTGGGAAAGAGGCTGGGTCTGGGCAGGTCTGGAGAGCACCTGTTCCCTGTGGCCTTGGGGGAACACGCCCCGACTTGCTGAGTTCTCAGGTCGGAGTCTCTGGGTAGGAAGCCCAGCCTCTGATTGCGCAGGGGCTGTGTGTGTGTGTGTGTGTGTGTGTGTGTGTGTGTGTGTGCAACAAATAATTTAGTGCATCCGTGCGCTTTTTGCTTATCTGATATTCAAATTTAACTGAGTGTCCTGTACTTATCTGGCAACCCCAATATAGGGGGCAGGACTCGGTTGAACTGGACTGAGGCTGACACTCCATCCCCCTGCCTCTCCAATTTCAGGGAGGCAAGAGCCAGTTTCTGGACACATAACCCTGCCTTGACCTGCTCCCCACCCTGAAGCAAGAGAATTCCTTGGGCATTGCCTGTCCCACACAGCTAGGGCCCCTCGGACTTCAGACTTCAGTTCTGAAACTCCAGAGACTTTCATGTCAACGGGTAATGCTCCATCCTGGAGTCCCTTTGAAGATGAAAAGCTCTCCTGAGAACTGAAGTGCTCTGTTATTGTAATTAACATAATTAACAGCATTTTTGCTCATAGCCCTGTAGGAAACTGGGGACTTTGCTTTTTGTAAGAAATACCTACCTCACTCTCCCAGGAGATGGCCAACCTCTTCTAATCCAATACGAGGGTAGATGTCCCTGCCAGCCCCAGTCCCTGCTCCTACTACCCTGACTTAGCCTTGTCTTTTTACTTGTTCAGATGGTTTTTCACTACAACAAGGCACCCAGCTCTCCAGGCACAGTAGCCACCCTCTCCTGGGAGATGTCTGTGCCTTCTTGATGAATGGTAAAGCCTGGAGTAAAGCCTTTTGGTAAATGGTAAAAAGCCTTCCGTCTGGTCTACCCCAGCTCTGGAACGGACAGAAGGGGTGCCAGCTGCTGCCATCTCACTTCTCAACCCAAATGCCCTGACCACTAGGAGCAAACTCTTCCTTAATGCCAGGAATCAGGTTGTTGCTATGTAGAGTGGCCATGTGGGAGGTATATAAGCATTTCCTTCTGAAGGTAGCTGGTCACACAATGCTAACCAGGGCAGCTAAAGGTCATGCCCAGAGGCCTTGTCCAGAGTCTGTTGTCTTAATTATTTATTTCTAGGAGTGCATCCTTTTGCTTTCCCCACGGAGGTGACCAACTCTTGCACAGGAAGAGCCAGAGCATTTCATTCCCTAAAGGTGTAGCATAGAGATACTCAGCATTACTAATTGGGTTGTGAAAAATTGATGTTTGTGATAGACCAAAGAAGCATGTCTGCCTCTCTCTGGATTCCCAGGGCTCTTAGCAGCTCTCTCTTCTGGGTTTCCTGGCATACCTACTGTATGATTTTTATCTGGCCTGTTATGTGATTGTGAAAACTTACAGAAGTGTTCTATATTGTTACTATTGGCAGTGCAAGGCCTCTGCCCAAACTGGCTGAAGGTTCAAGAATTTTAGACAGTTGACTCTGATGATGGCAAATTAGCTAGAGGTTATAAAATTTCCATGTCACCCCAAATCTGTCTTCAACACCTTGGTATTTGCCCTACCCTAGACTCTCTTAGGAAATCACGAGAAAGAAAATTAGAGTCCTGGACCTCAGTAGAATGCGCTCTCAGGTCTTTATAGCCTGTTCTTCTCCCCACAACATACACATACACACACACACTCATCTGCGAGTGGCAGAGCCAACTCCTCCCCACCCTTCCTATTTCATTCAGTTTAATTTAATAGGAACTTATGCTTAGACAGCAAATGATGCTCAACAACAATAATGGCTCATATTGAGCTTTGTAGATCTAGTCTCTTTGAGATTCAGAGTCACCAGAACATGTCAGATGAACTAGAGGGGCCCTGACAAGGCTCAATGACAGACAGTTGTGACAAGGCCACTGAAATGACCTTCACCATAAGACAGTAGTGACCTAGGGCCTGGAGCCCATCATAGGGGTGAGTTGGCTCTGGGAACAGCATGAGGCTGATGCTGAAGCCTCCTTCCAACCCACCTACCTTGACACTATGGGTGTGCCAAGGGAAATGGACATGCACCCATCAAGTGAAGAACTCGGACCCTAAAGAGCTATACCACTGGGAGCTAGTGGCATGCCTGAGACTGAGTATAACAAATTGGGGGGAGCTGGGGGAGGGCACAGGGAGGGCTGGGGAGAATGTCTCCTCTTGCCCCCTGGAACACAGCCAGGCTTCAGCAGTGACTGCTGATGAATGTAACCAGGACTGACCCTTTGGACTGGGTCAGCATCATTGAGAGACTTGGCCAAACCAGAGGGAAGACTGAACTCCTTGCTAATCTACTCATGGAGAAACTTGGTGTCTTAGTCCATTTGCGCTGCTATAACAAAATACCATAGACTGGGTGGCTTATAAACAACAGATATTTATTTCTCACAGTTATGGAGGCTGGGAAGTCCAAGAAGATTTGGTGCTTGGTGAAGACCAACTTCTAAGTTCTTAGAAGGCCATCTTCTTGCTGTATCCTCCCATGGTGGAAGAGATGAGGTTGCTCTCTGGAGTCCTTTTCATAAGGGCACTAATCCCATTCATGAGGGCTCCACCCTCATGACCAAATCACTTTCCAGAGGCCCCAGCTCCTGCTACCATCACATTGGGGGTTAGGATTTCGACATATGAATTTGGCAATGGGGCGCGGGGACACAAATATTCAGTCCATTGTACTCAGTGTCGTTGGGATTCCTACTTTAAAAGAGACTTGGTCCCTTTAGTTAAAGGCTGAAGTACAGGGACAACTTTGAAGAGCAGTTATTCTTCAAATAATATATACCCTTCATAGGAAATAAACCTTAACTATCTTTTCTAAGAGAAAAGGCTAGTGTTTTCTTCATTTTTGAATCAGGGCTACACAATTGTCTAATTTTATTTTCTTTTAGTGATTCTTCATGGTCTTTTTGTTTTTGGAAGAGCAAACACTGGTTCCTGGGTATATTCCTGGCTGGTTGAAGAGAATGTCCTCCTTGGATCCCAGCTGACAATGCTCAACACTTACCCATGCTGCCCTCATCTCTTTTCCTGCCTTGTCCCAGATACATTCACTGTCATCCACCTCAGCCATCAAAGGGACTACAGTTACAGTTACTTTAGGATTGGAGGACACAATGATCCAAACATTCATCTGGCTCCAAAATCCCCTCTTCAGGCAGAGCTGGAGGAGCTCTAAGTCTGCAGAATGAAGGTAGTCTGCCTTCAACACTGACTTACAAGCAGCTTTGCAATCTGCCTTTGTGGAATTTTCAGTGCAAGAATTTATGGTAAACTCATGAAGGACATCTTTAGCTGCAAACTTTATTTCTAAAATTTTTAGTTCTAGCCAGAAGAAATGCACAGAGAGGAAAACAAGGAGAAATAAAAACCACAAGAAGATGCTAGAAATCTTCTTCATGAGAAATGTATGGTTCAATATGGGAAAGGCTGACATTCTTGGGGCTTCACTATCTGAACAAGAATAGCTGCCCCCAAAATGGAAGGTAAATCAGCGCCCAAGGAAAAAGATTAAGATCACTGAAGCTTCCCACTCCAGATGTAACAGGCTGGGCAGTTAAGCCTGTGATGGGAGAACCACACTGCGGAGTGATTTGCTAACAGTCAAAAGTGGGAGAACATAGCAGCTGCTGTCAATTTGGGCTAAGAGGCAATTATAGATTCAATTTCATTCAAGATGGTAACTCTTAACTTCATTTTTTAAAATGTAGGACTGTAGTCTATATCCTGAGGATTTTTTCCCCACTTCTTTTCTCCTAAAGAAAAGCATTCTCATAAACTGTCATGTAGGTTAACTGGTGGTGCTCAGAAGAGTCATGAATTTTATGGGCAAAATGGCATGTAAAAGGTGAATGAGAAAAAAAAAAAGCATCACATTTAAGTCAGGCCATCACAGGCTGGATTAATCACGCCTCCTCTGTTCTCTCGGTGCATGGCTCATACTTTCATTCAAGAATTTATCATGTTGTGATGTCATGGACAATCATCGGCTTCTAGGACTGCTCCTTCCCTCAGGACTCTGAGCTCCCTGAGGCCAGGGCCTCTGTTTCATTCTTTCTCATAAACTCCCTTGCCACTCAATATATGCCCAGTGTACAGTAATGTGCAATCAGTGATTACTGAACAAGTACCCTCCAGGTCCTATACTAGTTCCAGTGGCATATGTGAAGTGTAAACTCATTTTGTACTTACTATGTGATGGAGATTTGAATCCAGATCCAGCTGAATCCAGTACCCTCGGTCTTAACCCCTTTGTAAACCTGCCTTTCCTGAGACGGATTGATCAGTAAATGGGAGACGATATCAGCTTTCCTGCTCCCCAAATGGCTGCTCCTTCTCCATCACCTTGCTGGTTCTTCCTCATCCCCCAGCCCCTGAAAATTACAAGGCCCCAGGGTTCAGTTCTCAGGCTTCTTCTCTGTATTTACACATCGTGATCTCATTCAGTCTCATTCATATGCTGACCACTCCCATTTGGGCATCCTGGACTCTCCCCTGAATCCCAGATGTGCATGCATATTTGACTACCTCCTGGACCTCTTCACTTAGATGTCTAATAGAAACCTCAAATTTAATGTGTGATTTGAATGATCTTGACATTCTTTTTTTTGATATACCAAAGTAATAAATGCTGTTTATGACTTCTTTAAGTTTACATAGTGCTCCAACATATTAATACCCTATGAGCTTCAAAAATCCAAATACATTTACAGTAGTATTATCAGTCACCAAAATGACGGGGAAGGAAACTTTACCTTGTGAGAATGCACAAATGTTTTCATTAAGGCAATATTGACCCAGATGATCATTTAGTATCTGTCAAGATGGATATAAGGGTCTCTGAGCCACAGGAACAGAGGGAGAACAGAAGCAGTTAACAGCGATGGGGAGCAGGGCCCATTAGCTTGGCCCATATGATCCCCTCATGTTGTATCCATGCCCCACATAGGAACTAGCATGGATGGCGTGGATTTCACAAACTGAATTCACTACAGTCTCAACTGAGGATAATTCTATCAGGAGAGACTTGAAATACTAGTTTCAAGAAATGTTGAGAAGTGGGAGGAAGCCTTTGGTAAAAACATGAAAAAGTCTCCAAAGTCTTTTGGAGGTGGGCAGCATAAATAGTGAATCGGCTGCTCCAGGAAGGCATCAGAAAGGAAGATTTAATGTCCTCGTCACCCATACAGACATCACCGTGATTTCGCTGAAGTCCAAATCGGTTCACATAACCCCCCTTGCTTGAAATCCTTTAAGGGCTCCTCACCTTATATGGGATTGGGCCTCAATGCCCCAGCAAGGCATGCAAGGCCTTTAGTGGGCTGACTCCTCACCTGTCCGTCTCTCCAACCTCTCTACTCCCACCCACCCACCTCAGCAACAGGGACCACAGACAGTTCTCCAAACACATCTTTCCACCTTGCTCATGCTATTCCCTCTCCCTGGAACCTTCTTTCCCACGAAACCCTGACTCAGTGCATCCTCTGTGCAACTCCCCATGACCTTTCCTCTCTCCTCCACAGCAAGAGGAGCTTCTTTATCTTCTGGGTTCCTAAAACCCTTTGTAGACATCCTTCTAATCTAGCCCATGACAACATAATTATTTGTTAATTGCTTTGTCTCCCCAACTAGACTATGAGGTCCTCAAGGAGAAAGCCTGAGGTCTGAGCTTTTTAAATCCTTAATGCCTAACATTATGACAGGAACATGGCAACTGTTTAGAAAATGTTTGATAAATGAATGAAGGTTTGCCTGCTAAGCCTCTGCCAGAAAAATGTGAAAAACAGAATGTAGTTAC
Organism: Balaenoptera musculus; assembly: GCF_009873245.2. NCBI lineage: Eukaryota > Metazoa > Chordata > Mammalia > Artiodactyla > Balaenopteridae > Balaenoptera > Balaenoptera musculus. Next base: position 147,343,378 of record NC_045785.1, on the reverse strand, counting down.
ACCAACATTCCACTAGAGGGAGGGATGTAAAACTTTATCCCCTCTAGTGTAGCATTTTAGCCTTGTTCTCAGTCAGATGAATATAATTTGATAAAATATTTCAGTTTTAGGCTAGGCCTAATATAAATCAACCTCTGATAAGCTTGAGGAAACATAATTATTACAGGTCACTCTATGCCAGGCTCTGGGTTTGACAATGGGTAGTTCTTCTGGGTACAGATGAATAGAAAGGGTAGGCACTACATATAATAGTGTTTTACATTTTCAAGTTATGTAGAGTGCATTGAAATGCATTACAAAGCTTTTCTCTTTTCAGACATTATCTTGTTATCTAAAATATGCTCCACCTAGAAAGCTCATTGCTCCTTACACAATAAACGCTGTGGAATCCGATGACTACCCAGCTTTCTAATTTCCTGTTGCCCTATATCCCTCATATCCTGTCTTGAACACACACACATGCTGTTCATGAAGTCAGCTGAAACAACTCAGACAGCCTAAAATCTACAATCTAGATTAATCTCAAGTTCAATACCGATGTTCAATGAATGTGACAGACTGACAAACGCTCAAAAGCAGCAGATGACCCTCCCCCCCGGCCCCCAACCCCCAGCAGCCCCAAAACCCCGACCGAGCTGCTTCCTTAGCACCCAACATCTATCAGTTTAGCATTTATCACAGTGTATCGTAATAGTCTGCGCACTTATCCATACCTGGATGAGGCTGAGAGCTCCTTGAAGAGGCTGGAATGGATCTTATTCTTTCCCCCAGCCTCAGCTGCTAGCACAGCACCCGGCACATGGTGTTTAGTACATTTTTTTTTAATGAATAAACAAGCTCATTTCATTATACGGGTAGCGAGAGACTGATTTCTGCCAGCACTCTCAGGAAGAGGCTGGATGGCTTTGGGGTGTACACAGACATGTATGCATACATGTGGTGGAGGAGACTGTCTGATTTGAGGCATCTAGGAGGAGACAGATGTGTGGGTGCACACACACCTTCCCCAGAATCTTCTCAGATCAGTAGCTGAGGTGTCGGAGCTTTCATCATTAGAGAGTCGTACCTTTGGATTATTTATGGCTCCCTGTCAACACATCTTGAACACATGTGCCCTTGTTATCACATAAATTTCAAAACTCAAACTTCCCCAGCATCTGATCTGTATCCTCAAACTGTGCTCCTTCCCCACCTTCCCATTCCTGCTCTGTTGAGAATCTCAGATAGACTCCTGTTTACTTTCTGTGGTTTGTATTAGGATGTAGTTTGTCTTTTCAAATACATCACTATATGTCAAATAAGCTCTTTCAAATCATGTACACCATAATATTTGCAAGGGATTAAAACACATCAATTTGTATAATTCCATGAGTTCATAATGACACTAAAAATTAAAAAAAAAAAACTCGATTGGTCAACATCAGAAGATCTAGTGAATTGACTCCTTGTGTTGAAAATTAGTAAATGAAGGGAGAAAATCAAGCATTTCTTCTGCTTTTCCTACACAAACAGTACCACTGGGTAAGCAAAATTTAGGAGAAGGAAAAGCTTGCTTTCACAGAAATAGTCCAGCAAGTAAGTGAAGAAGAAATGATTGAATTAGAATATCACCTCATGATAGAATTAGAATGTGACCTCTAATGAATTAACAAATTTAGACATTGACTACCAATGACTGGTAACATCACAAAATGAAAGGCAACCAGATGGTATACGCATCCTGATGGAAGTATAAAATATCAGCTATAATGAAATCTGATCAAAGTTCTAAATCCCACAATGTATTCACGAGAAACACAGAGAACAGCAGAACATGTTCAACTAACAGTGTAAAAAAAAAAAAAAAAGACAACATTTATGAGACAATCAGAAATCTGAATACTGACTGGTTACATGATGATATTAAATAATTGTTATCACCTTTTTTTTTTAGGTGAAATAGTGCCATTGTGGCTATGTTAAAGAAAGAACCCTTATCTTTTAGATATTTAAAAATATATATTTACAGATAAAATAATACAATGTCTGGGATTTGCTTCAAAAATAATATGGGGGTGGGAGTTAGGGGTAGTGGGTGGGCATATATATGAAATAAGATGGCCTTGCATTGAAGCCGAGGGATGGGAACATGGGAGTGTATTATACTGTTTTGTCTACTTTTGTATATACTTGAAGTTTTCCAAAGAAAAAGTTTTTAATAAAGAAAAACTAACACTTTTCTGAATATTCTGACCATCTTGTCCTAAGGGACAGCCACCCCCCTCCCACCCCTTGAGATCGTTATCCTAGGGAGTCTCCCCGAATTGAAAATACCCAAGTAACATTAATTCATCAGCCTCTCTTTACAAACTAGTACAAAAGATTATTTCCTGGACTGATTTTACCCCTGAAAATACTGAGTCCCTGAGGGCCAAGGTCAAAGAAAACCCTGCAGGAGGGAAAAGGAAGGGCTGAGTATGGGAAGAAGAAAGAGAAGAACAAATTTTGCCTTTATTACAATTTTCCCAGGGCCTTCACTAGTTGGCACATGCATCTTCCTTGTGTGGGTTTTACTAAGAGAACTTTCACTGGAGGCATGAAAAAAATGTTTAAATTCCGAACTCTCAGGTTAAAATTTCACAAAGCATCCCCTTTTATGTTGTCAAAGGCTAATATAAATATTTTCAGAAGCGGGCTCAGTGAGCCAATGATGAGACCACTTGGGTGGAGCTAGGGCACAGTTCTGTCTGAACCTGGGAGCAGTCTAGACCTGTTCATAGGACTACGATGACGTGCAAACCAGGAGAGAGTAAAGAGTCACATCAAGTGCTCAAGAGTATAGCTTTTTATAGCAGATCTCTGGAAGAACACCAAGAAACTGGTTGCCTCTGGGGAGGGAAGCTGGGGCACTTGGAATAGGGTGGGAGGAGGAAAAACATTGTATGACTTTATTGTCATAGCCAGGTTATACTGCGGTTAGCGCCTTAGTATGTATGATGACATTTGCAAACAGCCTTTTGTTTACGTAAGTGACTGTACTTTCTATCTTGAAATCAGACAGAAGACAGATGTCTGTTTATGGGTTCCTTGGCTGGGCCATCTGCTGGCACTACCTGCTGTTTGCATATTTTCTTGATACTCCCTCCCCTCGCCTCCCTACCCCTCCCTAACCTCCCAGAATCTAATTAGGAGTAGATGGTCCCCAGAACCACAGAAATAGGATTTTAATAGTTCTAGTGCGACTTCTATAGGTGTGACATGGTATTGGACAAAGCTCAAATTCTCTCACAGACGCTCCTCTAATAGCAGAGCCAGTGAACAGTCTTTGATGGCTCCTATTTTACCTTAAATATTCAGGTGAATTCTGTGGTTTATGATTGACATTGTAAGTTACTATTAGAAAAAAAGTGTCTCTGTGTTTATCCTGTGGTTTTTAAGTATCCCTGCACACTCTGCCTGTCTCTAGAGTATTAAGTCCAGTTGCGTTGTTTTTTCCTCTTTGTTTATTGAGATTATTACTTACTTGCATTAAAATGTACCAATTTTAAAGGTACAGTTTGATTAATTTTCGTAATTGTATACAAGGTGTAACCACCACTACGATCCAGATATAGAAAAGTTACTTACCCTTTAACAGTTTTCCATCCCAATTTGCCCCAATTCAGTTTTGAGACACTTTATTGAGTTTTACTGCTTTCTCTAACATCGACTCTCCGGGTGATTTAGGAAAGTCACTTTACCTCTCTGGATGTGTTTTTGCTTTTATAACATGAAAAATGTCAGAACAGATTTGTTACCAGGGGCCCTTGCAATACTTTCAGAAAATGAGGGGGTAGGGTAAGGGTGGGAATCTCAGCCTTGCGTCCCCATTCTTCACATAGCACACGCATGTGGCAGATCCTAGTGGGAAAAGCCTGTGGTCGCATCAGAGAGAATTAGGTTTCCATCTCCTCTCTTGCTAGTGTGTATGTAACCTTTTGTAAGCATCAGCTTTCTCATCTCCAATATCAGGCTTATTAACAAGGTTTATTTGTTTACTGTTGTGAGAATGAATTGAGATGCGCCGGCACCCTTAAATGTTAGTTGGTATTTATATTATGGCATAATATAAAGGCACTGCATTCAACCATCTCGGTTACTACATGTTTATGCAGGCTGATTCTCACAACCAAAACAGACGCACAAAGTACGCCCACCCATTTGCCCACCCATTTACCCACCTAGGGAAGCCCGAAGCCTGCCGGCCTGCCTTCCTTACAGGGCTCAGAGAAAAGCTGCGCACGCGTGCATGTGCTTCCAAAGAGCCTCGCTAGGGGGCGGAATGGGAAACAGGAAGTTCTAACGCCTGTCGTACAAGCGCGACGTAAAGCGGGTCTGCTTTATGGCACCCTGCTTCCGCCGTAAAGCGCCGTCGGCAATCCCGCGTGAGAGAGTTGACGAGACTACTTCCAGGTGAAAAGCGCGATTCTTGGAGGTTGGTTAACTTGACGTCTTCCCCATGGGCAAACGCAGGAGCCGGAGCCAGAGCCAGCTGCTCAACTCCCTAACTAAAAAGCAGAAGAAGCATCTAAGGGATTTCGGCGAGGAGCATCCCTTCTATGACAGGTACGGAGAGGCAAGGCTGGGACCGGCGCTGCCGGCGTCCTTTCCCGGTGGGAGCCCGCATGTCCCCGCGTTTGGTCCGCCGGTGCCCCGGGGATAGTGACAGGGCAGCTCCCGCCGCGTCCCACGCTACCCCGGCGCCGGCCTAGCTCGCCCGGGGATCCTGGCGGCTTCCCGCCTGAGATGGGGTTCTTCACCGGTCTTTCTACCTTTTGTTGAGCCGGTAGCTTTATGCTAGACGGCACGCCTCCTGTGTGGCGACTGGGCAGAGATTTTATAAGCTTGTTTTCGTTTTATATGTTTTTAAAGAATTGCTTGGGGGCTTCCCTGGTGGCGCAGTGGTTAAGAATCCGCCTGCCAACTCAGGGGACAGGGGTTCGAGCCCTGGTCCGGGAAGATCCCACATGCCGCGGAGCAGCTAAGCCCGTGCGCCACAACTATTGAGCCTGCACTCTAGAGCCCGCGAGCCACAGCTACTGAGCCAGCGTGCTGCAACTACTGATGCCCGCGAGCCTAGAGCCCCTGCTCCGCAACAAGAGAAGCCACCGCAATGAGAAGCCCGCGCACCACAACAAAGAGTAACCCCCGCTCGCCTCAACTAGAGAAAGCCCGGGCGCAGCAACGAAGACCCATAGCAGTCAAAAATAAATAAATAAGTTTAAAAAAAAAAAAGAATTGCTTGGGACCCTCGACATCACCGATCTATTCAATGACAATGAGGAAACTAATGTTTGGGTAGTTGTGGGTTCCTCTGTAAGTGTCCAGACTCTCAGTTATGATCTTAGCGCTCATCCCACCACTTTGGGCTGCTTTATCAACAGTTAGAGGGAGAGTCTACTTAAGAAATTTGCTAGAAAAGGTGAACCTCGAGGGCTTTTATTTGCCAAAATTTCCCATCTTTTGGATGAGAGCCAGTTACTGTGTGACTGTAGTATTTGTCATGTGGTCTTGTTATACTTTTTCATTTGTCTGTTATTATCTATTTGGCATATTCTTACAAAACCTGTCCAAATGCATATGGAGTTTTTACTTGACAATAGATATAATGTATTTATAGCGGTATAGTCTGCCATGTTCATTTAAAGTTGTATTATTAGACTTTTCCTAATTGCTACATACTAGTAGTTAAAGTTTAACATTACCTGTTTCTTCTCAGGGTTTCCAGAAAGGAAGCAAAACCACAGACTTGTCAACTGGTAATGCTTTATACCTTCTTTATGATAGTTGATTCTGGGCTGTTACTTTTAAGATTATATATAGTAATAAAGTTTGGCTACATTTCCACTCTTTTTGATTTTAGATGTAAGCTATATTTTAGTAATATTGCTTAGTTTTAAGTGCAAATGTCTGTTAAAATGCCATTGTGATAACTAATATAGTACAGAGTATGAAACTATCCTGAGAGGTTAGGCTGTTAGAACCTGTTAAGGAGGCTTACCAGAGGGCTCTTGGTGAATCCTAAGAGGGAATGTCTTGTTTGCTTAACATAAAATAGAGTGCAAAATCATCAAAGGTCTTATTTCATTCCCACAGACTCAAAAATAAACTACACTTTTTTGTTGTAACTTTTCCTGTTGCTCCTTTAAAGGTGCCAAATGTCTGACGCATAGGTTAGATCGCCTTATAACCTAAAGCTCCATGTTTTTAATCTGCTGTCTTCCCATGTGGAACATTAGCAGTTCAAAGAAGAGGAAGAGCTTCTAGAATCATAGCTAGATTAGCTGTTTTAAACAAATTTGTTGCTAGGTTTGGTTGAATAGATAGGATTGCATATTTGCAGAAAAGCTAGTTTTTATTTAGAAAAGTCTGAACTTGGTTCCACTGTGGGCCTGATGATAGTCGTGGGGTAGCAACAAGAGCAATATAATTTTTGTTTTTAAAATCCCCATTTTCCTTTTAGTCAGAGAGTTTAGATACTTCAAGTTCTGAAAGTGAAGCAGAGAGTGAACCAGAACAAGTCTCTGGTTACAACAGACTACTTGCCACATTAAAGGATGTTTCCAAGGAAGATGAGGAGGAGGAAGAGGAAGAAGACAGTGTTATAGATGAGACAGAAATAAATCTTGAAGATGGCGATAGTGACATCAGTGTGGAGGAAGAGACGGCAGTAGAGTCTACTGACATGCAGAAGAGTAAGTGTCTTTGATGTGGGTTTATCATCTTTGCAGGGACCACAGACAGATTGCCCCAGGGGCATGGTGCCTTGTACTGTATGAGCTGGGTGAAAGCACATGGATTCAAAGCAGAGATTCTTAACCTTGTTGGGCTCTGTGATATCTTCAAGAATCTGATGAAAACACAGGACCCTCTGGCCATAAAAATGCAGAAATGACATTTTTGCTTATGATTTCCAGGATTTCATCAATCCTAGTTAAAATTCCCCTGAATGAGAGGAAAGGGAACATAATTCTGTTTTTGTAATGGTCTCAATTTATGAAAGAGATTATTGTTCCTCCCTTAGAGGAACCAAGTTTAATGGAAGATAGACATAAAATATACAGAACTTTTCAAGCATCAAATTTGCATGGAACCGATAAATATAAGGTGTTAAAGAGATGCAAAGTGGTCACATGCTGCCAGGGTAAATGAGGGAAGGTTTCAGAGAAGAGCTGGGATTGAAAGCTTAAAGGAACTCTGTCTCACTCAGACATCTAGGTGACTTTTTTTTGTTTTTAATTTATTAATTTATTTCTTTTTGGCTGCATTGTGTCTTTGTTGCAGTGCACCGGCTTCTCACTGTGGTGGCTTCTCTTGTTGTGGAGCATGGGCTCTAGGCACGTGGGCTTCAGTAGTTGTGGCACGCGGGCTCAGTAGTTGTGGCGCACGGGCTTAGTTGCTCCATGGCATGTGGGATCTTCCCAGCCCAGGGCTCGAACCCATGTCCCCTGCATTGGCAGGCGAATTCTTAACCACTGTGCCACCAGGGAAGTCCCCATAGGTGACTTTTTAATTTAACTTTAAAATCAGCTTTATTGAGGTATGAATTACATTCAACAAGGTGTACCCATTTTAAGTATGTAATTCGATAAGTTTTGACAGATGTGTCTATCTATATTGTCACCACCAAAGTCAAGATACCGAACGCTTCCAATACCTACAAAAAAGTTTCTTCTTGTCCTTTTACAGTCAGTTTCCCAGGCTTGGCATCAGGCATCAGGCAACCACTGACATGTTTTCTTTCACTATGTATTAGTTTTTCCTATTCTAGAAACTCATATGAACGGAAGCATACAATAAGTACCCTTTTTTGTGTGGCTTCTTTGGCTCCTCATGTTTTTTGACTCATCTGTGTAGTTCATATTAGTAATTCATTTCTTTTTATTACTGGAATAGTAGTCCATTGTCTGAATATATCTGGGTAACTTTTTTTATCCTATTATCTTAATGCCTATTTCCCTTACTGTATTTTTTTCTATACTTTAAGGTGTCATACATCATTCTTAGTATTTTAATTCATCACTTGTACTGGGATAAAAAAATCATTGCCTCAGACTTAGGGATGTTTTTGTTTAATTTTGTTGGTTTTCCAGTTTTCTTTCATGTTTTGGGCTTTTAAAAATGAAAAGTTTGGTTTTTTTAATTATAAAAGTAATATATATTTACTGTAAAAATTTAAGAGGGTAATATAATTAATGTATATCTCCTCCACCCTGAGGTGAACACCTTTAGCATTTTATAGAACCTTCCAGACTACTTTTTTATGGATATATGAGTGAATACAAGTATATACATATATTTGTGTGTATGTGCATAATGGTCTCATACATTTCTGTAACTTACTTTTTTTCTTTAATAATATAACGTGTGTAACTGTGGGTTCACATAAGCTTAATCACATAGTATTCCATTGTAAATAATATGTGGTAATTTAATTAGTACCCCATCGATAGAAATGACGAAATCATTTTTTCTAGTTATTTGTTATAATCAATGCTACTTTGAACATCTTTACATGTACCGGCTCAGCAGTCAAGCTCAATTTTGAAACTTATATCTTCTACCTGAATTTGCTTAAAAGTAAATGATAGTCTAAGGAATTAGATTTCATTTGTCAACAGAAGTGTAATTATATTTATGAGTCGTAAATAATTTCACAAAATGTTTATCAAAACTTCAGATGCGGCCTTACCTGCTGACCCTAAGGGAAAAGATGGGCACGGGCCACCTGGCACATCAGAGGAATCCCCAGAGGAGTTTACAGATGCAAAACATGAGTCACTCTTCAGCCTAGAAACCAACTTTCTCGAAGAGGAAGGAGGAGGCAACTGTTCTCTGAAAGCGTCACAGGGTCAGAGCACAGCGCATGTTGTTTGAATTTAGCTGGTGCTTAGTATGGACGGTTGTGGTCTAATACCTGTTAAATCTCCTGTTATTGGAATGAGCAACAGTAGAAACAGATAGTTTAGCAGCTAGACGTAGAGCTGGAAAGAAATGCTTCTCCAAGATCTTTTGTGTTTTTCAGGGTTAGGCAGTGTTGGGAGTGGGCGCGGCTGTTCAGGAGAACAAACAGTTGAAGAATGATAGCAGGGAAGGCCAGTTCCCCAAAGCTCACGATCCACAGCTGGGGTCAGGGGAAGACTTCTGATTTTTTTCCCCAAGCAGGGAAGGGAGAGAAAGAGGAGAAAAATACTTTGCATTTTTCTCTCTATCCTTCACTTGCTCTTCCTTATTGGAGCAGTAATTTTCCAGATTTGTGAGACCTGGCAGTGGCTAATCTGATTGGTCCTTATTACCAGGAAGCACCTCAGAAGCCAGAAAGCTCCACCCTGTCTCCCCAGTCTCTCTCTTTATTTTTGGCTCCATTGGGTCTTTGTGGCAGTGCGTGAGCTTCTCACTGTGGTGGCTTCTCTTGTGGCGGAGCACAGGCTCTAGGCACGTGGGCTTCAGCAGTTGTGACACGCGGGCTCAGTAGTTGTGGCTCGTGGGCTCTAGAGCGCAGGCTCTGTAGTTGTGGCGCACGGACTTAGTTGCTCCGCGGCATGCGGGATCTTCCCAGACTAGGGCTTGAACCCATGTCCCCTGCATTGGCAGGCAAATTCTTAACCACTGTGCCACCAGGGAAGTCCCCATAGGCGACTTTTTAATTTAACTTTAAAATCAACTTTATTGAGGTATGAATTACATTCAACAAGGTGTACCCATTTTAAGTATGTAATTCGATAAGTTTTGACAAATGTGTATATCTATATTGTCACTGCCAAAGTCAAGATACAGAACACTCTGGGCCATGCCTCTGTCCCCGTGACTGTCACTTAGATAAGCCTGTGGTAGGCTGAGGCAGGTCTCTGCTGTCTCTCAGGTCCTGTGTCTTAACCTGTGCCTGGGTAGGCAAGTCAGGTTGGTCTCATTCTGTGTCCTGACTGCCTTTTTTGGTCCCAGTGCCATTCTTCAACCAGCTGTGCCATTGAAGTTGAAATTTTAATCCTCATTTGGTTCTGTTAGCTATTCTAGACAAGAGGAAGAAGTAGCAGGTAGAATTTGGGCACAAACCCCATTCTGAACTCAAAAAAACTTAAAAAAAAAACTCTGGAGGAAACATTAGGAGGCTTGACTATCCTAAAGTTTCTCTGGTTGTTTGGTCTGTACTGATATATTATCACCTAGAATTCTTACTTCCTATTGTTCACCTTTATCTTAGGTCTTAATATAAGGTGCATTGCATTTGAAGTTTTACTACCTGGGTCCTTGAATGGGTCATTTAACTTTGCTTCTTACATGCGTGGGACTGGAAGAGAAGATTGGGTGGCCAGCGCAGAACACTGACCCTGAGCAGTGACCCTACCGTTTTGATCATTTGTTCACCTCAGTTGAGTGTTGAGCATTTATATTTGTCTTCCAATGCAGGTTAAATCAGACATGGAACCTACCCTCAGGGATCTTGCAGTCTAGTTAGGTGGGGTAGGACATGCACATATATGTGTTGGTGTGGATAACTGAGGGCAGGGTGGGGCACTTGAGAGAAAGTGATGACTGTCTATAGGGGACCAGAGGTGGCTTCTTAGTGGAGCCAGAACTGTGCCTGACACAGTAGGCTCCTGGGAAGTAGTTATTTATTGTGAGTCAGGGGGTGACATTTAACTGATACTATTTGGATATATAGAAATGTGGTGAAGGAGAGGATAGAATTTTCAGTTAAAGGAAGGAAAGCCACAGTGGCTGAAGAATTTGAGAGCCATGTAATTCAAAAATTACATTAGAGAGGTAGGTTAGAGGTGTATGTTGAATTTCAGACCGAGAAGTTTCTTCAAAGGTTTTTGAGCTGGGGAATAATGTGATTAAAGAAATGCTTTAGGGAGATGAACCTGTCAGAAACTTTTCAGCTCTGGACTGGGACAAATGATGGGGAACGTTGATGGGAAAAAAGATGAGTTAACATCATGAAGAGCAGGATGTCATTCACAGGGAAGACTGAAAAATCCCTGTCATTTGCTCTAAGTGTTCTAATATTCTTTATTTCTGAATTAGATCCATTTGCACAACATGTAAACAAAGAACTGAAAGAAAAAGAAATCCAGGCTGTTGCCACAAATCCCAAAACTACCCACCAGCTAAAAGTAAGCATTGTTCCATCATCACAGTCACAAATGGAGAAAAGCAGTGGTCTTGGGTTTTAGTGGTCTCCCTGCATGTATGATACACACCTGTGGCAGATGGCTTGATAGGGAGCAAGACAGAGGAGGACTGGAAGAGCCCAGTAAGGCACAGGCATAGCTAGAAAAGGCACTGGGAAGCTGGAAGGTGGGGACCAATAAGATAAGAATGCTTTGGAGACAGGTACACCACCAGGGTTTAGACCAACATCTGCAAGGGGCTATCTCATGACCTAAGGCAAGTTAATCTACCTTTTTAATCTTCACACTTCTCATCTGTTAGAGGGGGACAGTAATGCCTGCATCAAAATAAAGTAGTTTACTGGAAGATATGTAGAAAGTGTTCAGTCAAACAGTAGCTACTGCTGTTCATTTGTTTGAAATATCTGAGATAGGTTCACACCTAAATTATTCAGTATGGAGCAGTTTTTGCTTCTTTTTTCAGTGATTTTTTTTTTCACCACTGATGCTATTCATAAGAATTGGTCATCCTTGTTTCATTGAAATTTTTATTGAGATAATAATTATAGATGCAGTTGTAAGAAATAATACAAAGATACCCCATGTGCCCTTTGCCCAGTTTCCCCCAATGGTAACATCTTACAAAACTATAGTACAATATCACAAGTAGGCGATTTCCATTGATACAATCTACCTATCTTATTCAGATTTCCTCAGTTTTGCTCCTGCTCCTTTGTGTTATTTAGTTCTGTACTGTTTTATCACGTGTAGGTTGCCCTGGCCACCACCACAGTCAACATACAGAGCATTTCCAGCACCATAAAGATCCCTCCTCTTCCCTGGTGCCATTTTACAACCACACCCACCTCCCTTCCCCCATTCCTAACCCTTGGTAACCACTAATCTGTTCTCCATTTCTATAATTTTGTTATTTCAAAAGCGTTATATAAATAAAATCCTACAGGTTGGCTTTTTTCACGCAGCATAATTCCCTGGAGATTCATCCCAGTTGTTGGCATATATCAATTCTTTTTTATTGCAGAGGTCATCCTTTCTTTATTGCTAAGATCAGTTTTGTTACAGTGCAAAGATTCTCAAACTGGTATTCCACAAAATATTATTCTTTACGATTCTAATATGTCTCCAAAAAAAAAAAAAAAAACAACAACAACAAAAACCTTGTTCCATGCCTAAGTAAATTTGGAAAACTCTGGGTCAACCGAAGTGGAACAGAGTCCTTGTTACAGGACTCAGCAGAACCTTTAGTGTCTAATCTGCATGGGACTCTCCCTGAGGGGGATTAGGTTTTGTGGTGTTTACCGAAGTTATTTGACCATCGGGCCCCCTTTTTTTTTGTCTAGAGTAAATTTTGACTTCCTACAGTGTGGTCCACAGGACAGTTTGTGACCCACTGATCTAGTGAAGAGCTCACAAGGTTTCTAAAGTCAGAAGCCTTGGGCTCTAACCCTTAGCTCTGTTCTCCCCTGTTTGTCTGAATCCTGTAACCTCTGAATCTCAGCATTTCCTAAATTGCAAGAAGAGCATTATAGTGTTTACCTTGTAAGGTTGTTGTGAGGATAAAGTGAGAGGATCTGTAAGCTGTGAAAGGCCTTGGTAAATTATAAAGCACTATATGAATGTAAGGTACTGTAATTCATTTCTAACTTAGTTCTTGATCATTTCTCCCACAGTGGCCCATCCTGGGCCAGCTTGTCTTTTCTTCCAGGTTTCAACAGTTGGAAACCTTTAAACCCCCAAAGGACATTGACTTAAAGTCACTTCATCTCCAGAAGCCTCTGGAATCCACCTGGATCAAGACCAACAGCCAGTTCCTCTCTGGTCCCCCAAAATCAAGTAGCCCCTTCACACCCCTCCAGAAAGAGCTCTTTTTAATTATGAATTCTTACCGGGACCTGTTCTACCCAGAAAGGACTGCCCTGAAGAATGGGGAAGAGATCCGCCACGTGTACTGCCTGCATGTGATAAATCACGTCCTCAAAGCCAATGCCCAGGTGCTTGCCAACAATAGCAGATGCCGAAGCCGGAAACTTGGGGTGGGTGATGATGATGACTTCAGGGACCAAGGGCTAACAAGGCCCAAGGTGAGTGGCAGCAGCAGAACTTTGCCCTCAAGGAGGCTGTAAGGCACTGACATGTAGGTCCTGGCACTTAGCAGGTTCTCAGATGTTTTAATGATTGGAATAATCAATGAGTCCAAGAATGAGCATATTAGATGGGCCAGGTAATGTCAGAGCAGTGCTGCAGACAGCTCAGTGGACTGTCTCTAACAGCAGATCTAACTGGAAACTTGAGTAGGAGGTACCTCCATGATAATTCTCTCCTTAAAGATAAACCCTGATCCTATGTAAGTAACACTCCACTATAAATCTCTAATTTGTGATTGTCAGAGCTGGATGGGACCTTAAGGAGCCTTTTATTCAATCCCTACATATTTCACCTGTGGACAGAGACCCGGATTCGTAGAGGACCTTGCTAAAGAGAACCAGGGAAAAAGTAGCAGAGACAGGCCTAGAACCAAGGATTCTCCTCACTAAGCCACATAAATAAGTAAACCTTGGAAAACAAAATCCCTATTTTTGCATTGTGTCATTATTGCTGCTTAAAGTGATGATTACATTTATGTGGGCTCATAAGCCTAAGCTCCAGTGGCTTGGGGGCTTACATCTTTTAATTCTGTCTACATTTTTCATGATGTCCTGGAGCTACATACTGTGCCTCCCATACCCCCTTACCCCTTAGCCTCTATGTCTATATTGAAGAAGCCTCATCCTCTTAGATTCTTCTCATTGAGCTTATTAGGATTTTAGGATTTTAATACTGATATGGCTCTTAGAGATTTCTTAGTCCAACCCTCTTGTTTGATAGCTGGGGAAACCAAAGCCTAGACACTTACTTAGTGTGACAACCAGGACAGTAACTTGGCCCTCTTCAAAACTGATCCATCATCCCTGCACTGTACCAAACTGAATCACTACACCCCTCTGGCTGTGCTGGTTGCCCTTCTGGGAAACTACCTCAGAATCTTGAACATCAGGATAATAAGATTATCTGTTTCCATTTAGAATTGCAAAATAGAATATGAGGTAGGTTACCCATGAATCACATTCAGAATTTGGTGAATTGCCTGATCTGACTCGGGTTATATCCACTGATTGTATTGTTTACACAAGGGTAGTTAGAAGTTAATCATTTGTTAAGCATCTTCTGGTTTTTTCCTCAACAGTTAACATTAAGCACTTTTGGAAATGTTTGGAAAACTGAATCCTGTATTTCCCATTGAAATATGATCTTATTTCAGAAATCCTTTACCATCATTTCTGAAAAATATACTAGGAAATGTACTAGAAAAGTAATGATGCTTTAGTCCTTTCCTTACTAGCTTTATTCTCTACTTAATACATCTAATTCATTTGTTCAGCATATTCCTTGGGTCTTATGGATCAAAATACTGAACTAAGTTCTGTGGGAGACAGAAATGAGTAACATTTCTTGTTCTCAAAGAGCTTTGTGTGTTTGTGCCCTTGGGTTTTTGCTAATGGACACCTCTGTTAACGGCATTGGCTTACCTCAAAAGGTATTTCTATGTTCTGCTTAAGAATTGCCCCCCAAGGAGCCATGAGATTGAAGTTCATAGGACATGGTGCTGTGGGTCGGAAAGATGCTCAGCCTTCAGTACGGAGCCAGGTCCTGTGTAAAGGGGGTGACACGGATGTGGTGCTTGGCCAGGGGCTGCGGAACAGAGGGCTCCTGAGGTCCTCAGCGGGCTCACCTCGAGCTGTCCTTCCTTCCGCTTGCCCCGCCAAGGCTGCCCATCACTCCTTCCGCAGGTGCTGATAGTGGTGCCATTCCGGGAAGCTGCTTTGCGGGTGGTACAGCTCTTCATCAGTCTTCTTGAGGGCGACAGCAAGAAGAAAATAATTGTAAGCAACAAAAAGAGGTTTAATGGAGAGTATGGCTCAGATCCCGAGGAGAGACCACCCAACCTGAAGAGGCCTGAGGATTATGAAGCTGTATTTGTCGGCAACATCGATGACCACTTCAGGACTGGTAATTCCTCCTTGTCAAAACTGAGACCCTGAGGGACCTGAGGTGTGAGGTGCACATAGCTGGAAGCTAGAAGCCTGGAATTAGGCATTCTTTCAGAGGGTCACTGACTCAGCCTCCTAGCAGAACCAGGATGCATTTGAGACGTCTTGTCTGCCAGGGGAGAGTCTTGCCTTGGCTAATGGGGTGCATACTTGACTAATGGCATGGAGTGTCTGTGAAGGCATGTATGAAAGGCACATGCATGTTTATAACAAATGTCTCAGCATGCCTATAGCTGGTAGCTCACAGTCAATGCTACAGGGGTTCTTGGGGGAGTTGGAGGTGATGGGGCTGGGTGGGTCAGTCTGGGGAAGATGAATAAACTAGAGCATCTGTACGTAATGGACTTCCCTCCTGTCTGCCATGTGGAGTGCCCACAACTGAATTATCTCCACTCTGGACTTACTGACTCCCACCCAGCTTTGCACATTTTTGCTTGTCTCTCATTCAGCTCCCATGTACTTGGTTGGTTGTACATTGAAAAAGTTCCTGGAAAATATTTATTAGTCACATATGCCCATTTACCGATTATTAAGAATCTACTATGTGCCAGGCACTGTTAAGAAGCTGGAGATACGGAATTAAAAGTTACTGTGAAGGAAGTCCAGCCTTAAGACAAACCAGACAGTATGGGATGAGATGTGTTATGGTTAGAGGATAGTGGGTGTTCTATTTAAAGTATTTAAAGCAAATATCCTTACTCAAAATGGGCACAGGACTGTTAGGGAAGGCCTTCTGTTGGAGGTACCATCCGTACTAAGTTGAAACCTGAGTAGGATTTAGCCAGGTACAAAGTGGGGTGATGAGAGTGGAAGAAAAAGTTCCAGACAGGAAACTGCATGTGTGGAGGCATCAGGGTGAATAAACCGGCATGACCTAAGATTCAGAGGCTTTAGCATGGCTGGAGTGTGCAGTGCAAGGGGATGAGAGCTTATGGTTAGTTTTAAACATATGCAGGTGGCCAACAAGCAGCTGATAAATCAGTCTTTTGTTTAATTGATATATAGTTGACGTATTAGTTTCAGGTATACAACATAGTGATTCAATGTCTGTATACCTTAAAAACTTAACCACAACAATAAGTATAGTTACCATTTGTCACCATACAAAGTTAATGCAATATTATTGACTATATTCCCCATGGCATACATTGGATCCCTGTGACCTGTTCACTTTATAACTGGAAGTTTTATACCTCCTGATCTCCCCCATCCATTTTGCCCACCCGCCAACCCCACCCTCCCTTCTGGCAACCACCAGTCTGTTCTCTGTATCTATCAGTCTGGTTTTTTGTTTGTTTTGTTTTTTAGATTCCACATCTAAGTGAAATCATATGCTATTGATATTTGTCTTTGTTTGACTTATTTCACTTACTGTGATACCCTCAACAAGGTCCATCCTTGTTGTCGCAGATGGCAAGATTTCATTCATTTATGGCTGAGTAATATTCCATTGTGTGTGTGTGTGTGTGTGTGTGTGTGTATACACACCACATCTTAATCCATTCATCATCTATGGACATTTAAGCTGCTTCCATATTCCATATCTTGGCTATTATAAATGTTGCAGTGAACGTAGGAGTGCATATATCTTTATTTATTTATTTATTTATTTTTGGGGGGGAGTTTTTTTTTTTTGTTTTTAACTTTTGGGTTTATTTATTTATTTATTTATTTATGGCTGTGTTGGGTCTTCGTTTCTGTGAGAGGGCTTTCTCTAGTTGCGGCAAGTGGGGGCCACTCTTCATCGCGGTGCGCGGGCCTCTCACCATCGCGGCCTCGCTTGTTGCGGAGCACAGGCTCCAGACGCGCAGGCTCAGTAATTGTGGCTCACGGGCCTAGTTGCTCCGCGGCATGTGGGATCCTCCCAGACCAGGGCTCGAACCCGTGTCCCCCGCATTGGCAGGCAGACTCTCAACCACTGCGCCACCAGGGAAGCCCCTCATATATCTTTTTGAATTAGTGTTTTTTTTTCTTTGGATAAACACCCAGAAGTTGAATTGCTCAATTGTATGGTGGTTCTATTTTTAATTTTTGAAGAACATCCATACTGTTTTCCATAGTGGCTACACCAATTTACATTTCCACTAACAATGCACAAGGGTTCCCTTTTCTCCACATCTTTGCCAGCATTTGTTATTTCTTGTCTTTTTGATAAGACCTATTCTGACAGGTTTGAGGTGATATCTCATTGTGGTTTTTTTTCTCTCTATGCTTTGGTTAATAGCAACTTATAATACATGGTGGCTGTAAGAATTTATAACTCCAAAATCACAGCCTATCATTTTATATTATTTCATTTTGATCACAGCACTTACTAGCCACCTGATACATTCTTCTTCTTCTTTTTTTTTAATTGGAGTAGGTATAGTTGAATTACAATGTTGTGCTAATTTCTGCTGTATGGCAGTGACTCAGTTATACACATATATACCCTTTTTTATACTCTTTTGCATTATGGCATATCCTAGGAGATTGGATATAGTTCCCTGTGCTATACAGTAGGACCTTGTTGTTTATCTATTCTAAATGTAATAGTTTGCATCAACTAACCCCAAACTCCCAGTCCATCCCTCTCCCCACCCCTGACCTTGGCAACCACAGGTCTGTGAGTCTGTTTCTGTTTTGTAGATAGGTTCATTTGTGCCATATTTTAGATTTCATATACAAGTGATATCATATGGTATTTGTCTTTCTCTTTCTGACTGACTCCTCTTAGTATGATAATCTGTAGTTGCATCCATGTTGCTGCCAAATGGCATTATTTTGTTCTTTTTTATGGCTGAGTAGTATTCCATTGTATATATGTATCACATCTTTATCCATTCATCTGTCAGTGGACATTTAGGTTGTTTCCACGTCTTGGCTATTGTGAATAGTACTGCTATGAACATAGGAGTGCATGTATCTTTTTGAATTATAGTTTTGTTCAGATATATGCCCAGGCGTGGGATTGCTGGATCATATGGTAATTCTATTTTTAGTTTTCCGAGGAACCTCCATACTGTTTTCCATAGTGACTGCACCAACTTACATTCCCACCAACAGTATAGGAGGGTTCCCTTCTCTCCACACCCTCTCCAACATTTGTTATTTGTAGACTTTTTTTTTTTAAATTTAATTAATTAATTTATTTATTTATGGCTGTGTTGGGTCTTCATTTCTGTGCGAGGGCTTTCTCTAGTTGCGGCAAGTGGGGGCCACTCTTCATCGCGGTGCGCGGGCCTCTCATTATCGCGGCCTCTCTTGTTGCGGAGCACAGGCTCCAGACACGCAGGCTCAGTAATTGTGGCTCACGGGCCTAGTTGCTCCACGGCATGTGGGATCTTCCCAGACCAGGGTTTGAACCCGTGTCCCCTGCATTGGCAGGCAGATTCTCAACCACTGCACCACCAGGGAAGTCCTGTAGACTTTTTAATGATGGCCATTCTGACCAGTGTGAGATGGTACCTCATTGTAGTTTTGATTTCTCATTGTGATTTTGATTTGCATTTCCCTGATGATTAGTGATGTTGAGCATCTCTACATTTGACTGTTGGCTGTCAGTACGATTTCTTTGGAAAAGTGTCTATTCAGGTCCTCTGCTAATTTTTAATTGGATTGTTTGGGGTTTTTTGATAATGAGTTACATGAGTTCTTTATATATTTTGGGTATTAACCCCTTACTAGATTTGCAAATATCCTCTCCCATTCAGTAGATTGCCTTTTTGTTTCACTGATGGTTTCCATCGCTGTGCAGAAGCTTTTTAGTTTGATGTAGTCCCATTTGTTTATTTTTGGTTTCATTGCCTTGCCTGTGGAGTCAGATCCAAAAAAATATTGCTAAGACTGTTGTCAGGGAAGTTACTGCCTATGTTTTCTTCTAGGAGTTTTGTGGTTTTCAGGTCTTATGTTCAAGTCTTTAATCCATTTTGAGTTGACTTTTGTAGATGGTGTAAGCTAGTGGTCCAGTTTCATTCTTTTGCATGTAGCTGTCTAGTTTTCCCAGCACCATTTGTTGATGAGACTGTCTTTTCCACATTGTATATATTCTTGCCTCCTTTGTCATAGATTAATTGACCATATAAATATGGATTTATTTCTGGGCTCTCTGTTCTGTTGATCTGTGTCTGTTTTTGTGCTATTACCATACAATTTTGATTACTGTAGACTTGTAGTGTAGTTTAAAATCAGGGAGTGTTATACCTTCAGCTTTGTTCTTCTTTCTCCTAATCAGTTTGGCTATTCAGGGTCCTTTGCAGCTCTGTACAAATTTTTGGATTATTCTAGTTTTATGAAAAATGTCATGGGTATTTTGATAAGGATTGCATTGAATCTGTAGATTTCTTTGGGTAGTATGGACATTTTTTTTTGAATTTTTTGTGTTTTTAAAATTTATTTATTCATTTATTTTTGGCTGTGTTGGGTCTTCGTTTCTGTGCGAGGACTTTCTCTAGTTGCGGCAAGTGGGGGCCACTCTTCATCGCGGTGCGCGGGCCTCTCATTTTCGTGGCCTCTCTTGCTGCGGAGCACAGGCTCCGGACGCGCAGGCTCAGTAATTGTGGCTCACAGGCCTAGTTGCTCCACGGCATGTGGGATCTTCCCAGACCATGGCTCGAACCCGTGTCCCCTGCATTGGCAGGCAGATTCTCAACCATTGCGCCACCAGGGAAGCCCTTTTTTTTAAGTTTTGAATTTTATTTATTATTTTATACAGCAGGTTCTTATTAGTTGACCATTTAATACATATTAGTGTATACATGTCAATCCCAATCTCCCAATTCATCACACCACCACCCCCATCACCACTTTCCCTCCTTGGTGTCCAGTATGGACATTTTAACAATACTAAATCTTCCAATCTATGAGCATGGTGTATTTTTGCATGTTTGTGTCATCTTTAATTTCTTTCATCAATACCTTGTAGTTTTCCAAGTACAAGTTTTTTACCTTCTTGGTTAGATTTTTTCTAGGTATTTTATTCTTTTTGATGCTATTGTAAATGGATTGTTTTCTTAATTTCTCTTTCTAATAGTTCATTATTAATGTATATAAACGCAACAGATTTTTGTTAATTTTGTATCCTGCAGCATTACTAAATTCATTTATTAGTTCTGACAGTTTTTTGGTGGAGTCTTTAGGGTTTTCTCCATAAAGTATCATGTCATCTGCAAAGTCAGTTTTACTTCTCCTTTCCAATTTGGGTATCTTTTATTTCTTTTTCTTACCTAGTTGCTGTGGCTAGGATTTCCAATACTATGTTGAATAAAAGTGGCAGAAGTGTGCATCCGTGTCTTGTTCCTGATTTTAGAGGAAATGCTTTCAGCTTTTCACCACTGAATATGATGTTAGCTGTGGGTTTATCGTATATGCCTTTGTTATGTTGAGATACATTCCCTCTGTACCCGCTTTGTCAACCCATCCTTGCATCCCTGGAATAAATTCTACGTGATTATAGTGTATGTTCCTTTTAATGTATTGTTGGATTCAGTTTGCTAATAATTTGTCAAGGATTTTTTCATCTGTGTTTATCAGGCATATTAGCCTGTACATTTCTTTTTTTGTGGTGTTTCTGTCTGGTTTCAGTATCAAGGTTATGCTGGCCTCATAAAATGAGTTTGGAAGTGTTTCCGCCTCTTCAGTTTTTTGGAATATGTTTGAGAAGGATAGGTATTAAATCTCCTTTAAATATTTTGTAGAATTTACCAGTGAAGCTCTCTGGTCCTGGTCTTTTGTTTTTGGGGAGTTTTTTGATTACTGATTCAATCACATTACTAGTAATTGATCTATTTACATTTTCTGTTCCTTCATGATTCAGTTTTAGAAGATTGTGTGTTTCTAGGAATTTATGCATTTCTTCTAGGTTATCTGACTTGTTGGTGTATAATTGTTCGTAGTAGTCTCTTATGATACTTTGTATTTCTGTAGTGTCAGTTATAACTTCTCTTTCATTTCTGATTTTATTTGGGCCCCTTCTCTTTTTTTCTTATTGAGTCTGGCTAAAGGTTTGTTATTTTTGTTTATCTTTTCACAGAACCAGCTCTCAGTTTCATTGATCTTTTTTTTTTTGTCTCCATTTCATTTATTCAGTACTTCTCATCTGACTTTTATTATTTCCTTCCTTCTTTGTTGGAAGTTTTTTCCTTTCAGCATATTTGAACATCATGCCATTTCCTTCTGGACCACAAAGTTTCTGCTGAAAAATCAGCTGATATTCTTATGGGGATTCCCTTGTCTGTAATTAGTTGTTTTTCTCTTGCTGCTTAAGATTCCCTCTTTACCTTTGACTTTTGACATTTTAATTATAATGTGTCTTGGCATGAACCTCCTTGGGTTCATTTTGTTTGGGACTCTTTGTGCTTGCTGGACCTGAATGTCTGTTTCCTTCACCAGGTTAGGGACATTTTTTAGCCATTATTTCTTCAGATAAGTTTTCTGCCCCTTTCTTTCTCTTTGTCCTCCTTCTGGGACCCCTATAATGTGGATGTTAGTGCCCCTTTCTCTCTCTTCTGTGACCCCTTAACACTGATGATAGTACACTTGATGTTGTCCCACAGTTCCCTTAAACTGTCCTCATATTTTAAAAATATTTTTTCTCTTTGCTGTTTTGTTGGGGTGATTTCTACTACCTTGTCTTCCAGGTCACTGATCTGTTCTTTTCTATCATCTAGTCTGCTGTTGATTCCCTCTAGTGTATTTTTCAGTTCAGTTATTATATTCTTCAGCTGTGTGAGTTCTGTTTAGAACTTTCTTTTATTTTCTATCTCTTTCTTGAGTTTCTCACTGTGTTCGTTCATTCATCTCCCAAGTTTGGTGAGCATCTTTATGACTATGACTTTGAATTCTTTATCAGATAAATCACTTACATCTGTTTCATTAAATATTTTTTCTGGGGTTTTATCTTGTTCCTTCATTTGGAACATGTTCCTCTGCTTCCTCATTTTGCTTGACTCTCCGTGTTTGTTTCTGTGTATTATGCAAAACAGTTATTGCCCCGTCTTGAAGGAGTGGCCCTGTGTGGGAGAAGAACTGTATTTTTAACTTTTTCCTAGTTCTTGGTTGTCTTATAAACTCCCTCTCTCTGTTTGTTTCACTCCCATGGAGTCTAGAAATGCAGTCCCACCCCCATCTGCCTGAGCCTGGTGCTCAAGGAGTGTCCCCTGTGTGGGCTGCATGCGACTGTGGCCTCCGGTCGTGTCCTGCGCATGGCATGAGGTGGGGTAGGCGCAGCTGCTCGTTGTGCATGTCTGTCAGTGCTGCACACAGCCAGTGCAGGGCAGTGGGGTAGGGGGTACTCACCTGCCACCACTGTTAGCAACTTAGAGTGAGAGTGCAAAAAACGGCACCCACCAGTGCCATCAAGGTAGAGGGAATTGGTAAAAATGGCATCTGCCAGCATTCTGTCCCCAGAGAGAGTCCCAGCCAACTTCTGCCTCTCTGGTAGATGCTTTAAGATTAGCAAGTGAATCTCCTTCACATATGATCTGGGCTCTTTACAAACTGCTACTTGTTGCTTAAGAAAGAGATGTGGGCAGGAAATATAAATTTTTGCGATGATAATGTTAAAACCAGAATTAGTGAATATATTTATCCAAAGCTTTATGTAGAGTGAAAGAGAACTTGTGGGTGAATCCAGGGATTTGTAGAAGAGCTCTTTGAATATGGAAAAATAGATAAGGACCAGGTCAGTAGTAGGAGAAGTAAGTGTTAAAGTCTTGGAAACCACCGGTAAGGAAAAGAACATTTCAAGGAGGGAGTGCTTATGCATTCGTGACAAGAAACACTAAAGTGCCATTGAATTGGTAACTGAGAGCTGTTGGTGACCTTAGCAAGAGTCATTTCAATGGTGTCCTGAGACTCAGAGGCAGATTGCAGTGCATTAAGGAGTGAGTGGGAGGTTTTAAAGTAGAGACAATTTTCTGGAAGGTTTGCCGGTGAAGGAAAAGAAGAGGATGGGAGCTAGAAGGGACCGTAGATGCAAAGGAGGGATGATGATGATTTTAATAATTAAAGCAGTTTGAGCACAATTATATACAAAGGGGAAGATGTGGAAGGTACAAGGGGAGGCTGCAGTTTGAGAGGGTGGAAGCTGATGGCTTGGTGGTGACTCATGAACTGATGTATGCTTGGCTGTTTTGTGTGTAGGAGTGGCAATACTGCAGAGGAGCATCCGACTTTATGCCCCCTTCTATTCGTCCGACATCCTCATTGCCTCCCCTCTGGGCTTGAGGACCATCATTGGTGGAGAAGGAGAGAAGAAGAGAGATTTTGACTTTCTGTCTTCTATTGAGCTTCTCATCATTGATCAAGCTGACATTTACCTGATGCAGAACTGGGAGCATGTCTTGGTAATGCTGGTCATTCACACTTAGAGACTAGAAGCTCAGTGGTTTGAGTCTGAAATGGTTATTAAAGTCCAGATTAAAACTCAGCTTGGAAATGGAAATATTCCACATTTTCCAGTTTGAAAATGGGAAATGTTGTCCCCTCTTCTACCCACAAGTTGGTCAGTAAAGTATCCAGAAAGATAAAAATTCTTGTCAACATTTTCAAATCTCCAGAAAAGATTTCTTCCCCTTAAAAGTTGCTTCTAGTAATAGACCAGTTTAGTGTGGTTGGTTGGTTGGTTGAAATTCCTCCTCACCAGGAATGTTTTTATCTAAAATAGTTCCTCCTATTTATGCTTGTTCTCTTTTGTTTGGTCTTCAGTGGAGATGGAAAAACATTGCTCATGATTTCTTAATTTTTGATGTTTTACAGAGAAATGTAAGATGTTTTTGTCCCCTTACTGTAATTTGTGCTATAAGTTTTTTTCTCCCTCTCAACATACTCTGCAATGTTTTGGGGTTTAGGATTGTGCTTTGGAACAATCCTCATCACAGAACTATAGGTTTATTTTTATAAGGCATGTGAGAATTTACCTTTTCTACAACCCCAGGACTTGGAGTAAGTTCAGGACAAATAAAGGGGAGTACTTATTTATAAAGTAGGGAATAAACTTATAGTACTTGTGACCCTTCAATATACATTACAAGGTAAAAATATGATTAAAATAGAAAAGGCATGTCGATGGTTGAGTCATCTTTATTTTGAGCAAAAGGCACATGTAGTCACTCAGGGAATTTTCTAACGTTTTGGGAACCAAGTCACGGAAGGACAGCAGCTCTGTTTTCCATGGCATTTCCCTTCTTGTCCAAGTCTGGAACTGAGTTGCTTATAGAGTGACCAGAGTGGCATTTCAGAATTTCCTTTAAAAGAAATATTCTGTATAGGTAGCATCTTGATCCTTTTTGAAAGATCCACGAGGTGGCCAGTTTGAGCTTTTCTTCTTGTTCGCTTGACTATGGGCAAGTCACTCACCCATCTGAGCCTCAGTTTTCTTGTTGTAATTTGGGAGATGATAGTATGTACTTCATGGGGTTAAATAAGATGGTGGGCTTATAGAAAGGTTAGCAATGCCTAACAGGTAAGTGTTCAATAAGTATTAATGGAGTATTATTTCTGCTCAAAGCATTTGATGAACCACATGAACCTACTGCCCTTGGACTCACATGGGGTGGACTTTTCTCGAGTGCGCATGTGGAGCCTCAATAATTGGTCCAAGTACTATCGTCAGACACTGCTGTTTGGGGCCCTGCAGGATGCCCAGATCAACTCTGTGTTCAACAAGTACTGTGTCAATGTGCAAGGCCAGGTGGGTTCTCCTTCTTTCTCTGAATTTTCATGAAGTATTGTGTATTGTTTGGGTCATGAGGCAGAAGGAGAGGATAGCATTTGGTCAACAATGGGAATAGCTCACTTCCTAATGTTCTCACTGACTCCTGGCAGGTGGCTGTGAGGAACGTCCCGATGACAGGCTCCATCAGTCATGTCCTGGTGCAGCTCCCACATGTCTTCCAGAGGATGGAAGCTGAAAACCTAGCTTCAGTGATTGATGCCAGGTACCCTCCCCTGTCCCATTGGACCCCTGGGGGTCACAGAGAGGGATTTTACTTGGGCATTCAAATTTAGAATTGTATTCCTTGTTGGCTTTATTAGTTACCATTTACGAAATGAAATGAGATAATTGAATCCAATCATGCCATTGACAGAGGAGGACGCTGAAGGCCAGAGAAATGGTGTCTTGTCCTAGTTCCAATAGTGGCAGGGTTAGTAAATCAGGGGTACTTTCCCCTAGACTGTGGCATTTTTAAATTACATTAATTTTTTAATGCCGCATGTCAACAACTTAATTCTAAGCCCTTCAGGGCAAGAACAGTTTTCCTAATTCTCTATGTAATTTTCCCCTGTCTTCTCATTGTGTTTAGTCAGGGGACCCATGGTAGCAGAATGGTGCTTAACACATGGTAGGTGTTCAGTAATTATTTGTTGACTGACTGATTGACAACTGAATGAATGAATGTTACAGTTATGTACTTCCTAGAATAATTCTCTGGGATATACCAGCATCACATCTATTCTTTATGATGAATAGTGTTAGCACTTACTTTTTAATGCGCTTAACAAGTTTTATCCTTACATAATCTCTTTGCAATGAGGTAGGCCAAACTGGCCTCTTAGGGGAGGTAGAAGGAGATTGTGACTTGCCCAGGGTCATGCAGTTGGCAGTGACACTATGGCTCACCTCTAGACCACTGACTTTGCCCTTTGCCTTTCCAAATCAGGTTTAACTTTTTCGTCAACAAGATTTTGCCTCAGTATCGTGATGCAGTCATGTCTCACACGCTTATCTATGTCCCCTCCTACTTTGACTTTGTGCGTCTCCGAAATTACTTCAAGAAGGAGGAACTGAATTTCACTCATATCTGCGAGTACACCCAGAAGTCTGGTGTCTCCAGGGCCAGACACTTCTTCCTTCAAGGAGAGAAGCAGTTCCTGCTCCTCACAGAGCGCTTCCATTTCTACAAAAGGTAACGTAGGGCCAGGTTTCAAGTGTCCTCTCTGGAGGGCCTGCTTCCAAGTGCATGGTGGGCTTTGCTGTGTTATAAGGTCCTCCCTTGCTTCACCTCCTGCAGACAAGCCAGAGTTTGGGGGGCTGGACAGACTTTTCTTGATTGGTTGGTTGGTTTTCTTCCAAAATGGGCATTGTTGGAA
This sequence comes from Balaenoptera musculus, assembly GCF_009873245.2. NCBI lineage: Eukaryota > Metazoa > Chordata > Mammalia > Artiodactyla > Balaenopteridae > Balaenoptera > Balaenoptera musculus. The sequence goes on along the minus strand of NC_045785.1, from coordinate 147,317,067 downwards.
AAGGTGGTAGAAACGAATGAGTGACTACAGCATAACCTGTATATAGATCTGGAGTGGGTCCATACTTAGGGTACCTCCTGTAGCTGTGGGTGTACCCCTCAAGAAAGACATTACAGAGCTGAGCAGCTCTCGACAGGGACAACTCAGCTGAATACAGGAAAGGGAGGAACCTGTCGTAGAAGCACAGATGAAACATTCGGGACTGTGTGGTCTGTGGAGATGGAAGTTGAGTACAGTGTCAGTGTTCAGAAAGTTCTCCTTTGTCCTGAGGCAGTGCACACACACTTCTGCACCGAGGAGAACCAGGACTAAGGGGCTCCTTGAAGTTTATGAGAAGCAAAAGGTGAGGGGCTTAGAGTTGAATATCTAAGGACTTCAGGGTTTGCTTAGCTTCCCCACCATGTGACTTTGACAAAATAAGTTGGATTGGCCTTTTTTTTCTTTTCTTTTTTTTTTTTTTTTTAATTCTAATTAGATTGTTAGTAATATTGAGCCTTCTGTTACTATTTGGGATAGTTGCAGCCCTTTGTGCCCCCAGAGTTTGGTTATTTTATTGTTTTGCTAATTCTCTCTGCTGCCAAATGTAAAAGCCCCTTTTAAGCTCTTACCTAGAGAGACTGGAAATTGCATCCTATAACCTTTTCTTTCCTGATTCACAATAATGTCCAGTGAGTTTAAGTTCTGACTTTACTGTTTTATTAATTCTCAGTCATAAGCTAATGAGGAGCACGTTTCCTCAGAGAATCCCTAACATCTAAGCCTGAAATCCTCTAGGCTTTGGAACATATTAGATGATGCACCTTGGCATTGCATTGCCTTTTAGTTTATGCTGATATTAGGATGGTGTTCCTCCGAAATGTTCTCCTTACCAGGACGGGGAGGGAGGGATCCAGCAGCCTGCCGGAGCGAAGCAGGCTGGCATGACATGACTTCTTTGGGTATTCTGCTGCCTAGATGATCTGCTAGTGGAGAGTTGAGGAATGACTACATTTGCGTTTGCTGGGCTTCATCTTGGCTACCCAGACAAGGCTGTTTGGCCCAAGAGTGTTAACGAATGCCTTCTTGCTGGCATCATCATTTGCTTTGTTCCAGTGAGTTGTTGTTTTCATTCATGTTGGAAATGGTATTTTGGGGGAGTTTGCACTCCGCACGTCTAAAGAGCCCTTAGTTTTCCAAAAGCTTGATACATCAAAGCAAGTCCTTTAAATGAAGTGGATGGATTGGAAAACTTGCCAGCATGATTGTCTGTAGCAAGTGTGAACTAAGCTGGGATGAGGACTGCTCTCAAGTAGCAGCTTTTCAAGGAGAGGCCATGATGTCAAAGGAGCCCTTTCTCTTAAGTAGGCAGGACAGTCTCCTGTCTTACACTGTTCATTTATTGACCAAGCTGTTTTGTCCCCAAAGTCACTATAAAGAGAAACCTAACACGTGCCATTTGCTTTATACCCTGGACCAGGTTAGTGGGTGTTTGAGTTGAATGGAGATAATCTGCAACTGCCAAATATCTCAAGGTTCCCAGCTATAGATTTTTTTGCTTGAGAGGTCACCAAGGTGATGATGGGTATTTTGATCTGCAGTGTCTTTGTGATTTGATTTTTTCATTTGACCTTGGGAAAAGTACATGTATTTTAAACTTTAGTATCCAGCTTTAAAATTCTGTATTTATATTCTCTATGGAAGTAGGCAGTGTTAGACATATTGCAGTTCGTTTGTGAGCTAGCAAAAAACTTTCAACCTGAGGATTTGTTTTCTTTGGGGAGGTGAAACCAGTAGAATCTTAGGATGGGGTGGGCATTTGGTCATGATGGCCCTCCTGAGGGGAGGACAGTTCACAGTTCTTTCTCTGAGCATTATAGTGGGTTAGCACAGGAAGGAGGATTCTTAAGCAGGGGGCAATCAGAAACTCTAGAGGTAAGATTTCTGGAGGAGGGAAACGCTAGTGGGGTGTTTCTGAGTGCTCCCTGCCCCAGGGAGAACCCCAGTTGTAGAAGTAACAGACCTGGTCTTTATAGACCGTATGCAGGAGCCAGCCTTGCAAGTCAGTTGTGGGTGCCTCATTTATCTTTAACAGTTGTCAGGTAACAGACATCTGGAATGTCCTTAGTTTTAGGTCCTGTCACAGTGTTATGCCATATTTGTAGGGGTCACTGAAGACCCAAAGCACATACAGGAGAGGAGGAAGGCAGGGGAAGAGGTGCAGAAGATCATGGGAATTGGTACTAACTGCCCCTCTGAAGAGGTTCTGGTCACGTTCTCTTATTTCCAAGAGATGCCTAGTCTCTACTGTGGACGAATTGGTACTAAGAGAGATTTTCTTGGTTTTTAAATATAATACCTATTGGAATTGGTTTTGTTGTTTTATTTTGCTTTAAAAGTTCTCTCATTATAAGAGTATTACACAATTATTGTAGAGAACCTAGAAAATCTAGGTTAAAAAAATGGGATCACTTATAATCTTACTGATATAAATACCCATTTTGGTGTATTTCTTACCTGTCTTTTTAATGTAAAAAACATGTGCACATGCACACACACACAGACACAGGCATTTTAAAAAGGATACCAAAATTGGGATCACAATGTACACATTGGGATTTTTTTTCTTTTATCTTTAATGTTTTATGTGCTTATTGAAAAAAAGCTTAAATAAGTTAGCATTTTGGTATATATTTGTATGTTATGGATGTATTTTTAAGTTAATATATATATAGTTCTACTGTATCCTGCCCCCGCTCCAACTTTTTATTTGGGAAGATTTCATTTCAAAAGACATTGTAAGACTATCCCAGTGAACATCTCTAACTCCTTCCATTTAGATTTCACCAGCTGTTAGCATTTTGCCACATTCTCATGCACCCACATTCTCTGTCTCTCCTTCTCTCTTTCCACTCACATCTCTTATTTTTTCTTCCTGAACCATTTGAGAGTAAATTACGGGAGGCTTCATGACACTTAACTCCTAAATCTTTCAGCCTGTAGAGCCTAAAAACAACATTCTTTTATCTAACCACAACACCATTAACATACCACTTGACATTACTGCAGTAATACCGTCTAATATTTAGTCTGTATGCAAATTTTCCTAGTTGTTCCCAAAATGACTATTACAGCTGTTTCTCACCCCCCGCCCCCAAATCCAGGACTTAGTTAAGAATCCTACATTGCATTTGTTTGACATGTGTCTTAGTCTATTTTAGCAGTTCTCAAGCAGGAGCAGTTTTGCTCCCCAAGGGACATTTGGAAATATCTGGAGACATTTTTGGTTGGTACAGTTGGAGGGTTATTCTAGTGATCTAGTGGTTCAAGCGGGTCAAGGCCTGGGTGCTGCTAGACGTCCTGCAGTGCACAGGACAGCCCTTACAACAAAGAATTACCTGGCTTAAAATGGCAGTAGTGCCAGGGTTAAGAAACCCTGATCTAGAATAATTCTCTTCCTTTGTTCCTTGTTGTGATACTGATATTTTTTGAAGAGTACAGTCCAATTTCCTGTAGAATGTCCCACATCTGGATTTGTCTGTTTTCTTATTATTTAGATCAGTGTTCCCAAACTTTGCTACATATTAGAATCCCCTTGGGGAACTTTTAAAAATCTGAATGCCCTGGTCATACCCCAGTATCAGTTAAATCATGGTGTTTGGGGATGGGGACCAATTACAGGTATTTAAAAAAAAAAAATAGGTGATTCAGTGAGCATCAGAGTTCGGGGACCAAAGATTTAAACATTATTTTAGTAAGAATTCTACATAGAGGATATTGTGTACTTCCCCCTGCATCTCCTCAAGAGGCCCAGGGTGTCAGTTTATCCCATTTTTGGTGATACTAAATGTAATCACTTGGTCAAGGTAGGTCTGCTAAATCTTTACATTGTAAAAATACCTTTTCTGTGTAATTGTAAGTAATCTTTAAGGTGTGTATAGCATCCTTTTTAATGGTTACATAGTGTTACATTGTATGGGTATATAATTAACCCAGTTTCCTTTTAATGGGCATATTGATTTGTTTTCTGTTATATACAATAATGCCAAGAGCGTCCGTATGCGTAGTTGATGGCATAGTTGCCTAGGCATTTCCTTAGGATAAATTTGGAAAGGAAAACTTATTTGTTCAAAAGCTGTACCCAGTTTAAAATTTGCTGTGTGTTGCCACTCCCATCTTCTCCCCTCCCTGCTAAAATACACACTCAAAATAATTTATACTCCATTAGCCTATTTCTGTAAAACCCTGCTTTTTTCCAGTGACTTGATAGTCAAAATGATACCTCATGGTTTTAATGTCTTTTTCTTGCTTTTCTGTGTTTTTTGTAGTTGTCAGTTGAATGTAGTGCCTGAGTAAGTAGTTGGCCTGGGCACACCTCTTCTGTCAGGCCACTAGTGTGGCAGTTGTGAATCTAGTTAGGATTTGGTTGTTACCATAGTTACCTTCTATTTACCACAGACTGCCAGTTCCTCCAGCAGACAGTGGCCCACTGTGGGGCCCGGAGCTGGAGGGCCTTGTCTCAGCGCCCTGCTCCCCCCTCAGCTTTCGCCACGCCCTGCACTCCTGTGCCGAGGGAGAGCCTCTCCCCACGCTCCTGCCCCTCCCCCAGCAGCAGGCTGCTCCTGCCAGCTCCTCCCCCAGGGCTTGAAGTGGGGCAGGTGTTCTCCTCCTGGTCCGGCTTAGATGCAGGCAGATTCTGTCCATCCTGGGCTTTGGAGCTGGCGCTTTCTCAGGGTTCCTGCACCACCCTCCATGGTGGCCAGCCTCTGCCTTGTTCTATGGGGGGTCTTGGTGGGAAAGAATTCCCTGCTTCTCTGCGGTGGTGGCAAACATCTGCTTACATCAGTGCAGGATCTTGGGCTGAACAAGCTTCATGCCCTTTCCCCAGGACAGACTGCCCTTTTTACTGGATGTAAGTCTTGTGGTGGGGAGGGATGGGGTGAGGGGATTAACGCCCCTCCCTTAGGGCAGACAGTTTTGCTGCTTCTGACTCCACCCCAGCAGTTGACCTTTGCCCCTCTCATTGGCTTCAGGCTTTAGCTTCATATACAACATGACTCTGGGAAGAGAGTGAGTTTTCATGTCTGCACCACCATCGGGGTGTCTCAGGTCTTCTGCCTTGCCTCCAGCCTCTCCAGGGCTCCCAGTGGAGACCTATGGAAAAGACCTCATGACTGTGAAGTAAAGGAGTGTCCGGGAATCCCAGGGATTCTGAACTGTCATGCAAGCCCATAATTGCCCTTTAAGAACTTGTTAAAAGTGTAGCTTTTTTCTTCCTACCCACTTTCTTAGCAGCTGCCCTCTTCCCCACTGTGCTCTGCCAAGGGTGAAGTGGTTCGTATGTCCTGTCTTTCTTCAGACGATCTTGTCACTCTTTGGAATTCAGTCAGTGATGGGCTGAAGCTGGCTCATACCAGCTCTTAAGGTATGGTTGCACATCTCTTCCCAGTTCCAACTTCAGCAACGTGACACTGGTAGCTTGAAATGGAGTATTTACACCACAGAAATTGGCAAATGCTTCAAATCAGCACCTGTCCTCCCCCACTGAGAATCCATTGTTAACACACACCAGGGCACCGCTGAATCAGTTCACTTGGTTGCCCTGTGACATCAGCTATCTAGGCTCAAGAAAAGGAACACTGTTGTAGATTATCTTTTTCTTGTTAGCATGGGAGCAGTATTCTCTTGAGTTTTCTACATAGTAAGCAGAAATGGAACTCTCTATTTGTTTTTGTTTGTTTTGATAACTACTGAGACAGAACTGTGTTTTTTCAACATCATTAGCCATTAGAATTCCTTTATGGAAAGAGGATGTGGAAAGATGAACCAAGTAATGGACTGCAGTTATATTTTGGAAGAGGAGGGTCTCCAGAGAGATCAGGATGAGCCAAGGGATAAAAAGACAAGGAAAACTTATCGTCCATGAATAAAATAAAATTCCCGAGGGAGTCTGACATCAGCCCTGTATGAGAGTCTAACAGGAAAAATCAGAACCTTGTCAACGTATAAAATCTTTGGTCATGGAGCCCAAGAGGGAATGACTGACCTCAACCTGAACTGTAAGACGAGTCCCTAGGGTCTGCACGCCGCCCCCCCCCCCCAACCATGCAGCCCTGTGCAGCAGGGAAAGAAGTGAGGAAGCTGTTGAAATTAATTGCCTTCCCATAATGCCTAATGGGTCCTCGGGCAGGATTTTGTAAATGGGTGAACTTGGGACATCTGCCATGGAGTTAACATGTCTACAGAATGACAAGAAAAGACTAATGGGAGTGCATTTACAGTTTATGCAGTTTATTTTATGTACTGGGTCTGACCTCATCTCCATTATAGAACACTGTTTTGCCTGATTATAATGAGGATAATGTTAAATTGGAAATGCCTGCTTTTCAAATTTTCTGCGACAGATTTCTAATTCTTGTCTACTATTCTTCCCCACCCTACCTCAGGCTGCTCAGATTAGGCTCAAGAAGTGCAAATTCATTTTATCATTATCTTAAGCCAAACATTAGGAATTCAAATATGTTGTCACAAAAAATGAGCCCCTCCAGCTCAAATTAGAGTAACTTTTGGTCTGGGTGTTATTTGTGCCATGGTCTTTCTCCTTGCATGAAACAGCGAGAGTGACTATGTCCCTGTAAAACTCTTTGGTGGCTTTTCCATAAAATTTCTCGTGTAGGCATAGCCTGTCTTTCTCCTTCTAACAGATACACAATAAAAGGCATCAGGAACCTGATTTTCTACGAACTGCCAACATATCCCCACTTCTACAGTGACGTCTGTAACATGCTGCAAGCCAGCACCAGAGGCGAGGAAGCTGCCTGGACCTGCACTGTCCTCTACTCCAAGTACGACGCCCAGAGGTTGGCTGCTGTGGTCGGCGTGGAGCGGGCTGCGCAGATGCTGCCGTCCAAGAAGAACGTCCACCTCTTCATTACTGGAGAGAGATGAGAATTGGTTGGACAGGAAATGGTATTTGGTGTGATATGTCATGCTTGATTCTTTGTCACTTGGACCTGATTCTGATCACTTACACAAAGAAGGGCTGCAACAAGGAAGGAGCACCAGGCAGGTTCTTATCAGATACTTCTTTCTTTTCAGATCATATATACCTGAAAAGTTCAGTGTAAACCAGATTTTGGTAAAACCCATCTTTCAGAGGTCAGAGGAGAGCTCATGGGACTCTGAGAAGTTGATAGAAGGAATCTTCTACTTGTGAATTTTTTTGTACGCCATAAATTCTTTTGTTGTGATTTCACCTCTAATTTATTACACTTGGTAAATTCTTTCAGATTTGCCTGTTTCTACTTGACACCTTCTTAAAGTGAGGCATGCACTTCTTTGCTTGTGAGAACTGGTTATGAGAAATTGGAATACTTCTTGCTGTTGAATATCATCTTAGTTTTGGATCGCACAGGTTTTGCAAAACTGTTATTTTTCCCCAGCCAAACTTTTTTAAACCTTAAATATTCTATTTTAATTCAACCTAGAAGAGCACATTCGTTCACTGATCTTTTTTTAACTCCTAAATGTTTTAGTGAAAATATATACTTAAAAAATCACATTATATAAAATAACATTAATTTGTACTTTATTTCAAGAAATAATTTTGTGAAATTCTTGATGTCGCAAATTCATCTTCAACATCACTGTCTTCATTGCTATAGTCATTTTTTAAGTCATATAACATAAAAAGGAAAAGAAGTTACACTTTTAAAAACATTTTTAGGGAGTTCCCTGGCGGTCCAGTGGTTTGGGCTCGGCGCTTTCACTGCCGAGGCCAAGTTTCAGTTCCTGGTCAGGGAACAAATATCCTGCAAGCTGCGCAGCGCGGCCAAAAAAAAAAAAAAATTGAACTATTCTCAGAAAAATTACAAATTCAGAACCTGAATCATCTGAAAATAAATTGCCGAGTTGCTGGGCCTGTCACTCCTAAAAATCACTCCTGAATTTAGTATGTATTTCATGTAAACAAGGACATTTTTCTATGTAACCTCAAAACAACCGTCAAATCAGGAAATTGCCACTAATCCTTGGGCCCCATTCAGATTTTGCCAAATGTCCCAGTAATAACCTTTATAGCAAAAGGATGCAGTTCAGAGTTACATACTGCTTTGAGTTGTCATGTCTCTGTAGTGGCCTTTATTCTGAATGGTACCTCAGCTTTTTCTTGGCTTTCTTGACCTTGACACTTTATTTTTTTAATTTTTAAAAATTTTTAAATTTTTTTAACATCTTTATTGGAGTATAATTGCTTTACAATGGTGTGTTAGTTTCTGCTTTATAACAAAGTGAATCAGCTATACATATACATATATCCCCATATCTCCTCCCTCTTGCGTCTCCCTCCCAACCTCCCTATTCCACCCCTCTAGGTGGTCACAAAGCACTGAGCTGATCTCCCTGTGCTATGCGGCTGCTTCCCACTTGCTATCTATTTTACACTTGGTAGTATATTATAAATCCATGGCACTCTCTCACTTCGTCCCAGCTTACCCTTCCCCCTCCCTGTGTCCTCAAGTCCATTCTCTACGTCTGCGTCTACGTAGCCTGCCCCTAGGTTCTTGAGAACCTTTTTTTTTTTTTTTTTTAGATTCCATATATATGTGTTAGCATACGGTATTTGTTTTTCTCTTCCTGACTTACTTCACTCTGTATGACAGTCTCTAGGTTCATCCACCTCACTACAAATAACTCAATTTCATTTCTTTTTATGGCTGAGTAATAGAGGTTGACGCTTTAGAAGATTACAGGCCAGTTATTTTGGATGGTGTTTCCTGTCAGATTAGGTTAGGTTAAGTTTAGTTTATGCGTCTTTGGCAGGAGCAGCATAGAAGCGATGGCTGCGTCCTCCTCGCTGCATCTCTTCAGGCGGTGCATGATTTCCACCTGTCCCATCATTATGACACTAACTGACCACTTGTTTAAGGTGGTGCTTGCCAGACTTGTTCACTATAGAATCACTCATTCCCCCTTTATTAATTTATATTAATATTACGAGTATGGATTCTTCGTTTTTTATTCAGTGGGTTATAATTGGTTATTATCGTTATTCCTTTAGATGCTTAAATGGTCTCAGATAAGGCCAGCAGGAACACCTTCAAGCTGGCTCCTGTGTCTTCTTGACACATCCCCCTTTTTCTTGGGCATTTCTTTATTTTCTGACACTGTAAGACATTCCAAGTTTGTCTTGTACTTTCCCTATTCCAGCCCTGCTTTCTTTAGTGGAAAATTATCTTAAAGCGAAGATTTGAGTGCTAAGTGTACTCAATACTATTGTGGAGCCACTGGTCCCAGGCCATCTCAGTGGTCAGAGTTTGGGAATATCTGCATGTGTGTATATGTATACACATACCTATGTGCCCACGACATCTAAATTTATTTCTGTATCCATATAATGAAAACCATGAATTTACACCATACCTCCAATTTCAGACTGACAACACAGGGTTCCTTTTGTTTTCTCCCTTTCCAAACTTGTAACTCCCTTCTCAGATTGTGAGACATGTGGCTCCCATTAGGCTCAATGGAACAAACCATATTGGTACAGATTTTCTTCCTCTTGGACATGCTTAAAATTGCTCATCAGAAAAAAAAGAAAAGTGAAATCACTTTTGGGGTACTTTTCCTGCTAGATACTTGAATAGGCATTTTTATTTCTCTCTCAACATGGAGAGTAGAACTATTCATTCCATATATAGATGGGTTCCTAAAGTTTTGCAAATTTATAGGCTTAAGCCAGCCAAACTCATGCTACAAAGAACATTTTTTTTAATATATATTTTAAGATGGAGTATAGTTGATTTACAATGTTGCATTAGTTTCAGGTGTACAGCAAAGCAAATCAGTTATACATACACATGTATCCACTCTACAGAGAACTGTTTTATCCATAGAGTGCCCTTTGGTTATTGGCATATTTGTGCTGTGTTTACCATAGAACCTGTGTATTATGAGAAGAGAAACGAGTTATTTGCCTAGTTCAGAGATATGAGGAAGAAGGGACTCTGATTACCCCCTTCTTCTATTTCCATATTCTTTTCCCTGTGAATTGTAGCTACTTCATGGCTTTCATTATCACTATTCACAAGACTCTCAAATCTCCATCTTCTCTGGACCTCCACTCACGTGTGAGCCTGGATTTCAAGTCTATGATATAGCCCCAGAAATACATATTTTTTTAAGCATCCCTACTGATTTTAATGCTAGCTTATAGCCAGCTAACTGCTTCTCGCCTACAGAGAACACTGAGGGTTTCAAGTGCGAACCAAGCAGTATTGCCTCTGTTCCTGGCTCAGCACCTGGGAAAGAAGGTAAGCCTCGGCAGTGGCCCTGGCTCCTGAGTTGATGGCAAAGAGTTGACCTTTTGGAGTGGTTTCATTAAAAGCATGCCTTAACATCAGGTCTCTCACTCACACAAAATAAGGGAGAGAAGAGGGTCTACTGGACCACGGATAATAACAACTGAGCTGGAATTATACACAATGTTGATATTTCTTATCAAGGCTCATCTTCAGTAAGCAAGTACCTATATAGTGCTGGTAGAAAATAGACAAAGGAATGATCCCAACCCTGGGAAGAGGTAGAATTTTAAGGTAGGAAAAGGAACTTAACCAGAAAGAGTTTTAAACTTTTTTTTTTCTTCCCATAGTAACAACTTAGCACTTTTCTCTTTGAGGGGAAAAAAGCTTTGAGTCATGAATGCTTTCTGCAGCTGGCTGCACCATATGCAGTATTCAAAAGACAAGAACTAGCTAATCACAGAGAACCAGCGGCAGCTTAACAGCCCTCTGCTGGCTTCCAAAGGGCTTATAATTGAGTGCAGATGGTCCCGGCAGGATGGGTATGAATCCCTGCTGACTCCTCACATCCCAGAGGGCCAAGGGGGGCTCATGAAGCCTCCCAGCCCTGATTGTGCCCTCGTGGGGGCCACTGAGGAAGGAGGGGAGGCAGGTGGTGCGAGAGCCTGCTGGCTGCCTTCTGCCCAGCCTTCCCTCGGCTGCGTGAACAGATCTTCAGGCTGCAGAGTGTAGCTTTGATGAGTAGGGTCTCAAGATTACAGAAGGCCTGGGGTAAGGGAACAGGGTTGGGGGTTCTTTATAATCATTGGAAGAGCCTCATTGTGCAACCTGCAGGTGGCTGCAGGGCGCCAGAGCCTCACGGAGGAGGGATGTGGTGGGTGTGCACAGACTGCTCCTTTCAGGGAGCGTCCTGCTGGGGGTGGGGCCCTCACAGCTGGCCCGCCCTCTCCTTCCCCGCTCTCCTTCCCATCTCTTCCCCAGCTTCTCTCTTTAAAGGAGTTATGGTAGTCATCCTTGCACCATTCAAAAAAAGCTTTTCTGGCTTTTCTAGACAAACAGAATTCTAAACAAATTTCAGTCTCATTCAGAAAAACTTTTCTAGCTAAGTAGAATTCTAAACAAATTTCAGTCTGCTTTTAGTACCAGAGTCAGTGAATTGGGAGTAGATACACAGATAATCCAAAATTCATGTAGTCTTTGGAAGGGGAAAGAGAGAAGACAGCCCCCTCTCCTTTCCTTGGGGCCTAGCCATCCCTCCCCCGTGAATCTACCACATCTAGCTGACAGCACAAAGTGCATTTCTTTCTAAAGACTTGTATTTCTTCCTCTTATACCGTATGCTCCAGCCAGAGCTGCAATAAAATTCTATGTATTTTATGTCCTGTTTCTGAGCTGAACACGCGTTCCTGTCCCCTCATCGTTTGCCTTGTTTCTGTGAGGACCCTCCTTTCTTCAGATGTGGGAAGGAGTTCCCTCTGCATTGCTTGCATTTCAGTATAATCCCTGGATTTGCCTTTCACCTCTGGCCACGTTGCCATCATTCCTGTGGGAGGTGAGAGCATGAGAAAGAACAGAGGTCTGGGCCTCAATCAAACGGGCTGGCTGTCTCAGTAGTTGAGTCCTATGCGCCAAAGGAGTCAGGGCTGAGATTGGATTGCTACAAGGCTTGCTCGCCCTGCACAGAGAAATCTGAACCTGGTGGGCAGCCCCACCCAGGTGTCACCCTCACTGCTGGGAGGAACACCTGCACTTGCTTGTCCTCCTGGCTCCCACAGTGGGCGGGGCATGGCACAGTCCTGGCCAAGTTGTCATGGTCTTCAGGCTTGGGCCTCTGCAGCTGGCTGGGACCGGTGGGAGCTGTAGCCTCGGCTCACACAGGGAAAGAAGGCAGTCTTTGCTGCTTGGCTGATTTGGAAGCTGTGCCGAATTCCTGCCCATCTGTTCTCCCAACTGAGCCAAGGCCAAAGCTGTCTAGCTCTTGCCAACCCAGGGGATGACACGGAGCCCTGTATCCTGCAGCCCTCGTTCTCACTGCCCTCTGCAGCCCCTCTCATCTGTCAGTTTGACTCCCCACAGAGATGGCCCTGGGCTCACAGCTGCTGTTTGCCCACAGATGTTCATGGGTTTCTGCCTTTTATGTTTCCATCATTTTTCAAAACCGGCCCCGAGCTGGGTGCTGGCACCAACATTACCACCAACCCACTGTGGCTCTGTGCAGGTCCTCCTGGCCACCTCTCAGCTTTCTCATCTTTATAAAGTGGGGTACAACCTCCACTATCCTGACAGAGGGACATGAGAGAAAGTAGAAGAGACTGCTGTTGTTTGCCCGTACTCGCCTCCTAATTCTCTAGTAAGAGGACCCTGGATTTTATTGGGTGACAAAGTGCCCAGTCCCCCTTGCGGTAGGGTGTGGCCAGGGAAACGAGCACTAACCTTGGGGCAGACTCTTAGGAGAGCTCTTTGAAACTGGTGGGAACACCACTTTTGCCTCTTGTTCTTCCCTTTTTCCTGCCTGCAACACAGAAGAGATGGTTGAAGCTCTAAAGGACAGAACTCTGTGCACAGAAGATGGTGGAGCCGAAAGACAGAGGAGCCTGGCTCTCAGATCATATCCTGAAGCTGCCATCCCAGCTCTGCATGGTCTCTCTTCACACTTTTCTCTGAAATCCTAAATCCCTCATTTGTTTCAGCCACTGAGGCCAGGCTGTATTGTTGGCCTCAGGCTGTATTGCCAAGTCCTTACTGCTACAGAGGACAAAAATGGGATCACAAGTCCTGAAGTCCAAAGGCTCTGCCTATTCTTTCTTCTTTCTTCTTGTCTCTGCAGGAACCAGCATAGGGGTTGTGCTTCAAGGTTGACGCCTGGCCATTTGGTGACAGTGCGGAGTGAGCGCTAAGGCATGTCTGGCTTTGTGCCATCACTTCCGTCATCTCCAATCCAACTGGATCTATAAGAATGAGGGAGGACATATGTCTTCTCACAGGGTTTATGGAAACTGATGGTAGCAGAAAAATAACTGGCAAGAAAACAGACTTCAATTCCCTGAAAGTTGGTGACCACCTGTTTTTCATTTCTTCAGGTGTACTTCAAAGCAAAATTAGGAAATGAGTCCGGATCCCCAGTTTGGTAGCAACTTAGAGGTCTTGTGGTCCAATCTGCCGCTTGACCCCTGAGTCGCCTATAGGTTGTCTATGAGAGGCAGTCACCAGCCTTGCCTGAATGCTCTCAAGGATGAGCTACTCACTTGTGGCTTTTCAATCAGCTCTGCTCACTATACAGTGTGAAACTTCCATCCATCAGTCCTCTCTGTGTCTGAAGTGCCACAGTACAGGTCCTTCTCTTCCACTTGTTAACTCCCAGTGATTCGAAGACATCCACCATGTCCTCCACGAGACTTCATTTTTCCAGGTCAATCATCCTTAGTTCCTTCAATGAATTTTTTTTTCTGAAAAGTTAATCTTTACTTTTGGTCTTCTTATTAGAAAACAACCCCTGCTCATTCAGCAGACAAGTCACGCAGTGGAAAACAATACAAAATCAAAAATATACCTACTTGGTGATAATGGTTATTGACATCTTGGTATGTTTCCTCCCAGATTTCTTTCTGCATTAATAATAGTAATAATAATAATAGCCCACAGTTTATATAGAGACACTTCCATTACAAGGTGGTTTTGTCAGTAATCTGTTTAGCACAGTGCCTGGCACATTACACTACAAGGTAACATTTTTGGAAGCACTTATGTGCCAGAAACTCTTCTAAACTCTTTACGTGTATTAAATCAGTTAATCCTCACACACTCATCTGAAGTAGGCACCATAATTTTCCCTGTTCTATAGGGGAATCAGAGGCTTACAGATGTGAAGGAACTTGCTTAGTAACAGCTAGGGAATATTACTCAGCCATAAAAAGAAACGAAACTGAGTTATTTGTAGTGAGGTGGATGGACCTAGAGACTGTCATACAGAGTGAAGTAAGTCAGAAAGAGAAAAACAAATACCGTATGCTAACACATATATATGGAATCTAAAAAAAAAAAAAAAAGGTTCTGAAGAACCTAGGGGTGGGACAGGAATAAAGACACAGATGTAGAGAATGGACTTGAACATGGGGAGGGGGAAGGGTAAGCTGGGACAAAGTGAGAGAGTGGCATTAACATATATACACTGCCAAATATAAAATAGCTAGTGGGAAGCAGCTGCATAGCACAGGGAGATCAGCTCAGTGCGTTGTGACCACCTAGAGGGGTGGGATAGGGAGGGTGGGAGGGAGACGCAAGAGGGAGGGGATGTGGGGATATATGTATACATATAGCTGATTCACTTTGTCATACAGCAGAAACTAACACACCATTGTAAACCAATTATACTCCAATAAAGATGTTAAAAAAAACCAGGACTGTCATACAGAGTGAAGTAAGTAAGAGAAAAACATATCATATTAACACATACATGTGGAATCTAGAAAAATTGTATAGATGATCTTATTTGCAAAGCAGAAATAGAGACACGGATGTAGAGAACAAATGTATCGTTACCAAGGGAGAAGGGGTGGTGGTGGGATGAATTGGGAGATTGGGATTGACATATATACACTATTTTTTTTTAATCTTTTTTTTTAACATCTTTATTGGAGTATAATTGCTTTACAATGGTGTGTTAGTTTCTGCTTTATAACAAGGTGAATCAGCTATACATATACATATATCCCCATATCTCCTCCCTCTTGCGTCTCCCTCCCACCCTCCCTATCCCACCCCTCTAGGTGGTCACAAAGCACCAAGCTGATCTCCCTGTGCTATGCAGCTGCTTCCCACTAGCTATCTGTTTACATCTGGTCGTATATATAAGTCCATGCCACTCTCTCACTTCATCCCAGCTTCCCTTTCCCCCTCCCCATGTCCTCAAGTCCATTCTCTACATCTGTGTCTTTATTCCTGTCCTGCCCCTAGGTTCTTCATAACCATTTTTAAAAAAATTTTTTTTAAGATTCCATATATATGTGTTAGCATACGGTATTTGTTTTTCTCTTTCTGACTTACTTCACTCTATGACAGTCTCTAGGTCCATCCACCTCACTACAAATAACTCAATTTCGTTTCTTTTTATGGCTGCGTAATATTCCATTGGACATATATACACTACTAATACTATGTATAAAATAGATAACTAATGAGAACATACTGTATAGCACAAGGAACTCTACTCAGTGCTGTGTGGTGACCTAAATGGGAAGAAAATCCAAAAAAGGGGATATATGTATATGTATAGCTGATTCACTTTGCTGTACAGCAGATACTAATACAACATTGTAAAGCAACTATACGCCAATAAAAATTCATTAAAAAAAATAATAACAGGATTTGAACCCAGGTAGTATGATTCCCCCAAACCCACATTGTTTTTCACTAGTTCATGCTTCTCTAAAACAAAAGCAAAAAAGCACTCAGTAGATTGTAGCTATTATTATTACTACCCCTTTAAAAGGAGAGATCTGAAATTGTTGAACTCTTAAAAAGACAGAGGATTATAATACTTTCTTGGTGGTGGTAGCGTTGTTGTAAACAAACGCTAATTAAGTTGTTTTGTATGCCATCCTTCTGGATTGTATGACATTCTAAAGGGCAATCTAGGCTTCTGAGAAGCTTAATGCCTATATAGCAGATGATTATTGAAGGCATATTTTTAACTTGTTTGCTGCTCTGTTTATCCTTGGTCCATCGAGGTTTACCCAGAGAAATTAAATTCTTAATATCAGGCCAAATAAAAATTAAGAAGATACCTTTTCTTGAAACATGCACCTACACGGAAAAGCAGCATAACAGTGTTTAAAATCATGGGCACTGAAGCAAGGCTGCCTGGGTTCAAATTTTTGCTTTGCTACTTTCTAGTGATTTTTATGAAATTCCTTAAACTCTCTGTGTCTCAGTAGCCACATCTGTAAAATGGGCTTATGGTAATAGTAATACCTGTCTCTAGAGTTGTTATAATAATTAAGTTACTTAATCCATGCAGGGCACTTAGAACTGCTTGGCACATAGTCACTGCTCAGTCAGTCTGAACTAGTATTACATACAGACCTTCCGTCCCACAGTACAAAGGTAAAAGAAAACAAAGGAAAGTCGTGGGGCATCAACTTCTGTTTTGGGTTATTCTTGCCTATAAACCTTATTCTTTTTAAGTGAGTGAAAACGAAATTTTGAGAGAGAGGGCTTCAGAAAATAGCTGTGGGGATTTTACCCAGCAAATTCCAGGGCTTAGGGACGAGGAAGTGTGACATTTTAATGAGTTATAAACAGCAGGTGGCGCTGTAAACAAGTTCAGTAACAAGCTCTTCACCTCCCCTCTGGCTGCCTCTGGGCTGCCACTGCCCTGTGCCCTCTTGAGCTGAAGAGACCCAGAAACCCAAGCCTCTTTTGTTTTCTTCTTCTTTTTGAAACAATTCCAACACATAGGAAATATGAAAATTCAAAGACAGTTAAAAAAAACTTGTGGTATAATTTGTTTATAAGTTAACACCTTTTAAAAATGATTCCACAAATAACATGTTTATTTCAGGAAACAGTTTGTATAGAGCAGTGTACATTATGTTTTAAGAAATGGAAAATCACTACTAGGTGCAATCCATAATTAAAACTCACAAATAACTGTTAAAAATTAACATTTTAAACACAAACCCAAAATTATAATAACTTGATGAATAACTTCCTTTGGAAATACAACCAAATTTGTATGTATGAGGCCCAAGTCAAATGGTCCCCTGCTTCCCCTTCACCAAGCTGTGGCTACACCTTTTGTGCAGAGGAAAGATTGGGCACATGACTTGGAATTCTGGTTGCTTGTCTGAACCTTCATTATAGGGGGGTCAGAGTTTTCCTCATAGAGAAAACTGCTGGGTACTTTCCTAGCCTCTTATCCACCCACCTCTTCCAGGCCTGGCTTGTCACTCACTACCCTCTTGAGACTGTCCATTTCCATACCTGCCCCAGAGCAGATGCCCTCCTAACACTTCCTCCCTCTTTGGTCCTCCTCTTGGGAACAGTATTTACCAGACCAAAAGATAGCAGGAGGCCATGGGGAAAGAGAAGTAAGTTAATAGTTACTGAACACCTACTATGGGCCAGGAACTGTCCTGGGTGCTTTATCTGCATCATCTCATAACAACCATAAACCTAGTATCTGTCACCATTTTTTTCATGTGGGGGAAACATGCTTGGAGAAATTAGATATCTAAGTCTTCCAAAGTTAAACAGCTAGTTAGTGGCCAATGCTGCATGTTTTTTCTGTCATCCCCATGTGATTGAGAAGGTCAGGACCAGTGGCTCAGATGGAGATGAATCTGCAGGGGATTCTCTCTTTCAGTCTGTGGCCACGTCTGGTCCATTTTATTAGCACAGCATCTCTTAAGCATGAACTCTTCTCTCTGACTCCCTTCCCACAGCTTTACTTAGTTCAGGCCTTTGTTAGCCTCTTCCTGTGGTACAGTCCAGACTTTGGAACCTGCTAGCTTAGGCTTTAATCCCAGCTTTACCTTTTACTGGGTGTGTGACCTTTGTCAAGTTGCTTGCCTTTGTCTTACCTCAGTTTCCTTATTTGTAGGATGGAGATAATGACATCTTTCTTAGGGAGTAGAATTGTGAGGTTGAAATGAAACCACATAAGTACTTGTAGATCTCATCAAATCCCATTCTCTCCCTTTTGCTTGGACTGCCCACTGATTCATCCATGCTACAAATATGTACTGTGCACCCACCATGGGCCAGGAATTCTTTTGGGCACTTAGGATAGAACTGCTTCCTGCACTTGGAGAATTAGAGTGCATGGGGGAGACAGAAAATAAACAACTAGAAGCTAGATAAAAATATAATTTCAGATGGTGCTAAATGCTGGAAGAAAATAGAGCAAGGTCAATGGATAGAGATCTTTGGCCATCCTGTTTCCTCTGCATAGAATGCCCTGTCGCCACTGTGGAACTCTTACCTTTCAAGACCCCCTTCAAATGATCCCCTCTGTGAAATCATCACGGCTCACTATCAAATTTAATCATGGCCTCTCTAGACTTTCCCACTGGCTGTCCAAATCTATCTGTGGGACTGAGGACAACCACTCTGTCTAACTCCTTGTTGCACTTTCCAAACCGCTGTCCACCCTCAAGAAAAGCTCCTTGGGTATACTGCAGAGGAGAGCTGACACTATCACCCCGAGAAACTACCTGATGTGCCAGTTTGCGAGTGGCAAATCCTCGCGTGGAGAGAGAGAAAAGAAAGGGAGCAGACATCCTGGAACCTCTGCAGGGGCCAAAGGAACAACCTTCCAAACAAATGACAGAATGAAACATCCGCGCTGTGGTGTATGGGTGTAGGTGTGGGTGTGTCTGCCTTAGAAGCAGGGATGAAGGCTGACAGGAGGGGGAAACCTACATTTTCTAGGAAGAGGGACACTGGTTCTCTTTTCTCTAAAAAGCCCAAGAAGGCTTCCTGCAAGAAGCTGGCTTTCCGGGAGCCACTGGAATGAAGGCCCTGAACATTAAGGACACTGGGGGCTATGAATCCACCTGAACCTCACTGACCCCCTCAGCCACCTGGGTCACCCATGCTCCAGCACCACGGTGGCAGATCCATCCTTTTTCATTAGGTACTCAGAGTCTGAGCACAGCTTCCCCCTGGGGTCCTAATCATTTCCTAGAAAGTGGCCACCCTGCACCCTGGGATTGGAGGCTTTGCCTTTTTCCTTTCCACCTCCAGCTACACGGGGTGAGGAGGTGTGTTTGACAGGAGGAATGGATGTGTCTACAACACCTGTCACAGAGTTCTTCCCAGCCACTGGGTGTGGGCAGGGAGGTGTCCTGGTTTTGTTCTGTCTGTTATGAAACCTCAGGCAAAGACAAAATCAAGCTGTGCTGACTCAGCTCCGCTGGTCAGAAAAGCAGCTTGGGGCTCTTGGGCACAGCAAGGAATGTAACCCAGCAGCCATCGCTTGTAGGATTGCTTGATCCCCCCCAGGAATCTGAGTTTAGAGGAGATACCAGCTGAGACCTGGGCTTGCTCCCTCCATGACAGAATTCCAGCTGCACCACCCCTGAGATCCAGCTCGCAAGCGAGGACACTGTGGCACTTCCCTTAAACTGCATCAAAACAAAGCAGTTTTGGTGACTTACCCAGATACTAATTTATGCTCTGTTTTCATTGCTGTAGATGTTCTTGTCAATTCCCACCAAGAAGTTAGCATTCCTTTGTGTTTCTCTGCCTTGGGGAGCATTGGGGGGAAGGTGAAGCAGCATTTTCTAGGCCAAGAGAACTTTGTTGGCTGGTCCCGGAGGTAGAGGACATTGAGGCTGGGCTTGGAGGAAAAGAGGCAGAAGCAGCCAAAGGAAAAGAGTATTGAGGGCTCCTTCCAGACAGGGAAGGGTATTGCAAAGACCCCCTGTGCCCAAGCCTGGTCCAAAAGCAATGCAACTGCTCTCTTTCAGAGATCACACAAGTCTGGAAATTGAGCAGGTCAACAGAGGCCAGAGTGACTGAAGACCAGTTCAGAAGGCCTTTCCTCGATGTTGTAGACTGTAAGATTCTGTAAGACCTTTGCACAAATCTCGAAAGGGGAGGGAGGCCCAGCTGTGACTGAGATTGAATTTCTAGGCAACTCAGAAGCATGAGGTTCCGTACAGATTCAATCTGTTTTGAAGAAATAAAATGAAACTGCTATTGTTTATAATTCTAAATTTTATGGAGCAGGGAATTCCCTGGCGGTCCAGTGGTTATGACTCTGCGTTTTCACTGCCAACGGCCTGGGTTTGATCCCTGGGGATCGGGGAACTAAGATCCCACAGGCCATGTGGCATGGCCAAAAATATAAAAATATAAAATTAATTTTATGGAGCAGAATGTATACTTGAATCAAAATATTAGTATAGCACCCCATACACTCTTCCTATGAGTGAGCAATAGGGCAGAACTGGGAAGCAAAACCCCAAGTGGGACTCAAGTAGCCTTATTCTCAGCCTTCTAAAAAAAGTGGGGGTGGGGAAGAATTAGGACCGAGGTGGAGGAGAAAGGTGAGCAACAGACATTCTGGAATGGGGAGGTTTTAGTCTGCCAGGGCTGCCATAACAAAATGTCACAGACGGGGTGGCTTAAACAACAAATATTTATTTTCAATTCTGGAAGCTCAACATCTAAGATCAAGGTGTCTGCAGAGTTGATTTCTTCTGAGGCCTCTCTCTTTGGTTTGTAGGTGACTCTTTTTTCTCTGTGTCTTCGTATGGTCCCTCTGTGTCTGTCTGTGTCCTAATCGCTTCTTCTTTTTTTTTTTTTATACATCTTTATTAGAGTATAACTGCTTTACAATGTTGTGTTAGTTTCTGCTGTACAACAAAGTGAATCAGCTATATGTATACATATATCCCCCATATCCCCTCCCTCTTGAGCCTCCCTCCCACCCCTCTAGGTCATCACAAAACACCAAGCTGATCTCCCTGTGCTATGCAGCAGCTTCCCACTAGCTACCTATTTTGCATTTGGTAGTGTATATATGTCAGTGCTACTCTCTTACTACATCCCAGCCTCCCCTTCCCCCCTGTGTCCTCAAATCCATTCTCTACACTGCACCTTTATTCCTGCCCTGCCACTAGGTTCATCAGTACCATTTTTCTATATTCCATATATATGTGTTAGCATATGGTATTTGTTTTTCTCTTTCTGACTTACTTCACTCTGTGTGACAGTCTCTAGGTCCATCCGCCTCACTACAAATAACTCAACTTCATTCCTTTTTATGGCTGAGTAATATTCCATTGTGTATATGTGCCACATCTTCTTTATCCATTCATCTGTCGATGGACACTTAGGTTGCTTCCATGTCCTGGCTATTGTAAATAGTACTGCAGTCAACATTGTGGTACATGTCTGTTTTTGAATTATGGTTTTCTCAGGGTATATGCCCAGTAGTGAGATTGCTGGGTCATATGGTAGTACGATTTTTAGTTTTTTAAGGAATTTGCGTCCTGTTTTCCATAGTGGCTGTATTAATTTACATTCCCAACAACAGTGAAGGAGGGTTCCCTTTTCTCCACACCCTCTCCAGCATTTATTGTTCCTCTTCTTCTTATAAGGACATAAATCATAGTAGATTAGGGCCCACCCTAATAAAACCCATTTTATCTTAACCACCTTTTTAAAGGTTCTATCTCCAAATTAGTTACATCTTAAAGTACAGGGGGTTAGGACTTCAACAGATGGATTTGGGGGGAAACACGATTCAGCCCACAACAGGTGGTCATGCCTGCTTTCTGTCTAGACCTTAATCTAAATATGGATTCACCAGTCTAGCTGAAGGAGGCCACACCTCCAGGAGAAAATAACTCCTGGGAAGAATAAATACAGGCCTCTGTAGGTATCATTACTAGAAGGGGAAGTTGAGAACCTGTCTCTTTTCAGCAGGTACTTTTGCCACTTTTACACTGGGCTACGGGGCTGGTGTGCACAGCTCAGCCCTGTTGGTCTCCATCCACCCATCCCCACTCTTTGTGTTTAGCCTGGGAGAAGCATTCTCATGTTTTAGTTTTCTTTCTCTAACTATTCTAAGAGAGTGTCTGTGGCTGCAAAAGGCAGCAAATATTTTGCTGCAGAAAAGTACCAAAGTAAGCAAGCAGTCTTTAAGAAAATACCTTATTAAGCCATTTAGTGGGAAAACCTGGGTCCTATAAGATTGGTCCTAGGATGGAATTGTCAGGAGGGGACCAAAAGAGGGGGAAAGCTAAATTGGTATGAACGACATCTATGGACTCCTCAGGGGGCGTCTCAGGCTTTCCTGTGGGTTCCAATGATGGGGAGTCCCAGCAGATGGGGAGTGACCATGAGGAAACATTCATTCTCCTGGCTCCTCCCTGATGGGCTGCTGAGAGGCAGTGACTGCTTTCACTCTGAAAACCACAGACCCTGTCGGCCACCCTCTGCTACTACAGCCCACTCTCTGGATTCCCTCCTCTTGCCCGTGGGACACTCCACCTTGTTAATTTCCCCTAACCCTTCCTACACCTTTGTGAATAGACCTTTCATTGATCTCTCCTTCATATCTCATCTAAATGTTCCATGGTTTCCTCTCAGGACTCAGAACTTTCCTATGTGCTAGGTACTGCTATAAATATAAACATACATCTTCCCTTTTTTATAAAAAGCTTTATTGAGATATAATTTATATACCATACAATTCACTCATTTAAAGTACACAATTCCATTGTTTTTAGAATATTCACAGATATGTGCAAACATCACCATGGTCATTTTTAGCACATTTCATCAACTTCACAAAGAAGCCCCGTATCCTTTAGCTATCAACTCCTTTAGCAACCCCCATCCGCCTCAGCCCTAAGCAACCACTAATCTACTTTCTGTAGATTTCCCTATTCTGGACATTTCATATGAAAATGTTCATATAGTATGTGGTCTTTTGTGACTGGCTTCTTTCATGTAGCATAATGTTTTCAAGATTCTTCCACATTATAGCATGTGTCAATACTCCATTCCTTTTTGTGGCTGAATAATATTCCATTCTATGGTTATACCACCTTTTGTTTATCCATTCGTCAGTTGATAGACATTTAGATAGTTTTCACCTTTTTGCTACTATGAATAGTGCTGCTGTAAACATTCAGGTACAAGTTTTTTGTTTTCGTTTCTCTTGGATTGGAATTGCTGAGTCATATGGTAAATCTATGTTTAACCATTTGAAGAACTGCCAGACTGTTTTCCACAGGAGCTGCCCCATTTTGCATCTCTGAAGTAATGTAATCAGATTTCTCTACATCCTCACCAACAATTGTTATTATCTAAACTTTTAATTCTAGCCATCCTAATGGGTGTGAAGTAGTAGCTCATTGTGGTTTTGATTTGCATTTTCCTCATACCTAATTATGCCGAGCATCTTTCAATGTGCTTATTGGCATATATATCTTCTTTTATGCTAACAACTAGTTTATGAGGTAAGTGGCTTATTATCTCCATTTTACAGATGAGAAGACTGAGGCACAGTGAGGTGAAGTGACTTACCTAAGGTATATGGCTGGTGAGGGTTAGACTAGGATATGAATTCTAGCAGGCAGCTTTCATGTCCCTAACCATTATACAACACTGCCTTTGCATAAAAGAACAAGAGCATTTGGGGGATAGCAGAGCAATAGGGCAGGAGAGCCAAGGGACTTTTAAGAAGAGGAATATCTACTAGTCACTTTTAAATAGTTTATATGCTGCATATAAATCTCTTTCATCTCCATGTGCAAATGGTTGTTTTATGGAAAGGGGGCCAAGTTCTTTCATGTTTGGGTTAAAGCCAGGGTGAAAATAACAGAACAGTCATAAGATATAGGGCAGAGAACAAGAACTCAGCAGGGGCAGAAAGTTAGAGCCAGAGCTGAACAAGATCATATAGAGCCCCTAGTAATTCACAGAAATCTGGGAGAGGGCTCTTTCTTTGGAATAATCCAGGCAGTTGAAACAAGCCTTATCTGGATCTGAAGGGACTGGGAGACCCCAGCTGGGTTTCACTGATAAAGTAGTTTAGTGGAAGTATGGCCAGATGTGTCTCCACCTCCTCCCCACTCTACCCCAACCCAGTTCTTAGCCTCTTATCCAAATGGACATGTGGGTGCCAAAGCCCACTCTTTCCTCCTTCTCTCTTTGTATCAACAGTGAACACGCTGGCCTTTGTTTCTGACCTTGAAGAGACTGTACAATCAGCATCATTCTCTAAAATATTTCTCAAAGATGGGCCTATAAAAATTCAGAGACGTTAGAGGACACCCCGTTTAGAAGCTTTCTTCCCTTAAATTCATCCCAGGAATCTTCTCCCTTTTCGTCCAAGTACTCCCAGCCCCACCCTACACACACACACACACACACACACACACTCCTGGTTCACTGCCAGACTGCCTGATGATTCTCTCCGATGTGAGAGGCTAAGCAAGGTAACAAGAAGGGAGGAATGAGTCTGTGAATCAAGTATATTTTCTGAATTTCCATCCTGTATCTGTCTGCTGATTTATCAAGAGAACCAGCGATGGTTTAGGAATGATGGACAGTCCTCTGAGGAAGCAGTGCCAGAAGCATGATGAACAGAAATGCTGAACAAGATGCTGGCTGGAGGGGAAATCAATCTCCGAGGCCGATTAGTTTGGGTGAGAGCCAAGAGAGGCAGAAACTTGTTACAGCTACACTCATCTTTCTTGCTACCTTTTTTTTCTAGATCCTAGAATAAAATTAGATTAGCCTCAGAGCTCAAGGTAGCTAACTGGTCTGAGCGTATCATAGCAATGTCTCAACGTAGATGACTATTAAAAAATGCATAAGATTCGTCTTCCCAGTTGATCTGTAAGATATGTAAGGACAGGGCTCTGACCTTTCTTCTGTAATTCATGGAGTAACCAGTACAACGCTGGGCCCAAAAGGTCACTAAGCAACTTGCTGAAGTGAATTAGCTTCAAAGTAGAAATAAAAGGAACTTTCATTTTTTGAAAAACAAAAAGACTGTCTAATCTGCCAGCTGAGTCTAATTCGTTATGATGCACAGAGAATAAGATGGATAATTATAAACAGGGAAGCCCACAGTGAATTTTGGAGGGGGTGGGGTTCTATAAAATGTTAAAAACATGACTGTCATACAGACATATAGTCAAAGATTTATCTAATTCATTACTGAGGGAACCAGCAGGATGACAAAGCCCAGTCAGTCAAAGGAGGATACAAGGGACTGTTTCATATGATCCTTAAAAGAAAGGATGTGGAAGTAGATTTGCAAAGAAGATAAAACTAGTTAATGTCATATATGGCAACAAGATCAGACCCTTTGAGGTTATGTTTTCTTTTTGAAAGAATTCATTTGCATTTCTACTGAATAGAAGTCATTTGTAGCCTAGCATTATTCTCAAGTTAACATCTAACTTTACAGAGTCTGGGCCCAAATCATTAGTAATAAGTCTAACTATAAGTTACCTCTCCTTGAGCATCAGATGATCCTTAGGTGGGCTTGTTAGACAATGTGATGGCATGACATTAAATGGCATGTGTAATATTTTTTGTCTTATTTCTAAGTTTTAGATAATTTTTCTTTTTTTTAATATTTATTTATTTGGCTGCATCGAGTCTTAGTTGCGGCACACGAGCTCATCGTTGCGGCACACAGGCTTCTCTCTAGTTGTGGCACGTGGGCTCTCTAGTTGTGGCACGCAAGCTCAGTAGTCGTGGCTCACGGGCTTAGTTGCCCCATGGCATGTGGGATCTTAGTTCCCCAACCGGGGATCAAACCCACGTCCCTTGCATTGGAAGGCAGATTCTTAACCACTGGACCACCACCAGGGAAGTCCCTAGGTAATTTTTCTTAATACACAGCTTCACTCTTTATAAGATACCATTTGCCTACAAATAAAGTCACCACACATGATCACATGTAAGCCTAGAAAATGGT
Source organism: Balaenoptera musculus (assembly GCF_009873245.2). Classification (NCBI taxonomy): domain Eukaryota; kingdom Metazoa; phylum Chordata; class Mammalia; order Artiodactyla; family Balaenopteridae; genus Balaenoptera; species Balaenoptera musculus. The sequence continues at coordinate 147,291,339 of NC_045785.1, read as the reverse complement.
TTTCAGAAGTTATCTAACCCAAACTGAAGACCCTGGCTACTTTCCCTGCCCTCACTCTTTTGCCATTTTCACACCTCCCTCCATGGTCTTTAGTTCATGGCAGTAACCACCCATGTGGAATGAAGAGACTTACCTCTCTCTGTCTGACTTATTTTAAGCCCTGTTTTTAAGCCAATATTTATAAGCCAATATTTCCTACTATGGATGGGAATCACAGTTGTTAAGCAAGTGTTTGTTTTCTTTTGCTTTTTCCCTCACAGGCCAAAAGCCATTCCTTTGGATCCCACTCAAGTTTAGGTTGGCTGTGCCAATACCATCAACTACATTGACTGTTTATAGGCAGCAGTATCTGACAATGAGGGAATTGCCTATTGGATGACTTGGAGTTTATCCCTGCCCTATTGAACCAGGGTTAATAAACTCAGCAACAGAGCTTTGGAGGCTTAACTGTCCGCATCCGAGGATATGGCTTGGGAAGAGCCCAGACTCGCCCTCTGTGGCGCTCTAACACCAGCTGAGGCGGGTGAGGGGATTTGCACTGGTAACTGTCAGTGCCACCTGCTCTACCAGCCAGGGATAAAAACAGTAGCATTTCACTTGTTCAGCCCCATTTGCTGTGAACCCTCCAGCCTCGTCATAGTCCTCCCTGATGGTTCCAGGAGACCCCAAGGGCGTTTCACATGCACACATAGAAGAGTCCTCTGGGTTAGCAGTAGCACTGGTCATTTCTTTCCAGTCCTGCCCCAGCCTGCTGGGCGGAGGTCTATGAGAGAGCTCGCTTATGCCCTCGAAGCCACCTGGAGGCCACCACAGACCACCACTCATTGTGCCGAAGCCCCCAGCAGCAGGCCCACGAATCCCCTGTCTTACGCCCTCCTTGCCCCTGCCAGGTGCTGTGGACCCGCTCACTTAGTTTTAATTCTTTCCTTATTGCAGCCTTTCATCCTAGGACTCAGGCAGGTGTCCTTAGTGCCTGGAGGGAGAAGCATCTGCGTTTCTCTCCTCCTCCCTCATGGACCTATCCTTTGCTCCTTAAGATGAACTCTTTCCTGGAGACTCATGGGAAACCCCTCTTAGGAGGCCCAATGCTATGATTCTCCAAACACACCCAAATTTGTCTGAATCCAGGGTGGACCAAATTCAGGTTCAGGCTGAGACCCCATTACTCCTTCAAATGGACACACATGGGAAAATAGCACATCACCCGGCAGCTCTGAGAGGCTCAGGAATGTTTCCCTGGCAAAGCAGAGGAACACGGGACAGTTTCCTACCTCTTCTGACCCATATCTCCAAAGTGAGCTCTTGTTACCCAGGTGAAGAAAAAGTGAGGTAATGAAGAAGAGATACAGGGCAGTGGAGACCCAGAGCATCATGTCAACTGTGTTGTTAACAAATCTGGGCAAGTCATTTCCTCTCCCTGGCCTCACTGCCCTCGCATGTAAAATCAGAGTGGTGGTCTGTCTAGATCAGGGGTCGGCAAACCTTTCCTGTAAAGGGCCAGATAAATATTTTAGGCTTTGCAGGTCATACAGTCTCTGTCATAACGACTCAAACCTGCAGTTGTAGCACAAAAGCAGCTGTGGACAACATGTGGCTGCATTCCAACAAAATCTGATTTATAGAAACAGGCAGTGGCCTGGATTTGACCCGCAGGCCATAGTTTGTCAACCCCCGGTCTAGGTGGTCTCCAAAGTCTCTTTAAGTTTCAACAGTTCCTTTAGGTTAGAAGTGAATTACTTCGATACCAGACACCAATACATTTAAATGTGAGGTCCCAAATGTAAGAACACCACCAGTTTACTTGTTTTTTAGATAACATCTTTTCTTTTGTCTTCCCCAGTGATGAACTGAATTTCAGCTGCATTTATGAAGAGCCTAGAATGTTCCAGGAGGTGCTCTTGCTGTAGGGGAATCTAACGATATAATGACTAAATTGTACACCTCAAGTTATTCACAGTGTATTGAAAGAGATAAACAAGTAATTACATAATTACAAAACATTACAATTATTGTGATAATTATGCTATAATCAATTATCGAGACTTAAATCAAGTTCCATTACATCTCAGTTTAAGAGGCTAGAGGGGACCGGGTTCAAGGACTTTGCAATGTTACACGTGTAGGATATACAGAAAATCGGCTGGACCATCTGAAGTGCATTCCTGTGAGAACTGATGGTCATGATTTCTCAGAGAAGTCCTGACTCAGGCTGGGACTGGTCCACAGAGCAATGTCATGACAGATTGCACTTGAGGCCTGAGGGGCAGCCAGTGGAGGTGAAAGTCAGACTTTCTGTAAGTGAGGAGTAGCCTAGGGTACAGAACATGTGAAGGGAACCTCTCATTTTGGAATGCATCCACGACATTACATATAAATGGGAAACAGTGGCGAGAGTGTGTGTCAACACTCACGGGGCACCATCCCCAGCTCCACAAAGCTTTGTATTTCTTGTTATGCTTCTTTTTTCAGGGAGATGAAGTGTTGGTAGAGGAGATGCTTAGACCACAAGCAAGATATTGTGCCAAGATTTCTGTCTTTGACATATTTATTTCTAAAATGTCATCATGACTTGATATATCCTTTCCATAAAACCTGCAATAAACTCAGCATGCCTTTGACAGCGTGGCTAGATGGATCCAAAGTCTTATCTTAGCCAAGTCTTCAGTGGCCACATGCATGTCATTGGAGGAGCAACAGTGCAGATAATTCAAAACACCCTCAACCCATTTCTACTTGACTTTGGGATGCAGTACATTTGTGCAGGAATAAATTTATATTCTTCATATTTTATGGAATCACTGAAGCTTAGAATTTTACCAGAGCCCTTCATCTTACAGATGCTAAAAGGCAAGTTTAGTGAAGGGTTATTCAGTACTTGCTTTCAGTCACATAGTTAGTTTATAGAAGAACCAAATTTAGAACCTAGGTCTTCCAATGCCGCATTTAGAGCTGTAAGAACTGCATTTTATACTGTGACCCAGTGTGCATGCAAGAGCACACCTACAGTCCTAAACTGATGTTTTCTGTTCTTTTCTCCTCCATTCGATTATCACCTTTTAAAAAGTGCTGGTCATGACCCACTCAGTTGACTTTACAACCCAGTAAAAGGTCTCAGCTCAGTTTGGTTTTTGATAAACACTGCTCTAGGTGACAGCATTACTCATATGCCATCACAACGTCACACCAAACGAAAAGGAATACTTTCTTACAACAGTATGGGCAAATATATCCCTTTGAAAGATTACATGTGTATGCCACATTCCATAAGTGAGCAGAAAGAATTGGGAATATTGGGTTTTCTTGGGTAAAAAAAGTTTAAATATGCATAAAGGGAGCCACAGATCTGTCAAATATTTTCAAACCACTTTCAAAGCTCACTTTCTCCATTAATTCCTTCCAGACTAAACTCATGGAGCTCTGATCCTCTCAACATTGATGTACATTTTTGAGGTCACTAATCCTAAACCTCATCTTTACCTCATTCCTTCTAGAAAATTGCAAAGAAAAAAAATTCCTATTGGTGTCTGGGAGACCCATGCCCTGCTTATTCCCAAGTCTGTGAGAGGGGGGATGGAGGCTCCAATCTGTAATGCAGAGTGACATGTCATCTCTACAGATCCAAATTCTGTATATTTGAGCGCTGAAAATGTAATGGCAGTGCACCAAAAATGTCCAAATCATGCTGGTCTGGAATGGAACATTGGCTCTTACATGTATATACAATTAGATTTCCAATGCCATTTTAGAAACTTTTCAGCCTCTGGACAGCACAGACCAAACTTGATTCAACCTGCCACCAGTACTCCACCCCAAACATCCTTCAGAGTTATACACTTTCAGCAAGGATCCCTTTGAAATTCATTTTGTTTTCTCAGCTACCAGAGCTGCAGGAGGTCGTGACTAGGGGTAAGGAGCAGAAGGGAGAAGCACAGGAAGCAGAGAGCTTGAAAAATCCTTGTGCTGGAGAATCAGCCTACAAATAGGGGAATCACAACAGCCTGAGACAGTGGACTCTCAGAAGATTGTACAAAATGGCCCTCAGGCCTGATCTGCTCCTTTCCCAGCTTGAACTGTTCTTTCCTCAAGTGGTTTCAATTTCCTCCTTCTCTGAGAGGCGGCAGCAGAAAGGAGGGTGCCAGGAAGGCAGAGGCCCAGTGCTTTTCTCAGTGGCTGCCCTGGCTGTGCTCTGACAACTGAGCTGATGGGAAAATGGCTCCTAATTAAATCATTTCATAAAAAAGAGACCATTTTCCACCTGAATGCACCCTGCAGTTCTCGTATTGGGTAATTTGTTGTCCTAATAAGCTGGAGAGGTTGAATTCCAAGGTTGTAGCCACTGACGGTCCATAGAAACAGGGTCCATGCTTTGGCAGTGCCCTTGCCCTGTGGAGGGTAATGAGGAAACCTGACAAATGGCAGTTCCTTGTAATAATTCTGTTCACTGGAGACCTGGAGGCTGAGATTTGTGTTTCCCAGTCCATAGGTTTAGAATGATTCTATGCCACTGAGATAAAACAAAACCAAAACCAAACCAGAAAAAAAGCCTCTGTGCCTTCTGTTAACTGAAAAAGAAGCAGGAGAGGACTCTTTGTTTGCTTTTTTGTTTGTAGATCTTGAAGTGATGGAGAAAGGAGGGTACTCCTTCAGCTATATTTGAACAGAAACGTGGGAAATCTTCATCTTTGTTCAGCTCCACGGTCTTAGGACAGCTGGAGGGGCGATGCCACCCAGTGTAAGTCTTTGGACTCTGAAGTTAGACCAAGTGTCAGTTCCTGCTCTAACACTTAGCAGCTCTGTGGTCTTGGGCAAGTTGTGGCAATCTCTTTAAGCCTCATTTTCCTCACCTGTCAGAAAACAAGAATAATACCTCCCTCTTGGGGTGGTAGTGAAGAATAAAGAAAATTGTATTTGTAGAGTGTGTGCAATAGAAAACACTTATTAAATGGTAGAGAGAGAGAGACCGTTTCTCCACGTTACAGAAGAGGAAATGGAGGATTAGAGAAATTAAGTAGTTTGAACAAGGTCATAAAACTAGTGAGTGGTAGGGTCAGGGTTTTGTTTGACTCTAAATCCAAGCACCACGGTTTCACTGTTGGTGCGCATCGAAGCAAACATTTAAATACATACAGTTTTAGGGCTTCCCTGGTGGCGCAGGCATTAAGAATCCGCCTGCCAATGCAGGAAACACGGGTTCGAGCTCTGGACCGGGAAGATCCCACATGCCGCAAAGCAACAAAGCCCACGCACCACAACTATTGAGCCTGCACTCTAGAGCCCGCGAGCCACAACTACTGAGCCCGTGCACCACAACTACTGAAGCCCACGTGCCTAGAGCCCATGCACCGCAACGAAGAGTAGCTCCTGCTCGCCGCAACTAGAGAAACCCCGTGCGCAGCAACAAAGACCCAACGCAGCCAAAAATAGATAAATAAAATAAATAAATTTTAAAAATAAATAAATAAATACATACATACATACAGTTTTACTGGCTGTGAACTGAGCAGAAGTATTCTGATCTATCTGTCTAGAGAAGGCCCATCACAGACCATACAGATTATACTCCCTGGGGTGTATCTTGGCAAAGATGATGCCAGTCCCCTTTGGTTCTTGGGCCCATCTTGCTCAAGGATTCCATTGCTCAGAGTGCCTGAGCCCATTTCTCTCTAAATGCTGGAACATTTGGTCTCTTGGGTACCCTGTATCCAGAGTCTGCGGCTTCACTTTTTTTCTTTAGCATCTAAAAAATATTTCTTCTCTTATTTCCTGAGACCCAAAAGAAAATTGGTGGTCCTGGCTCCCTGCCTTTTTACCTCCACTTTTCTCTCAAGTTTCTGTTTTAGTTTGGCTTCAGTGGAAAATTCCACTGCGGCCTTCTATGGATGAATGCGGACTCTTTAATTGTATTGAATTTACAGAGATCAATTTTTATAACCCTAACAGGGTTAGTTCCTGAGTTCCTCTGCTTGTTAGATGATCATGGACCCATTCCTCTGGGTCCAGGGGACCCTCAGGGAGCCTAATTGACAGTGGCCAGGCATCTGTCATGAGTCATTTCTATCGTGTTGGAAAAGAGAAATTTATGGCTTTGATCAATATGTATCCTTAGGGCTCAGCATCTCCTGGTTCCATTCTCTTGCTGGCACTCTGAAGCAGCAGCATTTTTTTCCTTTTCTATTGGAATAAATTCCTCCTTGCTACAGTTTCTCTGAGGGCCTTGACCACAAAAGAAATCAGAAACTGTACCATAATTTGGGCTCTGTTAGTTCTCTTTCTCCCTCCTTCTGATTTTCTTGCCTTCCCCTCCTTCCTTCCTTCTTCTTTTTCCCCCCTCCCTTCACTTGCCTTGCTCTTCTACCCTCTCCCTATCATCTCTCTTTGTATTATTCCATTCTTTTCAATTCAATAAACGTTGATTAGATACCCAATCATTTGGGCTAGATAACTGAGCATCCAAAAATGAGAATGTATCTGTCCTCAAGGAACCCACTGCTTACAACCTAATAGAAACTTTTCCTATATTGCCTTTCCTTTTCCAGTTTATACTGAGGACTGAAAAAAATCTAGATATTATTTAGGGTCAGTAAAGATTATCACAAAATGTCAAAAACACTTTGAGAATTATACATAGTTAAGCAGCTGCTCTGTAAGAATAAAGATTCTGGTTGGAGAAGGAGAAGTGGGGAATTTGGGATCACAAAATAATTTGGAGGTTGGCAGCTTCAGGAAAGCACTTCAAACAGAATAAAGACACTGTTTATTAAGAGAGAAATTTGTTTCACCCCAAGGCTTGTCAAACATCTCTGTGAACTGTTGTCATAATTTGAACCAAGGTTGAATCAGAGAATTTGGAGGGCTTATAATTTTTATTTCCTCAGCTGTAAAAACTTTTGACCCTACTCTCAGCAACAGTAGATGGAACTTGTTTACTGAATATCTCCCCCACTAGACTGTAAGCTCCATGAGATCAGGACGTCATCTGTCTTATTCATAACTATGTCCTCACGGCCTAGAACAATGCCTGGTCTACACATAGTAGGTGCTCAGTAGATACTTGTTGGATGAATGAATGAATGAATGAATAAGTGGAGTGACAGTAGCATACAAACTGCTATAGGAGTACAAAGGAGGAGGAAACTACATCAGGTTGAAGGCTTGGTTTAGAAAGAGCTTCATGGAGAAGGTTTTTCAATGAAGAGTTAGGGGACTGGATGCCTGGAGTTCAAGGACAACCCAAGAAGAACATAACTTTGCTGAGAACAAACAAGGGACACAACCAGTTGAAACAGTAACACTTTGAAAGAATGAACACTCTAACAATTAACTCTTGCTTGAATACAATGGAAAGTACAATCTGATGTGTGCCTGTGTGGGTTGGTGGGAGGACTTTACCTTCCTCTGACTAGTCTGGGAATTGTCAGGAAAATGGAGGTAGCTTCAGGCCAAGAAAGGATTGTTAAGAGGACTGCCTAGTGGCCTGCAGGGTCACTTCCTGCTCCACAAGGCAAGGCGTCTCACTGAAGGCTCCACTGACCATTGGAATTCTCACAAGAGATGACGGGTGCTGTCTCTCTCAAGGGTTGTCATTGCTTGAATCCAGGAGTCCTTCCCAAATTTGTTTTCTACAGGGTTGTGCTACCCAGAATGAGTGATGGGGTGACCATGCAGTCTCCTTTCAGTGAAGTCTTCCCAACCCAGGCTGGTATGGGCATGGGGATGATTCAGCCCCAAGGCAGGGAGGAGACCAAATGTCCTTCAGAGAGCCCATTCAGCCTGAAAATACAGGATTACTCCTTGCAACTGGCTGCATACTGAAGACCTATTTTTCAGCTCCCTGAGTGATGGCAAGTGTGGTTAACTCAACTCTTTCATCTTCCACTGTGCATCAGTCCCCACCCCCCAACCTAAACCTGGAGATTATTCCTTCCTTCCTGGTGTCCTTTTTTTTCCCCCTTTGTCTCAGAAATAACGAGATATCATGAGTTTGCCATCCATCACCCGATCAGCAGCAAGTGGTGACTTCTGATTAGTGGGATACCACAGGAGCAGCAGGAGGGACCATGGCAACACTGGCTGCTCCACCTGGCAGCCCTGTCATCCCTCAGCGACTGGCATTCTGTCTGTGTCAACAAGAATCTGTCTGAGGATTATTCATGCAGCTGGACATAGTGAATTCAGCTGTTTGCTAGTGCAGCAAATGGGTTTTTTGCCAGTGATATTAGGGTCAAGCCGAGTAATATGATGTGTCCATACCAGAGGAATGTCCATTTATTAGCTTCTGTGGGAACACACACATTAAGAAAATCACATTTTGCATGGCTCTGTAGCTGAGGGAACTGCTTGTTAAAAATTTCCACTCAAGCAACCTCAAGCTAAGGATTTGTATTCCAAAGAGCTGGACCTATTTCACCAAAAGTATTTACTTGAGAAGTAGAAAAATCCCACAGGCTCAAAGAGCAAAAATGACTCTGCCTTATATAAAACCTCTGAAGGAAAGTTAGCCTTAGTGGAGGAGAAAAGCTGGAGGTCTACGGAGAGGGCAAATGGCTGACACATGATGTCTTTCAACATAATGTCAATTGACTTTTTTTAATGACAACGTGGGATTGACTTTAATTACCTGTGAGTTTGCACTGGGAGCAAGAACAGATTTCTGTCATCGGGAGAAGTAGCTGCTTACTTCATTTCAGGGACTGGCAGAAGTTTCCTTAGTCCTCCTCAGAAAACCCTTATCTGCTCAAGTGATGACTAAAACCCCACCATTTCAGATTTGTTCCTTGGCTTGAGATTTGCCTTTGAAGTGTCACCAATTAAGCCTCAGAATTGCACAGTGCCAGCCTGCACAGCTGTATATGGCAGCCCTGTTAAGTGTTATCAGCATGAACAATTTGAGACTCTTTCTCACGAATGAGTTTTGAAGGAAGGCTCTGGGACCCGGTGGAGAGGAAAAAGAATATAGACATGGTACAGAGATAATGAGTATAGTTCCAGAAAAGCAAGAAAAAGTGGATTTGAAATGGAGCCTCTTTCACAGTCCGACAAAGGAAAATTTAGTAAGTAGAAGTCCCAATCTTTGTCATTAAGGAGCTTACAAATCTAGGACACTTTGAAGGGTATATCTCATGCAGCCGAGACAGCTGGTCTCCACAAAACTAATTAATAGAGCTAATCAATGAATTTGGTAAAGTACAGGATACAAAATTAATGCACAGAAATCTCTTGCACTCCTATACACTAACAAAGAAAAATCTGGAAGAGGACTTAAGGAAACACTCCATTTACCATTGCAACAAAAAGAATAAAACACCTAGGAATAAACCTACCTAAGGAGACAAAAGAACTGTATGCAGAAAACTACAAGACACTGATGAAAGAAATTAAAGATGATACAAACAGATGGAGAGATATATACCATGTTCTTGGATTGGAAGAATCAACATTGTGAAAATGACTCTACTACCCAAAGCAATCTACAGATTCAATGCAATCCCTATCAAACTACCAATGGCATTTTTCACAGAATTAGAACAAAAAATTTCACAATTTGTATGGAAACACAAAAGACCCCGAATAGCCAAAGCAATCTTGAGAAAGAAAAACGGAGCTGGAGGAATCAGGCTCCCGGACTTCAGACTATACTACAAAGCTACTGTAATCAAGACAGTATGGTGCTGGCACAAAAACAGAAATATAGATCACTGGAAAAAGATAGAAAGCCCAGAGATAAACCCACACACATATGGTCACCTTATCTCTGATAAAGGAGGCAAGAGTATACAATGGAGATAAGACAGCCTCTTCAATAAGTGCTGCTGGGAAAACTGGACAGCTACATGTAAAAGAATGAAATTAGAACACTTCCTAACACCATACACAAAAATAAACTCAAAATGGATTAAAGACCTAAATGTAAGTCCAGACACTATAAAACTCTTAGAGGAAAACATAAGCAGAACACTCTATGACATAAATCACAGCAAGATCCTTTTTGACCCACCTCTTAGAGAAATGGAAATAAAAACAAAAATAAACAAATGGGGCCTAATGAAACTGAAAAGCTTTTGCACAGCAAAGGAAACCATAAACAAGACAAAAAGACAACCCTCAGAATGGGAGAAAATATTTGCAAATGAAGCAACTGACAAAGGATTAATCTCCAAAATATACAAGTAGCTCATGCAGCTCAATATCAAAAAAACAAACAACCCAATCCAAAAATGGGAAGAAGACCTAAAAAGACATTTCTCCAAAGAAGATATACAGATTGCCAACAAACACATGAAAGGATGCTCAACATCATTAATCATTAGAGAAATACAAATCAAAACTACAATGAGGTATCACCTCACACCAGTTAGAATGGCCATCATCAAAAAATCTACAAACAATAAATGCTGGAGAGGGTGTGGAGAAAAGGGAACCCTCTTGCACTGCTGGTGGGAATGTAAAGTGATACAGCCACTACGGAGAACAGTATCGAGGTTCCTCAAAAAACTAAAAAAAGAACTACTATATGACCCAGCAAACCCACTACTGGGCATATACCCTGAGAAAACCATAATTCAAAAAGAGACATGTACCACAGTGTTCATTGCAGCACTATTTACAATAGCCAGGACATGGAAGCAACCTAAGTGTCCATCAACAGAGGAACGGATAAAGAAGATGTGGCACATATATACAATGGAATATTACTCAGCTGTAACAGGGAACAAAATTGAATTATTTGTAGTGAGGTGGATGGACCTAGAGTCTGTCATACAGAGTGAAGTAAGTCAGGAAGAGAAAAACAAATACCGTATGCTAACACATATATATGGAATCTAAAAAAAAAAAAAAAAAATTGGTTCTAAGGAACCTAGGGGCAGGACAGGAATAAAGACGCAGATGTAGAGAATGGACTTAAGGACATGGGGAAGGGGAAGGGTAAGTTGGGACGAAGTGAGAGAGTGGCATGGACACATATACACTACCAAATGTAAAACAGATAGCTAGTGGGAAGCAGCCACATAGCAGAGGGAGACCAGCTCGGTGCTTTGTGACCACCTAGAGGGGTGGGATAGGGAGGGTGGGAGGGAGGGAGACGCAAGAGGGAAGAGATATGGGGACATATGTATATGTATAGCTGATTCAATTTGTTATAAAGCAGAAACTAACACACCATTGTAAAGCAATTATACTCCAATAAAGATGTTAAAAAAAAATTAATAGGCTTCAAAGTGTCTTCATGATATATTTTCTTCCAGTTGGGAAGGAAAAATCAGATGTGAAGGTGAAGGTTCTGAGATGAGACAACCCACCTCTTCTTTCCCAACACAGAAGACCTGAAGCAGTCTTGTTGAATGATTCCCTGTTCTTCCATGGGAGTATCAAGCCACATCTACCAGAGAAGGAAACCCCTTTGGCACCAACCTGGCATTCATAGCAGTCAGCTTTTTGTGATCTGGTGACATTATCCATGTTCCGTGGAAGACAATAAGGCCATTCCTTCAGCTCAGGTCAGAAAACACAGGGGTCTCCTGCCAGGTAAGCACTATCTCAGTCCAGCTCCAGGGGCCTTGGTTCCCCTTCCTTCATCCCCTTCCTTCATCCTTCATCCCAGATGCCCCTCCAGGGATCAGCTTGAGTTCCTTCCCCCTCATAGGTGTCCCTCATACCTACTCTTCTAAGACCTCTTTTCTCCTCAGGACTAACTTCTGAGAAGGTATTCACTCATTAACTACACTCTTTCTTGCTATCCTCAAAGACAAACACCTGGGCTCTTTTGTTCCTTTTTATCCAGTTGCCACCAGGAAGAAAAAGCCAGGGTACAAAGATGTTCCAAACATGGGGTGAACACAGAAGTTCCAGAACTTTGATGAGTTCTTCCAGGCACTGTCCCATACCATTATCCTCCCACGACTGCTCAGTCCTTGGCCCCTTTTCTTCTTAGATCTGGATAATCACACGATCGCACTTCTGCCATCTTTAGGCCGAAAACTTCCAGGTCTCCATCTCTGGTCTCAGCTCTTTCTCTGAGCATGAAACCTTCACATCCAACTGTAGGATCAACAGTCTTACTTCTGTGTTCTCCATCCAGGACCGACGCAGCATGTTGAAAACAAAATTCATTAAGCCTCCCCCAGAATCTGCTCTTCCACCTGAATTATTTATATTGGCTTCCGCATCCACCAAATCACTTAAACCCCAAACCTGGGAACCTTCTCAGACAACTTCTGCTCCATCCCCACACCCCTATAACTACCTGCAAAATCTTACATCTTCCTACCCTCTCTGTTCCTGACCCCTCACTTCTTCTCTACCACTGCTCCCAACCCCAATTTAAGCTCTCATCATCTCTCCCTTGCACTGCTCCAGTAGTAAGGGTTGTCCCTGATCTATCTTTTGCAATGCAACGACAGACTCTTAGTGCTCCCCACCTGATTAAAACCCTCAGCACACCATCCAATCTTCTTAGGATGGTCTTTGAGGTAGTCTGCTTAACTCTGCAACTTTATCTCTAGTGAAGAGCCCCACCTGCCTCATCCCCCTTCCCACTGGCCTTGTTCCAGGCCATCCTCACTTCTTTACACCTCCGTACCTTATTCATTGTATCCCCTCTGCCTCTCACTGATCCCAATGCTAAGTCGCTTTTTTCCAAGAGATCCTCCCTCTCTAGCAGGTAAGTCTGAAGTTAGATTTAAGGCACAGCAATAACTATGACGTAGCTGGCCAATAGCTCAGGATAATTCAACTGCCTTCCCACTCTTAGGTCCATTATGGTGGTTTGGCATAAGGAAGGTGAACTGACCCTCTGTTTCCAGTATAAATTGAAATATACTTTAGCTTAGCTAATGTAAAGAACTTAACTAGATAAGGAAGGAACCGCTGTAGTCAGAATGCTCTTGTTCTATTGCACATCACTTAACCCTTAGTTTCCTTTTCTTTAAAATGGGACTAATAATAATCCTATCTCACAAGGTCATTGTGAGAGTAAAGGAATTAATACAAGTAAAGATCTTAGATTAGTGGCTGGCAGAGAGTAAGTGTTTAGTAAATGTTAGCTATTGATGTTAGCAGGAGCAGTAAGACTAGTACTAGTAGTAGTATTTATAGAATTCCGTTTTCCCTATCAAATCATCAGAAGAATCTTTACCCCCATAACTGTCGGAGAGAGTATGGGATGACTATGTGATTCAGGCATCATGTTTGTATTCTGACTGATGGCAGAAATTGATCAACAGGTAGAGCGGTACAGATGAAAACACACCATGCATTCCTCCCCACACACCCTGCTTTATATTTTGTAAAGGGAATTCATGGCCTGGTAGGTCTGGTGTTGAGTACTTGTGCCTCTCTTTAGGCTTATGGGCACCAGGGCCGCCCAGAATTCAGCCAGAGGCCAGGTACTCCAAATCACTTCATGATCCTCTGTCTCCATGGGCTAGAGTTTATAAGGCACTTCCACCTCCATGATCCCTTGTGATTTCTACCGCAAACCTCTGAGGTTTTTACCTCCCCACCCATAGACAGACACTGTCACAGACCTCTAGAAATGCTCTAGTTGCTGCCATTTGGATGGACACTCAGAAAACACCTTTTTAAAAAATCTAAACTATCTGCTGTGGTGGTTTTGTAAAGACACAACCTAAGGGAGAGACCCTCAGCGGGTAGGCTTAACTCAAACCACTGAGCAGGGAAAATACCTAGGCTTTGGCATGGCTTTATAAGAAGAGCCATATTTTTCAGCTGAATAAAAAGACTCTTAAAAAGGGAAAAGAGGAATGAAGGAACTAATGAGGCGTCCCTTTCCTCACAGATAATGTGGGCTGTTCCCCGAGTGGTCTGCACTGGCCGTAGCATCTTTTACACTTCAGTGACAACCAAATGCCTTGGAGATAAGGCAACAATTATGAGACCTGAGAAGAAATGAAGGAAAACCCAATAGCAGCCAAATAGCACTGCCATCTATTAACAAATTATTACAGGCTGAGGCAGGCTTTAATGAGATTTTAACAAAAGAAATCTAGTCACGTTGCTCTGGGGCAAAGAGATTTTATCATGATGTGAATGATTAAGCGGGTAAGAGGCCCTCCCTGGGAGTTTCAATAAAGAAGAAAATGTGAGCCCCGCGTCCTGACTCTCCAAGTGCTCTGACTCCCATTCCAGATGAAAAACTCTTGGAAAAAAGGGCTCACGTAATACTGTTCCACAAGAAGTTTCAGTTTGGTACCTGGCCTGGTGAGCCATGAGAGTCTTCAGGAAAATTGTTCTAGACCTCTGTTTTGTGATTCCAATGAGTCATTGCAATTTTGGTTATCCTAAAAGGCATCACCAAATTCTCAAGAGATTCTTAAGTCAGAGGGTATCACGGCAGCATTAATTTGGAAGAACAGTGAGGCTGGCTAGAGTCAGTACCAGCCTGCCCATGACCTTGTAAAACCACTGGGGCTTTCAGAAGAGGAGGTGATATGAGTCTAATGGTTCAAGAGAGGATAGAGAAAATAGGCTGCGTGGAGTAGGTCAGAGGGAGGGAGGCAAACATTAATTCAAGGAGGTCAGTGTGCACTCTTGTCCGACGAGCTGGACCACTTACATGCAATGGATTTTTCTTTTTATTTCTCCCACCCCTTTCATTTATCTACTAAATGAAAACTTGTAGGCAGTCAATAATATCAGGGAGAAGTATAACCATTTCAGCACTAGTATTTCTGTGATCCTGGAATTTGTTTTGTTTGAAAAGTGTGCCTCTGATGCCTTATTGAAGGGAACTGCGGAACAATGATCTAGTAATGCCTGGGCTGGTAAAGAGTGTAGTTCCTCAGGAAAGGGACGCTGGACCATGGAAGGATACTGCAGGAAGGGTGAGTCAGTGGTCTCCCTCTGACCAAGATTCTTTGCTTGACCAAACTTTAGTTAGGATCCTGGACCCTCTCCCTAGGCCCGTCTGTGCGCTTCCTTGTAAAATCCAGTTTTAGCAAGAACCCCTGGCCCTTGATATCTGATCACCCTCTTTATCTGATGGCGTTCCTCGTCCTCCACCAGATGATATCTGATCACTCTGGCCTGTCTTCAGCAAGAATCCTGTTAGGTCAGTCTAGCAGAA